>NC_052098.1:3600000-4200000 GCF_015852505.1 Tachyglossus aculeatus | reverse complement strand
TATTAAATAAG
This sequence comes from Tachyglossus aculeatus, assembly GCF_015852505.1. NCBI lineage: Eukaryota > Metazoa > Chordata > Mammalia > Monotremata > Tachyglossidae > Tachyglossus > Tachyglossus aculeatus. The sequence goes on along the minus strand of NC_052098.1, from coordinate 4,199,989 downwards.
GGCACTTACTACATTCCAAGCACTGTACTGGGGTAGCTACAGGACTGTCAGATCCGACGTAGCCCCTGTCTCACATGGGGCTCCTAGTCTAAGAGGGAGGTAGAGCAGGCATTTAATTCCCATTTTACAGATGAGGAAACTGAAGCACAGAGAGGCAAGGTGGCACCGCAGTCCAGTAGAGGAGTACGGCCTAGAGCCCAGGTCCCCTGACTCTCAGTTCCATGCTCTTTCCATTAGGTCAAGCTGCTTTCCCTGATTGTGAGGATAAAGTGAGATAACTGACAGGAAGACCTTTGGTAGAATAAAAGGTTAATACAAATTCAAAAACATTATTATGTTGCATAGCTGGGTGTGCAGTACAGGCGCTTTCATGGAGAAGATAAATCAATGCACGGTACGTGTGCAGGAAGAATAGGGAAAGGGGAGTAAGCTTCCCAACTTCTCTTTAGGACATTTGCCGCCTTGCCCTGTCACATAAAAACCCTCCCCCACAAAACAGAGATGGAGAACCAGTGTGTGAGAGGATCCGAGGCAAGTTTTCCACCAGCCGCTGTTGCTACATGTTTCATTTTCTAGCCCAGGCGGGGCAATCCAAGCACATGGGAGGAAATGTGGGTCTGTGGGCTAGGTAACTTTTCCCTGCCTGTCACAATTAAAGATAACATCTATGCTAAGTCACTTGGGGCGGAAACTCCAAGGTGAAAAATTACCTCTCCGTTGCCTTTAGCAGGCCTCAACCTCAGCTTCTAGTGGGGAGGAGGAAAAGCTATCAGGCTCGAATGGCAGAGAAGCTCTATCTCCTCGAGCCATTTCCAACTTTTTGCAAACAGGGGATCCTTTCCCACTTCTAAAATCCCTAAGCTGCATGCTCCTGCTTTGTTACCTTAAGTAACCGCAGTAATGAGGTGACGCAGTCTCACCCAACAGGGCTTCAGGGGAGTGGGGCAGAGCACAACTCTGCACTTGTTGCTAGTAAACTACAGGATGGCATCACAGGACATTCTAAGAAAATCTATTTCGGTAGTCAGGATGAATTCATCTCACTATGCACTCGTGTCTCTATTACATATTTAGATTTTCTTTTTTTACTAGTTGCTTAGAGATGTTGAGGCAAGCAAACGTGTATATACCTGACAGATTGAACAGAGAATAAAGGCAGCAGAGTCTAAGAGATGGTACAAGTGTGGTGAAGAGCCCTCATCAGGAGTAAAAGTAGTAGGAGTTAGAAGTATTAATTAGCACTCGAGAATTTATATAAATGGACGAAGAGCTGTTCTAAGAGGTTAGAGAAGTTCTCTCAGCCTCTTTCTATTCCAAAGAAAGTCTTGTTAGCATTCATTTCACAGGATAGGTCCCAGACTGATTGAGCCCATTTCCACAGAAAGCTTTGGGTCTCTTCAAACAAAATGAGACTCTGGTTTATTTCTCAGAGGAGCAAAGATTAGTGGGAGTTTTTTCAGAAGGAGTCCAGGAGACGAGGAATGACCCTCTTCCTCACTCTTTTCCAGCAAAGGGAGGAGGAAATCGTGGAAACAGAAGGTCGAATTATGCGATTTTGCTACACCCGGTGGGCGTCTAGCACTGACAAACAACTTTGATGGAAGTTGGCTGTAGGGAATTTGCAGCAGTAATATATTCCTAGGTCTATAGGGGAATTTATTCACTGTGAGCACTAGGGCAGAAATGACTGAACAAAGCCAGTGGAAAAGCAAAAAAAGGAAAGTAACACGATCTGAGGGTGAGAGAGTACTGGTAATTGGGATAAATCCCTCTTCAGTAGTTATTCATTTAAGTGACTCAGTTACAGCTGCTTTCTCACATGTGAGAAACTCAGAGACCCTTCCAGACGCATTTTGTCCGTACCCGCTTTGGGAAATCCAGGTAACTAAAATCCAGGTAACTTAATCACCGGGGACCACAGACCACCATTTGAGAACAAAGCAGGGTGAACTGCATGCCAAGGGTTAGAGTTGGACTTCAAACAGGTTTCCAAACAAGTCAGGCTGTCCATTAGACTTTCCCAGGTGCCCACCTCACCCCATTTACTTAATGCCATGCTTCCATCCCCGACTTTCCCTTGAATTGCCTGCTGGATGACAAAATGAAATTCTTTAAAACCAACCACCTGGAATTGAAAACAGTGCAACAGAGGCCTTTTTCCCCCCCTCTTTCTCTTGCTTTTTTTCCTAATGCTATTTATTGTGTTCCTTATGTTTCGAGGCACTGCCCTAAATGCTGGGGAAGATACCAAATAATTGGGTTAGATACAGATCCTGACTGACAGGGGGCTCACAATCAAAGAGGTGGGGAGAGTAATATCTTAACTCCTTGATATAGATGAGGAGACTGAGGCCCAGAGAGGTTAAGTGACTTGTCCAAAACCACACAGCAGGCCAGTGGCAGAACTGAAATTAGAACCCAGGTCTCCTGACTCCCAGTCCCTTGTACTTTCCACTAGACAAAACTTTCTCCCCTCTCAGTTCTTGGGAGGTGATTGGCTGGCTTCCTTTCCCCTTCCGATTCTCCTCCTCCACTTCTTGGTGGAGGTGTGTTGGGAAGTATGGTGCTGAAGTTGACGCTCTCAACAAAAAAAATCTAGTTGCCAGTAACATCTCTAGGGTAGTGACATACTACTCTTTCTGCATCTCTTGAAACAGAACTTTAAACACTCTTTTTTTGGCCCTCCCTAATGCTACCTCTGGCTGGTTAAAGCACTGTGTGGTGGAGGCACCCCAGAGTGTAATGTGGTTTGTAAAAATCCCTAATCTTGTAGAAATGGAAAGCCCTTACCCACACATTTCAGAACCTCAAGAAAGGTTTGGCACGGCATTCTGCATGGTGGTTTGCTGGGTGGGGATGTGGGGGTTCTCATTTTATCTGATCTGGTTTGCACTTTCCTATTGAGAACCTCTGCTTTTGCTTAGCTGAGCCCAGATGATAATAATAATAATAATGGCATTTATTAAGCGCTTACTATGTGCAAAGCACTGTTCTAAGCGCTGGAGAGGTTACAAGGTGATCAGGTTGTCCCACGGGGAGCTCAGTCTTAATCCCCATTTTACAGATGAGGTAACTGAGGGCCAGAGAAGTTAAGTGACTTGCCCAAGGTCACACAACTGACAATAGGTGCAGCCGGAATTTGAACCCATGACCTCTGACTCCCAAGCCCATGCTCTTGGATTCCCACTGAGCCACGCTGCTTCTCAGATGGAGACTTACTTAGCTGTTTCCTAGGACAAATGGAGGGATTTTGCTTTTCCTCCCAAAACACTCATTTCCTTAAAGTATGGCTTTCTCTGTGCATATTAGTTGCTGGATTTGTTTTTCAGGTGTTATTTACCCTCCCGTGACATGTTCAGTTTTATTTATAGAAAACCAACCCCAAAATTAGAATAAATACAAGTTCTTTAATGGATATACTATGTTTGTGGGCTTAATGAAGTTGCATAATTTAGGTATTTGATAATAACTTTCTTATTACTGTACATCCAACACCCCAACCCTACCATACATTTGTTCAAAAAAAATGAATTCCCTTAATACGATATTAAGGGGAAGTACTGGAGGATTGTCCTGCTTACAAGGTGACCAGTAGCAAAGGTCATTTGAGCTCAGGGAATGAATAATGGTGTTTGGACTTTAGGCCCTGCATGTGCATGTGAAGCCCATCGTGGCTCTCCCGACACCCTTTTCTGGTCACTCTATGTCCCCTCCCCTCGGCAACCAATCCCACTTCATGTGGTTCCCTTCAATCCCACTACCTCCTCTCTAGCCCAGCCAGCTTCAGCTGGGTCCCAGAAGATTTATTTACTTACTTACTGGGAACATCCAGGAAGATGGTGGGGGGCGGGTGGGGGAATACTCACTATCAAATACCTCATTGTAAGAAGCTTCTGGGGACTGGAAAGGACTTTCACCTTGGGATTAAGTTTTGAAACCTTGGGGATTTGGGATTTCCCCAATCTGTCCTACAGTTCAATTTGAGATGAATTCCCTCCATCCCCCACCCCAGCACCACTACCACCACTAAACCAATCCCTCCACCTCCTCTCTAGCCCTGCCAGCCTCAGCTGGGTCCCAGAAGTGGGGGGTTTTGAAACCCTTGGGCGATGGGATTTTACCAACCGGTTTCTACGGCTCAACTTGAAGTCCTTCTGGGTGGCGGTAGGAAGATGGAGAGGAGGCAGGGACAGAATAAGGGGTGAACCAGGGTCTCCATCCTTTTCCTGTTCCTCTTTTCCCTCACAATTCCCCCTCGCCCGCCCCCACTTACTTTCTCTCTGCTAACCCATGAAACTCTTTGTAGGGCTATAAAAACCCATGCATTCCTTGGGTAATTTATGTGGAGCTTTTATCAGATGGTGTAAGTGGCTAATTTTTAGGAAGGTCAGTAATGGTCACAGAACTTCAAGTCAGCTACTGCCAGAGAGGAAAATGAAGGAGTCTCTGTTTGTGGTCTACGCCTTCAGCAACCGTTCTGACAGAGGGTTACTGTACTCTTGCACCCAAGCACATTTAATCAATTTATAAGATCCCTTTGTGTGAGCCTCCTTACCAGAGCAAGTAGAATGCTGGGATCCTGCAAACAGCTTTTAAGATGGTCTGACAGTTCGGCGGAAGAGCAGTGTGGTTCCGACAGCAAACTGCTTTTTCACACAGTTGTGGCTTGAATTATCCAGCATTCACAAGGGAGAGTCCCTGGCAGAAACCCTCCCCCGGGGGAGGCAGGTCCATCGTCTGTTTACCTACTCACATCACCAAAAATAAAAATCTGTTTAAGGAAACAGGGCCAGGGGGTCAGAAGGCCAGGATGGGCACTTAAAAACCAGGATACAACCAATTGAGAGTTTTAAATTTTAGTCGCCATTGCTGGAAACATCCAGGAAGATGGGGGAAAGAAACCACATGCTATCAAATGCCTCTTTGTAAGAAGCTTCTGGGGACTGGAGAGGACTTTCACCTTGGGATCAAGCAGCCGCTCTGGGAGATATTTTTGAGGGGAAGAAGAGGGTGTGTCAGTCAATTGCCAGTAAAGTGTTTGGCTATCGGACAGGATTCCTCACTCACCTTCAAAGGGAGCTGCTCATGTGTGGTATGTTTGGCTTTGTTTTGACTGGAACCTGACCTTTTTCTGAGACTGACATCACAGCAGAGCACCTACTGACTGGGCCTCACTCTAGTCTCTCCCTGTCTCCCTACCAGCCTCTTGCTCATGTCCTCCCTTCTGCCATCATTCATTCATTCATTCAATCGTATTCATTGAGCGCTTACTGTGTGCAGAGCACTGTACTAAGCGCTTGGGAAGTACGAGTTGGAAACATATAGAGATGGTCCCTACCCAACAAGGGGCTCACAGTCTAGAAGGGGGAGACAGACAACAAAACAAAATACATTAACAAAATAAAATAAATAGAATAGTAAATATGTACAAGTAAAATAAATAGAGTAATAAATATGTACAAACATATATACAGGTGCTGTGGGGAGGGGAAGGAGGTAAGGCGGGGGGGATGGGGCGGAAGAGGAAGGAGGGGGCTCAGTCTGGGAAGGCCTCCTGGAGGAGGTGAGCTCTCAGTAGGGCTTTGAAGGGAGGAAGAGAGCTAGCTTGGCAGGTGTGCAGAGGGAGGGTATTCCAGGCCAGGGGGATGACGTGGGCCGGGGGTCGACGGCGGGACAGGCAAGAACGAGGCACAGTGAAGAGGTTAGCAGCAGAGGAGCGGAGGGTGCGGGCTGGGCTGTAGAAGGAAAGAAGGGAGGTGAGGTAGGAGGGGACTAGGTAATGGAGAGCCTTGAAGCCAAGATAGAGGAGTTTTTGCCTGATGCGTTGGTTGACTGGTAGCCACTGGAGATTTTTGAGGAGAGGAGTAACATGCCCAGAGCATTTCTGCACAAAGATGATCTGGGCAGCAGTGTGAAATATAGATTGAAGTGGGGAGAGACAGGAGGATGGGAGATCAGAGAGGAGGCTGATGCAGTAATCCAGTCTGGATAGGATGAGAGATTGAACCAGCAGGGTAGCGGTTTGGTTGGAGAGGAAAGGGCAGATCTTGGCTATGTTGTGGAGGTGAGACCGGCAGGTTTTGGTGATGGATTGGATGTGAGGGGTGAACGAGAGAGCAGAGTCGAGGATGACACCAACGTTATGGGCTTGTTAGACGGGAAGGATGGTAGTGCCGTCCACAGTGATGGGAAAGTCAGGGAGAGGGCAGGGTTTGGGAGGGAAGATAAGGAGTTCAGTCTTGTACATATTGAGTTTTAGGTGGCGGGCAGACATCCAGATGGAGATGTCTTGAAGGCAGGAGGAGACCTGAGCCTGAAGGGAGGGAGAGAGAGCAGGGGCGGAGATGTAGATTTGGATGTCATCAGCGTAGAGATGATAGTTGAAGCCGTGAGAGCAAATGAGTTCACCAAGGGAGTGAGTGTAGATAAAGAACAGAAGGGGACCAAGAACTGAACCTTGAGGAACCCCTACAGTAAGGGGATGGGAGGGGGAGGAGAAGCCCACAAAGGAGACTGAGAATGAACGGCCGCAGAGATAAGAGGAGAACCAGGAGAGGACAGAGTCTGTGAAGCCAAGGTTGGATAGCGTGTTGAGGAGAAGGGGGTGGTCCACAGTGTCAAAGGCAGCTGAGAGGTCGAGGAGGATTAGGATAGAGTAAGAGCCATTGGATTTGGCAAATAGGAGGTCATTGGTGACCATTGTGAGGGCAGTTTTGGTGGAATGTGGGGGATGGAAGCCAGATTGGAGGGGTTGAGGAGAGAGTTGGCATTGAGGAATTCGAGGCAGCGGGTGTAGATGACTCGTTCAAGGAGTTTGGAAAGGAATGGTAGGAGGCCATCACATCCAGCAGACCACTGCTCTCCCCATCTTCAAAGCTGCATGGGAGCAGTTTGGCTTAGTGGAAAGAGCCCGGGCTTGGGAGCCACAGGTCATGGGTTCTAAACCTGGCTCTGCCACTCATCAGCTGTGTGACTTTGGGCAAGTCATTTAACTTCTCTGTGCCTCAGTTACCTCACCTGTAAAATGGGGATTAAGACTGTGAGCCCCATGTGGGACAACCCGATTACCTTGTATCTACCCTAGTGCTTAGAACAGTGCTTGGCACATAATAAGCGCTTAACAATTCAGTGCTTAGTACAGTGCCTAGCACATAGTAAGTGCCTAACAAATACCATTATTATTATTTTTATTGCTCTTCTGAAATCACATCTCCTCTGGAAGGCCTTCTCTGATTCATCTTTCGTCCCCCATCTCCCCATCCTATTTCCACTTCAACTTTCCACATCACTTACATAGTTAAGGCCTAATCCCTAAGCGCTGGTGTGCTCGACTTCCCCCTGCCCACCATAAAGGCCCATTTGTTCATATCAAGTCACTTCACTTCTCTGTGCCTCAGTTCCCTCATATGTAAAATGAGGATTAAGACTGTGAGCCCCATGTGAGACAACCTCATTACCTTGTATCTCTCCCAGTGCTTAGAACAGTGTTTGGCACATGGTAAATGCTTAACAAATACCGCCATTATTATTATTATCTTTAAACTCTTCTGCTCCTCCCTCCCTGTATTTATTTTAGTGTCCATCTCCCCAGCTAAACTGTAAGCTCCTTGAGGACAGGAAACATGCTCCTACCAACTCAACTGTACTCTCCCAAGTGCTCAGTCCAGTGTTCTGGACTCAGTAAGCTCCTTGAGGGCAAGGACCAAGTCTACTAACTCTATTGTCCTCTCCAAAGCAATTAGTACAGTGCTCTGCAAAGAGTAAGCATTCCATAAATCCAATTGATTGATTGGCTGTCCCTGAGGGCTTTCCATTAAGAAAACATCCTCAAAGAAGCAAATCTTTAGAAATAGCATTCTGGCCGGGGAGACTGCTGAACCCAAACCATGGACCTGTCCCTGTGGAAATTAAGGACTGGGGATAGGATTGGCAACAAAACTGAAGTCATATTATAGTTTTGCCCAGCAAAACATGGAAGCAATATGCCAAAAAAATGAAATGAAATGAAAAATATTACACAAAATGTACCTTCACATTACCACAAATAATCACTTGTAACTACATCATGCTTTGCAGATGAAACACTGAAAGCATTTCACAGGCATTATCTTCTAACAAGTAGGAGTATGCCAATTTTCAGTGAAATTAAGGTACCTATCCAACATCAAATAGCAAGCAAGTTAATGACAGAGAAGGGAATAAAACTTAGGTCCTCTGATTTCCAGTCTAGTCTGTTTACACCCTGGAATCATTCCAAGACTAAAATACAGTACTTAGAAGGTTGGTGGTCCAGCATCAGTGAACAGGACTATTTTAAAATGTGAGTTCGATAAGGAACTTCAGATTTGATCATATTTTGCTATTATGTCTCCCACCGAGTGAGAATTTCTCCATTAAAGGCACATTAACTAGCTCAAACATCTATTCTGCATGCATTGGCCAAGCAATACTTTGCTTAATTAGACCACTTTTAGTTACCCTTGCTGATACCAAGATCTAGCTTTGAGCCAGTATCCGAGAAAGTGTCTTAGATTGTGAGCCCTGTTTGACTCAGGAATTGTACCTAAACTAACTACTCCAGCGTGTAGCAGAGGGCTTAGCACTCAAGTAAGTGCTTACTAACTGCCATAAAGTAAGATCCCAGAAAAATAAGTGGAGAGGAGTAATTAAGTGAGCTCTTGAAGGAATCAATCCACCAATCGATTGTATTTATTGGGTGCTTACTGGGTGCAGAGTACTGTACTAAGCGCTTGTAGACATCCTGTTAGATTGTAAACTCCCCATGGGCTCGGATCATGTCTTCTACCTCTACTGTACTATCCCAAGTGCTCAGCACAGTGCTTGCTCTGTGGTAGGCACTCAGTCAATACTATTGATTGATTTTACCAAGTCCACATTTTTTTACTCTTATGCCCTAGGAATAGTCAACAAAGAGGGTCTAACATATTTCAGTGTCTGTCTCCTCCACTAGATTATAAGCTCCTGGAGGGCAGGGATCATGTCTACTACCTCTATTGTACTCTCCCCAGGTGCTTAATGCAGGGCTCTGCACAGAATAAGTGTTCCATAGAGCCTAATGATTGGTCTTTACTCATACAGAACCGGTCCCATTTGAGTGAAGAGATTCCTTTTGAAGTCAAGGGTAGCTATTTGAAACAATATGGCTTAATAGAAGAGATGGTCTCTCAGCCACCCTACGGTACTGGTTAAGAATCTTGCTCTGGAAAAGTTCCAGTCATCATAAAAATATTCTATCAAGTCAGTTTATGCCTTCCAACAAGCCCAAGGTCTTACTGATCTGGAATCTGTGGGTGACGTGATGGCCAAGGTGTGAGGGTAACCTTTAACGAAAACAGAAACTCCCGGTATCTCCTCTGTCCTCATCTCAGCATAAAGCAGATTAATTAATTGCAACCAGGGGGAGGGTAATAACATTGTAGGTATAAGAAAAGGCCAACTCAAATAATATGGCTGCCCTCTTGTAAAACAAGATCTGACCTGATTATGTAGAGGCAATCCTGGGAATCGGACCAGGAAAAGAAATCACCTCATAGGTCACTAAGTTTTATTATGAAAGTAACCACAGCCTGAAATCTTCCATTTTTTTTTGAAAGCAACCTCCTCGTATTTTCAATTATAGCTAATTATTGTTTCCAAGATGCATCCTAGAAGGGCTTAAAATGAAACACACTGAGCATTCAGTACCAGCAAGAAAAGTTTCTTAATTCAATGATCAGAAAAGAACAGGATCAGGACAGGGATAGGTCAGTAATAGCATGAAATCCCGAGGAAAAACACTGTGGCAGAACTAACCCTGGCTGCTTTCAGCTGAATCGGGGAATTTTGTGACCTAACAAGGTCACTGTAGTTAATGTACATTATATACCTCATTGAACCTCAGGACTTATGCCCAACATTCAGATTGGCTATTTCCTGTTCTTCAGCTGCTCGAGAAACACAATGCTTCCCTGGCTCTGTGCAGTTCAACGTTTAGCTTTTCAGTAGAAAACACAATAATTATTTTACATTTTCTTCATTTATTTATTTCCCATGGTTTATAAATTATGAGAGCGATAATAACCTCCAGGTTAGTTATTAACTGCCAGGAAATGCCTTCCTCCCTGGCCTCGACTGCTTAAATAATTCCCATTATGAGTTTCATCTCTGTAGAAACAGGAATGTATTATCTCGGCTGCTCTGGTATCCAGTAAAATGAAAATTTGCTTCAACCATGCTAATTTTCTGTAATAGCTCACTTCCGGTCTGCTTCCCCTTGACTTGCAGCAGAAATGCTGAAGCAGACAACCGGCAGAGCTGCTATTAGAACTCAGGTCCTCTGACTCCCAGGCCCGTGTTCTTTCCACTAGGCCACCCTGCTTCTCCAAGTTCTTCAAGGAACATATACTGAGAGACAGAACATACATAAACTCACCCACACTGTGCAAGTGACAGAAACATAGTAGCATAAACCATATTTGCAAGGGATACACACGTGGGATAAATATTCAAGCAGTGGGAAGTCTGCTGTGTGATCTTGGGCAAGTCACTTAACTACTTTGTGCCTCAATTACCTCATCTGTAAAATGGGAATTAAATCCTCTGCCTTCTGACTTAGTCTGTGAGCCCTATGTGGGACATGGACTGTGTCCAACTTGATTATCTTGAATCTACCCCCGAGCTCAGTACAGCAGTGCTTGGGAAGCAGCGTGGCCTAGTGGAAAGAGCACGGGCCTGGGAGTCAGAGGACCTGGGTTCTAATGTCGGCTTGGCCACGTGTCTGCTGTGTGAATCTGGGCAAATCAGTCTGCCTAGCTTGAGTGGAGATCAGGTATGGGGGTTATGTGGGAAAGGATGAGCGGCTAGATTAGGCAACGGGTGGAAGGTATAAAGACCTTGGCAACAAGGTACCGATTCAGAGGGAATGTCTAGGGGAATTTTAACTTTTGCATTTCCTGATGGATAAAGATCTTGAACGTTTTCATTTTGATAGAAGTTTACATTTTAATCCTTTCTTTTCCCCTGAAATGAAACAGACATTTTGAAATAGGGGAAATGTTCTCAGAAAGAACTGCCTCTCGTCAAGTGACTAGGACAATGCACTGTGTGCAGTAATAATAATAATAATAAAGGCATTTATTAATCACTTACTATGTGCAAAGCACTGTTCTAAGCACTGGGGAGGTTACAAGGTTATCAGGTTGTCCCACGTGGGGCTCACAGTCTTAATCCCCATTTTACAGATGAGGTAACTGAGTCCCAGAGAAGTTAAGTGACTTGCCCAAAGTCACACAGCTGACAAGTGGCAGAGCTGGGATTTGAACCCATGACCTCTGACTCCAAAGCCAGGGCTCTTTCCACTGAGCCACACTGCTTCTCTGTGTAGATACCTAATGAACACCATTGGTGATCAATCCATCCATCCTATCGATCGAGCACGTAAATGTTAAATTACTTATGTATGTATATTAATAGCTCGATCCCCCTCTAGACTGTAAGCTTGTTATGGGCAGGGAACATGTCTACTAACTCTGTTGCATTGTACTCTCCCAAGATCTTAGTACAGTGCTCTGCACATAGTAAGCACTCAACAAATACCATTGATTGATGGATTGATTCTGCAAAATGGGGTGGCCGAGCCCCATGTGGGACCTGATTATCTCAAATCGACACCAGAGCTTAGGACAGTGCTAGGCACATAGTAAGCGCTTAACAAAAACCACAATTATTAAGGCACCGACTTGGTTTGGTGTAGCCCTGTAGAAAGGGTCTTTCTAAGGTGACTGGTCTCAGTCTATCGCTCAATCAGTAGTATTTATTGAGGACGCAGAGGGGAAATGCAGCAGAAGCCAGATGCATATTCCCTGCCTTCAAGGAGCTTACAATCTACTGGGGGAACCAGACAAAATTCTTTATACACAGTGGGAACAGGAGGAAGTTGTCACTGCAAAATAGTGCACCTATGTTCTACGTAAAATTATTCTTGAGGAAATTGGGCTCCCAGATTTGAAGATGGTCTTGGTTTATTTTCTTTTAGGACATCTGGCAGGCTAGATGAGGATTTTCCAAGTTTACACAGTTCTCACAGGCGGTGGCAGAGGCTGGCTGTGGGTGGGGTGAATCTGTTAAAAAATAACATTCACATAAACAGCGAAAGCCAGAAGTCTACATCAGCCTCAGAATGATTTCCTCTTAGCCCACAGTATGGAGTGAAGGTTTAAGACTGATTCTCATATTGTTCTTGTTTTGTGTCTACGTTACAAGCTGTTCCACAAATCAGGCTCTGGAAACGCAGCCCTCTAGATAACTCTGGAAAGCGTTACTCCAAATGAGTCTCCATGGGATTGGAATCAGTACTCACCTTCAGAGTTCTGTGGAAAGTTCCTGCTGCTTTGCTTTCGGTGTTCCCAAATGAGAAGGTGTATGGCCTAGTGGCAAGAGCACAGGCCTGGGAGCCAGAGGAACTGGGTTCTAATCATAGCTCTGCCAATTTCTTGCTGTGTGATCTCGGGCAAGTTACTAAACTTCCCCCTGCTTCGGTTCTCCTGTTCTCCCTCCTACTTGGTGAGTCTCATGCAGGACAGGGACTGTGTCCAACCTAATTAACTTGCACCTACCTTAGGGCTTACAACAGTGAGTGACATCTAGTAAGCACTTAGCAAATAAAATTTTTAAAAAATGATTTCCCTCATCACCTTTCACCAGGCTGGAGTGGGGGTGAGGAGATCCATTCTATCTAGCTTGGAACAAGAATGCTGAGATGATATTTGTGACTTGCCCAAGAGAAATTGGTTCCTCTCAAGGTATACTTTGCTTCCGAATACTTTTTTTTTGTTTCAGTTATTCCTCCTGTAGAACAATATTGATTTCAAAAAATCCCAGTTAGAATTTACATGCCCTGATTACATTTCATCTCAACTGTACTTTTCCTCTAGACTGTAAACTCCTTGTGGGCAGAGAACATGTCTACCAAATCTGTTGTATTGTATTATTATTCATTATTATTACGGTTTTTGCTAAGCACTTACTATATGCCAAGGACTGGGTCCCAGAGAACTTAAGTGATTTGCCCAAGGTCTCACAGCTGGCCGGGTGCATAACAAGGACTCTCTACCTCATGCTCTTCCCAGTACATTATGGTGTCTACTCAACATTGTTCATTATTATTTATTGTGGTTATTATTATTATTTTTTGGATAAAGCTTTCCAAGTAAAGCAGGATGGGACCTAGCAGGGTGTGAGAGATTGACAGACTACCAGAAGACTTCTTGTTTGGTGAATTTTCCATACATGAAGATCTGAAACACATTCTTTGATGAAATGTTTTGCAGGGAAGAATCGGATTCCTTTTTCAGAACTAATGCTCACGCGTACTGTAAATTCCTTCTCAAAATAATTCTGGGCTATTTTGTTGACCTGATCTTTCTGATGACGATGATGTCGATAACGATGATGGTGGTGTTTCTTGTCAAAAAAAAAGTGATTCTCGGCCTGAGATTTCAGGATTGAGAACCTGCATGAAGGAATGGATGGTAATAATAATGGTATTTAATAATCATGGTATTCGTTAAGTGCTTATTATGTGTCAAGCACTGTTCTAGCACTGGGGCAGATTCAAGATAATCTGGTGAGACACAGTTCCTATCCCACATGGGGCTTACAGTCTAGTAGAAGGGAGAACAGGTTTGGAATCCCCTTCTTACAGATGAGGGAACCGAGGCACGGACAGAAATGGCGTGACTCACTCAAGGTCAGCCAGCAGACAAGTGGAGGAGCTGGGATTGGAACTCAGGTCCTCTCACTCCCAACCCCATGCTTTTTCCACTAGGCCACGCCGCTTCAGCCTCTAGGCTGTAAGCTCGTTGTGGGCAGGGAATGGGTCTGTTTATTGTTGTATGTGCTCTCCCAAGTGCTTAGTACAGTGCTCTGCATGCACTAAGTGCTCAATAAATATGATTGACTGACAGACTTCAATTCTAGTAGCTTGTACAGCGCCACTCACAGTCACTTGACCCTGCCCCAGTCAAGTTCCTGCTGGGACACAGAATCCAATGAGCAAGTACATGGGCAGAAATGTCTTCATGGTAGTTCAAAACAAATATAAGATGACCCTTTTTCACCCAGCAGGTAATAAACGTATTGAATTTATTACCACAGGAAGTTGTGGAGGAGGAAAATATCAATAGGTTCAAGAAAGGTTTAGATAAATTTGAGGACATTAAGTCCATAATGAGTTATCAGAGGGAAATGTTAATGATGTTAGAAGGCCCAAGAAGAAGTTAGATTTTTGCCCAACAGATCCATGGTAGGAAACGGTAGGGATAATAGAGGACACCTGCCCAACCTTACATGCAGTGGCATATCAAGGATGTTCCATCCAAACGTTCTAGGTAAAAGGCTTTGGAAGCAGAATAAGGGGATGGATGGACCACCACTAAGGCATTTTTTTGCATGTTCTTACATTAGGGACCTATGGGGATTTTAGTGTTCTTAAAACTGGATGTGGTGGTATTGGATGCCTAGAGCTATGCATACACTTTAAATGACTTAGTAGGCATATTGAAATAAAACAAATGTTAACCCTTTACCTTTGGTTATTATCTCCCATTAGATTGAAAGCTAATAATAATAATAATAATAATGATAGTGGCATTTGTTAAGCACTTACTATGTTTAAGGAACTGTACTAAGTGCTGGGGTGGATACAAGCCAATTGGGTTGGACACAGTCCCTGTCCCACATGGGGCTCACAGTCTTAATCCCCATTTTACAGATGAGGTAACTGAGGCACAGAGAAATTAAGTGACTTACCCAAGGTCACACAGCTGACAATTGGCGGAGCGGGGATTTGAACCCATGACCTCTGACTCCAAAGCCCAGGCTCCTTTCCACTAAGCCATGCTGCTTAGCATATATAAATGCTATAGGTGACTTTTGGATTGACATAATGTGGGGAAATAATTGGGGAAGGTCTGCCTGGAGGAGGTGTTAGGACTTTGATGATGAGGAGAGAGTGGTTTGTGGATTTCATTGGGGAGGGAGTTCCAGGCAGGGAGCAAAACAGGGGTCAGAGATGAGAGGCAGGAGAATCAAGAGCCTGATTCAGTTGGGAGAATTGAAGTGTTTGAGCAGGAGAATAGCAGCTGAAGAAAGGCAATATGCAAGATGAGGAAAACTGGTGGATTTTTGAGGTGAGGAGAAATGTGGGCCAAATGAGGTATTAGAAAGATGATTCTAACAGCCACATGTAGTCTAGACTGAAACGAGTATAGGCTGGGAGCAAGAAGAACAGCGAAAATTGTCCTTTCCCAAGTGCTCAGCATAATGCTCTGTACACAGTGAGCACTCAATAAATACCATTGATCGATCAATTGATACAATGCTTAGTAAATACCATTGATTGATTGATTCAGTGGTATAATTATTGAAATGCTGTGAACTTGAACCTCAGTGGTGGCCTTTTGGGTGGAAAAGTGGGGGCAGATCAGAGAAACGTTTTGAAAGTGGAATCAGCTGGAGAGCTGAACGATAGGGAGAAGTCAGGGTTGTCACCAAGGTGGTGGGCTTTGGGGACAGGGAGAAGAATGGTGTTTTCAACATAGATGGAAAGGTTTGGTGAGGTGAAGGTGGGGGTTAGGAGGAAAATGAGAAATGTGGTTGTAGACACACTGAGTTTGGGGTGTTGCTAGGACATCCAAGTTGACGACGTATCTTGGAAGCAGCCTGGCCTAGTGGAACATGAGACCGGGAGTCAGAGGACCTGGGTTCTAATGCCATCTCTGCCACTTGCCTTCTGTGTGACCATAGGCAAGTTTTTTTGGGGGTTATTTAATGGCATTTGTTAAGTGCTTACTATATGCTAGGTATTATTCTAAGCTCTGGGGTAGATGCAAGCTAATCATGTCCCGTGTGGGGCTCACAGTCCTATTTCCCATTTTACAGATGAGGTAACTGAGGCACAGAGAAGTTAAGTGACTAGTCCAAGGTCACACAGCAGACAACTGGTGGAGCTGGCAAGCCTGTGCCTCAGTTGCCTCAACTGTAAAATGGGAATTCAATACCTGTTCTCCTTCCTACTTAGACTGTGAGCCCCATGGGAGACAGGGACTGTGACCAACCTAACTTGTATCTACCCCAGTGCCTAGAACAGTGCTTGATGCATAGTATGTGCTCAACAATAACAATAATAATAATGTTGGCGCTGAGAGGAAGTGCAAGATTGAATAGCTGAAGAGAGATCAGGGCTGAAGATGTAGATTAGAGAATCATCTGCTTAGAGCTCCCCAAGACAGTGAGTGTAAAGTGAGGTGAATAAGGGACTCAGCTCAAAACCTAGCAGGACACCCAACTATCTACTCAAAAAACAATCTGTTTCAGAACAATTCTATTAAAATGAAAACAAATATTGTTTTTCTTACCCTGTGGTTAAGACTTTAAAGAATTATAGCTAAGAGAAACATTTTGCTTCTTTCAATTCAATGTGGAGAGGAGATGAATTTATCTTAAATCAGTTTCTCTCCATACAGTTTCTCTTCCTATACCAAAAGTTGAGCCAAGAGGCTCAGAAAGGAACATGGGGATATGGGGTTTCATTTTTTCAAAAAAAGATCAGAAAATGTAAAAAAAAAAAAGTCCTAAAGGAAAATGGTTTAGAGAGCATAGAAAGGAGGAAGGAAGCAAGCTCCTTGTGGACAGGGACCATGCCTACCAACTCTGTTACACTGCATTCTCCAAAGAGCTTAGAACAGAACTCTGTACACAGTAAGAGCTCAATAAATACCACTGATCAATTGACTGATTAGCAAGAAAAGAGACAGTCCAGGCAGAGGAGGCACTTCCTGTTGGAACCTTCTCACTCTTCCCCTTATAATAATAATAATAATGATGGCATTTATTAAGCACTTACTATGTGCAAAGCACTGTTCTAAGCGCTGGGGAGATTACAAGATGATCAGGTTGTCCCACGGGGGGCTCACAGTCTTAACCCCCATTTTACAGATGAGGTAACTGAGGCACAGAGAAGTTAAGTGACTTGCCCAAGTTCACATGGCTGACAATTGGCAGAGTCAGGATTTGAACCCATGACCTCTGACTTCACAGCCCGTGCTCTTTCCACTGAGCCACGCTGCTTCTCTTATGAACCTGAAGTGGAGTGAGAAACTAGCAACTAGTAATCTCTCTACTACCCATAGATGCCAATTCCACTGGGAGTGAAACCCAAGTGGAGGGAGGGGGCTGATAGGAACAGTTGCCTTCAACGGGCTTTTAGGTGTTATCATCCTCACATTTGCTTGGTTCAGACTCCCAGTTTTCTAATCCCGAGTCCCCAACAACAAGTCAATAGTATTTACTGAACACCTATTATGTGCAGAGCACTGTATCAAGAGAAGCAGCATGGCTCAGTAGAAAGAGCATGGGCTTGGGAGTCAGAGGTCATGGGTTCTAATCCCAGCTCTGCCACTTGTCAGCTGTGTGACTTTGGGCAAGTCACCTAACTTCTCTGTGCCTCAGTTACCTCATCTGTAAAATGGGGATGAAGACTGTGAGCCCCATGTGGGACAACCTGATTACCTTGTATCCCCCCCAGCACTTAGAACAGTGCCTGGCACATAGTAAGTGCTTAACAAATGCCATTATTATTATTATTATTATTATTAAGTGCTCAGGAGAATAATAAGAAAGCATGATCCCTGCCCTCAAGGAGTTTACAATTTAGTCGGGGAGACAGGCACTAAAATAAATTACAGGTCAGATATGTACATAAGTTCTGGGGGGTTGTGTGAATACCCAGTGGCTTAGGTGTTATGGTAATTGTGAAGCAGCAGTAGATGGGGGGTATAGAGTCGGTAAATGAGAAATTGATCAGAGAAGGCTTCATTCATTCAGTCAGTCAGTCATATTTATTGAGCGCTTACTGTGTGCAGAGCACTGTACTAAGTGCTTGGGAAAGTACAATACAACAATAAATGGTGACATTCCCTGCCCACAAAGAGCATACAGTTTGGGGGGCAGGGAAGACCAACATCAATACAAATAAATAAAATTACAGATATACAATACAATTTTGGTTGTACATAAGTGCTGTGGAGCTGGAGTTTGCGGGGGGGGGGGGGGGGGGGGGGGGGGCGAGCAAAGGGAGCAAGTCAGGGTGACCGAAAGGGAGTGGGAGATGAGGAAAAGTGGAGCTTAGTCTGGGAAAAATTTTTGTAGGAGATGTGAGTTCAATAAGGCTTTGAAGAGGAGGAAAGTAATTTTCTGGCAGATTTGAGGAGGGAGGGCATTCCAGGCCAGAGGCAGGACATGGGCTAGGGGTTGGCAGCAAGACAGGCAAGATGGAGGCACTGTGAAAAGGTTAGCACTAGAGGAGTGAAGTGTGTGGGCTGGGCTGTAGAAGGAGAGAAGTGAGGTGAGGTAGGAGGGGGCAAAGTAATGGGGTGTTTTAAACCCAATGGTGAGGAGTTTTTGTTTGCTATGGGGGTGGATGGGCAATCACTGGAGGTTTTTGAGGAGTGGGGGTGACATCCTGAATGTCTCCATAGAAAAATGATCTGAGCAGCAGAGTGAAGTATGGCCTGGAGTGGGGAGAAACAGGAGGCTGGAAGATTAGCAAGGAGGCTGATGCAGTAACCCAGGTGGGATAGGATGAGTGACTGTATTAATGTGGTAGCAGTTTGGATGGAGAGGAAAGGGTAGATTTTAGTGATGTTGTGAAGGTGGAACCAACAGGATTTGGTAACTGAATATGTGGGTTGAATGACAGAGAGGAGTCAAGGATAACGCCAAGGTTAAGGACTCAGGAGACAGGAAGGATGGTGGTGTCGCCTATAGTGATGGGAAAGTTAGTGGGAGGACAGGATTTGGATGGGAAGATAAGGAGCTCTGTTTTGGACATGTTAAGTTTGAGGTGACAGGAGGACATTCAAGAGGAGATGATAATAATAATAATAATAATAATAATGGTATTTGTTAAGCACTTACTGTGCCAAGCATTGTTCTAAGCACTGGGGTAGATACAAGGTAATCAGGTTGTCCCATATGAGGCTCACAGTCTTAATCCCATTTTACAGATGAGGTAACTGAGGCACAGAGAAGTGAAGTGACTTGCCCAAGGTCACACAGCAGACAAGTGGCGGAGCAGGGATTAGAACCCATGACCTCTGACTCCCAAGCCCGGGCTCTTTCCATTCAACACTGCTTCTCTGATGTCTTGAAGGTAGGAGGAGATGTGGGACTGGAGAGAGGGAAAGAGATCAGGGCTTCCTGGAGGAGATGTGATTTCAGAAGGGCTTTGAAGATGGGGAGAGCAAAGGTGGGGTAGGACAAGTGCCTGGACAAGCATGGTAGCAGTATGGATGGAGAGGGAAGGGGCTCATTCTATTCATTCATTCATTCAATCGTATTTATTGAGTGCTTACTGTGTGCAGAGCACTGTACTAAGCACTTGGGAAGTACAAGTTGGCAACATATGGAGACGGTCCCTACCCAACAGTGGGCTCACAGTTCTAGGGATGTTGTGAGGAAAGGCAGGGTTTGGTAACTGACTAAAAATGGGTGTTGAATGAAAGAGGAATAGAAGATTATGCCAAGGTTAAGGGCTTGAGAGACAAGGAAGAAGGTGTTGTTGTTGGCTGGGTTGGGAATATTATTTAGTAAAGGAAAGGATTTGCAAGGGGAGATGAAGAGTTCAGTTTTGGACATATTGAGCTTTGGGGGGGCTGGGGGGGCAGGACATCCATGGAGAGAGATCCTGGTGGTAAAAGGAGATAATAATAATAATGATGGCATTTATTAAGCGCTTACTATGTGCCAAGCACTGTTCTAAGCACTGGGTAGATACAAGGTAATAACGTTGTCCCACAAGGGGCTCACAGCCTTAATCCCCATTTTACAGATGAGGTAACTGAGATGCAAGACTGCAGAGAAGGAGGGACGTCAGGGCTGGAGATGTAGATTTGGGAATCAGCAGTGTAGAGTTGATAGCTGAAACAATGGGAGCGAGCTTCTAAAGAACAGAAAGCTTCTAAAGGGAGTTAAAACGGGCCAAGGATTTTTGAGTGGAGTTGAAAAGACAAAATCAGATTTTTAGGGCCTGTTGTCTCTCTACAGCCTGCCACTCCTCCTCCTTTAAAGCACAGCTAGGTGGAAAGTGACTTCCTGTCTCCTTTGATTTGTGGGTCCAAACACCATTCTCCATTACCATTACCACTAGAAAGATTTGGATAATTTCCCTGATTAATTCCCAGCACTTCACAAGCCATATAAACCCATCAGCCACCTCAAGCACTTATGTACTTATAGCCATCCTCAGCACTCACATACATACATTTATTCAACCATATATTCAGTGATTGATTTTGATTACTCTGTAAATACTTTTGTTTCTTTCTCTCCTATTAGAGTAGAAGCTCCTCATGGGCTTATTCTTCCCAAATTCTTCCTGCATTGTAGCAATACATTCTGTTGCTCCTCCTATGTCTACTAGAAAAGCAGCATGGCATAGTGGACAGAACATGGGCCTGGGAGTCAGAAGAACATGGGTTCTAATCCCAGCTCTGCCACTTGTCTGCTGTGTGGGCTTGGGCAAGTCACTTCACTTCTCTGTGCCTCAGTTAACTCATCTGTAAAATGGGGATTGAGACTGTGAGCCCCATGGGGGACAGGGACTGTGTCCAACTCGGTATGGTTGTAGCCACCCAAGCACTTAGTACAGTGCCCGGCACATAGTGCTTAACAAATACCACCATCATTATTTTTATTATTATTACTACTGCTATCCAATATCCACAGATGTTGTTTGCATAATCACAATCTATAAGAACCTCTTCCACAGTCCGGCCTATCCTGATCACACCTTTCCTGCTCAATCCAGATATCGAGAGGGAAAGTCGAAGGGCTGCATTCAAAGTTTGATTTTGCAGCACTGGCCCATCAAATTTCAGACGATGACTTGAGCCCTTATTTTCAAATGATAATTTGGGGAAAAGTAAACGGTGGCTGCAGATCTCCTTGGAGTGCAAGCTCCTTATTAAGCAAATCCAAGCGAAGTGTGAATATTTCAGCAGAACTGTGCTATTATATTTCTGCCAGTCATCTGTCTAATAGTCACTAACTCAGTGGAATCATGATCTGTCATGCACCGCAAGTTCAAATACAGAGAACTGCTCCATCTAGAGGTTCAGTTCACACACTTTTAGCTAAGTCAAGTTGGGTATTGAGCTGACTGATCCCACTTCCTTTCTTGTCTTTCTCCTTCCAGCTGCCTTATTGTTTGCTTAAATCCCAGAGCTGCTGTCTCCCCCCTCTCCCCGCCATGACCCACCTTAAGATATTTGGAAAATGGCACAGGCCTCCTTATCCATTCCTTTCCAAACAAACAACACCCCCGCCACCCGCCCCCTCACCCCCACAATCTGGTTATCTCTCTTTCCGGGGACATGCTCTCTTCTCCCCACCATTTAGACACCTTCCATCTCCTCATTCTGCTCTGCCTGCTTGGAAATATCCTATTCAAAGCCGCAATGTAGTGTCCAAAGGGAAAATGCACTACTGCTTTGCACCAGTCAGATTCCGCACCTTCGAGCTGAGAGATTTCCTCCTGAGAGAGCATCTGAGAGGAAGGCTTTCTGCACATAAGAAGGGTGGAAGGGGATGTTTTGTTTACCGGTATGATTGATAGGAAATGATGTCATCACTTTTAAAGGGATAAGGATTCTTTATTTTTTTCAATATTGCCTCTCAAGTATGCTCACTCGTGAAGTCTTGACCAGGCGGATGTGCCTATAAAATATGACCTACGTGGAATAAAAGAGGGCCGCGGTCTTGAAATTCTTCCTTTAGTTTTGTTCCAGCAGCAGCATTCTCGGTGGTCATTCGACTTGCGTCAACAAGCTTCCAAGTCACCTTATACCTTCGATTACCAGTTCCAGTTCTATATTTTCTCCAGGACGTGTTTCTCACCATCAGTCGAAAGTTCAACACCAAGATCAGCAGCTGTGGAAGTACTTGCTGCCCTCCAGGACTTTCAGTATTTCTGGGAATAATGTCCCTGTGCCAGCTCCTCAGAGAACTGAAGTTTCGGTGTTATTTTGAGACTTACTAAAAGAAACCAAGTCAAAAACTCAGCATTACCCTCTTTGGACATCAAAAGGTCCAGGGAATTCATTCATTCATTCACTCGTATTTATGGAGCGCTTACTGTGTGCAGAGCACTGTACTAAGCGCTTGGGAAGTACAAGTTGGCAACACATAGAGACGGTCCCTACCCAACAGCGGGCTCACAGTCTAGAATGAAACCCACATCCTGCTCAAGGACAAGCAGGCTGTGGAATGCTGGTAATAATGATAATAATGGTGATAATAATAACTGTGGTATTTGTTAATCAATCGTATTTATTGAGCGCTTACTGTGTGCAGAGCACTGTACTAAGTGCTTGGGAAGTACAAGCTGGCAACATATAGAGACAGCCCCTACCCAACAGTGGGCTCACAGTCTAGAAGGTGGGCTCACAGTCTAGAAGCGCTTCATATGTGCTAAGAGCTGGGGTAGATACAAGATAATTAGGTTAGACTCAGTCCCTGTACCACATGGGGCTCAGAATCTAAGGGGAGGGAGAATAAGTATGGAATCCCCACTTTCCAGATGAGGAAACTGAGGCATCAAGTTGTGATTTACCCAAGGTCACAGCAGGCAAGGGGTGCAGTCAGGATTAGAACTCAGGTTCTCTGCTTTCCAGGCCCATGCTCTTTCCACTAGGCCACGCTGTTTTTCAGATTGTAAACTCTTTGTGGGCAGGGATTATATATTCTAACATCATTGTTTTCTCTTATGTGCTGGATCTCTTAGACTGGGAACTTCATGTGGGATGGGGACTGTGTCCGATCTGCTTTCATTGTATCAACTCCAGTGCTTAGCACAGTGCTTGGCATCTAGTAAGCACCTAAATAGCACAAATATTATTATAATAGTGTGCTGCAAAAAGTAGACACTCAAACATAATTCACTGATTGAAAGACCCCTCGACTGGTCCAGGAGGATCCTACTGGGAAATACTGCAAACCTCGGCCAGTGGGTTCTCCTCAGCTCCTACTCAGCAAAGGTAGTCGATTAAAAAAAAAAATTCCTCTACCTATGGCCTCTTGCTCATTTCCTTCTGTTGTCGTTACAAAGTAAAGCCCAGCACCCTGACAAATTTAAAAAAAAAATGAAGGACTCTGCTAAATAATGAATCAGGCAGGCAATCCAGCAATGTTTTCATGGAATATTTATGTGGCTTTGTAACTTGGGCTGTTTGACATGCTGGAGAAGACATCGAATTTCCTTCGCAACACACTTCCTGAAAAGCATTCGGATTACAGAGTACTCACAGACCCAATGGGGAAAAATGAAATTAATTGGGGAAACCATTTTCAGAATTATTTGACATGTCCTGAGCATCAACCAGATAATATGGAAATGAAGCACTGAATACAGTCTTTGGAAAAATGATTTTTTTTGCCCAAATCGCAAAGGAATAAGGTCACACGAAAAGGGAAGAGAAGGGTAGTAGGCAAGACAGAATTTGAACTTTGATTTCTGAGGTGAGAAGCCTAGTGGATAAAGCACAGGCCTGGGAGACAGAAGGACCTGGGTTCTAATCCCGGCTCTGCCTCTTGTCTGCTGTGTGACCTTGGGCAAGTCACTTAACTTCTCTGTACCCCAGTTACCTCATCTGTAAAATGGGGATTAAGACTATAAACCCTATGTGGGACAGGGACTGTGTCCAACCCAATTATCTTGTATCTACCCCAGTGCTTACAACAGTTCCTGGCACATCATAAATGCTTAACAAATACCATTATTATTTTAAGGATAAGATCTGATTGTGTTCAGGGCTTTTGTCACCCTGGGACTTCATGTACAAAGGCAAAGTTATCTGGGTACTTTAGGCATAGTGAGATTTTTCAGTAATATCCTCTTACTGTGCTTTTATTTTTCCCAAGTGCTGGAACACGAGTAATCTCGTCTTGTCTTCCCAAATCCTTATGTGGTAGGGAAAGATATGATTAACCCCATTTTATGGGTAAGGAAACTAAGGCATGGAGAGGTTAAGTGACTATCTTGAGCCTTAACGGTAACAGAAGTCAAATTTATCAAAAGCCCACTTGCTGCCGTGCACTGGACTAAGCAAGCACTTGAGAAGTACAGAATAAAGAAGTGACACAGTCCCTGGCCACAAGGAGCTTTCATTCTAATGGGGGAAACAAATATATAAAAAAATTACAACTAGAATGGTCAAAATAATTGATTGAGTACACCTAGGTTCCCCTCTCAGGGTCGCACTGGAGAGTTTCCAGTACTCTACCAGTCTCGGCTACGGGAGGGAGAGTTAAGCTGAGGCATACCCATTCCATTCCTAGCTTGGCCCGTGGCTAGCGAGTGGAAGGCAATCTGCTACAAGTCAAAACTCACCCATGCTGGGCAGCAGCATCATGGGAGAGTCAAAGGTGGAAACTCAAGTTTACTGCGCAGAAGGAGGTAAGGGAAAACCACTTGCGGATTTGTACCAAGAAAACTCTATGGATTCACTACCAGAACGATTGCATATGGAGAGGGGGGCATTTTGGGAGAGATGTGTCTGTGGTGTCTCTATGGGTCAGAGATGACTCGATGGCATAAGACAAGACAAGACACCTTGGTTCATGAGCACTGAGGATGGGTATAAGTAGGTTCATAAGTGCTAGGGGCAGAAAGAGCAGTGGTCTGTCTGATGTGGAGAGGGAGGGAGTTCCAAGTGAGGGGAACAGTGTGAATGAGAGATTGGAGGTGAGAGAGTTGAGAGCTGGAAGGTTGGGGGAAAGAAGCCAGAGAGTTGGGGAATAGCAGGTGAAGAGAGCAAATAGTTAAAGATGTCACGCGACGGACCAGTAACAAAGCTGGCACTAGAACTCAAGTTCACTGACTCCCAGGCTCATGCATTTTCCATTAGATCACACTGCCTCCATTTTGTGAAGGGCAGCAGTGGCCTGCAGAGGTCTGGGTTGTTGGTAGTTTTGGGAGCTGAAACCGGTAGCCTCAGGTAACTCAGAGGACATCCCCTTGTTTCCTAACATCCTCTGGTTGTGTCCATTGACAGGAAATGATTAATATAGATGCCGATTCCTTAATGTAAAACCAAGAAGCCGCATGTGCTGGCTGATTCATGGTGCATTAATGGCTCCGGAGAGCTCCTATCAGATAGAGGACTCGGGCTCTGGAGCAGCGAAGGGACCTTTATTCCTTGGGATGGGGCCAGAATCTTCTGGGAAAACACTTCCTCAAACTTTGGGGTTTGAAGCAGGAGACCTTTGCATTTTAGAATCATCTAGGCATTCCTAATGGTTGACGATTAAGCAGCTCCATTGTCCTATTATACAGTAGGTTTGGGTGACCTTTTCCCCCTTTCTATGTCAGACTGGAGGGCTAGGGGAGAGATGAGGGGGCCAGGAGGGTGAGAGATGCTACTTGTCTGCTGAATGACCTTGGGCAAGTCACTTCACTTCTCCATGCCTCAGTTACCTCATCTGCAAAATGGGGATTGAGGCTGTGAGTGACCCGATTTGTTTGTACCTACCCCGGCACTTAGTACGGTGCCTAGTGCATAGTAAACACTTAATAAATACCATTATTATTATTATTACTGCTCTAGGTTGGCACATACGGTGAATCCCATCTGTCTCCCAACTGACCAGAGATAGACAAAAGCTGGGGGTAGAGTCCTATATGGGCTTGGGGAAGCCTGTGGTGGTCTCATGTGTCCTGAGCCTAGGGGCTGCGTAGGGCTAGCTCAAAAGGAGGCCAATCTGAGTTCAGGCTGGGCTTGGTTGCCCCTTCAGCATCCATGGCTTTCTCCCCCTGACCATTTATGTATATACAATGCTAGAGAAGCAGCCTGGCTCAGTGGAAAGAGCACGGGCTTTGGAGTCAGAGGTCATGGGTTCAAATCTCAGCTCTGCCAATTGTCAGCTGTGTGACTTTGGGCAAGTCACTTAACTTCACTGGGCCTCAGTTACCTCATCTGGAAAATGGGGATTAAGACTGTGAGCCCCCTGTGGGACAACCTGATCACCTTGTCACCTCCCCAGCACTTAGAACAGTGCTTTGCACATAGTAAGCACTTAATAAATGCCATTATTATTATTATACAACCATGCTTAGGGCATATCACCACTTATTTATTCACTTGGTATGCATCTATTCATCTTATTTCCTTGCTATTTCCAGTTGAATCTTCGTTATTCCTCCTGTGCCCACTACTTGTAAATAATTTTGGTCTTTCTGTCTCTCCATCAGATTGTAAACTCATGGCACAGTGCATAGAGCACATGCCAGGGAGGCAGAAAGTCACGTGTTCTGATCCCTGCTTTGCCACTTGTCTGCTGTGTGACCTTGTGCAGGTCACTTCACTTCTCTGGGTCTCAGTTACCTCATCTGTAAACTGGAGATTGAGACTGTGAGCTCCATGTGGGACAGGGACTGTGTTCAATCTGATTTGCTTGTATCCATTCCAGAGCTCAGTACAGTGCCTGGCACATAATAAGTGTTTAACAGATATCACAATCATTGTTATTATGAACTCCTGGAGGGACTTTACACCCTCATTGTTGCTCCATAAATTCTCTTGTTCGATTGATTGAAGGAGAGATGTTCCCTCAGGGCAGGGGTAGTGCCAGACTCGGGGGGTGTTTTTGGGCATGCAAATGACATATGTTTGACTATTCAGGACAAACAGGAAAAAGATTGAAAGGGACAGGAAATGACCACAGGGAAAGATCAACTAAGGCAACTAGACCCGTTGGGATGTGCGATTTCCTTCCATTCAGGGCATTGTGGTCTGGTGAAGAACATGAATGGTAAGGAACTGAGTTCCAATCCCTGCTCTCAGTTCTTCCTTTTCAGCCTTGTCCCGACCCCTAAAAGCCATTCTGCGTCCTTGAGGTATTGCTTCTAAGAGAGGAGAACACGACACCAATCGCTACCTGTGGGGATGCTCTGAGCATTACCCATTAAGGCATGGCCATGTGCTCTCCAACTGCTGAATTATCCCCACAATGATAACCTTTGTTAGAGTCAAAGAAGGGAGGGGAGACCTAGCCTCAGTTACCCTAGCAAATGTAAAAATCAATCATGCTACTCCATGGGCCCAAGGCATCCTTTAAAATAAAAAAGAAAAAGAAATGCTCCGATGACCTTGATATTCAGAGTGGTTAGTGATTCAATAATTGTCTCAAGAGAAAGCCAGGTCTGGTAGAAGGAGAACTGGAAGTCCTGTGGTAGAAGAATGGCACGTTACCGGATGGGAAAGGGACGGAACAATCGGTAAATGCCACGGGATTATTGCCATTACCCATTCAATCTGCTGACAGGGTGGTAATCCAAACCTCATCAGAAAGAGTTGCGCCCACAACAAAAAGCATTGCCAGAAGGGAAGCAGGATGAGAAACGTGCGGGATCAGCAGCTTTGGTGCCAGGATCTCCATCTGGCACTCTTGGCCTAGGAGACAAGCTGTCTGTCCCCATCTCCATCTTCCAGTAGGCAACCCCAAGGGAGAGCAGAGAGGCCTTTCCTGGGACGGCACCAAGTCAAATGGAAGGGAAGGAGCTGAGTGAAGGAGAATTCTTTAGAAAAACATTTCTCGAGCTGGAAAAGATTTGGACTATATTTCTTCCCGACCTCAGTTACACACACACACACACACACACACCTCTGTACCTCCTAAGCCGACCCAGCCAAACTGCAGTGTTTAATCATTTTAGTAATTTAGCATACCCTGAGAGGGTGACCATGAAATAGCCTTTTTGAATAGATAAATTGTTACCATACTTAATCTGAAACAGAGAATGGATTTGTTCTTGATATGTTCCGTTATCTTTCGATCGCGGTGATTAAAATCCTTAAATGCAGTGAGTTCCACTACCCATTAAACTGTAAGCTCCCTGTGGTCAGGGATTGTGTCAATCAACTCTACTGTACTTCCCCAAGTGCTTGGTACAGTGACCTAGACACAGTGGACTGTAAGCTCCTTGAAGGCAGGGATCACGCCTACTAACTCCATTAGATTCTCCAATGCACTTAAAACAGTACCCTGGACTCAAATAGACTAAGATTTTTGAAGGAAGAGATCATGTCTATTATCCTTATTGTATTCTCCCTAGCGCTTAGTATAGTGCTCTACACACAAGTGATCGATAAAAACAATCAATTTATTGAATGTCTAATTGTACATCATGGTTCAAAAATCTGTTCTAATAATGATGGTTTTAACTAAGTGCTCATTGTGTGCCAAGCACTGAGTTAAGCGTTGGGGTGGATACAAGATAATCAGATTAAACACAGTCCCTCTCTCATACAGCGATCATGGACTGAGAAGGAAGGAGGGCAGGTATTTTATCCCCATTGTATAGATGTAGAAACTGAGGCACAGAGAGATTAAGTGACTTGCTCAAGGTCACACAAGTTTATAAAGCCACTGGGAGGGCCCCATTTGAATCCTGTATAGTACAGTGGCTGGTACACAGACGGTGTCATTGAAGTTATGATTAGTATTATTGTTAACATAAGAATTGATAAAGAGAAATGTGCCAATTTCAGTTGCCATAGCAAGAGGTAGTGTAATTCAGCAGAAGGAATATTGGGCAGAAATGAAGAGATGCATCTTCTTGTAAACAAATACACATTTTGTCCAGTGGGTTTGTGCAGAGTCACAAGAGAAGGGAGATAGAATTACAGAAGAGAAAAGAGGTGGGAATTTATCTCATCTCCATAACTACGGACTCTGTGCGATCTGTACACTTGTGTACTCAGAACCTCTCATAGCAGTTGTGTACCTATTTTACGTACCATAATTTACTTGAGCATTAACTCAGTATATGTATACATTATACATATCCCCTTTTTCTTTCTAGACTGTAAGCTCGTTGTGGGCAGGGAATGTGTCTGTTATACTGTACTGTCCCAAATGCTTAGTACAGTGCTCTGCACACAGTAAGTGCTCAGTAAATACGATTGACTGACTATTCTCTCAAGTGATTACAGTACAGTGCTTGGCACCCAAAAAGTGCTTAATAAATATCATTAATTGACTGATTGATTCTTATTCCTCCTTCCTGCAATTTATTTTCATGTCTGTCTCTCTTGCTAGATTTTAGGGTCATTGAGGACAGGGATCATGTCTACTAGCTCATGTTAGTGATCATGTCTCCTAAGCACTTCACACAATACTCTGTACACAGATGCTCGGTAAGTACTCTTGAAACATACATGTTTCTATGTATGTTTAGATTCATTTTTGCCCTTCCTCTGCACTTGCCTGTGGTGAGCCCACAAGCTGCCTTGTTAATAATGATGGTATATGCCAAGCACTGTTCTAAGCTCCGGGGTAGATTTAAGGTAATCAGGTTGTCCCACGTGGGGTTCACAGTCTTAATCCCATTTTACAGATGAGGTAACTGAGGCACAGAGAAGTTAAGTGAGTTGCCCAAAGTCACAGAACTGACAAGTGGCAGAGCCAGGATTAGAACCCATAACCTCTGACTCCCAACCCCGTGCTCTTTCCCCCAGGCCACACTTAGTGACTGTATGTGATCCCTTGAACAACAAGAGACTCAAGTGTTCTACTTGAGGCAGGTGATTACTGGCTCGTGGGGGCAGAGCATGGAGGGAGGTGTGGCTTTCTCTCCCTGTTCTCCCCAGTAACAGGCCTGGACCCATCAATGACTGCCACATAGGGCCACAGTTGCGATGCCTAAGGCAGATAAAAGGCTCTCATTTTGAACCGTGAGTGGGCATGCAGAGCCCGACATGCAGGCATGCATGCAGGCAACGACACTTGGAAGCAGAAAAAAGAAGCATTGGTAGAAGGGGCTCCCTTGACCAGCAGACTGGTATTGGACCCTTGGTAGAGTGGAGTGAGGGAGTGAGAATGTGTATGTGTCACTCCCTTGCATGTTGGTAAAACTAAGTAAAACATTTCCACAGTAACCGTGGTGATCAGAGGCATGGTTTGACTTTATTCCTGTCACGGAGGCTTCCCTGCTCCGGGAAGGTCCTGGTTGGTATGAACCACGGTGGGTGGGGGGCTCGCGGCATTCCCTAAAGCTGGATAATCAATTGTACAGTCAATTACCTATTCTGAATATTTATAAGCGTTTTTACATCAGTTTCCCCTGGTAGAATGCAAGCTCTTTGCAGATGGGGAAAATGTCTTATGTGTCTCTTTTACTTAACCCTACTAAAATCACATCACCTCTGGGAAGCCTTCCCCAACTAAGCTTTCATCTCCTCACCCTATCTTCCTCCCTACTGCATCACCTATGCACTTGAGTCCTTACCCCCTAAGCATCACCCCCTACACAGCATGTACGTATATATCTTTATACTCGGTTGCTTCCCCTACCTGTAATTTATTTTCATGTCTGCCTTCCCTAGCTAGATTGTATTTACCGAGCACTTACTGTGTGCAGAGCAATGAACTAAGTGCTTGAGAGAGTACAATACAATAGATTTGGAAGACATGATCCCTGCCCACAGGGAGTTTACGGTCTAGAGAGGAGCTTACAGAAGTACTAGATTGCCAGCTCCTCGAAGACAGGGGTCATGTCTACCAACCCGAATGTATTGCATTCTCCCAGAACCGAGTACAATTCCCTGTACACAGTAAGTGCTCAGTTAATACCACTGTTGGACTGAAATTACCTTCTCAAGTGCTTAGTAAAATGCATCTAAAAGGTACTCAATAAATACCATCACTACCACCAAACGTGACAACACAACAAGAATCAACCTTTGTGTGAGCACTCTGAGGTTGAAATTTTGGATCCTGTTTCAACCTTTTGTCACACAAGTCCCATAAGTGAATTTTATCATAAATGGTATCTTCTCTGAGAACAAAGGATGACTTTAAATAGGTGTTAGAAGTGGTTGCATGCATTGTGTGCAGTACTGGTCAAAGCATTGGTAATACAACAAGTTCTCCTTAATATGTGTTTGTCACCATTGACCCTGCTTCACCTTGAGGTCATTTAATTGGGCAATTTGTCTGTGGAAATCACATCCCCTCCTTTTTCTTTCCCTCTTTTACTCCTTCTCCAATCCCCCCACCAGTCTGCTTAGACTCTGGAAACTGCCTTAAGGGTCTGGCACAGGGATAAAGATGGGGATGTGAGTGGGGAGAGGAAGGGGAGGGGAATGGCAAAGCCTGAGATGTTCTTGTAGGGGCCTGGACCATGTACTTAGCTCCTTATATTTATGACCCATCCGCTGTGAACATTTGTTAGGTGCTAAACATCAAGGGCCCCCCCGCCTCAGGATCGCACCCAGAGAGTTTCCAGTCCTCTACCAGTCTCGGCTATGGGAGGGAGAGTCAAGCAGAGGTATACCCATTCCATTCCTAGCTTGGGCAGTGGCTAATGAGTGGAAGGCAATCTGCTGCAAGTCAAAACTCACTTGTGCTGGGTGGCAGCGGCATGGGAGAGAGTCCAGGACAGAGATACAAGTTTACTGCACGGAAAAAGGCAACAGTAAACCACTTCGGGATTTTTACCAAGAAAACTCTCTGGATACACTACCAGAATGATTGCAGATGGAGAGCAGGGCGTTTTGGGATAGATACGTCCATGGAGTCGCTATGGGTCGGAAACAAATTGACAAGATGAGAAAGAAACACCAAGGGATGGTATGGAATAAACACCGTTGCCAAGGTAGACCTGATATCATTGCACTGGGTGAATGTAAAACGGGACTAAGTAGAGGTTTTTGTCAGAATTATAGTTCTTTTTGAAATTACGCAGGCAACAAGGTCAAAACTACAATTAAGTTTTTGTATATAATTGTCACAAATCAAATATGCTTCAGTGCTTATAAATCAATTGATTCACAAACCTGCATTGAAGCAGTCTTTTCAAGTCTTACATAAGGGGCACAGAGTACAAAGTGAAAATGAATGTTAGTAATTATCTGGTGATTTGGGGCTGGGTAGACCAAATTGTGAATTCAGGATAAAAAAGCAATCCACTTTATAAAGTCTGAGTACTGATGATGATTTATATTTGTTGAGCACTTACTTTGGGCAAAGCACTGTACTAAGCACAAAGGAAATGTATGGTGGGAAATAATTTAGACAATCTCTGGCCCACAGGGGGCATCAAATTTAAAAGAGGGGGAACTGGTGACAGACATACAGGAAAAAAAAATCACAAAATAAAGCAAAAACAAGAAATGAACAACCAAAATAATACAAGCTGCAGTCATAGTAGCCAGCATTTCATTCTGAGTGCAAGGGATGAAAAGAGGGTAGACTTTTTAGGTGAGATAGCAACCAGTAAGACATAAGCTCTAAAGAGCTATTGGGACAGCAAGTCACCATTTGGTCTCTTCTCAGCCCTGACTGGAAACTCTGAGGTCTTGTTCGGGGCCTGGGGTGAGCAACAAAAGCAGTGTGATCTAGCGGAAAGAGCATGGGCTTGAGAATCAGAAGGACATGGGTTCTAATCCCGGCTCTGCCACTTTTCTGCTGTGTGACCTTGGGCAAGTTGCTTCACTTCTCTGTGCCTCAGTTTCCTCACTTGTAAAAAGGGGATTAAATCATACATCTTCCTACTTAGACTGTGAGCCCCACATGGGAAGTGGATTGGGTCCAACTTGATTATCTTGTATCTGCCCCAGCACTTAGAATAGTGCTTGGCACAAAGTAAGCACTTAACAAGAACAATAGTTAATTACCTCTGCATGGAGGTGGGGTTGGTGTTCCACCAATGTGGGGGCAGAAGAGAAAGAAGGAAGTTGGCTTTAGGGGAGTCAGAAAGGGGTTCATGGAGGAAGGCTGCTAGGAGAATTAATAGAGGAAGTAGAAGACAGTTACAGTAACACTTTGTTTAGAAGGGCCAGGTTTACTTCTTTGTTATCAATCAATCAATGGTATTTACTTAGTGCTTACTGTTTGCAGAGCACTATACTAAGCACTTGGGAGAGTACAGTATAAAGATTTGGTAAACACGATCCCGGGCAACGATCCAGCAGTCAGTCAGCTGTGCAAATTGGGACCAAGGATTTCTGGGTAATTGAAAGTTGGGGTCACCAAATAAAATTGGGTCAGGCTCTCCCTCGCAGTCCCGGGCCTAATTTTGTTCCATTCTCTGAAGAATTTTTTCAATTTTCTGAATTAGCTTCAGTTTGGTTAACCAAGTTCAGATAATCAACCTTCAAATGAACAGGTGGCGATCCATTCAATACTCAGGAGAATCAGTCCCATTCTTGAGGTCCTCTGGGGAATGGAGATTCCATTATAACGAGAGTAACTCCCCAGGAAGTATTAGTGCTGTGTGTACTTTGGAAAAAAAAATGTGTGTATAGGGGGTGGGGGAAATTAGGGAGCTTGCAAAATGGTGATTGACCTTTTCTTGCTGCTTACCCAGGGACTGAGGTGGAAAGATGAAGGTAGAGCCAAGCCGTTCCCCCAGTGTTCCTGTTCCCTCCCGTGTGCACCCGCAAGTCCGGACATAAAAAAAAAAACAAAACCTTGTGAAATGTTTGGGAAAAGCGTGGGCCCAGCCAGAGCAGCTGGAAGTTTTTTCCATGCTGTGTTTGACTTTTGAAAATCAATGCTTTTTTTTTTTTAATTAGTCACCAATCTAGAAATGGGACTTAGCTGGTTGGAAATCCAAGAAAACGTCACCAGTTTCCCCAAATCTGAAATGTAGCGCATTTCCATGCTGTTTCCTAAAAGCCAGCTATTTGTTGTTTTACATTATTTTCCTCACAATGTCCCAGATTTATTCCCCATTTGAAGTTATGGATTCAAAACAGGGTGCGATTCAGATCTCACTCCCAATGGACAGAACTCGTGGCGGTAATGGGAGCAAAGATGGAATTTGTCTCAGATAAGAATTCTTTCCCTCTCGGGCTGTGCTTATAAGTAAATACAAATTTTAATTCCATTCATCACATGTTTATGTATTTAAACGTAGGAATCAAATTGATATAATTGGAAACATTACACATTTGCTTTGATTTAAGTTGTTAAGTGATTGAAAAGTCTTTAATTTCTGAGTGAATTACATAACCGCTCCTGCGGCTTATTTCAATTTATACTTTTTGCATAATTAGGATGAAGTAATTTAATTTACAGGTTTCTGTTTAAATGATTTAAACGGTGTCTGCCAAGGAGGTAGGGGCCACCTGATTAGTTGAGTTGACTGGAATACAACTGTTTCTCCCAGCGTCGGAGAAGGTCAGAGTTCAAATTACCTTCTCAAACTTGGAAAACTTGCTTCTTCCCCTCCTGCTTTCACCACTTTCACACTGTCCATTTTATCCTCTGGTTTTAGGAGGAAGAGACTTTAGAATTGACATTTGTTGTTTGCAAGTTTTTCTTGCCAATGGCTTGTTTCATTGCATGCTGCCTTTTTAAAAATTTTGTTTAATGGTATTCGTTAAGCACTTGATATGTGCCAGGCACTGTACTAAGCACTGAGGTAGATACAAGAAAATCAGATTACACACAGTTCCTATCCTAGATGAGGCTCATGGTCTAAATTGGAGGGAGGAGGAATTAATCCCTATTTTTCACAGATGAGGTAACAGGCACAGAGAAGTGAAGAGACTTACCCGAAGTCACACAGCAGAGAAGTGGCTGAGCCACAGTTAGAACCTAGGTCCTCTGATTCCCAGGCCTGGGCTCTTTCCACTAGGCCAGACTGCATCCCTACCTTTTTGAGCCGATGTTGGGGTCCAGCAGGGAGAGGGAGGTTGTTACCCATCTGTGTGGCACTTTCAATCTGCTAACAAGCATGCATTCTTCAGGTCCAACACTCTTCAGGACCCAGAGCATTGCTAAGGCAGGAAAACACTGCTTGGACTTAAAAGGGGTAAGAACTGTAAAGTTTCTCCCAACTCCTCCTCGTTGCTTTGTCACTGTTTCCTTCAATCTCTTTCTCCCCATAAAAATGTCTGGCTGCCTCAAACTCATTTATGTAATTTGTGATGATGGTTTCACTTAACTTATTCCATCTGCTTACTGCTCTTTTTGGTAACATAACCCTGTCCCCAATCCTTGTTTACCCGTCTTTCCTAATTATTTTGTTCTGTTCCTTTGGTTCTGATCAACGTCAGGGTTGGAGCATATCTTACTTTCCAGGCTTTCTCTATTAGAGACATGAGCTAGGCTGTCTCACTACCTAACTGCCAGCAGGGAATATACAAATATCCCCTTTTAGTATGTCATTGAGCTGGCTTCTGCCCATGCTTAAGCTGGCCCCTGGTTATTAGTTAAGCCCCTTAAAAGATGCCCAAACTACTTTGGGGCACTAAATGGTGCCATGCCACGAACAGTTACCTCAAACGCTGTGGCATAGTCATTGTCATAGTCATCCCAGCTCCGCCACATGTCTGCTGTGTGACCTTGGGCAAATCACTTAACTTCTCAAAGCCTCAGTTACCTCATCTGTAAAATGGGGATGATGACTGTGAGCCCTGCGTGGGACAACCTGATCACCTTGTATCCCCCAGCGCTTAGACAGTGCTTTGCACATAGTAAGCACTTAACAAATGCCATCATTATCATCATCATTATTATTATTATTGAAGGCAGAATGCAGATCAACCTGGCGTACGGCAATTGGAAATTAGGTGACTCTTTTAGACCATCGGCTACGGGAAGATTGTGAATCAAACTTGAAAATGGCAGCAAGCGTGGTGGATTATAAATGCCATAGAGACACCTGATGTGGAAGGGATTACCCCTGGCATATTGTTCTTGTCACAGACACACGCACATATAAAAATCTCAATGTCAGAAGCATCATCTTCTAACCAGAATCATCAGGAGAGGCTTAGGTTGGCCTGTGTTGATTTCAAGTAGATGTTTTCTGGCTCTAACTTAGACATGTCAAGCTCCAGGCTGCTTGTGTGGTTATTCATTTGCACGCAACCCACCCTTTTAAAAAGCTGCCAGTTTCTTTTAGAAATTATCTATCTAATGTGTTCTAAATACAACAGAAAGAGATGGAATTGAGCCATCCATCAGTGGTATTTATTGAGTGCTTACTGTGTGCAGAACATTGAGCTCAGAGCTCTGTGCAAAGCAGAATTATCCTTATATTGTCTTAAGCTCTGAGGAAACTAAGGCCTGGTCAAATGAATAATAGAAGTATTATTCTGCTTTTTTCACTAGGCCATGTTGTTGAGTTTTTGTTTTTTTTTTTTTTTACTTTTACTGTACTCTTCTGAGTGCCCAGAATGGTAGGCATTCAATAAATATTCAGTTCTGAGTCCCCTTCTATTCTCCATCTACACCCATTCCCTTGGGGAAACTCAGCTACTTCCATGGCTTCAACTACCACCTCTGAGGATGATTCCCAAATCTACCTCTCCAGCCCTGACCTCTCTCTTTCTCTACAGTTCCTCCTGCCCTCAGGACATCTCCACTTGGATGTCCTGCTGACACCTCAAACTCAACACGTCCCAAACTGAACTCTTCATTTTCCCACCCAAAGCCACTCCTCCCCATAACTTTCCCATCACTTTTGACAGCACCATCTTCCCTGTCTCGCAAGCTTGTACCTTGGCACGCTTGACACATAGTAAGCACTTAAATACCATCATTATTATTATCCTTGACTCACCTCCCTCTTTAAAGCCATATATTCAGTCAGACACCAAATCCTGTCGATTTTATATTCACAACCCCTCAACTCTCTATTCAAAGTGCTTTGCTTCATTGCTGGACCAAACACTTGTCATATCCCATCTCAACTATGAGCCTCCCTACCTCCAGCCTCTCCCCTCTCCAGTCCATACTCTACTCTGCTGCCTGGACCATTTTTCCTAAATCATTCTATGCACGTCTCTCTACTCAAACCCCCAGCAACAGCCCTTCCATCTCTACATCAAGTAGAAACTCCTCACCGTTGGCTTTAAGGTCCTCAATCGGCTCTCTCCACCCTACCTATCCTTGCTAGCTGACAGATGATCACTCTCCTCACCTTCAAAGCCTTATTAATAATCACACCTCCTCCAAGAGGCCTTCCTGACTAAGCCCTCATTTCCTCTTCTCCCACTCCCTTCTGTATTGCCGTTGCACTGGATTTGCTCCCCTTATTCACCCTTCCTTCAGCCTCACAACATTTATGTACATATCTGTCACTTATTTAAATGTTGGTCTTCTCTAGACTGTAAGCTCATTGTGGGCAGGGAAAGTATCTACCAACTCTGTTATACTCCATTTTTCCAAGGGTTTGATAGAGTGCTTTGCACACAGTAGGCACTCAATAAATACGATTGACTGATGGCTCCTTTCTCACTCTAACCCAGCCTGCACATGTTGCTCCTCTAGCACCAGCATAGAGACTATGCCTTGATAATAATAATGATGGCGTTTGTTAAGTGCTTTCTATGTGCAAAGCACTGTTCTAAGCACTGGGGAGGATACAAGGTGATAAGGTTGTCCCAGGTGGGGCTCACAGTCTTAATCCCCATTTTACAGATGAGGTAACTGAGGCACAGAGAAGTTAAGTGACTTGCCCAAAGTTGCACAGCTCACAATTGGTGGAGCCGGGATTAGAACCCATGACCTCTGACTCCCAAGCCCGTGTTCTTTCCACTGAGCCACGCTGCTTCTCGATCTCATCTACCTCCCCATTGACCCCTTATTGATGTCCTCCCTCCTGCCTGGAAGTCCTTCTTCCTTCATATCCAAAGGTCCACTACTCTCCCCATCTTCAAGTGCTAATAAAATGCTCATCTTTTCCAGGAAACCTTCCCTGACTAATCTCTCACCTCCCAGTCTCTTTCCCTTCCTACTGCATCAACTAGAATAATTACAGTATTTGTTCAATGCTGTGTGTCAAGTGCTATACTAAATGCCGGGGTAGATACAAGATAATTAGGTTGGACAGATTCCCACATGGGGCTCGCAGACTGTGAGCCCGCTGTTGGGTAGGGACCGTCTCTATATGTTGCCGACTTGTATTTCCCAAGTGCTTAGTACAGTGCTCTGCACACAGTAAATGCTCAATAAATATGATTGAATGAATAATCAAGAGAAGCAGTGTGGGGAAGTAAAATGGGGAATAAGACTGTGAGCCCCAAGTGGGACCTTGTATCTATTTACCTTAGTGCTTAGAACAGTGCTTGGCACATAGTAAATGCTTAACAAATACCATTATTATTATTAATCTCCATTTTACAGATGAGAAAACAGGCTCAGGGAAGTGAAGTGACTTGACCAAGGTCACACAGCAGACTAGTGGCAGAGCCAGGATTAGAACCCATGACCTCTGACTCCCAGGTCCCGGCTCCTGAGGCCATTAAGATACATGCGGATTCAGGATTTTTTTCCTCTCACAATCATTGGTTTTGCTTTTCAATTGTATTTATTCATTCAATCATATTTATTGAGCACTTACTGTATGCAGAGCACTGTATTAAGCGCTTGCTTTTCCAGCCTTGGCCTTGAGGGAGGGTTTTCATATTTGGGAGAATATTTAGTTCCCATGCATTAAATTCAACAATTTCCTATTCATGGAAGGATAGAAAGTCTAGATATAGGCACTGTACTGTTTACAAGATTCATTCTTTTCATCAAAAAAAGGATTAGGGGTTATTACAGGATTAAGGATCATGGGCTACATAATAATAATAATGATGGCATTTATTAAGCGTTTACTATGTGCAAAGCACTGTTTTAAGCGCTGATATTATCAAGTGAGAGTATCCAATGCAAAGTTCTCAGCATGCCCACGTTGATGGGTATTAGAATCCAACGAACCTTTTTCCTTGGGAGATTGGCAATGAGGCCTCGGACTGTGGTTAAAATGACTGGACCACCCAATGTTTGATATTATTCGATCGTATTTATTGAGCACTTACTGTGTGCAGAGCACCATACTTAGCACTTGGGAAAGTACAATACAGCAATAAACTTACTTATCCAAGTTAGATATCCAAGTTAGATATGGGATTAAACATTCCCACGGGGATGTAGATGAGTGACCACGGCAGAACCAGATTTTCAAGCCAGAGAAAATCAAAGTTGGAATTTAATTAGTACCACACACCGAGAGAGAGCACAACCAAAAATGTTAAAGTTGAGATTTCCCAGGTAATATCTACAGCCACTGAGGTTCAAGCTGCCAGGGCATGTGGTACTTTGGATGCCAGAAGTCCACAAAAAGCAGTACAGTCTATCAAAATCAATCATATTTATTGAGCACTTACTAAGCGCAGAGCACTGTATTCAGCACTTGGGGGAGTACATACAACATGCATACAACTCCTCACCTTCGGCTTCAAGGCTCTCCATGACTTCGCCCCCTGCTACCTCACCTCCCTGCTCTCCTTCTACAGCCCAGCCTGCACCCTCCACTCCTCTGCTGCTAATCTCCTCACCGTACCACGTTCTTGCCTGTCCCGCCGTCAACCCCTGGCCCATGTCATCCCCCTGGCCTGGAATGCCCTCCCTCTGCACATCCGCCAAGCTAGCTCTCTTCCTCCCTTCAAAGCCCTACTGAGAGCTCACCTCCTCCAGGAGGCCTTCCCAGACTGAGCCCCCCTCCTTCCTTTCCCCCTCCTCCCCCTCCCCATCCCCCCTGCCTTACCTCCTCCCCCTCCCCACAGCACCTGTATATGTATATATGTTTGTACGTATTTATTACTCTATTTATTTTATTTGTACATATTTATTCTATTTATTTTATTTTGTTAATATGTTTTGTTCTCTGTCTCCCCCTTCTACACTGTGAGCCCACTGTTGGGTAGGGACCATCTCTATATGTTGCCAACTTGTACTTCCCAAGCGCTTAGTACAGTGCCCTGCACACAGTAAGCACTCAATAAATACGATTGACTGAATGAATGAACAGAATTAGCAGGCATGTTCTCTGCCCATAATGAGTTTACAGCCTAGAGGGCCTAGTGGAAATGGCACAGGAATGGGTGTCTACCGTGTGACCTAGGGAAAGTTACATCACTGCTTTGGCCTCGGTTTTCTCATCTGTAAAAATGGGGTTGAGACCTGTTCTCCCATCCCCCTTAGACTGTGAACCCCATATAGAACAGGGACAGGGCTCAATCATCTCATGTTGTATCTACCCCAGGGCTTGGCACATAGAAAGTGCTTAACAGATACTACAATGATTAATATTAAATCCAACACCATGGACTTTAGGCCAGAGGTTGGCGACCTAAGAGCTTCCCTGGGAAAAAGTCTGGAAACAGGATTCAGCCTAAGAAAACCTCCAAATCAATTCACCAAGCTTCACGTTTATCCCAGGAATAGCCTATACAGAGAAAAATACATTACTACATAAAGTTCTTCTTCTGGTGAGTCTCAGGAGAGTAGGCAGGAGCACACATCATCACCAGCAGCCAGTTTCAGTTCCTTGACTTTCCTTTGCTCTGCTCTCAGGAGAGTTTAGCTCCACTCCTAGGGTGCTTGGCCCTTTCTCATTCTTAGCAGAGGGGTTCCAGCTACCTCCCAGATTGTTCAAAATGATATTATAATCATAATGGTCCTATTATACTCTTCCCAAGAGCTTAGTTCCATTCTAAGGGAGAGAGAGAGAAGGGAGGAGAATAGCAGGCTTAGTTAGGGAAGGCCTAAGAAGAGATGTTCTTTTAGAAGGACTTTGAAGGTGAGCAGAGTGATGGTATTGCAGAGGAGACATCAGGGTAGAGATGTCCTGAAGGCAGGAGGAAATGGGAGACTGCAGAGAAGGAGAAAGTTCAGGGCTGGAGAGGTAGATTTGGGAATCGTCTATGGAGCGATGGTAGTTGAAGTTGTGAGAGAGAATGAGGTCTCCAAGGAAATGGGCGTAGATGGAGAATAAAGGGGGACCCAGAACTGAGCCTCATGGGACCCCAACAGTTATGGGGTGGGAGGCAGAGGAGGAACCCATGAAAGAAACTGAGAATGAGCAGCCAGGGAAATAAGAGGAAAACCAGGAGAGGACAGTGTCAGTGAAAGCAAGGTTAGGTTATGTTTTCAGGAGAGATCAAGGAAGATTAGGATGGTGTAAAGGCCGTTTAGGACAGTGGTCGGCACATTGTAAAGGCTTAAGGAGTACCACAATTATTAAGTAAAAAAGTGTTCCCTACTCACAAAAGAGTTTAGACTCTAAAGGACTCAAAAGGGGGAGGCATGCAAAATATTTACAAAAGGTGAAAGCAGCAGGAAGAATACAGATCAGATAGGTAAAACTAAGACTATACCACAAATTCCTAAAGGAACATATCATTCAGGATGAAATTAATTCTGATAATTGAACACTAATTGATGAGGAAGAATCTGCCAACCCTCTCAGATTTGGGGCTTCTGGAATCAGAAACTTTCCTTCACTTACCTTCTCTATACCTTTGGTAATTTCAAGGGGAGCTCTGTTACCTTTAGGACTTCAGAAGTAGGCTCACTTGATAGTTTCTCCAATTCCTTCCTTCACTGGAAGCAGAAAAAACAGGCTTGTTGCAACCTACTTTGGTATGATGACTGCTTAGTCTGAACTAAATGGGCCTTAGAGTTTAGCTACCACCTGACCGCAAGCACCAGGCTGCTGAGCAAGTCAACTCTAACTCCGCTTCTGGTCCCAAATAAACTATCAAACCTTCCATTGCTAATCTCAGCGATTTGCCAAAGATGGATCCACGTGAGAGGCATACAGCTACATGCCTGAGAGGCACACAGCCATACACCTGACCATCATTTGCTAGTTAAAGCCAGTCATCCACTTGAGAGACCTCATTGATTTGAAGTTAGGTGTGATAACAGGACACACAACCAGTTATAAATAAGGATTGAACACATGCTGAGCTCTGAGAATAGTTAAATTGCACATTTTCAACCAAAAGATGAAAAATAATAATAATACTAATGGCATTTATTAAGTGCTTACTACATGCAAAGCAGTGTTCTAAGCGTTGGGGAGGTTACAAGGTGATGAGGTTGTCCCACGTGGGGCTCACAGTCTTAATCCCCATTTTACAGATGAGGTAACTGAGGCACAGAGAAGTTAAGTGACTTGCCCAAAGTCACACAGCTGACAAGTGGCAGAGCTGGGATATGAACCCATGACCTCTGACTCCAAAGCCTGTGCTCTTTCCACTAAGCCAAGCTGCTTCTCGGAAAATAGAAGGGGAAGAAACCTATTCTATTTCAATTGCCATTGCTCTTCTATTTTGGACCCTCAGAAGAATACTGCTACACTGTGGTGTGACAGTCATTTACTAAATGGGCTACTGGTGGCTCAGAAGAGTTGATACAATTCCAAAAGTGCTTCCCAGGGATAACTTCTGCCCTCAAAGAATCTGACTCAATGTGTTTGTCAATAGTGGAGCATGTTCAATGGAGTCAGTCATCCCCATACACTGAGCATGCTCCATCAAAGGCAATCGTTGCGTGCTCCATTAATCTGACCAACTGGCTTTTCTAACCTTTGCCAATTAGAAGGTAAGTGTTGTGTGGAAATGGGACTGCTTCTATTTCACTGGTCAGTCCATTCCTTTTTTCTGTCAGGTCTGCTGGTTAGAGTTCTGGAAGGAAATGCCATTATTTCAGGTGGGATTTTAAAAGGGTAAGGTCTTCCCCTTAGCTAAGTGTACATTTCTCCAAGCCAACCAAGAAGGGATACCTGATTAGAAATTCTCTCATAGGTAAAGTGGCCATTCCTCACCCATCACCTGGTAGTGTCTCACTCTTAAAGAATTGCTTTGCTGAATTGCACTTTCTTGCTGAATTGTACTTTTTGAGCACTTAGTACAGTGCTCTGCACACAGTAAGCACTCAAATGCCATTGAATGAACTGCTGAAAGAGAAAAAAGAAGTCAGGCTGTTAATGCAGACCCCAGGCAGCCGTTCTTTTTTCCTTCACATTTTTTTTCCTTTGACTCCATTTTCCCCCTTTCCCTTACCTCCCCATCCTGAAAGAATACAAGGCTCCTGTGAGGCAGACCTTTTCTTTCAAGAGTCTTTTCATACGTATTCTCTGTCATTTTCCTCCCATCCCTGAGAGGGAGAGGAGAAACAGAAGCATAGATGGAGGAAATTGAGGCAAAGAGTGATGGTCCACTAAGACCAGGAAGCAAATTAGTGATGCAATTAGGGGTGGGACTCCCATCCCATTATTCTACCACCACCACCTTTCACCTTTCAATTAGCTTTGGGTTTTAAAAAAGAAGTGGCACAGCAGGACTCTTAGAGCAGGGAAAAACTTTCAATTAGAAATTGGCTGGGCTTGCTCTACCCAATTTTTCATTTGTACCTGCAATTGTGGAAAGTCAAATAGACAGCCCAGCTGGTGGTAATAAAAGAGTGGGTGTGCGCTTGTGGGCTAAGTGTTGGGTAGCTAAACAAATGACTTTAGAATGACCACCTCAGTTTGTGCCAAGAATGTTTCAGTAGAATATGAAGTCTTTTTTTCTTTTCAAAACAAAGGGTGGGATGGATTTAGGTTTTACTGGGTAATGTACTTTCTTTTACCCTTTCCCAAACTATGATAAACAAAACAACTAAGGACATGTCAGCATGGGGCAACTGTGTCTTGGGAAGAGTAGTTTTCCAAAGAAAATTTTGTCTCCGCTCTGAATCTGTATGGGACAAACCTCACGCTAAGTGCCTATTGAACATTAATGGTGATTGAGCGGGGCAGACAAAACAAATGTTTTTAGATTCTGGTTCCATTGGTCTCGCCTCCAAGGCTGCCCCAGCAGTCCTGATGTCAGCCTGTCTGCATGATTGATGGGGAGTATTTTTGGCTCTTTGCTGTCACAGATTCACCCCCCCCCCCCCCCCCCCCATGCCATTTTGGATAGCCGCAAGGCTGTGCTCAGAGTTCAAGCAAGCTAGTAGTGGGGTGAACAAGTGACCACAGGCCTGCAGCCATCCAAGGTAGTGGCCATAAGCCAATTAGGTGGCACAAACAAGTAAGCCAGCCTCTGGTAATCTTGCCTGTGTCCACAGGTGCACCTGGCCAAAGGTTCTAGTTGCCAAATTTACTTTTGTCAGCTGGCAAATGAGTCAGGGCCCATGAGTTCTGTTCAGAAATGGGT
This sequence comes from Tachyglossus aculeatus, assembly GCF_015852505.1. NCBI lineage: Eukaryota > Metazoa > Chordata > Mammalia > Monotremata > Tachyglossidae > Tachyglossus > Tachyglossus aculeatus. The sequence continues at coordinate 4,155,944 of NC_052098.1, read as the reverse complement.
GTCTTGCATGGATATTTTTTAATCCGGTGCCAAAGGGGTCTTGTGCAGATCTGAGCTAAGTATGGAGGGAAGTATGAGAGTATCTAATTCCAGAATATGCCACCGTAGTATCTCAGATCAGATGCTTTGTTGGTTAGCTAGTAGTAGTAATGATATTTACTGAACCCCAAGCACTTTAATAAGTGCTTCAGAAAGTACAATGGAAGCAAAAGACATGTTCCCTTGTGGCATTTAAGTGCTATGTGTCGAGCACTGTACTAAGCCTGGGGTAGGTAAGCAGATCAAACCCAGTTCCTTTCCCACCTAGGGCTTGTAGACTGATGGGGAGGAAGAACAGGTTTCTTATCCCCGTTTTTTCTAGCTGAGGAAAATAAGGCTCAGGGAAGTTAAATGACTTGCTCTTTGTGGGCAGGGAATTGTGTCTGTTATAGTCTTATATTGTACTTTTCCAAGCGCTTAGCACAGTGTTGTAAACACAGTAGAAGCTGCATGGTCTGGTGGATAGAGCATGGGCCTGGAAGTCAGACATACGTGGGTTCTAATCCCAGCTCTGCCACTTGTGTGCTGTGTGACCTGGGGCAAGCCATTTCACTTCTCTGGGCCTCAGTTCCCTCATCTGTAGAATGGGAATTAAGACTGTGAGCCCCTTGTGGACATGGACTGTGTCCAAACAGATTAACTTGTATCTACCCCAGCGCTTAGTACAGTGCCTGGTACATAGTAAGCACTTAACAAATATCATTTAAAAAAAAGTAAGGACTCAGTAAATACTATCGACTCTCCGACTGACTTGCCCCAGGTCGCATAGCTGGTAAATTCCCTTCTCACCAGAAGCTAGGAATCTAACCTGTCTTCAGTGCAGAGCAACCTCAGAGGAGATAACTTTTAAGGAAGGCTTTGGAGAAGAGAAGGGGCATGGCTTGGTGGAGCAGAAAAGGAGGTCATTCCAAGGAGGGGGAAAGAAGATGTGAGCACTAGGTGTGAGCTAGGTATAGGGAATTGTTTAGGCTAATGTGGATACAGAGGTATATGAATTCTCTCCATGAATTTCCCAAAGATTCCTAATCTGAGAACCCGTGACACCCCAATTGAAACTCAGTCCTACATAATCCGCGCCTTGCACGGTACAATTTAATTAAGCCCTGAAAAGAAGCACTGGCCATATGCCTACAACCTTTAATAAATCTAGGAAGGGCTGATTGATGAGAAGAGGATATATTCTACTCTGTTATTGTTTGGTTTTCATGAGAAGCAGGTTGTGTAGATGAAAATTGAGTCTATTTGCCTGGTTTTCATAAAAAATATATTTTTATCTATCTTTCTCCCGTTTTCCCATTAATTAATTTTAAGCGCAACTTGCCCTGCATTAGTTCAGTGTCATAATGACACCACATGGCCTAGTGGAAAGAACGTGGGCCTAGGAGTCAGAGGATCTGAGTTCTAATTTCAGCTCTGCCACATGCTTGCTGTATGTGACCTTGGACAAGTCACTTAAATTCTGTGTGTCTCAGTTCCCTCATCTGTAAAATAGAAAATAAATACCTGCTTTCCCTCCTACTTAGACTGTGAGCTTCATGTAGGACAGGGACTGTGTCCGACTTGATGATCTTGTGTCGATCCCAGCACGTAGAGCAGTGCTTGACACATAATAATAATAATAATAATAATAATAATAATAATAATAATAATAACACATAATAAACACATAATATGTTGCCGACTTGTACTTCCCAAGTGCTTAGTACAGTGCTCTGCACACAGTAAGCGTTCAATAAATACAATTGAACGAATGAATGAATAATAAGCACTTAACAGATATCATTCTTCTTATTAGTAGTAGTATTACAGACTCCCACCTGAGTATTTCCACACCCTTTTGATGATCAGTGGTCAGGGGGAGTGATGTGGCCCAGATAAATGAAATTCATAGCTAATCCAAAGACTTCATTTCTGACCCTGAGTTCCATACCCAAGCGCTTAGTACAGTGCTCTGCACACAGTAAGTGCTCAATAAATACTCATAAATAAATAAATAAATAAATAAATCGCTCAATGCATAAATAAATTCATTGAATGAATGAATACCCACCCTCTGCCAATTCTTTAATCAGGGCTATTAATAAATGACAAATAATAAGGCCGACTTAATGGTATTTATTTATTTATTTTTTATGGCATTTGTTAAGCACATACTATCTGCCAGGCACTGTTCTAAATGCTGGGGTAGATATAAGTTAATCAGGATGGACACAGTCCCTGTCCCATTTGGGCTCATAGTCTTCATCTCCATTTTACAGATGAGGTGACTGAGGCAGAGAAGTGAAGTGACTTGCCCAGTGTCACACAGCAGACAAGTGGCTGAGCTGGTATTGGAACCCAGGTTCTTCTGACTACCAGGCCTGTGCTCTATCCACTACGCCATGCTGCTTCATTTATTCCTTGATACAGTAGTATTTATTGAGCTCTTACTGTGTGCAGAACACTGTCCTAAGCACTTAGGAGAGTAGAGTAAAACAGAGTTGGTAGACACGTTCCCTGCCCACAGTGAGCTTACAGACTACAGTCCTTCCTATTGCTTCCCTGGCCCAAGTCCTCAGGAAGTCCTAATGAACAGGGAAATGGTCAGAAGCAAGTGCTTAGTACAGTGCTCTGCCACAGTAAGTGATTACTAGGTACAATTGAATGAATGAATGAACGAGGGTGGAGAGCAAAGGATCTGGATGGTGATGAACTAGGTTATGACTCCAATGGTGCCTTAGTCACTGTATAGGACCCATAAGAGACACAGTATCGGCCCTCTAGGAGCTTACATCTGGACTTGAAAAGGAATTTGTCATTCTCTGTTCCCTCCTTGTCTTTCCTCAGTCTTCAGGGACTACTTTCAAGCATTTAGTACAGTGCTCTGCACACAGTAAGCACTCAATCAATATGATCAAATGAATACGTTGTCTGTGCTTCTGTTCTTGACGAGTTCTTGTCTGCTGTCTCTCCTGCCATCTGATAGCAATGATCGGACAGGGCAACCGATTCACAGTGGAAATTGAATCTGATCTCATCATCCCCATATGGCAGAAGCAACCCAATATGAACTGTAATCAGAATGTTAAAATTACCCTTTTGCAAGCATCCTTCAGCTGGGCTTGGTCCTGGCTTTCAGTGTCCAAACCCTGTAAGTCACAGAAAACACGTTTGTTGGTTCCTCAGTCTCAGTGAGCACCTGGCCTTGTCCCAGGTGAAAGTAAAGAGGGTGAAATGACTTGATATTTTACGGGGCAGTAAAGTGTGGTTGCGATTATGTCTTTGAGAAATCTAACCCAACATGTGTAGTCATTAGTCCTCCAAGGCTGGGATGGATTACAAGCACAGATTGACCGCCTAGAATATTTAAAATGGCTGAGCTTTCGCTGGAAAAGGAGAAAATTGCTCCTCAGGTTTACATTTTCAAAAATGCTTTGTTTGGAATGGTGTTTTTATTGTTCCCCTTTTGATTTTTAAATATAAATGAAAGTTTAAATTGGCCAAGTCTCTGCAAAAGTTGCTTTGTCGTGCAGCCCCACTAACAAGTTAACCTAAAACAATTTTCTAAAATGTATTTTTAATGAGAACCTTAGATCCCCTACATTTTTCTTGTGCTTTCCCCCCCCCTAGCCTTTTTACAGCCCTCTAGAGTTTCCATGTTCGGCTGCCAGCAGCATAGCTGCAGTGTCCAGTAGAGTTTAGTAATTACACTGGATTACTTTAGCTCAAAGTTGTTTTTATTTTTAGAGGCTGGGGAAACCAACTGAAAGGCTGGATTTGAAAGTTTCCATTGTAACTGGCTTGATATTCACCCCACCCTCAACCCCATGGCTCTTATGTGCATATCTGTTATTTATATATATGTGTCTACCTATCCCTCTAGAGTGTAAGCTTCTCGTGGGCAGAGAGTGTGTCTATCAGCTTGCAATGTATTTATCCCTAGTGTTTGGAACAGTGCTCTGTACACAGTAAGTGCTGAATAAATATCATTGATTGACTGGTAAATGCTTGTAGAATGGCCAAAACCCATGGCGTAGTGGATAGAGCACCATTGTGGGTTTTAATCCCGCCTCCACCATTTGTCTGCTGTGTGACCTTGGGCAAGTCACTTCACTTCTCTGGGTGGGCCTCAGTTACCTCATCTGTAAAATGGGGAGCGAGGCTGTGAGCCCCATGTGGGACAGGGACTCTGCCAACCCGATTTCCTCATATCCACCCCAGAGCTTAGTATAGTGCCTGGCACATAGTAAGCACTCAACAATTACCACAATTATTATTATTATTATCTACCCAACCCTCTTCAGGGTCCTCTTCAGGGTTGGGTAGGAGGGCTCCACAGCTCAAGTCAGACTTGATTTGCAAGTAATAATAATAATAATAATGGCATTTATTAAGTGCTTACTATGTGCAAAGCACTGTTCTAAGCGCTGGGGAGGTTACAAGGTGATGAGGTTGTCCCACGGGGGCTTACAGTCAACCCCCATTTTACAGATGAGGTAACTGAGGCACAGAGAAGTTAAGTGACTTGCCCAAAGTCACACAGCTGACAATTGGCAGAGCCGGGATTAGAACCCATAACCTCAGACTCCAAAGTCAGGGCTCTTTCCACTGAGCCACACTGCTTCTCATAGCCACGCTGCTTCTCACCAGGGAAGAGGATTCATTATTTTCTCATTTTTTATGGTATTTTTTAAGTGCTTACTATGAGCCAGGCACTGTACTAAGTGCTGGGGTAGATGCAAGCTTATCAGGTTGGGCACAGACCATGTCCCACGTGGACCTCCCAGTCTTAATCCCCATTTTACAGGTGAGGCAACCAAAAAACAGAGAAGTTGAAGTACATACCCAAGGTCACACAGCAGACAAATGACAGAGCCAGGGTTAGAATCCAGGCAGGTCCTTCTGACTCCCAGGCCCTTGCCCTTTCCACTAGTGCATTAGTACATTTTCCACTGAGGATTGATTCTGCTCTACTTGAAGGGAGGGTAAATTTGGCCACATGGAGTGTTAAGGGATAAATATATTCTCCAGAACAGAGGTTTCCAAACAGGGGTTGAAGTATTTCTGGGGAGTTGTCCAAGTGTCGTTCGGGGGCAGGGGAGGTGGCCACTCTGGGTCCAGTGGTAGCTCCTGCCACTGTTGAACTGCTTCTTGCTGACCTTCTTGACAAGCGGAGAACTCCAGGAGCCCAGTGAGAGTCAGGGCAACGGCAGTCAGAGCAGCTAGGAAGAGGAATTGTGCTTACTGCAACCTCCGACTCCCAGCAGTGCCTATGCCTCTGCTGAGTGCAGAGCAAGAAGCAACCCCAGAGCCAAGGATTTGGGGAAAGAGGTGACGGCTGCAGTGGCAGGAGCAGGAAGTGTGGGTTTTTAGGGCAGAGTAAAGCTGGCTCAATTGTTTATCAAAGAGCTTTCTGAGCTTAATGCTTATAATAATAATAACTGATAGTGTTATTATGGCATTTATGCATAAAAAGCAGCGTGGCGCAGTGGAAAGAGCCCGGGCTTTGGAGTCAGAGGTCATGGGTTCAAATCCCAGCTCTGCCAATTATCAGCTGTGTGATTTTGGGCAAGTCACTTAACTTCTCTGTGCCTCAGTTACCTCATCTGTAAAATGGGGATTAAGACTGTGAGCCCCCCGTGGGACAAACTGACCACCTTGTAACCTCCCCAGTGCTTAGAACAGTGCTTTGCACATAGTAAGCACTTAATAAATGCTATTATTATTATTATCATTATTTATTAAGTGCTCAATAATAATATTTAAGTGCTTCTTATGTGCCAAGCATTGTACTAAACACTGGGGCAGATGCGAGTTAATCATGGCAGAACCAGTCCCACATGGGGCTCAGTTTATATAGGGGAGAGAAGAGGTATTGAAGCGGCATGGCCTAGTGGGTAGAGCACCAGCTTGGAAGTCAGAAGGACCTGGGTTCTAATCCTGGCTCTGCCACTTGTGTGCTGTGTGACATTGGGCAAATCACTTCACTTCTCTGGGCCTCAGTTACCACATCTGGAAAATGGGGATTAAGACTGTGAGTCCCATGTGGGACAGGGACTATGTCTGACCTGAGTCGCTTGTACCCATTCCAGCACTCACTACGGTGCCTGGCACATAGTAAATGTTTAACAAATGCCACAATTATTATTATTATTGATAATATTGATAATAATAATAATCATCATCATCACCATTTTACAGATGAGAAGACTGAGGTACAGAGAGGTGAATTGCTGAACCTCACACAGCAGACAAGTCACAGAACCAGGATTAGAACCCAGGCCCTCTGACTCCCAGGCCTGGGCTCTTTCAACCAGGTTACACAACTCTCCCCTGTTCACTGTGAGCTAAGTGATGGAATAGATACAGTGGTATCACACTGGGCTCAGTCCCTGTCCCATACAGGGCTTACAATCTATCCGAGACCTGGAGTGGTTAAGTGATGCCCAATGTCACACAGCAGGCCTTAGTGGTACAGGGACCAGAATCTGGATCACTGATTTCCAGTCCCCTACTCTTTCCAACAGGCCACAGCAGACCTGTGAATAAATATTTTTTGACGTCACTGAACCAATTCAGGATTCTTTGAAATTTAACTTTAATGGGTTGATTCTTGTCCTGTCAGGCTGAGAACCATGTCCTCTTATTGGCTACTGAGATGGCCTTCATTCATCCAAGAAGCACTCTAAGATCAGGTGGACTTGGTGGGCTTCCACAAAATGGTGCATATGATGTCATCGTGTTATGTTGCAGACTCACTATAGCACTATACCATCTGACTTTGTGTTTGCTTGTGTGTCTGGTATCCACAAGGACTCTCAGTGGCCACCGTAGTTATTGATGGTGATGTCCAAGATCCTCCATTTTTTACCTTGCTGGTAATTCTCAATGAGTGTGGTGAGGGGGGCAGTTCAACCAATGGTATTTATTGAGCACTGACTGTGTGCCAGAGCACTGTACTAAGTGCTTGAGAGAGTACACTACAATAGAGTTGGTAGAAATAATCCCTGCCCACAAGGAGCTTACAGTCTAGAGAGAAAGACATTAAAAGAAATTTCAGATAGGGGAAATGAGAGTATGGACATTAGGTGCTGTGGGTTTGCGGGGGTGGGGGTGACTATCAAATGTTTGCGAAGCAGCGTGGCTTAGTGGCAAGAGCCTGGGCTTGGGAGTCAGAGGTCATGGGTTCTAATCCCGCCTCCACCACTAGTCAGCTGTGTGACCTTGGGCAAGTCACTTCACTTCTCTGTGCCTCAGTGACCTCATCTGTCAAATGGGGATTAAGACTGTGAGCCCCACGTGGGACAACCTAATTACCTTGTATCTACCCCAGTGCTTAGAACAGTGCTTGGCACATAGTGAGTGCTTAACAAATACCATCATTATTATTATTATGAGAAGCAGCATGGCTTAGTGGAAAGAGCACAGGCCTGGGAGTCAGAGGTTGTGGGTTCTAATCCTGCCTCCGCCACTTGTCAGCTGTGTGACTTTAGGCAAGTCACTTAACTTCTCTGTGCCTCAGTTACCTCATCTGTAAAATGGGGATTAAAACTGTAAACCCAGCATGGGACAACCTGATTATCTTGTATCTACTTCAGCACTTAGAACAGTGCTTGGCACATAGTAAGCACTTAAGAAATACCATTATTATTATTGCATAAGTGCAGATTAGCAAGGAGAAGACAACTACCTTTGTGCATTGAAGGAGGTATTTTTCTAACTCCTCACTGATGATCATTCAGTGATAAATTAATATCAGTGATGTCTTTCAAAATTATTATTATTATTATTATATGCTGTCGAGTTGTTTCCGATTCATAGCAACTCCATGGATATACTTTCCCCAGAATGTCCTGTCCTCTGCCATAATCCGCAACCTTGCCAATGGTTCTTCTGTTATCATAGTTCATTCATTCATTCATTCAATCAATCGTATTTATTGCTTACTGTGTGCAGAGCACTGTACTAAGTGCTTGGGAAGTACAAGTTGGTAACATATAGAGACGGTCCCTACACAACAGCGGGCTCACAGTCTAGAAGGGGGAGACAGACAACAAAACAAAACATATTAACAAAATAAAATAAATAGAATAAATATGTACAAATAAAATAAATAAATAAATAGAGTAATAAATACGTACAAACATATATACATATATACAGGTGCTGTGGGGAGGGGAAGGAGGTAAGACGGGGGGATGGGGAGGGGGAGGAGGGGATAGTTATGGATGGATATTTATGGATGGATAGTTATGGTCTCTATCTATCTAGTTGCCTGTCTGCCTCTTCCATGTTTTCTCTGGACTTTTCCTAGCATTAGTGTCTTCTCCAGAGAATCAACCCTCCTGATTATGTGTCCAAAATATGCTCCACTAAGTCGAGTCATTTGGCCTTCCAAAGACCACTTTGGTTTTATTTGCTCCAAAATCCATTTATTTGTTTTTTGGGCATTCCAAGGTATTCGCAAAAGCCTTCTCCAACACCACATTTTGAAAGACTCGATGTTCTTTCTATCCTGTTTTTTCACCATCCAGCTTTCGGATCCATGTATTGTCAATGGAAAAACCATAGAGTTGACAATTTGTATTTTTGTGGCAATTGTTCCATCAGCACATTTCATTAGGTTCCCTTAATCTTAGAACCCTGAAGATAATAATAATAATAATAATAATAATAGTGGTATTTGTTAAGCGCTTACTATGTGCCAAGCATTGTTCTAAGCGCTGGGGGAGATACAAGGTGATCAGGTTGTTCCACATGGGGCTCACAGTCTTCATCCCCATTTTACAGATGAGGGAACTGAGGCACAGAGAAGTGAAGTGACTTGCCCAAGGTCACACAGCAGACAAGTGGCGGAGTGAGATTTGAACCCATGACCTCTGACTCCAAAGCCCATGCTCTTTCCATTGAGCCACACTGAATCAAGGACCTACAAAGCAAGGTTAAAGGAACTGGAATAACTGAATCTCTACATGTCTAGCTAGGACAAGAATAGGTGTAAAACAAGAAGAAATAGTTTTAAACTAAAGTCTAGGTAAACTGAGCATATAATTGTGAGCCCCCCATGGAACAACCTGATCACCTTGTAACCTCCCCAGCGCTTAGAACAGTGCTCTGCACACAGTAAGCACTCAATAAATATGATTGAATGAATGAATTAATAAATGCCATTATTATTATTATAATTGACAGCCCCAACTTTTGCTTGAACCATGAGATAAGAGAGTGCTATGGCTCTCAATGGCATGAGGACACATAATCTTCTGTCATACTCTTCAGCTGGAACCTTCTTTCTCGGGCTACCTTCCAAGAAATACTTAGAAATCAAATGGCCACCAGATGTTGAATCAGTGGCCATTTTATTTCCAAAGGTTCCTGGGAATGGGAGCTATGTATGTGGCTGACAAAAATAGCTGGAGACCACAGTCTGCATACGCTACCATAAAAATCTACCAAAAAAAGACATCTATTAATTCAGCACTTGACATTCACCCCACTCTCACCCCAGGACATTTATGCCCATATCTTTATATTCTGCTATTTCCCCTATCTGTAATTGATTTTAATATCTGCCTCTAGACTGTATGCTTATTGTAGGCAGGGGACATGTCCATCATCATCATCATCAATCGTATTTATTGAGCGCTTACTGTGTGCAGAGCACTGTACGAAGTGCTTGGGAAGTACAAGTTGGCAACACATAGAGACAGTCCCTACCCAACAGTGGGCTCACAGTCTAAAAGGGGGAGACAGAGAACAAAACCAAACATATTAACAAAATAAAATAAATAGAATAGATATGTACAAGTAAAATAAATAAATAAACAAAATAAATAAAATAAACATCAGCCTTGTTATATTGCACTTTCCCAAGTGCTTAGTACAGTGCTCTGCACTCAGTAAGTGCTCAATAAATATAATTGATCGATTGATATGGGGGGCACTGATGGCCCTCGCAAATGCCGGATAAGGAAACACGTGATGTCACATTGTCAAGTCACACATGCAATTAAAATTTGATATTGCAGGTGTCATTTTGCAAAAGTTTGTGGAGTTAGGGTGATTCTAGAGCATTTCTCCAGGGGAGCTCATGGTCTCCCCACTTTCTCCAGAGCTGCTGTAGTCCCCTCCCAGCTTAGTGTGAACTTGTGCGGCATCCAAACCATGGAACTTGGTGGTGGGAGTCGCTGGGGAGGGAAGGTGGATACTGGAAATAAAAATACTAGATATAAAGACGTCCAGACTGGATCCAGTCAATCAGTGCTATTTATTGAGTGCTTAGCATGTGTAGAACACTGTACTACATGCTTGGAAGAGTCAAGTCACTATATATGATCCTTGCCCTCACAGAGCTTTAAATCTAGTGGGGGAAACAGACATTAAGATACATTACACATCAGGTTAGCAAGGAAGTATAAGGATATGTACATAAGTTTTATGGGGGTGAGGTATTGAATTACCTAGAGGGAATAAACGTACGTGCATAGGTGATGTGGAAGATAGGGAGAACAGGGCGGGGAGATGAAAGATTAGTGATAGATGACTCAGAAGGGAGGGAGACTAGGGTGTGGAGATGAGAGATTAATCAAGGAAGGCTTCCTGAAGGAGATATGATTTTAATAGGACTTTGAAGTGAGGTGAATGGTAGTCTGTTCAATATGTAGAGGGAAGCGGCGTGGTGTAGTGGAAAGAGCATGGGTCTGGGAGTCAGAGGACATGGGTTCTATTCCCGGCTTTGACACTTATCTGCTGTGTGACCTTGGGCAAGTCACTTCACTTCTCCGTGCCTGTTACCTCATCTGTAAGATGGAAATTAAGACTGTAAGCCCCACATAGACTGTGCCCAACCTGATTATTTTATATCTACCCTATCACTTAGTACAGTGGCTGACACGTAGCACTTAACAAATGCCATAAAAAAGGCATTCCAGATTGGAGGGAGGGCATGAGCAAGAGGTCTACAGTGAAGGAGATAATAATAATGATAATGGCATTTATTAGGCACTTACTATGTGCAAAGCACTGTTTTAAGCTACAAGGAAGCTACAAGGTAATCAGGTTGTCCCACAGGGGACTCACAGTCTTAATCCTCATTTTACAGATGAAGTAACTGAGGCACAGAGAAGTTTTGCCCAAAGTCACACAGCTGAGAGTTGGCAGAGCTGAGACTTGAACCCATAACCTCTGAATCCAAAGCCCGTGCTCTTTCCACTGAGCCACACTGCTTCTCAAGATGAGATTGAGACACAGCAAATAGGTTGGGGTTAGAGGAGCAAAGCATGCAGGCTGAGTCATAGTAGATCTGTGTGATAAGGCAAGAGGGGCAGAGCTGATTGAGTGCCCTAAAGCAGATGGTAAGGAATTTCTATTCAATGCAGAGATGGATAGGCAGTCATTGCAGGCTTTTGAGGAGAGGGGAGATGTGTGCAGAATGGATTTTTTTTTTTTAGGAAAATGATCCACCCTGGACAAGGGGCAAGCCAACTGCAAACTGTACTGTTCAGGTGAGTTGCGCGTAAATCTTCTCGGGTACCAGGGAATGGATTAAAGGGCTTTTATGGTGTCTTCCGTCCTTAGAGAGAACGATTCATTTCTAATGGGCTAGTGAACTGAAAGTGAGGGGGTTAATTCTCCAGGAAAGAAGGAAAAAAACCTATGACTAAAACCTCCAGGCCACAAAAATCAGGAAATACACAGTAAAGGGCAATATTAGCACTACCATTCTGGGGCTTGTGATGGGACAAGGGGCCTTTGAGTCAGTACAGTACTCCTATAACTTGGTACTGTGAAGCATGATCCTTCATCTGATGGCTGTACCAACTATGCAAACTCTCAGAAAACATCAAATGGAGCCGAATCTCTAATTTCACATTTGTAGGTCTTTATACTGAGTTATCGCTGCCAAGTGAAGCAAAATCCTTAATTTGATGTCTCTGGGGATAGTCATACTGTTAAACCTCAAATGCAGATAATGAATTATTTGATATGAAACTGGCTGTAGCAAAAATCTTGTTGACTTTACATCTTTAATGGGAATAACAGCAACTGATTCAAAGTGGCAGCTATGAGCAAGTGTCTAGAGGTTTATTTTAAGCTCTTGCTGATTTTTTTTTCCCTCCCCTCAGTTGAAAGGATCTATTTGACAGTTGCCTTGCTGGCACAGGTATTTGCAACTGATGTTTTGAATTCCAAGGTTTATGCCCTTGATGATGTTAACAGCATTGGAAATAAAATGATATTCAGCCCCCATTTATATTGTTTTGGATGAATAATAGCTTAATAAAAAGAAAATGCTCTGGCTTACACAATGCCTGCTTTATATATGTCTGCAGCAGGATAAAGGCCACTACCTTAGAAGCAGACAACTTTCACGATCCCCTTTGAGGCCTATTTTGCAAATCATACATGCAGTTGGCAAATATCCACTGCTTTGTGACTGGCAGACTGACCTCCAGAGGCAGATAAAGGTGAGATGGAATAAAAGGAAACTTTGCTGGGCCACCAAAAGAGGAGTGTAACAAAGTCATTGTTTTGTAGTCCAGAGAGTTATGCTAGGAGCCAGGAGATCTGAGTTTTTATCCCTGCCTCTTGCCTGCCTAGTGACCTTGGGGAAGTCACTTTACTTCTCCGGGCCTTAGTTACCTTGTCTGTGAAATGGGGATTAAGACCAAGAGCCCTTTATGGGACAGGGACTATGTCCAACCTGATTAACTTGTATCTACTCCAGCATTTAGTACAGTGCCTGGCACATAGTAACCTCTTAACAAATACCATAAAAAATGAAAAAAGTGCTCCAGAGGGAGATGAAGTTTAGGAAGAGATGGAACATTCTTCTTCAGCCACCACCACCTTGTCCCTCCTGTCACATCCTCCTCAACAATAGCATTCAATCGATCAATAATAATAATAATAATTATGGTATCTGTTAAGCGCTTACTATGTGCCAGGCACTGTATGGTATTTATTGAGCACTTACTGTGAGCAGAGCATAGTATTGAGTGCTTGGGAGAGTACAATGTAACAGAGTTGCTAGACAGCTTCCCTGCCCATGATGAGGTTACAGTCTAGAGAAGCAGCATGGCTCAGTGGAAAGAGCCCGGGTTTGGGACTCAGAGGTCGTGGGTTCTAATCCCACCTCTGCCACTTGTCAGCTGTGTGACTGTCCAAGTCACTTAACTTCTCTGTGCCTGTTACCTCATCTATAAAATGGGGATTAAGCCTGTGAGCCCCATGTGGAACAACCTGATTACCTTGGCACATAGTAAGCGCTTAACAAATGCCATCATCATTATCATAGAGTATGAGGATGCTATTCCCTTCAATTTACAAGGGGCCATGGGAGTTGATTGAGGTCACCTGGCATTCCCAGGGCAGGGTCATAGCTATTTACCAACCAGCCTGTGCTCCAACCCTCAAGGGCAGGGAGCAAGGAGTCTTAGCACTGATTGAGGAAGTACTGTGCGCAGAGCATTGTACTAGGTGCAGGAAGAATATAATAATAATTGCGGTATTTGGCAATTGCTTACTGTGTTCCAGACACTGTACTATGTGCTGAGGTGGGTACAAGCAAAATATTTTGGACACCAACCCCGTGCCACGTAAGGCTAACAGACTCCCAGGCCCATGATCCAGCCAATGGGCCAAGGTAGAAGTGATAGATGTGGTCCTTAATGGAGTCTGCCATCTAATGGGGAAGGCAAGCCCACCCAAATTGCAAAATGTGCAGTCAATAAGGGTATAAGAGCAGAGATACAAATGACAAAAAACCAAAACCAAAAAAACCCACCTCACAAGTAAGCTATTGACATTTTGTTTTGAACCAAAACAGTGCATTTGCCAAAGAGCACAAGGATGACTTTTGTGAATTTAGATATAGTTAGATATAGGACCAAGCTTGCAGGACTCAATCGGTCAATCAATCAATGGTATTTATTGAGCAATTTTTCTGTGCAGAGCACTATATTAAGCAGCTGGGAGAGTAAAATATAACAATATTCATGTAAAACCATCTAAAGGCCCGAAGCATAAACCCCAGTCGGGTCTAAAGTATCCTCCTCCCATGGCAAATATGGAAATTTCAAAAGTCATTCAGCTGCAAAACTTCTATTTGGTCTGCATAGTTTGCCTTGGCCCCATCCATATGTACTAAAACACCTCCTTCCTCTTCTCTTCTCAGATCCCTATGTAAAGAGAACGCAAGCATTGCCTATAGTAAATGCACTCAGCATTGCCCACAAACAGTGATCTCTACGAAAACCAGACAGAAAAGAAACAGAAAAGAGAGGCAAAGTGTAACATGTTTGCTCATTAGACCAGTCCTGATTTCTTTTAAACTCTAAGCCAGGGCCCCAACATTCATGGATCTCTCTATTTCTTTATTTGCTATTTATTTATTCATCTATTTATTATTTTGTATCAAATGTCTCATTTGCAACTAAGGTATATGTGTCCATTCACATCTCCTGTCTCTCCCATTGGATTGTGAGTTCTTTGAGGGCGGAGGTCATGTCTTTTACTTCTTTTATGTGTTCCCCGTTCCCCAAACATTTGTACCTTTCAAATAGTGGTCAGAAAATGAATATAGGGATTCTTTCACTGTGTAAAATATTTATTTAATTAAATGATCGATTATGTGACACTAATTCAAAAGTAAGTTATATAGCAGAGGGATCTTTTTATTATGACAGAATTGGAAAACTATATTGGAGACCTTGGGAGTACTTGTGATCTCTAAAGGAGTTGTTTTTACTAATTTCCCCTTTTGAAGAAAAGTGTTAAGTAAATCTAGCAAGGAGTAATTATTCAATTATTAATCATGAATTAATTATCCAACAGCAATCAAATTATTATGAATAATAATCCAATAAGAATTTGATTTATTGGGCACTTTGCCTTTCCAAGATCTCAATGCACTTTCACACATATCTATCATATATCTTCCCATATCTGTATAGCTAGGTTCCTATCATATGTCTTCTCAATATCCCTGTGAAGTAGAGTGAGCAGAGGGCCAAGAGTATGTCACTTCCCAGAGGCACCCAATGACATGTAGGCATCAGGCAATCAATCAATCGTATTAATTGAGCATTTACTGTGTGCAGAGCACTGCACTAAGCACGTAGGGGTGTACAACGCGACAATATAACAGACACATTCCCTGGCCACAGTAGGCATGCCCGGATTTAGCCAAATGAGGGTAGTTGGTTGTTCATCCGTCAAAAATTGGCCACTAGGCAAGCCAGTGTGTACTCCTAAAATCAAGAGTGGCTTTGGGGTGACTCCAGAGGGATAAGAGGGAATGGGTTCTGGCCTGGAAGATCTACCCCAGCCAACAGTTGTCCTGGGAGGCCAAGTTTGACCTGGCTCCTCCTGGTTTGGGGGACTTAAAATAATTTGGTCTGCTTGGGGGGCATGGCCTAGTGGAAAAAGCATGGTCCTGGGAGTCAGAGGACCTGAGTTCTAATCTTGGCTCTGCCATTTGTTTGCTGTGTGACCTTGGACAAGTCACTTAACTTCTCTGTGCCTCAGTTACCTCATCTGTAAAATGGGGATTGACTGTGAGCCCTGTATGGGACAGGGACTGTGTCCAACCTGATTAACTTATACCTACCCCAGTCCTTAGTACCGTGCCTGGCACATAGTAAGCGCTTTAAAAATACCATTTAAAAGAAATGAAAAAACCACACAGGGCTCAGTGGGTCTTGAGGAATCCAGGTTGAACAGCCTCCTTTCATACTCCCTTCTCCATTAAGCAGCGTGGTCTAGAGACTGAGCTGGGGAATCAGGGGGCCTGGGTTCTCATCCCAGCACTGCCACTTGTCTGCTGTGTAAACTTGGGCAAGTCACTTTACTTCTCTGTGCCTCAGTTTCTTCATCTGTAAATTGAGAATTAAATCCTACTCCCTCTACCTAAACTGTGAGCCCCATATGGGGCTCAAACTGCTACCTTGCTGGTTCAATCTCTCATTCTGTCCCGACTGGATTATTGCATCAGCCTCCTCTCTGCCCTCCCATCCTCCTGTCTCTCCCGGCTTTACTGTATACTTCACTCTGCTGCCCGGATTATCTCTGTACAGAAACGCTCTGGGCATGTCACTCCCTTCCTCAAAAATCTCCAGTGGATGCCTGTCAACCTATGCATCAAGCAAAAACTCCTCACTCTCAGCTTCAAGGCTCTCCATCACCTCGCCCCCTCCTACCTCACCTCCCTTCTTTCCTTCTACAGCCCAGCCCACACCTTCCACTCCTCTGCTGCTAACCGCCTCACTGTGCCTCATTCTCTCCTGTCCCACCGTCGACCCCCGGCCCACATCCTTCCCCTGGCCTGGAATGCCCTCCCTCCGCACATCCGCCAAACTAGCTCTCTTCCTCCCTTCAAAGCCCTCCTGAGAGCTCACCTCCTCCAGGAGGCCTTCCCAGAATGAGCCCCCTTTGTTCTTTCCTCCTTCCCATTCCCCCATCCTACCTCCTTCCCCTTCCCACAGCACTTGTATATATTTGTACAGATTTATTACTCTATTTTACTTGTACATATTTACTATTCTATTTATGTTTTAAATGATGTGCATATAGCTATAATTCTATTTGTTCTGACGATTTTGACACCTGTCTACATGTTTTGTTTTGTTGTCTGTCTCCCCCTTCTAGACTGTGAGCCTGTTGTTGGGTAGGGACCGTCTGTATATGTTGTCGACTTGTACTTCCCAAGCGCTTAGTACAATGCTCTGCACACAGTCAGCGCTCAATAAATACGATTGAATGAATGAATGAATCAGCACTTAGAACAGCGCTTGGCACATAGTAAGCGTTTAACAAATAATAATGATCACATTTACTAAGGACTTACTATGTGCAAAGCACTGTTCTAAGCACTGGGGAGGTTACAAGGTGATCAGGTTGTCCCACAGGGGGCTCACAGTCTTAATCCCCATTTTACAGATGAGGTAACTGAGGCACAGAGAAGTTAAGTGACTTGCCCAAAGTCACATAGCTGACTAGTGGCAGAGCTGGGATTTGAACCCATGACCTCTGACTTCAAAGCCCATGCTCTTTCCACTGAGCCACGCTGATTCTCAAATATCATCATTATTATAGCAGTGTGGGAGAAAATAGTGGGTAGGGATTTTAGTGGGGAGAGGGGATTGGGAGGGAACAGCCTTCAAAGGGAGGCCCGATAATTCTCATTTTGGTCTTTTTTTGTCCTGATTAGAAATTTCAGAGGCTCAGGAGAAGGGAAGGATTCTGGGAATCTAGCTCAAAAGGTGGAGGGGTCCATCTCTCACCTTACCCTGTGGAGTTGGCTTCTATCTCCTCAAGCATTTTACAGCATGTTCTGAGTACCTGTATATATGTATATATGTTTGTACATATTTATTACTCTATATATTTATCTATTTTACTTGTACATATCTATTTTATTTATTTTATTTTGTTAATATGTTTGGTTTTGTTCTCTGTCTCCCCCTTCTAGACTGTGAGCCCACTGTTGGGTAGGGGCTGTCTCTATATGTTGCCAACTTGTACTTCCCAAGCGCTTAGTACAGTGCTCTGCACACAGTGTGCTCAATAAATACGATGGATTGATTGATTGATTGAGTAGAGTAGACACTCAAGTCTCTTGATACTGATACCGTTGATCCTTGCTTATTTTCTTGACTGCGTTAGGTTATTCAAAATAAAAGTCACCATTATCAGTCAGTCGTATTTATCAAGTGCTTACTGTGAGCAGAGCACTGTACATAGCGCTTGGGAGAGTACATTACAACAATAAACAGACACATTCCCTGCCCACGAAGAACTTAGTCTAGAGAGGGAGGCAGACATTAATATAAATAAATAAATGACAGATATGTACATAACTGCCGTGGGGCTGGAAGGGTGGATGAATAAAGGGATCAAGTCAGGGTGACGCAGAAGGGAGTGGAAGAAGAGGAAAGAGGGCTTCATCAACAACAGTAATTGTCTGCCCACTGTGGGCAGAGCACTGGAAAAGATGCTTGGGAGCATCCAGCAGAAGTAAAAGATGTGGACCCTGCCCGTGAGGGGGACTATATATGTTTGTACATATTTATTACTCTATTTATTTATTTATTTTACTTGTACATATCTATTCTATTTATTTTATTTTGTTAATATGTTTGGTTTTGTTCTCTGTCTCCCCCTTCTAGACTGTGAGCCCACTGTTGGGTAGGGACTGTATATGTTGCCAACTTGTACTTCCCAAGCGCTTAGTACAGTGCTCTGCACACAGTAAGCGCTCAATAAATACGATTGATTGATTGATTGATTGATTGACTTACCATTTAATTGGAAAGACAAACGAACATAATGACCCCATACATGACCACTTACCTTCCCCCTCTAGACTGTAAACTCATGGTATTGAACTCTCCCAAGCAAGCACTTACTATACTGCTCTGCATATAAATACCACTGATTGACTGATTAAAGATGGCAGTTTTAATTTGGATTTTGACACCTTTTGTCAGTGAAAGCATCAGAGTGGTGGGGAAGCAACTAGTTGGATTCAGAATGGGTAATTCTGCTAGTTTTTTGGAAATTGATTGCTGGGTGGTCCAACAATCTCCTCCTGTGACCATGAGAAAAGGGGGACATCTCTTCATTTTAAGAGAAATCACCTTTGAAATTTTATCCCAGGTTTTCTTTCTCTTCTTCCCCCTTCTCCTTCACCAGTTAAAGCACCAGCCTTCTTATTCGGTCCCTGCTTAAGTGTTGTGGCAGGGCACAAATGTTTCTTGAATGGAGTCTTGTGTCTGGAAAAAAATACTGAAAATTATTCACTGCTACTTGGGGGTAATTCACATCTGGTAAAGCTGTGATTTCTCCTTAAAGGCAGATTCTGGATTGTGATTATTTGAAGTGAAAATGTTATGAATTCAGATGGTGGAAAAAAATGCTGAATGAGTTTTGTGTGACACCAGATAGGGTGTTGGGAAAAAAAAATGTAAAGTAATATCATCTTTGTGATCTGAGATGAAAAGTTCTAAAAGCAACTTGGCCTTGAGGCTGCCACATGAATTTAATAATTTTCATGTGGATAATCATTTTCCAAACAAACTGTGGCAGCGACTTAATCCTTCCTAGAAAGACAGACGTGCATCACAGGAGTGCATCTTTAAACTGCCTGAGCTGTTTGTTCAGTTTGCTGTTTTGACTGAGCAAAATGGATTATAAGGGGGAACCAGAGCTGTGACAGCTTTGGCTCAATCCTTTCTGGCCTGGAATCCCTTTCTCCTTTAAAAAGCTCTCCAAGTTCATAAGTCTATGAAGGACTTAATTGAAGTCACTGGAGAAATTCTGTAGGAAAACATCAAACCTTTTCAATATGCCAATTAAAAAAAAAGTTCATTGTTACTGTAAATTTTTGTGCCTTCATTTCTTTTGTCTAACGAAAGCAACCTAAAAGTAGACACTTTTAGGTTTTAAAAGCACTTTTAAAAGCAAACCAGCCTTGAATCTGCAGCCAGGCTAGATGAAGAATTGGAAAGCAAATCCTCCAAAAAGAATGTTTCTTTAGTGACTGAGGCCTTTCTTTAGTATTCCTACTGGATCGGAACTTTGTGAAGAGAAGGAGGTGCAGGGTTTTGGAGTTTAGTCCTGACCTACACTCGCTGGATGTCTTTGGGTAAATAGTATAAACATCCGTGGGTCTCGGTTATTAATTCCACCTGATTATCTAGGGCGTTGTGGGACCAGGAGAGCCTAGATGATTGGAAATCAATCAACCAAGTCATTAGTGGTATTTATTGAGTGGTTACGGTGTGCAGAGCACCATATTAAGTGCTTGGCAGAGTATGATATAATAGAGGTGGTGAGAAGCAGTGTGGCTTAGTGGAAAGAGCATGGGCTTGGGAGTCAGAGGTCATGGGTTCTAATCCCGCCTCTGCCACTAGTCAGCTGTGTGACCTTGGGCAAGCCACTTAACTTCTCTGTGCCTCAGTTACCTCATATGTAAAATGGGGATTAAGACTGTGAGCCCCACGTGGGACAACCTGATTACCTTGTATCTATCCCAGTGCTTAGAACAGTGCTTGGCACATAGTAAGTGCTTAACAAATACCATCATTATCATGATCCCTGACCTCAAAGAGCTTACAGTCTAGTGGGGAAGACAGACATGAAAATGAATTACAGATTGGGGAAATGGTATACTATAAGGGTATATATCAAGTCCCTTTGCGACATTGTCCGGAAACAACAGGAAGGGGGTTATGGCACTAACAAGAAGAATTGAAAGCAGTCAATCAATGGAGCAAAAATCTCCAGTGGCTACCAATAAATCTGCGCATCAGGCAGAAACTCCTCACCCTGGGCTTCAAGGCTCTCCATCACCTCGCCCCCTCCTACCTCACCTCCCTTCTCTCCTTCTACAGCCCAGCCCGCACCCTCCGCTCCTCCGCCGCTAATCTCCTCACCATACCTCGTTCTCGCCTGTCCCGCCATCGACCCCCGGCCCACGTCATCCCCCGGGCCTGGAATGCCCTCCCTCTGCCCATCCACCAAGCTAGCTCTCTTCCTCCCTTCAAGGCCCTGCTGAGAGCTCACCTCCTCCAGGAGGCCTTCCCAGACTGAGCCCCTTCCTTCCTCTCCCCCTCGTCCCCCTCTCCATCCCCCCATCTTACCTCCTTCCCTTCCCCACAGCACCTGTATATATGTATATATGTTTGTACATATTTATTACTCTATTTATTTATTTATTTATTTATTTTACTTGTACATATCTATCCTATTTATTTTATTTTGTTAGTATGTTTGGTTTTGTTCTCTGTCTCCCCCTTTTAGACTGTGAGCCCACTGTTGGGTAGGGACTGTCTCTATATGCTGCCAATTTGTACTTACCAAGCGCTTAGTACAGTGCTCTGCAGATAGTAAGCGCTCAATAAATACGATTGATGATGATGATGAATCAACAATTGCTCCAAATCCAAAGTCCTCTTGTCTTCCATGTCTTTGAAGACTTTGGTACAACTGAAATACCTAGTAGAAGATCTGGAAGTTCAGAAATATTTCACTAGAATACATGGGGAGTTCTATCTGTTTAATCTGAATGGAGTTTCCAAATGGCAAAGACATGATATCTTTTAATTAGCAGGATTTTCCCAGTGTGGCAAAATAAAGAGTGTTGGAAGGCCCATTAATTCTTCCATACTACCAGACTTCAATACAGTAGTCTGTCTCACAATCAGTCAGTGATATTTATTACACACTTACTGTGTGCAGAACACTGTACTAAGCACTTAGGAGGGTACAGTGGAGTCAATAGACATGGTCCCTACCTTCTAGAATCAATCACAATCCATGACATTTATTGAGTGCTTACTGTATGCAGACTACTGTACTAAAGTGCTTGGAAGAGTACAATAGAATAGATTAGGTAGACATGATCCCTGCCCACAAGGAGTTTACAGACTGGAGGGGGAGACAGACATTAAAATAAATTATAGATGACAATGTACAGAAGTGCTGTGTGTGTGTGTGTGTGTGTGTGCGCGCGCATGCGCCTTCGGGTGGCAGGGGGTAAAAATCAGAGTCCTTACAGGTTACAGACCCAACAGCATAAGTGATGCAGAATGTGATGCTTATTTCCCACTACAACCCAACCCATACACTCTATTCCTCTAAAAACAACCTACTCTGCACCTAAATTGCATCTATCCCTTCAACCGATTCCTTGCCCATGTCCTCCCTCCAGCCTGGAACTTCATCTCCCTTCATATCCAACATTCCCCTGCACCTTTGAAACCCTCCTCCAAGAAGCCTTCCCTGACTAAGCCCTCATTTCCCCTATTTGGTCTCCCTTCTGGATCGCCTATGCACTTGGATCTGTACCTCTTAAACACTTTGATATTCACCCTAGTCCCACAACACTTATACTCTATCCTGACTGTGCCATTTGTCTTCTGTGTGGCCTTGGGCATGTCACTTCACTTCTCTGGGCCTCAGTTCCCTCATCTGTAAAATGGGGATTAAGACTGTGAGCCCCACATGGGACTACCTGATTACCTTGTATCTACCCCAGCGCTTAGAACAGTGCTTGGCACATAGTAAGAGCTTAACAAATGCCATTATTATTATTATTATTGTTATTATTTCCCATATTTGAAATGTATTTTAATGTCTGCTTCCAGTGCAGACTGAAAACTTCTTGTGGGCAGGGATCCTGTCTATCAACTCTATTATTTTGTACTTTGCCAAGTGCTTAGTACAGTGTTCTGCACACAGTTAGCACTCAGTAAATCCCATTGATTGATTGACTACCTGAATCTCATCTATCTCAATGTCTACCCCTTGCTCCCCATCCTGCCTCTGGCCTGGAACTGCCTCCCACTCCATATCCAACAGATAATCACTCCTTTCCTTCAAAGCTTCATTAAAAACACATCAGCCACCAAAAGACCTTCCCCAACTAAGCCCTCATTTCCTCCTTTCCCACTGCCTTCTGTGTTGCCCTGGAACTTGACTTTGCACCCTTTCAATCAATCAATCAATCAATCATATTTATTGAGCACTTACTGTGTGCAGAGCACTGTACTAAGTGCTTGGGAAGTACAAGTTGGCAACATATAGAGACAGTCCCTACCCAACAGTGGGCTCACAGTCTAGAAGGGGGAGACAAAGAACAAAACCAAACATATTAACAAAATAAAATAAATAGAATAGATATGTACAAGTAAAATAAATAAATAAATAGAGTAATAAATATGTACAAACATATATACTTATATACAGGTGCTGTGGGGAAGGGAAGGAGGTAAGATGGGGGGATGGGGGGGGAGAGGAAGGAGGGGGCTCAGTCTGGGAAGGCCTCCTGGAGGAGGTGAGCTCTCAGTAGGGCCTTGAAGGGAGGAAGAGAGCTAGCTTGGCGGATGGGCAGAGGGAGGGCATTCCAGGCCAGGGGGATGACGTGGGCCGGGAGTCGACGGCAGGACAGGTGAGAACGAGGCACGGTGAGGAGATTAGCGGCAGAGGAGCGGAGGGTGCGGGCTGGGCTGTAGAAGGAGAGAAGGGAGGTGAGGTAGGAAGGGGTGAGGTGATGGAGAGCCTTGAAGCCGAGGGTGAGGAGTTTCTGCCTGATGTGCAGATTGATTGGTAGCCACTGGAGATTTTTGTGCTTTGCACATAGTAAGTGCTTAATAAATGCCATCATCATTATTATTATTATATCTGTAATTTATTTATATTAATGTCCATCTCCCCTTCTAGATTAAAAGTTTCTTGTGGGCAGGGAGTGTGTCTACCAACTCTGTTATATCGCATTCTCCCACGAGTTGGTAGGCACGATCCCTGCCCACAAGGAGCTTTCAGTCTATTGCTGTCTTTCTGCCTTCTGGCTTCACCCTTTTTCTTGACAATGTCATGATGAAATCTATTGCTGCATATTTTTCAATTTTATAATCCCTTTATGAGAGTGGGAGTTTCTTGCACATGCTGAATTCCAGAAACAATAATGTTTTGTTAAATTCTTTCCGCAATTTTCTAATGAATGGTACTGGAATAATGAAGTGAAGAAACCAGATGCAAAGAGAACTGAGTGAATATATTATTGTGTAGCATCCCTGTGGCGTAGAAGAAACAAGGTAGGGTATTAGGTCAGAATTGAGTAGATACTTTTCCACGTACCTGAAAGTGATTGCACTAAGCTATTTCTTCCTTCCAGACAGCTATCATTTTGGTTCTGTTAGATCTTCCAAAAAGCATTTGCTCTAAGTGGACTGGGCCTTTTTTTTCATACTGATGGTGTTTTCCATTACTGTTTTGTTACAAACTAAAAAAAAAAACAACAAAAAACCCCAAACCTCTTAAAATTGATTTCAAAAAGAAAAAAGCCACATTGCATGCTCCACAGCCAACTCCTTTCCTTTGATTCTGACTAAAAATTAGACACCTCCCCATCCTATGAATTAAAATTCTTTCTTAGAACATTTTTATAATATGCCTGCTTCAATGAGTTTGCCGTTGTTTCTGACTGGTCTTTAGCGCTTCGGTTCTGAGAAGTACTCCCTCCTCTCCCCGCCCCTCGCCCCCCAAAGGCTTGGAAAACTTTGTGTTTTCCATGTCTGTGCACCCCGGAATGAAGTGAACAAAAGTCTACACACAGTTCCTCTGGGTCACTGTCAACAGTTCATCTGGTGCCTAACTCTACTCCCCCTCCCCGCTCCCCCCCCCAATATTAATGACTAACCAGATGAATAAAATATAATGAGCTGAATGAGACAGTGGCAAAACAGTCTCTTCTGCCTCATACCATATAATTCTGGAAGGCTAACAGGAATCATGAAGGCTTTTGTTCCATTTCCAGGGGTTTGGTAGGAAATGCTACATCTCATTATTGCTATTCAAAATGCTTTCTTCAGCCAATAGATGGCTATTTAAAAAAAATTTCAGTCTTCTGAAAATATCCGAATGTCACCTAAACACATAAGCAAGTCTGTTCCCTACAGTGCCATCTGGAGGCTTGGAGGAAGCGGGAGATGGTTGCTTTCAGTTGTGGCATGTGTCACCGCAAGCCAACTTGTCACTGGGATTTTGAAAGAGGGCGAGGAAATGGAGAGAGGAGTTGATGGTATAGAAAATTTCTTCTCACCTGTTGGGAGGAGTTCATAGTGATGCAATTTCTGTAACTGGTTCTGTAGATTTGGGATTAAGAACACAACAGGCAGCAGTTGGAAATAGCATGGCCTAATGGAAAGAGCATGGGCCTGGGAGTCAGAGGACTTGGTTTTAATGCTGGTTCTGCCACTTCTCTGCTGTGTGACTTACTTGTGAAAGTCACTTAACTTCTCTGTGCTTCAGTTACCTCAACTGTAAAATGGGGATTAAGACTGTGAGCCCCACATAGGGTGTGGACTGTTTCTAACCTGATTGTCTTGCATTTACCCTGGGACAAAGTAAGCGCTTAGCAAATACTATTAAAGAAAAAAAAATAGGCCTGAAGCCTGATTTCTGAAAATCCTGGTTGATCACATATTTGGAGTACTGCCATTATCAATCAGTGCTGTTTATTGAACACTTACTGTGTGCAGAACACTGTGAGAAGTACTCGGGAAAGTGAATACAGTAGATTTGATAGACACGATTCCTGCCCACAAGGGGTTTACAAGTCTAGACAGGGAGACCAACGTTTAAATAAATTGTGTAGGGGAAGCAGCAGAGTACAAGGATATGTGTATAAGTATTGTGGGGGTAGGGGTGGGGTGAATATCGAGGTGCTTAAGGAGTATACACCCAAATGGATAGGAGATGCAGAAGGGAGAGTGAATAGGGTGGGGGAATGAGAGGTTATTCAGGGAAGACTTCTTGGAGGTGATATAATAACAATAATTATGGTATTTGTTAAGTGATTACTATGTGCTGAGCACTATATGATTTTAGTAGGGCTTTGAAGGTGGGGAGAGAGGTGGTATGTTGGATTTGAAGGGGGAGGGAGTTCCAAGAAGGAGGGAGGATGTGAGCCCGGGAGGGGCCGGGGGAGAGGGTCGATGATGAGATGATGAGAGATGAGATCAAGCTACAGCGAGTAGATTGGGTTAGAGGAACAAAGCATGTGGGCTGGGTTGGAGTAGGAAATCAGAGAAGTAAGGTGGGAGGGGGGCAAACAGACTGAGTGCTTTACAGCTGATGATAAGGAGTCTCTGATGTGGAGGTGGTTGGACAACCACTGGAGGTTCTTGAGGAGTGGGGAGATATGCAGAGAACAGTATTTGAGATAAACAATCCAGGCAGCAGAGTGAAGTATGCACCAGAGATGGGGGAGCAGCTGATAATAATAATAATAATAATAATAATAATGATCATTATTATGGTATTTGTTAAGTGCTTACTATGTGCCAAGCACTGTTCTAAGCGTTGATAGGTACAAGTTAATCAGGTTGGACACAGTCCCTGTCCCACATGGGGCTCACACTCTTATCCCATTTTACATATGAGGGAACTGAGGCACAGAGAGCTGAAGTGACTTGCCCAGGGTCACCCAGAGGACATGTGGTGAAGCTGGGAGAACCCAGGTTCTTTTGACTCCACTAAGCCACAGTTTCTCCACCAGAGCTATGAGTTGTTTCCCCCCCTGTCTCTGCTCATCAGCTTGCTCCCCACCCAGGAGTGAAACTGCCTATTTCTTCCCCCGACCTTTCCCACCCCTGCTTCAACATTCAGAATTCATTAGTTTAGTTACTGACCAAAATGGAGAGTTTACCACCCCACAGACTTTGATTTCCAAGATGGCACCACTGACGGTGATCACTGCTTGAGACTCTGGCTGAGAAGACCACTGGTAGACACAGCAGTAGACAGTGCATCTGGCGGGCAGTGACCAGGAAGGGACTGCTCTCACTGGGTCGTGGCTCTGGGAAGATCAGCTACCAAGGGGCAACTCTGAAAACAGTAAAGGGTCTGAAGGGTGGCCTGCATTGAGGAGCTCTCTTTACACGCTCACAATGTGGAGTGAGACTTCTGTTCTGCGTCAATGTCTTTCAGCCACATCCTCACTCAGGTCTAGGATCTCGCCGACAGTAATGCCATCTCCTAGAATGGACAACTCTACACGCTTTTTTATGCTTTTTGTTAAGTGCTTACTATGTGTCAAGCACTGTTCTAAGCACCGGGGTAGATACAAGGAAATGAGGTTGGACACAGCCCCTGTCCCACATAGGTCTCACAGTCTAAGTCGGAGGGGGTAGGATTTCATCCCCATTTTACAGATGAGGTAGCTGAGGCACAGAGAAGTTAAATGACTTGCCCTTGGTCACACAGCAGACAAATGGCAGAGCAGGGAACCACTTGACCAGTGATTCTTCCTCCACTGTGCACATGTAGACTGGAAGCTCAATATGGGCAGAGAACGTGTCTGCTAGTTCTGTGGTAGTATACTCTCAGAAGCATTTAGTACAGTGCTCTGCACACAGTGAGTGCTCAATAAATATCATTGATTGATGAAGAAGCTGCTTTTTGATTTGCCCTTGTGGTTGTTCACTGCGGTGCCTGCTGTTTTTGATTCTGCTTTGTACCATGGGGCATTTATCTACACCGTGGATGAATGTAGCACACAGAGCATTAAAAAGTGCCACCAGGAAGCTATTCTAAGCCATAAACAGTAGTACTTACTAAAGGCTCCATTGCCATCTTAAGAAACTCGATCGGATCTGAATGTGCAGGTATCTATAGGATGGGAATTTGGCCCCAAGTGCTGTTGCAAAGAGCGTGGAAGAGGGACACACTTACATTGCTTCTCTCTGCCCTGAATGCTCGGCAATTCTTCACGGAATAGATTTTAAGTGTGTAGCACTTCAACGAAACAGCAGCCTAATCAGTTGGGAAAGCTGAGCATTTTCAAAATGCTATCATCATGGAGCATCTTTACAAGGTTCACAAGGACTTGTTTTTCAACTTTTCTTGGTTAGCCCCATTGACAACTATCCCAGGAGCACTAGAACAGCAATAATCACAGGATTATATTACCGCACTTGTTAGCTACTTAAGTTTCTCCTCTCACCCCTCAAGGAGGCTCACCAATGCTTGTAAGAGGGTCTTTTTGGAAAGGAAGTTTCAGGATCTGAACCTGTTTGAGGTAGGTTTATTTTCTATATTCCAATGAAATTTGATCACAGCCGACTTCTCCACCTCTCTGTCCTCTCTCTCACCCCTCCCTTTTGTGGACCTCGAGATTAAAAAGATTAAAAACCGCTGTTTGAGATGTGTCACTGCGGCATGCCAGCTTTGAGCTATTCTGTTTGTTTGTTCCCAAACCTTTCTATGCCAGTTCCATAATTACCCCCTGCCAGACTCAAGGCTTTGAAAATTAACATATTGCGCATACGACATATGTTTGAAATTAGCAGGAAATCCAGCCAAGAGTTAGAAATTAACAAGAAAAAAAGTTATCTTGGAAAATATTTGGGAGCCAAAGAAGAGTGTTTGGCTCAAAACATTCGGGCAGCCCATTGTCTATTGAATTATGTAACTCCAACATGTACCCCTTCCTCAAATGTAGAAGCAGCAAGGCCTAGTGGAAAGAATCAGAGGAACTGGGTTTGAATCTCGGCTCTGCCACTTGTCTGCTGTGTGACCTTAGGTGACACACTTCACTTCTCTGGGCCTCAGTTTCCTCATCTGTAAAATGGGGATGCAATGCCTGTTCTCTGTGAATCCCCATGTGGAACCTGATTATCTTGTATCTTCCCCCCTGCTTAATGTGGCGCTGGGCATGTAGTAAGTGCTCAACAAATACCATTATTGTTGTTATTATGATTTTTGTACCCCTTTCAATAATAATGATGGTATTTGTTAAGCGCTTACTATGTGCCAAGCGCTGTTCTAAGTGCTGGCACTGTTCTAAGCGCTTCAGTTGAAGTGCACAGGTGCAGGTTACTTAGTTGATCCCTGTGAAGGTACAGGGTAGCATTTATTTATAATAATAATACTGATAATGATAATTATGGTATTTAACCACTTACTATTTGCCAGGCACTGTACTAAGCATTAGGTTGGATACAAGCAGATATAGGTTGGATGTAGTCTCTGTCATTCATCTGTCATTCTGTCTCTGTCTCGTATAGGGCTCACAGTCTTAATCCCCATTTTACAGATGAGGTAACTGAGGCACAGAGAAGTGATGTGGCTTGCCCAAGGCTACACAGCAGACAAGAGGCAGAGCCTCAATTTGAACCTATGACCTTCTGACTCCTAGATGTGTGCTGTATCCACTATGACATCCTTAGTTACTGGCTTTTTGCCTCTGTAAAATGGGAAAACAGTTACTGACCTACCTTTTGGATGGTGTTCAGAAATAGAAGGGGAGACAGAAATGAATTAGAGGCTCCACATTTTTGGCTAGGCAGGTCTTCTGGGCTTCTATTAGTAGTGGTATTTATTAAGTGTCCACTTGTTGCTGAGCACTGCCCTAGGTGTTTGTGAAGTACAGAACAAAGAAGTGATATGTTCCCTACCCACAAAAGGAGTTTACACCCTAAAGGGGGAGATGAACTTGGAAATATTTACAACTAAAGAAGTCATAATGAATGATTGAATAAGCATATATTCTTCAGTGCTGAGGATAGCAAGCTGATTTTAACCAGTTACCACTTGCATGTACCTTTCCTGTCAGAGACAGAGCTGTCACTGTTTTTATTTCTTGGCAAGTATGGGAAGAAGACATTGAACAATTCCAGCTTGGCTAGTCCGGGTGGAGGGAGATTTTGAACCTTCTTTTGGACTAGTAATTGTTTTAATAAGAGATAAATATGTCACCTGTTCTTCAATGAACCATAAGGACTAAATTATTTCCTGGGAATAAACTTGTGACCTCTTTGAAGTTAATCGACCACCTTGTAATAATTTATTCAGAGGTACCCTGGTGCCCCAGTAGAGCTGAGCCACCTCACAGGGGTGAGCAGTTCATTCCCAGATATAAATTTCCTTCCCTGACTCATTGCACGGGGAATTCTGTAATAAATGCAGTGCTCTGCACATAAGTGCTCAATCAATCCATGATTGATTGATCAATAAACCACCGAGCATCTCGAAACTGGAGGAACTTGGAGAGAGTCTGAGGAGAACCCCAGAGATGATTAAAGGGTCAAAGAATAAGCTCTATTCAATGCTAAGCGGAGGTGTTAAGCAGGTGACCCACCCTGGGGGGAGAATGACCTATGTACGGTTCCCATACAATCAGCAGAACATTAATAACCTGTGCTTTACCCATGTTTTGCCTGTGGACCTGATTTAAGAGCTTCCAACATCTGCATTTGTGGTACACGAGAACAGGGCGGGAAGCCACAAGTAGTGAGAGAAGGAGGAACCAGAGGAAAAGATGGGGAGGGAAAAAAGGAGGCAAATGTGTGTGCGAAAATGTCAACATGCGTAAAAATATAAATAGTGTGTGTGTGTAATCTGGGTGTGCGTTTGTGAAAAAATCTGACTGTGTTTGTGTAAATCTGGGGTGAGAAAGCATGAAAATCTGAGGTGGGGGGGATGTGAAAATCTGGGAGTAGTTAGTCTGCAGAAGAGAAGAATGAGGAACAACAATAGTAGTCATCAAATAAATGAAAGGTTGTTATGCTAAGCAAGATGACCAGATGTTCTTACAGTGAGGGCAGAAGAAAAGAAAATGACTTTAAGTTGTGGGATGATGGATTTTGGTTAAACCTAACCTGTTCAGGATCCTCTCCTGTTCAGTATAGTCATGATTAAACAGGGTTAATGCGAGACGTGGCGAATGGAACTCTTCAGTCTTAGTGGAGGAAGGATTTTCTTCAGTTTGGAAGAACAATAATGACAATAATGACTGTGGTATTTTTTGAGCACTTAGTATGTGCCAAGCACTGTACTTAGCACTGGGGTAACTACAAGTTAATCAGGTCCCACATGAGGATCACAGTCTAAGTAGGAGGGAGAACAGGTATTGAATCCCCATTTTGCAGATGACGGAACAGAGGCACAGAGAAGTTAAGCGACTTGCCCAAGGTCTTGTCTTGTCTTACGCTGTCGTCGCCTCTGATCCATAATGAGTCTATGGACACATCTCTCCTAGAATGCCCCACTCTCCATCTGCAATCGTTTTCTTGGTAAAAATTCAGAAATTGTTGACCATTGCCTCCTTCCGCGCAGTCAGTTTGAGCCTCCATCCTCGACTCTCTCCCATGCCACTGCTGCCCAGAACAGGTGAGTTTTGATTTGTAGCAGATTGCCTTCCACTCGCTAGCCACTGCCCAAACTAGGATTGGAATGGGTAGGCCTCTGCTTGACTCTCCATTCCATAGCCAAGACTGGTAGGGT
Organism: Tachyglossus aculeatus; assembly: GCF_015852505.1. NCBI lineage: Eukaryota > Metazoa > Chordata > Mammalia > Monotremata > Tachyglossidae > Tachyglossus > Tachyglossus aculeatus. The sequence goes on along the minus strand of NC_052098.1, from coordinate 4,125,137 downwards.
ACTGGAAACTCTCCAGGTGTGATCCTGAGAGGGGTGCCCAGGGTCACTTAGCTGGTAACTGGCAGAGCTGGGATTAGAGCCCAGCTCCTCTGACTCCCAGGCCAGTGTTCTGTCCACTAGGCGATGTTGCCTCTCTGTTTGGGATGGTGAGGTCCTTCGCGAAAGTACTGCCATATTCTTATTCTCTGCTGCTTCCCCAAGGTGTAATTTATTTGAGAGTCTGTCACCCCCCACTAGACTGTAAACTCTACTAGGGCAGGGATTGTGCCTTTTTACTCTTTTATCTTCTCCCAAGTGCTTAGTACAGTGCTCTGCATATGTTAAGCATTCAATAAAAACCACTGATTGATTGAAGGCAGAAGATCAATGGCCAGCTCTCTGGGTTGCTGACATTTTGTCACCATACCACCAAAGGTGGATAATTCCACGCCCATATATTTTTTTTTCCTAACCCAAGTCATTTACTTCATTCAAATAATTAGCCTGAATTAGCCAATTAGCAGCCCTGTCCCTGCATGAGAGTTTTGAAGGTGAACTCAGAAAGTCTTGATAATCTGACAGAAGTTTACCAACTGAATCATCAGTTTTGATCAGGCTCCTGCTGTGGGCAGAACACTATCCTAAGCACTTGAGAGAGTACAATCAATCAATCAATCATATTTATTGAGCGCTTACTGTGTGCAGAGCACTGTACTAAGCGCTTGGGAAGTACAAGTTGGCAACATATAGAGACAGTCCCTACCCAACAGTGGGTAGAAGATGTGGTCAATCAATCAATCAATCAATCAATCGTATTTATTGAGCGCTTACTATGTGCAGAGCACTGTACTAAGCGCTTGGGAAGTACAAATTGGCAACACATAGAGACAGTCCCTACCCAACAGTGGGTCCCCGCCTAATCTAATCTAATGGAGGACAGAGGTATTCCATAGGTACAACTGGTAATAGCTAAAATGAGCGAATCATCAATACATGAATGGCTACATAATATAGTATTTGTTTTGCAGTTACTATGTGGCAAGAGCTGTTCTAGGCTCATTCATTCATTCATTCATTCATTCAATTGTATTTATTGAGTGCTTACTGTGTGCAGACCACTGTACTAAGCTCTTGGAAAGTACAATTCAGCAATAAAGAGAGACAATCTCTGCCCATTCTAGGCTTTCAGTCTAGACGGGGGAAGACAGACATCAAAACAAGTAAACAGGCATCAATATAAATAAATAGAATTATAGATATATACACATAAGTACTGTGGGAGGGGGGAGAGCAAAGGGAATGAGTCAAGGTGATGCGGAAGGGAGGGGGAGCTGAGGAAAAGGGGGGCTTAGTCTGGGAAGGCCTCTTGGAGGAGGTGAGCCTTCAGTAAGGCTTTGAAGGGGGGAAGAGTCATTGTTTGGTGGATTTGAGGACAGAGGGCATTCCAGATCAGGGGTAGGAGGTGGGCTGGGGTTGAGGGTGGGACAGGCAAGACAGAGGCACAGTGAGAAAGTTAGCACCAGAGGAGTGGAGGGTGTGGGCTGGGTTGGAGAAGGAGAGAAGGGAGGTGAGGTAGGAGGGGAAAGGTGTTGGAGAGCTTTGACGCCAAGAGTGAGGAGTTTTTGTTTGATAAGGATGTTAATAGGGCAACGACTGGAATTTTTTGAGGATGGGGGTGACATATCCAGCACGTTTCTGTAGAAAGATAATCCAGGCAGCAGAGTGAAGTATGGACTTAAGTGGGGAGAGGCAGGAGGTTGGGATGTCAGAAAGGAGGCTGATGCAGTAATCCAGTGGGGATAGGATGAGTGATTGTACTAACGTGGTAGTGGTTTGGATGGAGAGGAAAAGGCGGGTCTTGGCGATGTTGTGAAGGTGAGACCAGCAGGATTTGGTGACAGATTGGATATGTGGGGTGAATGAGAGAGCAGAGTCAAGGATAACACCAAGGCTCTGGGGTAGATATGAATTAATCAGGTCAGACACGGTCCCTGTCCCAAATGGGGCTCACAGTCCAAGTAGGAAGATGTCACCCGTCGTCCGGGGACAGGTTCATTCAGTAATCGGCTAGGAGAGAGAGACAGAGAGAGAGACAGACAGAGAGAGAGAGAGAGAGAGAGAGAGAGAGAGGCAGGTCATGGACGGAAAGCCTGAGTTTTATATAAAATTTATTCCGTGAGGCAAATTGAATTATTTAGTTGTTTAGGCGCAATGGATTGAGCTTCCCTTTTGGGAGGAATGTAATCAATTAGCAATATTCAAGCTTCCCTAACGGGAGGAACACAATCATACGTTAATCACGCGTGGGTGAGGCGGCTAGCTCTCACCCATGTGCACTTCCCACTCAGGAAGAATCCACTTACTTTCCCACATGGGAAGAATTCATTCCATTACCCGTGCCCATGGTGGGTGGCTAGCTCTCACCATGTGCTCTCCCTACATGGAAGGAATCCACTCATGATTCCCATTAGCAGCAGGGCACTTGGGTCCCACCCACGAGACACTCATCCGTCCCACGGCCCTTGCCTCAGTGTATTGGTTCTGGTTGCAGAGCAGGCACCTGGCCTTCTGGGCAGAGAAAGACACATGGGCTGCTGCCACTGCTGCTGCAGCTCCTCCTGCTGCTGCGTGTCTCGGTGTTCTGACCCCGACGGTCAGAGGTGACAGGTATTTATCGCCTGTGCCCCTAGGCCATTCCAGCTTCCGGCCTCAGTCTATCCAATCTCTGCACCCCACCCCACCTCCCCATACCTAATTTGATTGGCACGGGGGCGAGGGACACCTTCTGTTTTCCAGGCTTGGGCTGTCAATCTAGCAGTTTTGGTTGTGGGGGCGGTATTCCACCCTCACTTCCGAGTTCCACCTGCTGGCTCAGGTGGTCACGAGATAGTATTTGACCTTGAGATGGCCGGTACCCCAGGGTCACCTCGGGACAGAAGGAGAGCAGGTATTGAATCTCCACTTGCCTGATGAGGAAACTGTGGCCCAGAGAAGTCAAGTGACTTGCCCAAGGCCACACAACAGACAAGTGGAAGAGCTGGGATTAGAGTCCAGGTCCTCTGACTCTCAGGCCCATGATCTTTACACTAGGCCACAATGCTCCTCCAGTAAATGGAACAAATAAATTGATAATCATGTAAGTGCCTATGAGTCACAAGACCTGGGTTCTACCAATTACCTTTTGTGTGACCTTGGGCAAGTCACTTGACATCTCTGGATCTCATTTACCTCATCTGTAAAATGGGGATTAAGAGTGTGAGCCCCATTTGGGACAGGGACTGTGTCCAACCTAACTTGTATCTACCCCAGCGCTTAGGACAGTACTTGACAACGTAGTAAGCACTTACCAAATGCAATCATTATTATTAGGTCACTGCTCTGAGTCATGGGAGTCTTGAATGTGCTAGTGCTCACACTGGCTTGGTTTTCTGAGTTGTTGAAAAAGCAGTGAGAAATATTTTGGAGTGCAATTCCAAACTCCCAATTGGGTTGAAAATCTGGATCAGGATGTTCATTACCATATTTTTCAGGGTTTCCCAAATCTTTCCAACAAATAATGATAATCCCACTTTCTTTCTGAGAGCTTGCATCCCAAAGAAGATAATAATAATAATAATAATAACAATTATGGTATTTGTTAGGCACTTATTATGTGCCAAGCACCGTACTAAGCACTGGGGTGGATACAAGCTAACTGGACACAGTCCTTTTTCCCACATGTGGCTCACCATCTCAATCCCCATTTTACAGATGAGGTAACTGAGGCAAGTCATTTTTATTATTATTATTATTTTTTAAGTGCTTACTATATGCCGAACACTGTTCTAAGCACTGGGGTAGATACAGGGTAAACAGGTTGTCGCACGTGGGGCTCACAGTTTTAATTCCCATTTTACAGATGAGGTAACTGAGGCACAGAGAAGTTAAGTGGCTTGCCCAAGGTCACACAGCAGACAAGTGGAATCAGGATTAGAACCCATGTCCTCTGACTCCCAAGCCTGTGCTCTTTCCACTAATTGGTAGAAATCCTTAATGGTCAGCAGGAATCCCATATATTTTATAAATGAGTTTAACTCCCCCTTCTAGACTGTGAGCCCATTGTTGGGTAGGGACCATATCTATATGTTGCCGATTTGTACTTTCCAAGCACTTAGTACAGTGCTCTGCACACAGTAAGCACTCAATAAATGATTAAATGAATGAATGAATTGTTATAATTTTGGTAACAATTTGATAATGTTCATTGAGTAGGGCTAAGGCCCATTTTTTGAGGCACCCGTCAAGTTTATTGCAAAATGAAATAATGCCTGAAACTGAAAGTGAGATTTGATTTACTTTTCTTTAAACAATTGGGTACCAGCCAAACCCATGGCTTTAAGCATTAAATACCCTGGGAAAGGTTCAAAGTCCACACTGTTATCTATTTTAGGCTGATTTCTTTACCCTTTTTCTCACCTGTTTCAAGTCATCAACAGCTTGCAATCTGTCAATATTGAGCATCCAATGTGTACAGAGAAGCAGCATGCCTGGTGGAAAGAGCCTGGGCCTGGGAGTCAGAGGACTTAGGTTCTTATCCCAGCTCCACCACTTGTCTGCTGTGTGACCTTGGAAAAGCCACTTCACATCTCTTTGCCTCAGTTCCTTTGTCTGCAAAATGGGAATTTAATACCTGTTCTCCCTCCTACTGAGACTACCAGCCTTATGTGGGATCTGATTATCTTGTATCTACCCTAGTGTGTAAGAGCAGTACTTGACACATAATAAGCTCTTATTATTGTTATTATTGTTACAGAGCCCAAGAGGGTATGAAGACATGATTTCTGCCTTTAGGGAACTGATAATCAGCACCTTCAGGATTTATTTCTTTATTTTTCTGTGGGTTTCTGGTACAGCCCTTGGTGCTGTAAGGATTTACAGAGAATGAAAAAGTTAGTTACAGTTTCTAGCCTAGTGGAATTTACAATGTACTGCTTTCATTGAACAGTAAGGGTCGGCTCTCTCCAGTGGAGGCCTCTTCTTCTCCCACTCCCCCAGACTCACCGGAAAAGGAGGAGGTGTCGGTTTACTTCTTGCCCGCTAATGTCGCTTTTGCACTATCCCTCCTCCCCCTTCCCTTTCCTTCCCTTCCTTTGAAGCCCACATTATTCGCCTCTACCCCCCCCTTCAGATTCTTGTAGCCGTCATCTACCGCCCCCCCCCCCCCCCGGCCCCACCTCCAAATTTTTAACGATTTTGACCCTTTCCTCACCTTCCTTCTCTCCTTTTCCATGCCCACTCTGATCTTCGGAGACTTCAACATCCACATGGATATCCCTGGTGACTCCTCTGCCGCCCGCCTTCTATCTCTCCTTGACGCTGCCAACCTCTTGCTCCACCCCATCTCGCCCACTCACCAACTCGGTCATACCCTTGACCTCATCATCTCCTACCGTTGGACTGTGTCCACCCTCACCAACTCTGAAATCCCACTCTCTGATCATAATCTTCTCACCTGCCTCCTCACTCACACTCCTTTCCCTTGTAAATCCATATTGCTCCCTCACAGAGATCTACACTCTCTTGACCCCATCCATCTTTCTGAGCACCTCACACCCCACCTTGCCTCCCTCTCCTCGCTACCCAATCTTGATGATCAGATTGCTGCTCTCAACTCTACCCTTTCTACTCAGCTAGACTCACTCGCTCCCCTTTCCCTTCACCGCTCTCGTACCACTAACCCACAGCCCTGGATCACTGCCACTGTCCGCCTCCTTCGCTCTTATGCTCGAGCTGCCGAACGCTGCTGGCAAAAGTCTAAACACCATGTCAACCTCGTTCACTTCAAGTTTATCCTTTCTTGCCTTAACTCAGCCCTCTCCTCTGCCAGGCAAAACTATTTCTCTTCCCTTATTGACACCCATGCCCATCATCCCCGTCAGCTCTTCCGTACATTCAACTCCCTTCTCAGGCCCCCGGTTCCTCCCCCTCCTCCTTCCCTCACCCCCAACGATCTGGCCTCCTACTTCATTAATAAAATTAAATCCATCAGGTCTGACCTCCCCAAAGTCACTCCCCCCGCTTCTCCAACCCCCCAGCTCTCAACACTCTCTGCTACTCTCCCATCCTTCCCAGCAGTATCCTCAGAGGAGCTCTCCTCCCTCCTCTCAAGTGCTACTCTGGCCACCTGTGCTTCTGACCCCATTCCCTCTCATCTCATGAAATCTCTCACTCCATCCCTTCTCCCCTCCTTAACTTCCATCTTCAACTGCTCACTCTCCACTGGTTCCTTCCCCTCTGCCTTCAAACATGCCCATGTCTCTCCCATCCTAAAAAAACCCTCTCTTGACCCCACCTCACCTTCTAGTTATCACCCCATCTCCCTCCTACCATTCCTTTCCAAACTCCTTGAACGAGTCGTCTACACGCGCTGCCTTGAATTCCTCAACACCGACTCTCTCCTCGACCCCCTCCAGTCTGGCTTCCGTCTCCTACATTCCACAGAAACTGCCCTCTCAAAGGTCACCAATGACCTCCTGCTTGCCAAATCCAACGGCTCCTACTCTGTCCTAATCCTCCTCGACCTCTCAGCTGCCTTCGACACTGTGGACCACCCCCTTCTCCTCAACATGCTATCCAACCTTGGCTTCACAGACTCCGTCCTCTCCGGGTTCTCCTCTTATCTCTCTGGTCGTTCATTCTCAGACTCTTTTGCAGGCTCCTCCTCCCGCTCCCATCCCCTTACTGTGGGGGTTCCTCAAGGTTTGGTTCTTGGTCCCCTTCTCTTCTCGATCTACACTCACTCCCTTGGTGACCTCATTCGCTCCCATGGCTTCAACTATCATCTCTACACTGATGACACCCAAATCTACATCTCTGCCCCTGCTCTCTCCCCCTCCCTCCAGGCTCACATCTCCTCCTGCCTTCAGGACATCTCCATCTGGATGTCTGCCCGCCACCTAAAACTCAACATGTCCAAGACTGAACTCCTTGTCTTCTCTCCCAAACCCTGCCCTCTCCCTGACTTTCCCATCACCGTTGATGGCACTACCATCCTTCCCATCTCACAAGCCCGCAACCTTAGTGTCATCCTTGACTCCGCTCTCTCGTTTACCCCTCACATCCAAGCCGTCACCAAATCCTGCTGGTCTCAGCTCCGCAACATTGCCAAGAACCGCCCTTTCCTCTCCATCCAAACCACTACCCTGCTCATTCAAGCTCTCATCCTATCCTGTCTGGACTACTGTATTAGCCTCCTCTCCGATCTCCCATCCTCTTGTCTCTCCCCACTTCAATCCATACTTCACGCCGCTGCCCGGATTGTCTGTCCAGAAACGCTCTGAGCATGTTACTCCCCTCCTCAAAAATCTCCAGTGGCTACCAATCAACCTACGCATCAGGCAGAAACTCCTCACCCTCGGCTTCAAGGCTCTCCATCACCTCACCCCCTCCTACCTCACCTCCCTTCTCTCCTTCTACTGCCCAGCCCGCACCCTCCGCTCCTCTGCCGCTAATCTCCTCACCGTGCCTCGTTCTCGCCTGTCCTGCCTTCGACCCCTGGCCCACGTCATCCCCCTGGCCTGGAATGCCCTCCCTCCCCACATCCGCCAAGCTAGCTCTCTTCCTCCCTTTAAGGCCCTACTGAGAGCTCACCTCCTCCAGGAGGCCTTCCCAGACTGAGCCTCCTCCTTCCTCTCCTCCTCATCCCCCTCTCCACCCACCCACCTTACCTCCTTCCCTTCCCCACAGCACCTGTATATATGTATATATGTTTGTACATATTTATTACTCTATTTATTTTACTTGTACATATCTATTCTATTTATTTTATTTTGTTAATATGTTTGGTTTTGTTCTCTGTCTCCCCCTTCTAGACTGTGAGCCCACTGTTGGGTAGGGACTGTCTCTATATGTTGCCAACTTGTATTTTCCAAGCGCTTAGTATAGTGCTCTGCACACAGTAAGCACTCAATAAATATGATTGATTGATTGATTGATTTCTCAGTTTGACCAGTTTGCATTGAATGGAGAATTGAGAGAAATGGTAGCTCTGAGGAAGTGTAAATCTGTAATAGAGAAGCTCACCGAAGCACCCTGAAGAAGCTCCAGATTCGGGCATAGGGTCAATCAGTCAATCAACCAACAGTATTTATTGAGCACTTACTGTGTGCAGAGTACTGTACTAAGTGCTTCAGCTAGTACAGTACAACGGAGTTGGTAGATGTATTCCCTGCCCACACGGAGCTGGGTCAGCCAGTCAGGATGCATTATCAACCCACCAACTAGAGAAGCAGTGTGATCTAGTGCATAGAGCATGGGCCTGGGAGTCAGAAGGACCTGGGTTCGAGTTCCAGCTCTGTCACCTGTCTGCTGTGTGACCTTGGGCAAGTCACTTAACTTCTCTCACCTCAGTTACCTCATCTTTAAAATGGGGATTAAGACTGTGAGTCCCATGTGCGACATGGACGGTGACCAACCTGATTATCTTGTATGTATCCCAGAGCTTAGAAACAGTGCCTGGCACATAGTAAGCACTTAACAAATGCCATAAAAAAGTCACTCAGTGGTATTTATTGAGAGTTTACTGTGTGCAGAGCACTGGACTAAGTGCTTGGGAGAGTTGTTAGATACTTTCCTTGCCCACGAGGATCTTACAATCTAGAGAGAATTGATCGATTGATTTTACAGGGTTGGGTTTATTTTCTGAGTTACTCTCACGCTCCCTCTGACACACCCTCCTCCTCTTTTTCTTAGACACATATCCTTCCAGCTCCTTCTGAAACAATTCCAACCAGAACAGGCCATCTGACCCTTATTTTCCTACTGGTTCTCTGCTCCAGATTGTTCTGCCTTACTTCCACCCCTGGTTCTAGACACTGGCCTGCTGTGTGGCCTTGGGCAAGCACCGAACCACTCTGGACCTCGATTTCCTCATCTTTAAAATGGGGATAAGATATTTGCTCTCCCTATCCTTAGGTGGTTAGCCCCCATGTAAGACAAGGAGTGTCTCCAATCTGATTATCTTAAATCTACCCCAGTTCATAGTTCAGCACTTTCTCCCATAAATGCACACTATAATTAAGTTTCTCCGTAACGTGTAGGCACCTCTGAAAGCCAAAATAGCTTCTGGGGATTAATCTGTCCCACATGATATCCTAGAGGATAAATTTACTGAATGGCAGCATAGACACCCGAAAAAATTCACACAACTTCCAAAGGAGTCTATTTTACTACTAGATAGCAGCTTAGGCCGTGGGAGAGTCAGGCTTATGAAAAAGGAAGACTTTTCCCACAAGTTGATTTTGATTCTGAACCATCTCTCTGGGGTAGCATGCAATCCCTTGTTAGTGTCTCTTAATTGGCTATGGAATCTGAAGAAAACAAATTCCTTAGTTATCCTTCTGAAAAACCACTCAAACACGTTAAATAGGAGGTTTCATTCCACTCTCTTTTCTGAGATCAAGACGGATCCAAAAGACTTTTGGGACAAAAAAAAAGTCTCATTTCCTGAACTTCTATTTAAACTTTTCCCCTCCTCCTCCTCTGATTAAATAGGGTGGGGATGCCACCTCTCAAAATACGATTGACAATATGCCAACTCCAACTATCAGCAAATATTTAAAAATGAAGAGAAAGTTCCCTGTTTGGGTGGAATACAAGATCCTAGTCTAGCTCAGACTGATCCACCCAATACCATCTCTGGGAATGGGTCATTCTGTTGCTTCGTTGGCAAAAACAGATTAGTTCTAAAATGCTTGTTTGATCAGATAATTCTATTTTAGTGATTTCTTAGAGGGTAAGGAAGGAAACCCTTATCTGATCTTCATCCTAGTGAGATCCATTTGGGGTTTGCCTGAAAGTGCATCATGTTGGCAAGCAGGCAAAAGGGTGAAACTATATCATCTAGATAAAAATCTGCAGAGAGAGAGAGAAAGAGAAAAGAGAGAGTCACTAAGCAAAGCAGATGCTGGTGGGATCAAATCCCAGGAGAAAATAATTTGAGATGAACATATTTGGATAATAATCTATGTCTCTGGCCAAAAGCTATGTAAACCAGTCTGTTAAATGATGGTTTACATTGCTTGTGCATGTTCACCTCCCTTTAGCACAGTCTCACAAATAAATACATTGACTAAATCTGCTATCTGTCCTATATAGTTCAGATTTGAGTAGGAAGTTCACTATATGAAAGACAGCTTTTTCCTAACTGAAGACTGTTTCCTAGCCAAATTGCATGTTGCAAGGACTAAAATTGGATGAGCTCTTCAGAGAGGTCAGGCACATCTGCATGGTGCCAGACCACCATGTGGCAATTCTGGGACTAGGCTTTGAAGAACAGGGTTTAGAAATAGTGAATTCCTTCTTAAAACCATTGACTCAGCCTTGATATTAGCTGCTAACACCTAACAGTGAGGCAGAACAGAGGAGAATAATCTAGAGGAGATTTAATTACAGTTTACATGGTTTGGTTGTGTTTGCCCCGCTCCTCAAGAACCTCCAGTGGTTGCCCATCCACTTCTGCATCAAACAGAAACTCCTTACCATCCGCTTTAAGACACTCAAACAGCTCTCCGCATTCTACCCTGCCTCGCTGATCTCTTACTACAACCCAACCCGCACACTTTGCTCCTCTAACATCAACCTACTCACTGAACCTCGATCTCATCTCTTGAGGGGCCAACCCCTTGCTCAGTTTTCCCCTGGAATGGAACTCCCTCCCCTTTCTAAACCAATAGTCCATTCATTCATTCAATCGTATTTATTGAGCGCTTTCTTTGTGCAGAGCACTGTATTAAGCGCTTGGGAAGTATAAGTTGGCAACATATAAACATGGTCCCTTCCCCAAAACGGGCTCACAGTCGAGAAGGGGGAGACAGACAACAAAACAAAACATGTAGCCTCCTCACTCACACTCCTTTCCCCTGAAAATCCATATTACTCCCTCACAGAGATCTCCGCTCTCTTGACCCCATCCATCTTTCTGAGCACCTCACACCCCACCTTGCCTCCCTCTCCTCTCTGCCCAGTCTTGATGATCATATTACTGCTCTCAACTCTACCCTTTCTACTCAGCTAGACTCACTCGCTCCCCTTTCCCTTCGCCGCTCTCGTACCACTAACCCACAGCCCTGGATCACTGCCACTGTCCGCCTCCTTCGCTCTTATGCTTGAGCTGCCGAACGCTGCTGGCAAAAGTCTAAACACCATGCCAACCTCGTTCACTTCAAGTTTATCCTTTCCTGTCTTAACTCAGCCCTCTCCTCTGCCAGACAAAACTATTTCTCCTCCCTTATTGACACCCATGCCCGTCAACACTGTCAGCTCTTCCGTACATTCAACTCCCTTCTCAGGCCCCCGGTTCCTCCCCCTCCTCCTTCCCTCACCCCCAACGATCTGGCCTCCTACTTCATTAGCAAAATTAAATCCATCAGGTCCGACCTCCCCAAAGTCACTCCCCCACGTTCTCCAACCCCCCAGCTCTCAACACTCTCTGCTACTCTCCCATCCTTCCCAGCAGTATCCTCAGAGGAGCTCTCCTCCCTCCTCTCAAGTGCTACTCTGGCCACCTGTGCTTCTGACCCCATTCCCTCTCATCTCATGAAATCTCTCACTCCATCCCTTCTCCCCTCCTTAACTTCCATCTTCAACTGCTCACTCTCCACTGGTTCCTTCCCCTCTGCCTTCAAACATGCCCATGTCTCTCCCATCCTAAAAAAACCCTCTCTTGACCCCACCTCACCTTCTAGTTATCGCCCCATCTCCCTCCTACCATTCCCTTCCAAACTCCTTGAACGAGTCGTCTACACGCGCTGCCTCGAATTCCTCAACACCAACGCTCTCCTCGACCCCCTCCAGTCTGGCTTCCGTCCCCTACATTCCACGGAAACTGCCCTCTCAAAGGTCACCAATGACCTCCTGCTTGCCAAATCCAACGGCTCCTACTCTATCCTAATCCTCCTCGACCTCTCAGCTGCCTTCGACACTGTGGACCACCCCCTTCTCCTCAACACGCTATCCGACCTTGGCTCCATAGACTCCGTCCTCTCCTGGTTCTCCTCTTATCTCTCCGATCATTCATTCTCAGTCTCTTTTGCAGGCTCCTCCTCCCCCTCCCATCCCCTTACTGTGGGGTTTCCCCAAGGTTCAGTGCTTGGTCCCCTTCTGTTCTCGATCTACACTCACTCCCTTGGTGACCTCATTCGCTCCCATGGCTTCAACTATCATCTCTACGCTGATGACACCCAGATCTACATCTCTGCCCCTGCTCTCTCCCCCTCTCTCCAGGCTCGCATCTCCTCCTGCCTTCAGGACATCTCCATCTGGATGTCTGCCCGCCACCTAAAACTCAACATGTCCAAGACTGAACTCCTTGTCTTCCCTCCCAAACCCTGCCCTCTCCCTGACTTTCCCATCTCTGTTGACGGCACTACCATCTTTCCCATCTGACAAGCCCACAACCTTGGTGTCATCCTCGACTCTGCTCCCTCATTCATCCCTCACATCCAAGCTGTCACCAAAACCTGCTGGTCTCAGCTCCACAACATTGCCAAGAACCGCCCTTTCCTCTCCATCCAAACCGCTACCCTGCTCGTTCAAGCTCTCATCCTATCCCGTCTGGACTACTGCATCAGCCTTCTCTCTGATCTCCCATCCTCGTGTCTCTCCCCACTTCAATCCATACTTCATGCTGCTCCCTTGATTGTCTTTGTCCAGAAATGCTCTGGACATGTTACTCCCCTCCTCAAAAATCTCCAGTGGCTACCAGTCAATCTGCACATCAGACAGAAACTCCTCACCCTCGGCTTCAAGGCTCTACATCACCTTGCCCCCTCCTACCTCACCTCCCTTCTCTCCTTCTACAGCCCACCCCGCACTCTCCGCTCCTCTGCTGCTAATCTCCTCACCGTGCCTCATTCTCGCCTGTCCCGCCATTGCCCCCCGGCCCACGTCGTCCCCCTGGCCTGGAATGCCCTCCCTCTGCCCATCCGCCAAGCTAGCTCTCTTTTTCCCTTCAAGGCCCTACTGAGAGCTCACCTCCTCCAGGAGGCCTTCCCAGACTGAGCCCCCTCCTTCCTCTCCCCCCTCGTCCACCTCTCCATCCCCCCGTCTTACCTCCTTCCCTTCCCCACAGCACCTGTATATATGTATATATGTTTGTACATATTTATTACTCTATTTATTTATTTATTTTACTTGTACATATCTATTCTATTTATTTTATTTTGTTAGTATGTTTGGTTTTGTTCTCTGTCTCCCCCTTCTAGACTGTGAGCCCACTGTTGGGTAGGGACTGTCTCTATATGTTGCCAACTTGTACTTCCCAAGCGCTTAGTACAGTGCTCTGCACACAGTAAGCGCTCAATAAATACGATTGATTGATTGATGTAGATAGGTGTCAAAGTCGTCAGACCAAATAGAATTAAAGCTATATGCACACCATTAACAAAATAAATAGAATAGTAAATATGTACAAGTAAAATAGAGTAATAAATCTGTCCTGACAAGTGCTGTGAGGACGGGACGGAGGTAGGGCGGGGGGGATGGGGAGGAGGAGAGGAGAAAGGGGGCTCAGTCTGGGAAGGCCTCTTGGAGGAGGTGAGCTCTCAGTAGGGCTTGGAAGGTAGGAAGAGAACTAGCTTGGCAGATGTGTGGAGGGAGGGCATTTCAGGCCAGGGAAAGCAGCATGGCCTAGTGGGTAGAGCTTAGACCTGGGAGTCAGAGGTCATGAGTTCTAATTCCGATTCTGCTACTTGTCTGCTATGTGACCTTGGGCAAATCACTTCACTTCTCTGTGCCTCAGTTATTTCATCTGTAAAACAAACGGGGACTGAGACTGTGAGCCCCCTGTGAGACAGGGACTCTTTCTAACCTGATTTGCTTGTATCCATCCCAGTGCTTAGTACAGTGTCTGGCCCATAGTAGGTGCTTAACAAGTACCACAACTATTATTATTATTATTACTATTATTATTATTACCAGCTCTATCATATTGCACTTTCCCAAGCACTTAGTGAAGTGCTCTGCATGCAGTAAGTGTTCAATAAATGTGATTGATTGATAAGGGGGGGTTTATTCTGATGGCTACTTTGTGTCCTCTGCTGGTCTTGGGGGCTGCAGGATGGGGATGGGGTGGGGTCAGGGGTCATTGCCACGGACGCTGCTGGAACTACTTCTGGCCTTGTCCGGCCTGGGGCTCTGCCTGAGTAGGCAGGACCTCTTCTCCTACAGCCCCGACCACGGCTCCCATTCTGATGCCTGCTCTGCTTCTACCTGCAGGATGGCCTGCACAACGTCTGTGTGAAGGTCAGGGCCACGGGGACGGGGAGGGTCCATCCCCTGGGGAAAGATGCCGGAATGGACGGATCTTGGTGGGAGGGGCCTCGGGGGTAAAGTCAAGCCCTCCACATCTCCGCCTCTTGGCCCCGGAAGCAAAGGCAGGGGGTCCTGGTGCGAGTCACAGGTCCTGGGTTCTGATCCTGCCTCCCGGTGGGAGTCAAAGGACCTAGGTTCTAATTCCGCCTCCCCCACTTGTCTGCTGGGTGACCTGGGGCGAGTCGCTTCACTTCTCTGGGCCTCAGGTCCCTCATCTGGGAAATGGGGATGGAGGCTGTGAGCCCCACAAGGGACAGGGACTGCATCCAATCCAATTTGCTTGTATCCACACCAGCGCTTAGTACAGTGCCTGCCACAAATACCATTATTATTATTATTAACTCCTGCCTGATGGTCTTAGGGGGGTCTTCTGATTGACTCTACTGCCTGGGGAGAAGTGTAGGGGTGGTGGTTGTGGCAGGGTTGGGGGGGGAGCCGTCTCTATCCGAATCTTTTCTACTCCCATTACTTACCTATTTATGTGCAAATTCTTCTTCAAGGAGATGCTAATCCAGGTAACTACCCAGCTGGACACAGAAGCAGATTATAAATTAGTCTGCATCCCAAGGAAACCAGTGGATTATTTTCCTTTGTTCTTTGCTATGGGAAATAATAATAATAATAATAGCCTTTGTTAAGCACTTACTATGTGCAAAGCACTGTTCTAAGCGCTGGGGGAGATACAAGGTGATCAGGTTGTCCCACATGGGGCTCACAGTCTTAATCCCCATTTTAAAGATGAGGTAACTGAGGCTCAGAGAAGTTAAGTGAGTTGCCTAAGGTCACACAGCAGACGTGGCAGAGCCGGGATTAGAACTCATGACCTTTGACTCCCAAGGCTGTGCTCTTTCCACTGAGCCACGCTGCTTCTCTACAATCAACAGAAACAGGATTTGTTTTTTCTCAGTCTCCCAGAGGGGCAACAGCAACCAGTTGTTTGAGAGCTTGAGGAGGGAGGCATGTGCACTAACCCTATTCTGCACCCAGCAGCACAAACAATGATCTGATCACACCTCTTCTGCTCATCTTCCAAAGTCTTTAGTATCCCACTTACACCTCCTCCTCCATCGAGGCTTGATTTCTCCTGGGAAGAGGGCCCCAAGGGGTCAGAACTGGCCAATTGTCATCTCTCTCAGTCAGTGACTGACCAATCTCCTCTCTGAGACTTGAGGGACCAAAGTAGGAAAAGGGGCCGGGATTGTGTCTGTTTACTGTTATATTGTACTGTTCCAAGCTCTTAGTACCGTGCTCGGAACATAGTAAGTGCTCAGTAAATATGACTGAATGAATGAATGAACATTGGCAGGAAGGGTTTGGCGGAGCAGAAGTTCTGACACTTCCAGTCCCCTCAGCTTTCAAGGGACTTTAGGTAAATGGCCCCTGGGCTCTCCCCAAATGTTCCAGGGCCCTAACACAGCTTTCCCACTTGCCTGCAGGGTGATCTTGCATAAGTCACTTAACTGCTCTGTGCCTCAGTTTCCTCATCTGTACCATGGGGATTCAATGATAACAACTATGGTATTTCTAAGAGCCTACTATGTGCCAAGAACTCCACCAAGCACTGGGATAGATAACGGTTAGTTTGGTCAGACACAGTGCCCCTCAAGGGACTCGCTGTCTAATTGGAGTGGGGGAGAACAGGCATTTAGTACCCGTTTTATGGATGAGGAAACTGAGGCACAGAGAAGTGAAGTGGTTTGCCCAAGGTCACACAGCAGGCAAGGGGCGAAGCTGGGATTAGAACCCAGGTCCCTTGTCTTCCACCTGGGTCGCCTGTTCTCCCTCTCCACTCAGGCTGTGATCCCCATAATAATGATGGCATTTATTAAGCGCTTACTATGTGCAAAGTACTGTTCTAAGCACTGGAGCACTGTTCGGACAGGGTCGTGTTTGATCTGATTTACCCCAGCAAATAGCACAGTGCTTGGCATGTAGTAAGCGCTTAACATAAACTACAGTTATGATTATTATTATTATTATTATTAGGGTTGAGTCCCAGCAAATCCCACACAAATTAAGTACTGCTGTTGTCCACTGGCCTCAGTATATTATGAAATGCAGTGCCAGAATATGAATTAAGGAAGCATGCATCAAAATTAGTCAGTGAATCGTATTTATTGAGTGCTTTGGGTACTAAATGCTTGGGAGAGTACAATATAACAATAAACAGATACATTCCCTGCCCACAACAAGCTTACAGTCTGGAGGCACATAAATTCTGAGCTAGATACCTACACTTGTCAGTATCACCAGGCAATAGTGGAGGGAAAAGATGAAGGAGAAAAAGGGAGTGCTTAATCAGGGAAGACTCTGGGCAGGAAGTGGGATTTAATTGAATTTTGGAGGAGGGGAGGGATATGGTTTGAAACATCTATTCTTTTTCTTCTACTGGGGAATAGGCTATTTCGCTTAGTAAGGCACTCTGCACATAGGAAGCTCTCAATAAATAATAATAATAATAATGATGGCTTTTGTTAGGCATTTACTATGTGCCAAGCACTGTTCTAAGCACTGGGGGGGGGTACAAGGTAATCAGGTTGTCCCACATGGGGCTCACAGTCTTAATCCCCATTTTCCAGATGAGGTAACTGAGGCCCAGAGAAGTTAAGTGACTTGCCCAAAGTCACACAGCAGACAAACGGTGGAGCCGGGATTAGAACCCATGACCTCTGACTCCCAAGCCTGTGCTTTTTCCACTGAGCCGTGCTGCTTCTCTACCAATCAATTACCATTGATTGGTATATACCATCCTGAGTTTATCATGCTGACAAATACAGAATGATAAGGTGACTAACAGGTTACGCAGATAGAACTCACCAAATGTCCATACATCCTTTCCGGGGATTTCATTTTAAGAACGGGACTCGCAACCGTCCCTGTTCAGCTGATTTTTGGGAAGTCCGTGGAGAGGAGGCCCACATAATACAAGTTGAGCGCTCCATTTAGTTCTCTTCCTGAATGCAAATGGCAACTTGAAGAGTTGGCTTTCGCTCACTGAACTTCCATCCCTGCTCAGCAAGATTTATATTTTCATGTGGAGCCTTAATCAAGACAAATACTACCACAACAGTTGCCGCACATTTCTTACCATGTGCTGTTGTTTAGTTTATCCAGAGCCTACTTCAAAGGACCATAATTTCAGCATTTCATCACTTCTGTCATTTTGGCATTATTTGATGCCTGTTCTATTCTCCAGGTTTTTTTTTTCAGCCAGACTATTAATAAATATGAAAGTGTGTGTCTCTCTTTTCTACTCTGATTAGCATCTTGCTTGCCCTGCTAGTTCTGCATGCAGTGTGCAGTAAATTTAATGCTGATGGACTTAACTGTGTTATGGAAAACAAAGTGTGTTTGGATGGATTCCTAATATGTATTTCTCTCTCACATACTCTCATTTTTCTGTCTGTAAGCTTGTCGTGGGCAGGGAATGTGCCTGTTTATTGTTGTATTGTACTCTCCCAAGTGCTTAGTACAGTGCTTTGCACACAGTAAGCGCTCAGTAAATATAACTGAATGAATGAGATTTTTCTTTTCTCCATCTTCCTCTTTTTCTCATCTCTTTCTTTCTCCCGTGCGCTCTCGCTTCCCGCTTTCGAGTGAGTATACATCCATGCATAGGCATAGCAACTGAGTGTTTGCAGGTATTCACACACTCTATATAAAATCTGTGCTGTCTATATATAATTTGACGAAGTCCAGGATTTAAAAAATTCTGAGGAACAGCTCATGGATCAGTCAGAGCTAACGACAAATAAATGACTCAGATCCATTCCCATGGTGGTTATGGACCGTTTCCAGTGATTGGCTTTCAATTGGGAAAATAGGGTCTCTGGATTGTGTAAAGTATTTCCCATCAAGGGAGTAAATGTTCGTGATCAGCTGCCTTTTGCAAAACTCGTGGTCTAAATGCCTTTAATGGATAGAAAAATGGCTGGGTTATAGGATTCTGGACTCTACTCTCTGCCACGATAACACACACAAATCCCTAAATCAAATTGGATGAATTACTTAACTTCCCTTTGCTGCTATTTACTGATTTTTTAGAATAAGCACTGAATGATTTGGACTAATTCATGTGGACTTTCTCAGTTTGTTTTCTTCGACAAATCAGTTCAAATGAGCGGCATGGAGCAGTGGATAGAGCACGGGCCTGAGAGTCAGAAGGTCATGAGTTCTGATTCTGGCTCTACCTCTTGTCTGTTGTGTGACCTTGGGCAAGTCACTTCACTTCTCTGTGCTTAAGTTACCTCATTCATAAAATGAGGATTGAAACTGTGAGCCCCACATGGGACAGGGACTGTGTCCAACTCAGTTTGTCCTTATCCACCCCAGTGCCTAGCACATAGTAAGCGCTTAACAAATACCATCATTATCATCATTATCAGTGTCAATAGCACTTACTGAGGGTCTACTCTGTGCAGAGCATGTGCTAAGCACTTGAGAGAATAGAAAACAGTTTGAACACACAATCCCTGCCTTCAAGGTGCTTACAGTCCAACAGGAGAGATATAGATTTAAATCAATTACAGATTGATCTCATGTTTCACCTCATCAAGGTAAATGTGTCTCCTCCTGAAAGAACTGAGAACCCTATCATCGACTGAAAGGTTCTTCAGTGGTGGGAGAATCAAGCCTCATGGTTGGAATAGCTCCCCCAGTCCTCAGACTTGCAGGGACAGGACTCTAGTGGCTGGGGAAGGGGTGGGGGTGTGGGTATGGCGGATGCCAAAAAGGCTCCCCTAATGCTGGGATGCTGGGGCCAGAGCTCCAACTTTCCTGTGGAAGTCGCCCCTGCATGTTCCCAGATGATCACCTTGCACACTCTGTCTCTGACTGGGCTTCCACACCTGTTTTGCAGTCTCAAGCTGGATGGAAGTTTGCTAATAATAGTAATTGTGGTATTTGTTAGACACTTACTATGGGCCAGGCACTGTACTAAGCGCTGGGGTGGATACAAGCTAATCGGGTTGGACCCAGTCCCTGTCCCACATGGGGCTCACAGTCCTGATTCCCATTTTACAGACGAGGAAACGGAGGCCCAGAGAAGTGAAGTGACTTGCCCAAGGTCACACAGTAGACACGTGGCAGAGTCAGGATTACAATTCAGGTCCTTCTGACTCCGAGGGCCGTGCTCTATCCACTAGGCCATGCCGCTACCTGTGACTTGTAGAGAAAAGTTAATCAGGCTGGGCACAGTCCCTGTCCCACAAAAGAGCTCACAGTGCTAAGAAACCCCAAACCTCATATAAGGGTGTAGATTTGGCTTCCTTTTCCAGTGAAGCTTAGAAAGGCCATTAATGAGTAACACAACCGATTATAATGATAATAAAGTGCTTGGAATCTCAGGTAACTCTTCTCCTTATACACTGCTCCTGGAAAACTCCCAGTTAATCAGTCAATCAGTTGTATTTATCGAGCGCTTACTGTGTGCAGAATACTGTACTAAGGTCTTAGGAGAATACACCATAACGGAGTTTTTTTATGGTATTTGTTAAGAGCTTACTATGTGCCAAGCACTGTATTGAGTACTGGAGTAGATATCACTTAATCAGTTCAAACACAGTCCCTGTCCCACATGGGTCTCACAATCTAAGTAGGAGGAAATTCCCTCTCCCATTTAGATGTTTATGAGATTGTCTTTGGGGGAAATGATAATAATAATAATTGTGGTATTTATTAAGCAGTTACTATGTGCCAGGCACTGTCCTGAGCACTGGGGTGGATATAAGCAAATTGGGTTGGACATAGTTCCTGTCCCACATGGGGTTTACAGTCTTAATCCCATTTTACAGATGAAATAACTGAGGCACAGAGAAGTGAAGCAACTTGGCCAAGACCACACAGCAGACCAGTGGCAGAGACAGGATTAGAACCCATTACCTTCTGACTGCCAGGCCCATGCTCTATCCTCTATGCCATGCTGTTTCTTTTAAGCATGGCCTAGTGGGAATAGCATGGGGTAGTTGCAAGACCTGTGTTCTAATACAGATCTGCCACTGACTTGCTATGTGACCTGGACAACTCACTTAACCTCTCTGAGCCTCAGTTCCCTCATCTGTAAAATGGAGACAAGGTCTCTGCTTTTCC
Source organism: Tachyglossus aculeatus (assembly GCF_015852505.1). NCBI lineage: Eukaryota > Metazoa > Chordata > Mammalia > Monotremata > Tachyglossidae > Tachyglossus > Tachyglossus aculeatus. The sequence goes on along the minus strand of NC_052098.1, from coordinate 4,104,722 downwards.
TACCCAGAACCCCAATCGAGGGCCATTGAATGGAGATGAATGGCTTTCATTGAGCAAGTGCCTAGGTGTTGGGCCAGTAGAAGCAGAGGTTGGGGTTGAGAAGCAGGGTTGGCCTCGTGGAAAGAGCACAGGCCTGGGAGCCAGATGACATGGGTTCTAATCCTGACTCTGCTACTTGTCTCCCCCGAGAAGTTTTCACTGATTAAACCCTCCTCTCCTCTTCCCTGGCTCCCTTCTGTACCACTCTTAATTGCTCCTTCATTCATCCTCCCTCACAGTCCCACAGCACATATGTATATAGCTGTAATTTTATTCATTTATTTTATTTATTTATATTAATGTCTGTCTCCCCCTCTAGACTGTGAGCTCATTGTGGACAGGAATGTGACTTTTTGTTGTGATATTGCGCTCTCCCAAGTGCTTAGTACAGTGCTTTGTGCACACTAAGCGCTCAATAAATACGATTGAATAAATGAATGAATGAATGAATGAATGTGTCTTTCGGCAAGTCACTTAACTTCTCTTTGCCTCAGTTCCCTCATCTGTAAAATGGGGATTAAGACTGTGAGCCCCGTGTGGGTCAGGGACAGTGTCCAACCTGATTAACTTGTATCTATCCCTATGCTTAATACAGTGCCTGGCACCTAGTAAGTGCTTAGAAATACCATAAAAAGTAGGGGTAACCACAGGTATCTCAGAGTGGAGGGATCAGTGTCATGTCATTGAAATTTGGCACCCAAGATGTCCTAGGCAACTTCCCACTTCTCCCATCCATTCCACTTTCAGGTCCTGCCACTAGGATGAACAGGAAGGTGGAAGGGAACCCAGCCTGTCCATGAGTTTCTACTTTTCGCCAGCCACTGAGAACTCTAATTCTCAAATTGCCCCCTGCCTGTTGTGCCCTGAGGAACAGCTCATGCTTCTCCCACCACGGGGCCGCTAACTTTTTGATGAGGTGAACTGTTTGGAGCAGGCTTGTTTCATAATCAGCTGCTAAATTCCTATTAGACTCTTGAGATGGTTTCAGGTTTGGACTTCTAAACTAAGTCTGAAATCATATGAGCCATCTGTCAGTTCTCTGGTTCTGTCGCAGAGTTTGCTCCAAGATGGCAGCATCGAGGCTAAAGTTTTCCGAAGTTTCTGGATCCATGTCCGATTAGGATCTCGGTGAAACACCCCAGGAGAATGCTGACTATTATTTATTATGATGTATATTTCATGGAAGTTCCAAGAGAACCTGATATGATTGCAGGTATTTGGGCCCTGGCCACTCTAAACCCTTTGTTGGCATGTCTTGCATTTATGCATGGTGGTTCTTTTTCTTTGTGAAATATCCCGAAGATTTAAAAAAACACAGACAAAACAAAGGCTTTCTTTCTTGGAGGACACCCGTTAGGAATGGTAATAGTCTAGATTGTTTTCCCATCACATCTTCTGTAGCCTGCTGACTGCTGGGAGGAAACTGTTTTCTTTAAGAGGTTCAGATGTCCCTCTTCTGAAGTCTCCTGAGCCACCGCCTGCAGACCTTCAGCCAGTTTGCTTACTTTGCATTTCTCATTGGTGCTTCATTCAGAGCTAAGTCTTTCAAGAGGAGCTCCTGGCTCGAGCAAGGTTGGATATTTGCTTGGTTAGCTGCTCTTTAAGTCTTCTTTTTTATGGTGTTTGTTAAGCGCTTACTATGTGCTAGGCACTGTTCTAAACGCTGGGGTAGTTACAAGCAAATGGGGTTGGACACAGTACCTGTCCCACATGGGGCTCACAGTCTTAATCCTCATTTTACAGATAAGGTAAATGTGGCCCAGAGAAGCGAAGTGACTTGCCCAAGGCCACATAGCAGACAAGTGGCAGAGCTGAGATTAGAACTCATACCTTCTGCCTCCCAGGCCTGTGCTCTATCTACTATGCCATTCTTCTTGTTATAGTAAGGGCGTAACAAACACCACAGTTAATATTATTAAGAAGACTTTTTTGGAGAACTGACTGTTTCTGCAGGGCACGTAGAATCAATCTTGGCTCAAGGCTCCTGAGATATACTCCAGACACTCCCTCTCCCAGAGGGGGTCACCTATTTAGGAACAAATTCCGTTAATGATAAAATGATCATGGGTCAGAAGGTTTATTCATGAGTGGACACATTTTAATACCAGAACCTTCCAACTCAGGTCTTTTTGCAGATCAAGTGAGAGAATTCTTAATAGAAAAAGTTCCAGAAATAGGAGACCTTTCCTTAATATGCTCTCTCCATCGATGCTACCAAGACGGGCAACTTTCTCAGATCCAAACTACTAATAGTGCACTCTGTTTCTTTTACCAATAAATTTTGGTTCAAATTATCCACTGTGCACTGGTGTGCAGGAGAACCATCAATTCCTAATAAAATATGGTATGATATTATCTAATGAGTAAAATCTCAGGGTCATCTCGAGAATATAAGGTTTAATAGGACTCCGAAAGTATTGTACTAAATAAATATCCTGCTTTGCACTAACCTCATGACCATATTTATTTTTAATTGCAGGAATAAATGACTTCTGCTTAGATGGTTTAAATAGATTTGCAGAGATTTTGCCAGGTTTATTACTTAGTGCAAGTGCTGATGTGCAAACTGCAAGCCCCTGGATGCATGCATAATCAATAATGCATCTAGAGCTTGCTGGCTGAGTTCAATTGTAGTATCTATTAGCCCTTCTCTCCCAATATCTTGCCTCCAGATAATTATTCAGCCATTCCGGAGGAAGCTGTACTGCTGCATTAACTTCGGGTTTTTTTTTTTCTTTTTCTTGAGACGGAAATTCCCCAGGAGAGACAGCAAATGGTTTCCTGCAACATTTCCCTCAGCAGTCTCTCCGACTCTCTTTCCTTGGCGTGTTCAGCAGCCCCTCCCTACTTGCCCCCTCCCCTCGTCACCGTCTCCCTCCCCTATCCATGCCAGGATAAGACACTTTATTTGGCCATTCAGTCCTACCTGGGATTTTCCTAGGTGCTATTGGAAGTTTTTGAGGCGATGCCAATGTGGACTGTCGGTATGTCCGAGAAGTTCACCTCTGCAAGAAGAACTGGAGTTGACCAATGCTAGTGTCGAGCGGGGGTTTGAGCTGCTACCTTCCACCTGCTGTTGCATGAGTGGGACGTGGGGCCTGAGTTTTATGAGAAGATGCAATTTGTTTCAGTGGGCAGGGGTGTCTTTCCATTAAGCCATACATATAGAGGGAGTTTCAACAATTCATTTGGCATGCCGGCTGTGGATCAATCAATCAATCAATCATATTTATTGAGCACTTACCGTGTGCAGAGCACTGTACTAAGCACTTAGGAAGTACAAGTTGGCAACACATAGAGACGGTCCCTACCCAACAGTGGGCTCACACTCTAGAAGGGGGAGACAGAGAACAAAACCAAACATATTAACAAAATAAAATAAATAGAATAGATATGTACAAGTAAAATAAATAAATAGAGTAATAAATACGTACAAACATATATACAGGTGCTGTGGGAAAGGGAAGGAGGTAAGGCAGGGGGAATCAATCAATCAATCGTATTTATTGAGCGCTTACTATGTGCAGAGCACTGTACTAAGCGCTTGGGAAGTACAAATTGGCATCACATAGAGACAGTCCCTACCCAACAGTGGGCTCACAGTCTAAAAGGGGGAGACAGAGAACAGAACCAAACATACCAACAAAATAAAATAAGTAGGATAGAAATGTACAAGTAAAATAAATAAATAAATAAATAAATAGAGTAATAAATATGTACAACCATATATACATATATACAAGTGCTGTGGGGAAGGGAAGGAGGTAAGACGGGGGGATGGAGAGGGGGACGAGGGGGAGAGGAAAGAAGGGGCTCAGTCTGGGAAGGCCTCCTGGAGGAGGTGAGCTCTCAGCAGGGCCTTGAAGGGAGGAAGAGAGCTAGCTTGGCGGATGGGCAGAGGGAGGGCATTCCAGGCCCGGGGGATGACGTGGGCCGGGGGGTCGATGGCGGGACAGGCGAGAGCGAGGTACAGTGAGGAGATTAGTGGTGGAGGAGCGGAGGGTGCGGGCTGGGCAGTAGAAGGAGAGAAGGGAGGTGAGGTAGGAGGGGGCAAGGTGATGGAGAGCCTTGAAGCCGAGGGTGAGGAGTTTCTGCCTGATGTGTAGGTTGATTGGTAGCCACTGGAGATTTTTGAGGAGGGTAGTAACATGCCCAGAGCGTTTCTGGACAAAGACAATCCGGGCAGCGGCGTGAAGTATGGATTGAAGTGGGGAGAGACAAGATGATGGGAGATCGGAGAGGAGGCTGATACATTAGTCCAGATGGGATAGGATGAGAGCTTGAACGAGCAGGGTGGTGGTTTGGATGGAGAGGAAAGGGTGTATCTTGGCAATGTTGCGGATCTGAGACCCCAGGGATTTATATGGGAGGCTTATTATATCGATTTTAAGAGGGAAGCATTGTGTGGGTTCTATTCCAAGGATTGTTAATAACGAGCTCAATGTGGACAGGGTCTAGATGTGATTTTACTACTATTCAAATCCCAGACTTGAAAGAATTTGATGTAATCTTTAGGGATGGGGCAATATATAATGAGTTTTGGAGTCCATGTATAGCAAACTGATACATCCAGCTGGAAGGAATTTACAGGTATTCAATTAAATTGACCCAGAATGAAGAGGACATTGGGTTGGAGAGGCTGGAAAAGCACTGTAATGAAAACCCAGGGGTTTTCAACTTATTTTACAAACTCAAGGCCTCAAGGTTTTACCTGAAGCTTCTCCTGCCCCCTCCCTCAAAGATCTCTCTCTCACTCTCCAATATATCCCCCTCTCCTCCCCTCAGCACACCCAGAAATACTCACAGGTTTGGAGCCATCCATCTGGAGGAGTGATATTAGATAGCCCATCCTTCAACATTGAGATGGACTTCATTCAGCTCTTCCAGGCATCCCGTTGCCATGGAGACAGAGTCCTGGCCTGAATGGACTACTGATCTAGCCGAGAAATGACCTTATTTATGGTTGTGAGGTCTTATGAATGGAAAGTGTTCTCAGTTTTGAGGTCCAGACAAGTCAAGACTGGATTGAAGGTATTGGAAGAGATTGTTTTACTTCTGATTTCCTCAGAATAAAAGGGACCAGATGAAAAAGGGGAGATAATATGAGGGTACTTATGAAGATCCTATTGATAGAAGGAGGAATTCATTTTTATTCATTCGTTTAATGGTAATGAAAACACTTGAGGAGAGGGAGTGCTCCTGGGATCCAGGGGAGTTTTTTGCTGATGCCCAGGAGCAAACAAAGCTATATAGAGAAATCCTGTGTGGAAAATATACATGGAAAGTAGTTTCTGGAGCCATGGGGATAAAGAAGCAAAGCGGACTTTGAAGAATTATTAGCCGGTTCTGCAAACATGGGAAACTCCTGGATAGACGGAATATGAGATTCTGGGAGGAAGGGTTCAAAACCTTTGCCAGGGTTCAGTATGGAAAGATAGAAGATATTTAAGAGGGCTTTATGGTTGGATGTCCAATCATTTAATCAACTGAGAATATTCATTAAGTGCTTATTCTGTGCAGAGAAGCAGCTTGGCCTAGTAGAAAGAGCCCAGGCCTGGAAGTCAGAGGACCTGGGTTCTAATCCTGGCTCTGTTTGAATCCTGGCTCTGCCACTTACCTCCTGTGTGACCTTGGGCAAGTCATTTAACTTCTTTAGGCCTCGATTTCTTCATCTGAAAATGGAGTTAAGATAGATGTTCTCTCTTCCTCTTAGACTGTGATACCAGGACTGTGCCTGGCCTGATTAATAATCAATCAATCAATCAATTGTATATATTGAGCGCTTACTTTGTGCAGAGCACTGTACTAAGCGCTTGGGAAGTACAAGTTGGCAACATATAGAGACAGTCCCTACCCAACAGTGGGCTCACAGTCTAGAAGGGGGAGACAGAGAACGAAACCAAACATATTAACAAAATAAAATAAATAGAATAGATATGTACAAGTAAAATAAATAAATAAATAAATAGAGTAATAAATATGTACAAACATATATACATATATACAGGTGCTGTGGGGAAGGGAAGGAGGTAAGACGGGGGGATGGAGAGGGGGACGAGGGGGAGAGGAAGGAGGGGGCTCAGTCTGGGACGGCCTCCTGGAGGAGGTGAGCTCTCAGTAGGGCCTTGAAGGGAGGAAGAGAGCTAGCTTGGTGGATGGGCAGAGGGAGGGCATTCCAGGCCCGTGGGATGACGTGGGCCGGGGGTCGACGGCGGGACAGGCTAGAATGAGGCACGGTGAGGAGATTAGCGGCAGAGGAGCGGAGGGTGTGGGCTGGGCTGTAGAAGGAGAGAAGGGAGGTGAGGTAGGAGGCGGCAAGGTGATGGAGAGCCTTGAAGCCGAGGGTGAGGAGTTTCTGCCTGATGCGCAGATTGATTGGTAGCCAGTGGAGATTTTTGATTATTGATTATTGATTTTTGATTTTTGATTATTATGTATTATTATCATTGGATCAATGTACTCAGTGCCTGGGAGAATACAGTATGTGATCCTTGCCTTCAAGGAGTTTATAATCTAGTGGGGAAACAGTCACTAGAATAATGTCCAGCAGTGAGGGGTTTCTGGAGAATATAGCATATTAGCTCACAGTGGACAGGGAATGTGTCTACCAACTCTGTTGAACTGTAATATTGCAAGTGCTTAGTACAGTGCACTGCATACAGTAAGTGCTCAATTGTGAGTCCATTGTTGGGTAGGGACCGTCTCTATATGTTGCCGACTTGTACTTCCCAAGCGCTTAGTACAGTGCTCTGCACACAGTAAGCACTCAATAAATATGATTGAATGAATATCATTGATTGAGGAGAAGTTATATAACATGCATTTTAATCACCAACTTTTTATTGAGTGCCCACTGAGTGCATAGCAGTGTTTTGCTTCTGTTATACTTTGCTAGTGCTTAGTATAGTGTTTAGCACTCGGTGCTCAGTAAATACAATTGATTGATTGATTGTTTAGAGGGCATACAGGTGACCAGGTATTGGGAATTAAAAGCATCACGGGATGTGCCCCTTCATTGTTCTGATTTTCCCAAGTGTCTGGTAAAGTGGCATGCACCAAGTGGGTGCTCAATAAATGTTGTTGCCACTGTTTGCTACTATTATTATTGCTAATAATAATTGTGGTATTCATTTAGTGCTTACTATGTACCAAGCTAAGCACTGGGGTAGATACAAGATAATCAAATCTAATAATAATAACAATGCCATTTGTTAAGCGGTCACTATGTGCAAAGCACTGTTCTAAGCACTGGGGAGGATGCAAGGTGATCAGGTTGTCCCAGGTGGGACTCACAGTCTTATGGGGTTCACAGTCCAAGTAGGAGGAAGAACAGGTACTGAATTCCCATTTTGCAGATTATGGACCTGAGGCACAGAGAAGTTAAGTGATTTGCCTAAGGTCACACAGCAGGTAAATTGCAGATCTGGGATTAGAACCCAGGGCTTCTGACTCCCAGCCCATGCTGCTTCTCTAAGAATTCTACTACTACTACTACTACTACTACTACTACTACTACTACTACTAAGAATTGCAGCAAGTTAAAGAACATAATATGAAAGTTGTGATTTGGGAAGCTACCAACCAATGAAGGGAGGATAAAGACTGTTGAATTACTGAAGGGAAAGTGTTCCTCCTATTTTTTTATGGTGTCTGTTAAGCACTTTTATGTGTCAAGCACTGTTCTATGATCTGAGGTAGATACAAATTAAGAGGTAGGACACAACCCCTGTCCCTCATGAGACTCATAGTGCAAGTAGGAGGGAGAACAGGTATTGAATCCCCATTTTACAGCTGAGGAAACTGAGGCCCAAGGAAGTGAAATCACTGCCCAAGGTGACACAGCAGGCGAGTGGCAGAGCCAGAATTAGAACTGAGGTCCTCTGACTCCCAGGCCTGTGCTTTATCCACTAGGCCTTGCTGCTTCCTGCCGTATGGAGAAAGATATTGCTCGGGTATTAACAAGCCAGATTTTCTGCTCTCTCAACAATTATAACTTTATCAAGCTAGCATTTTCTGTTTTTCTGTTCATCATTTTAAAAAATCAATTATACATGTTTACAGAGCATAACCATATCATTGGATATTCATTCTTTTTTCCCTCTGACTCCACATCCCCTAATTTGCAGCAGCTGTGTGTCTGCTGCAGCAACTCTTAAGTCTAAGGCCCGATCAACATTAGTGAGGACAGGTTCTCATTGGTTTATATCAGATCCTTATCATTACTTTAACTTTGTTTGGTTTCTGTTAATATTACTGCAGAAATTGCTTAAAAGAATCTGCCAGATGAATGAGCTTATGTTATCTGGTTTTCAAATAAAAATCTTGCCAAGATTTGCAAACCTGAGGAGAGCAAACTTGTAATTAGAATCAGGGACGGTTTCCCCTCTCTGTTGTAAGCTAGGCTTAAAGCTTGGAAGGGAAGAGGAGAAGAAAGGAAGAGAGAAACCTGGAGGGACAGCAGGGATTTTGGATGTTGGCCGAGTCATCATAATCCCAGATTCCAGCTTCCTGCCTGCTCTCTTTCATTTCCTTATCCCGGTCCATGCCTCAACAACAACTCTCTCCTCGATCCCCTCCAGTCTGGCTTCCGTCCCCTATATTCCACAGAAACTGCCCTCTCAAAGGCCACCAATGACCTCCTGCTTGCCAAATCCAACGGCTCATACTCTGTCCTAATCCTCCTCGACCTCTCAGCTGCCTTCAACACTGTGGACCACCCCCTTCTCCTCAACACGCTATCTGACCTTGGCTTCACAGACTCCGTCCTCTCCTGGTTCTCCTCTTATCTCTCCGGTCGTTCATTCTCAGTCTCTTTTGCAGGCTCCTCCTCCCCCTCCCATCCTCTTACTGTGGAGGTTCCCCAAGGTTCAGTGCTTGGTCCCCTTCTGTTCTCAATCTACACTCACTCCCTTGGTGACCTCATTTGCTCCCATGGCTTCAACTATCATCTCCACGCTGATGACACCCAGATCTACATCTCTGCCCCTGCTCTCTCCCCCTCTCTCCAGGCTCGCATCTCCTCCTGCCTTCAGGACATCTCCATCTGGATGTCTTCCTGCCACCTAAAACTCAACATGTCGAAGACTGAACTCCTTGTCTTCCCTCCCAAACCCTGCCCTCTCCCTGACTTTCCCATCTCTGTTGATGGCACTACCATCCTTCCCGTCTCACAAGCCCGCAACCTTGGTGTCATCCTCGACTCCGCTCTCTCATTCACCCCTCACAAACAAGCCGTCACCAAAACCTGCCGGTCTCAGCTCCACAACATTGCCAAGATCCGCCCTTTCCTTTCCATCTATGCTGCTACCCTGCTCATTCAAGCTCTCATCCTATCCCGTCTGGACTACTGCATCAGCCTTCTCTCTGATCTCCCATCCTCGTGTCTCTCCCCACTTCAATCCATACTTCATGCTGTTGCCCAGATTATCTTTGTCCAGAAGCGCTCTGGGCATATTACTCCCCTCCTCAAAAATCTCCAGTGGCTACCAATCAATCTGCGCATCAGGCAGAAACTCCTCACCCTGGGCTTCAAGGCTCTCCATCACCTCGCCCCCTCCTACCTCACCTCCCTTCTCTCCTTCTACAGCCCATCCCGCACCCTCTGCTCCTCTGCTGCTAATCTCCTCACCGTACCTTGTTCTCGCCTGTCCCGCCATCGACCCCCGGCCCACGTCATCCCACGGGCCTGGAATGCCCTCCCTCTGCCCATCCGCCAAGCTAGCTCTTTTCCTCCCTTCAAGGCCCTACTGAGAGCTCACCTCCTCCAGGAGGCCTTCCCAGACTGAGCCCCTTACTTCCTCTCCCTCTCGTCCCCCTCTCCATCCCCCATCTTGCCTCCGTCCCTTCCCCACAGCACCTTTATATATGTATATATGTTTGCACATATTTATTACTCTATTTATTTATTTATTTATTTTACTTGTACATATCTATTCTATTTATTTTATTTTGTTGGTATGTTTGGTTTTGTTCTCTGTCTCCCCCTTTTAGACTGTGAGCCCACTGTTGGGTAGGGACTGTCTCTATATGTTGCCAACTTGTACTTCCCAAGCGCTTAGTACAGTGCTCTGCACACAGTAAGTGCTCAATAAATACGATTGATGATGATGATGATGCCTCACTTGCTGAATCCTCAATTTGCTGTGACATATTCAAGCTGGTGGTCCAATCAATCAATCAATCAACTGTGTTTATTGAGCACTTACTGTGTGCAAAGCACTGTGCTAAGCATGTGGGAGAGTTGTAGACACGTTCCCTGCACACAAGGAGCTTATGGCCCACTTAGTGAAGTGATTTAGTGAAGTGATTTTAGATGGTGATCATATGAAGTGGCCCACCCCACTTATCAAGCTGGAACATAACCTAAGCAAATTCAATGTCGGTCAGATTATTGGTCCATTCAGTCAAGGATTCGGCCTCTGAGAGTTGCACCAAAGAATGTGTGCATCCTGGACAATGAACCCTCTGCTTCCTGAAGCCTTCTCTCGTCTCTCCTCTCTTAGAATCCCCCTCCTCTACAAACCTGTGGTTCCAACAACAAGACCATTCTGACTGTTTTCTTGAGGTGGCTTCTTGTAATAATCCCTTCACTTTGCTATTTTTCTTGCCTTGCCTTATGCTGTCGAGTCGTCTCCGACCTATAGCGACTCCATGGACGCATCTCTCCCAGAACGCCCCACCTCCACCTGCAATCATTCTGGTAGTGTGTCCGTAGAGTTTTCTTGGTAAAAATTCGGAAGTGGTTGACCATTGCCTTCTTCCGTGCAGTAAACTTGAGTCTCTGCCATTGACTCTCTCCCATGCTGCTGCTGCCGAGCACAGGTGAGTTTTGACTTGTAGCAGATGGCCTTCCACTTGCTAGCCACTGCCCAAGCTAAGAATGGAATGGGTAGGCCTCTTCTTGACTCTTCCTCCCGTAGCCAAGACTGGTAGAGTACTGGAAATGCTCCAGGTGCAATCCTGAGAGGGGAGTTAATTTTCTAGTCATTCGTTTTTCATGTGAATGCATGCCCATTGGACTTGTGAGTATCAAGGAAGCTTTACTGATGGCTAGCTCACTCCAGATCTAGTTTCCACAATATGTATGACTTTTATAGCTTTCATCCTGCTATTTTGATGAATAAGAAGTATGATCACAGGGCAACTGGAGTTAATAGCCAATTTAAGAGGATATTGCTTAAATAGCTTCTCAATTAGGTTCCAATTGGCTACTTGTGTTGATAAGCTGAAAGCATCCCTAATAGCAAAGCATTTGCTGTCCTGGGCTCAATGGAAATTTGAAGATTCTTGTCATCATTCACCGTTAAATGGCCCTTAATTTTCCTACCTCATGTTTTTGACAAAGTGCAATGTGTTTCGTTTGACATCAAATAGATTCTGTGTTAGACTTTATGCATAAGACAAAACACCTTTTTTAATTCCCAGGCTCTCAGTTCAATTCAGTTTGGAAAAACAGTGTGGCCCAGTGTATAGAACATAGGCCCTGGGAGTCAGAAGGACCTGGGTTTTAATTCCGGCCATGCCACTTGTCTGCTGTGTGACCTTGGGCAAGTCATTTAATTTCTCTGTTCCTCAGTTACCTCCTCTGTAAAAGGGAGATTAAGACTGTGACCCCAAGTGGGACAGGGACTGTGTCCAACCTGCTAAGCTTGTATTTTTCCCCAGCACTTAGTATAGTGACTGACACACATTAAGAGCCCAAAAATACCATGAAAAAATTCTTCATTTATTCAACGGGCCATTATTAATTTTTATTCATTTAATGAGCCTGGTTACATATCCCTTTCATCCCATGCCATAGGTAGATGGTTGGTTCAAATGTTTTAGACAGCCCCAATGAAGTACTGCTCTCAACCAAGCACCACACAAACAGAAATTGCAGCCAAAATGTCTTTGTGGCGCAAATATAAATTCTCCTAATTAGGAGTATGTGATGCGATAATGAAAACATTATCAAACCAGCTGTACTGTGTGTGCAGATTTCTGTTTTAATTCATGTGTATGCATCTATTACAAACATAGCACAAATAGAATATAAAAATAAGTTAACACTCACAGCCAAACCTGTTAAATTTAGTTCAACAAATTGTATGAAACCCTCCATCTGTTTGTTACATTATCCTCATGATGATAACAGGCGAGGCAGATTTCATAGCTGAGTTTTATAGAGAGAACGGCTTGTTCGGAAAAATATAATCCCCCCTTCCTCCCCCGGACCCTCTGTGAAATCAAATTCGACATTATTTTCTTCTCCGTAGTCCAAATGCTGGCATTTAGCCAGCTCCAATTTCTGACCTCCTGCATCAAGCCGATTGTTTTTGGGTCACTTTGAAGTGGGTGCACCGATCTTCATTGATCCGGCCCATAAGCACAAATAAACATTAGTTCCCGATCCCATAAATGGCCTTACGCGGTCCTTATTAGGCAAGGATGATGGTCTGCCCCTGTGTGTCTTGCTCATCAGACTTCTTAGGAATAAATCCCTTGAGCTCTCCACCAACTGTACCCGCTGGGTTTGTGAAAATGTTGTAAATCATGAGAGGATATGGATATGTTGCTGGTGGGAGAAACCATCAACAGGCATGGGTCCATTTTGGACTCATTACTGGTTGTGCAGATGAATAAAGCAGGATGAGGGGAAGACAGTGGAAGTGTTAGCCAAAGCAATGGTTATCAGACAGTGCACCACAGTACATAAAAAGTCTGGGAGAACCAGTGTGGCATAATGGCAAGAGCATGGGCTTAAGGAGTCAGAGGACGTGGGTTCTAATCCCGGCTCTGCCACTTGTCTGCTGTGTGACCTTGGGCAAGCCACTTAACTTCTCTGGGCCTCAGTGACCCCATCTGTAAAGTGAAGATTAAGACTGTGAGCCCCACATGCGATAACCTGATTATCTTGTATCTACCCTAGTGCTTAGAACAGTGCTTGGCACATGGTAAGCTCTTAACAAAGGTCACAGTTATTCATTATAATAATTACTGTTATAGATAATTTTGCCCACCAAAACCAGTGATGCTTTTAGTCTTTACAAAATCAAATTTTCCTATCATAATAACATATATATTACATAAGCAGTAGTACTATAGTTACCCATGGTATTTACTGAGCACTGGCAGTGTGCAGAACACTACACTAAGCACCTGGAGAACACAGTAGAATTAGTGTCCTCAAGGGGTTTAAAATCTAGTAGAGAAGACAGACATTAAAATCAATTCTAGATAGAATCGACTGTATCTAGGTAGGATTGACTGTGAGCCCGTCTTCTAGACTGTGAGCCCGTTGTTGGGAAGGGACCGTCTCTATTTGTTGCCAACTTGTACTTCCCAAGCGCTTAGTACGGTGCTCTGCACACGGTAAATGCTCAATAAATATGATTGAATGAATGAATTGACTCTAGACTGTAAGCTTGTTGGGGACAGGGAACATGCCTACCAACTCTGTTGTATTATACTCTTCCAAGTGCTTAGTACAGTGATCTGCACACAGTAAATGCTCAATAAATCCCATTGATTGACAGGAGAAAGAAGGAAAAGGGGCTCTGTGCATGATTTAGTGTCTGAGCAATAAGCATGTGAGCTATTTACAAACATATGGGAGGTTATGAGTACCGAAGTGCCTAGGTAGCTCCAAGGTGCTAAACCAGCAGTAGGGAATATAAGCAGGGTGGATTAGAAATTAATTAGGAAAGGTCTCCGAGAGGAGATGTGATTTCATAAAGACTTTGAAAATTGGGAGAGCTATGAAAGGGGAAGAAGTTACAGGTATCGGGGAGGGGGTAAGCAAGAGGTCAGTGGTGGGAGAGATGAGAATGAGACCTAATGAGTAGGTTAACTTGAGCTAAATGATGAGCGTGAGTGGGGGTGTAGTGGGAGAAGAGACTGGATAAGTTGGAGGAAGAGTGTCAAAGCCAATCATTGGTCATGAGTTTCTGCTTGGTGCGGTGAGAGATGTAACCTCTTGTGGTTTTCGAGGAGTGGGGACACATTTGCATAATCCGGGCAGCTGAGTGAGGTCTTGGCTGGAGAGAGGAAAGACAGGAGGCAGTGGGGAGGCTAGTCAGGATAAGGCTAGTAATAATAATAATAATAATAATTGTGGTATTTGTTAAGCACTTACTATGTGCCAAGCACTGTTCTAAGCACTGGGGTAGACACAAGACAATCAGGTCCCACATGGGGCTCCTCATCTAAGTAGGAGGGAGAACAGGTATTGAATGCCCATTTTCCATAAGAGGGAACTGAGGCACAGAGAAGTTAAGGGACTTTCCCAAGGTCACCCAGCAGACAAGTGGCAGAGCCAGGATTAGCACCCAGGTACTCTGCATTCCCGGCCTGGGCTCTTTCCACTAGACCTCACTGCTTCTCAAGAGCCTGGAACAGTATGATGACTGTTTGGATGGAGAGGATAATGCTAAGGTTGTGGGCCTCAGAGACAGGAGGATGGTGGTGTTGTCAACTGTGAGGGGAAAGATAGGCAAAGGAAAGGATTTGAGAGGGGAGATGAGAAGTTTAGCTTTGGACACGTTGACTTTCCCTCTCCCCCATCCAGGCTGCTCTTGTCAGGTGGATGGTGTTCACAGACCACTCATGGGCCTCACAGTGGAAGAGGTTGAGAATCAACCATTGGCATTTACTGAGCATTTGGGAGGGTATAATAGAGTTGGTAGACACGGTAGCTTACCGTCTAGTAACAACGGCTTCACTTGACCGTACTGGCATCCATCCTAAACATTTGAATTGAACTCAGAGATGTGTGCTGAATGCATCTTGGATCCATCCTAGAATAATTTCACATTTCAATACATTTCAATACATTCACTTTGGAAAAGATTTTTCTTTCCTCACAACACAATCTGTATAATAATAATTATGGCATTTGTTAAGTGCTTAGTGTGTGTCAAGCACTGTTCTAAGTGCTGGGGTAAATATACGGTAATCATGTCGGACACAGGCCCCATCCCATGTGGGGCTCACAGTCTAAGTAGGAGGGAGAACAGGTATTGAATCCCTATTTTACAGTTGAGGAAACTGAGGCCCAGAGAAGTGGACTTGTGAGATTTGTCCAAAGTCACACAGCAGGTAAATGGAAAACCCGGGATTAGAATCCAGGTTCTCTGACTCCCAGGCCCGTGCTCTTTCCACTAGGCCATGCTGCTTCTCATTAATACTAATAATAATGATGGCATTTGTTAAGCGCTTACTATGTGCAAAGCACAGTTCTAAGTGCTGGGGGGGGGGATACAATGTGATCAGGTTGTCCCATGTGGGGTTCACAGTCTTAATCCCCATTTTACAGATGAGGTAACTGAGGCTCAGAGAAGTTAAATGACTTGCCCAAGGTCACACAGCAGACATGTGGTGGAGCTGGGATTAGAACTCATGACCTCTGACTCCCAAGCCCATGCTCTTTCCACTGAGCCACGTTGCTTCCCATTAGGTCACAATATATGCTAAAGTGCAGTATAACAGAGTTGGTAGACAAGTTCCCTTGCCCACAAGAAGCTTAGTCTGCTGTGTGACCTTGGGCAAATCATTTAACTTTTCCATGCCTTAGTGCCCTCATCTGCAAAATGGGGATTCAATACCTTTTCTCCCTCCTACTTAGATGGTGAGCCCCATATGAGATCTGATTAACTTGCATCTTTCATCTTTATCTTGCATTCAGTTGTATTTATTGAGCTCTTATTAGTAATAATAGTGATAATGATGGTATTTGTTAAGCATTTACTATGTGCCAAGCACTGTTCTGAGCGGTGGGGTAATAATAATAATAGTGGCATTTATTAAGCGCTTACTATGTGCAAAGCACTGTTCTAAGCGCTGGGGAGGTTACAAGGTGATCAGGTTGTCCCATGGGGGGCTCACGGTCTTAATCCCCATTTTACAGATGAGGTAACTGAGGCCCAGAGAAGTTAAGTGACTTGCCCAAAGTCACACAGCTGACAATTGGCGGAGCCGGAATTTGAACCCCTGACCTCTGACTCCAAAGCCCGTGCTCTTTCCACTGAGCCACACTGCCTCTTCAGTTGTTTAAGAAACACAATGTAAATAGTCTTTTTCTACAAAAGGTAGCAAACCTAGTTTACCTTCTCACAAAAACAAGAAAAAATGTTTCTAAAA
Source organism: Tachyglossus aculeatus (assembly GCF_015852505.1). Classification (NCBI taxonomy): domain Eukaryota; kingdom Metazoa; phylum Chordata; class Mammalia; order Monotremata; family Tachyglossidae; genus Tachyglossus; species Tachyglossus aculeatus. The sequence goes on along the minus strand of NC_052098.1, from coordinate 4,088,564 downwards.
TAAGTCCTTTCTTTAAGGGATGGCTTCTTCAAGTACATCTAAGGCATTTTATCAACATAAGGAATATGATCAACTTTAACATTCCACCACACATATACCTTCTCATATTTAGACTTCAGGTTTCTAAATATTGACACTGAGAAATAGTTATTCTGATTTCCAGTGTAGCAAGATATTTTTTAAAGATTCTTTGTAGATTCAGAGGTTTTGAAGATAGGCTAGAAGCCAATAAAATCTAACAGAGGAATCAAACAAATTGCATTAACAGAATAACTATAATTTCAATGACTGAGATTCCACAAAATGCTCAGGAGCTGCCAGTAACTGCCAATAACTACAGATCATCAAAATTCTTTTCTTAGAAAAGCACAAAGTTCTTACATGATGCACATTTGGAAGAAATTGTTTTTTCAATTATTTATGAAACATTAATTATAATATGTTAACATATACAAAGCAGAAAGTGGTATATCTCTTAATTCATATGCTTCTGCAACTTTCAGTGTCAAGCTAGCATTCGACAACTGTTACTTTGATGAAATGGCTAAAATTTTTTAATTCTGTGTCTAAAAAAACCCCCAAGTATATTCAAATCTCCCACTGCATATTTCTTCAGTAAGTATTTTGGATATAATGCTATTGGAGAACCATGAGAATGTCCTTCTGATAATGCAATAATACGTATGTTTGGATAGAACACGACACTCCATCAGTAGAAACAGTTCCATACATGCACACTTGAGGTGTGAAGTACTATTGATTTGAATTTTTAACACAGTTTGACAAAAAATGTAATCAGTCGATGGTATTATTGAGTGCTTACTGTGTTCTGAGCACTGAACTAAACGCTTGGGAGCATAATTCCCCATGCTATAGAACTGACCGTCCCTATACTTACGCAGTGCCTATAAATCCCAATTCAGCTCATTCTTCCGCATTCAACTTTCTTAATGCCTATACTTTCCTAGACACATTCTGGATCACTAATGCACCAAATAGCAATCTGCTCTCTGTGCTGTTGTATACACTGCAGCTGTGCATGACACAGTCCCCTAGTGCTCTGAAGCAATTATGCATTTATTAAACTGCCCAACTTGGGACCTAGCACTAGGACACTTTGACTCATAAGAAACATGTAGGAAGTGAGTCTGATAACTTTGATACTAGCAAGCAAACTTTAGCTTTGGCTAGTAAACTGAAAGGGTGGAAGTGGTAAGTAAATTGAAAAAAGGAAGGCAAATTTAGATGCTCGGAATAAAGTCTAAGACAGGAGTAGACAATATTTGGCCTTTAGTAAGATGGGGAGGGCTGCTCACACAGTACATAGCCGGTGTTCCCAATCCTATCAATAAAATTGTTTCAACATTTATGTATAAAGAACCCCTGATGTGTTTTCCACACAAAGGTACAAAACCACACACACACACACACACACACACACACACACACACACACACACACATTTTTATTTTAGAATCAACTGGGGACTTGGATACATTCCCCAGACCTTATTTTGTTCACATCTGATGTAAGCAGTAAAGTAGAACTCTTCACTCTTCCTCTAGTTTTAAGAGAAGTCTAATGTAACCAATTGAGACAACACGGCTACTCTGTAGTACTTAAATTTGATTGGCAGGTTAACAAGAAGCCAATGTGAAAGCTAGAAAAGGTTTTATAACGGAGTTTAGCAAAATTGGCTAGCCTAGTGATTCATTAATCCCAGTTTCTGTCCATATGCAGGTAACCAACTGATTGGTGGAAGGGGCTGAACTTTCACTCCCACCAGGCTCCAAAACTACCACGGGTCTAATTAGCACTTTGCATGCCTCCCCAGAGTAGTGATGTGCAGGAGTTGCTGACTGCCAATGACAGATTTCAGCCTCTTAACCATCTGAACTCACCCTACCTTTAAACTCTTCCTGGGAGGAATTTCGTCTGACCCTTAATGGGTTCTTCAAACTGGGTAAGCAATTCTTCAGCTGAAATAATCGCCTACTTTTGGTCTACTCCCCCTTCATTTATCGTCACTCATTCATTCATTCAATCATATTTATTGAGCGCTTACTGTGTGCAGAGCACTGTACTAAGCGCTTGGGAAGTACATCATCATCATCATATCAGGAATAGCAAAAATATATACAGCACCAAACGCAGAAGAGAGATTTCACCACTGTTTTTCCAATGTTAAAGATACACTCATGTATATATCGCTATCAAAACTTATTTATTCCTATTAATGTCTGTCTCCCCCTCTAGACTGTAAGCTCGTTGTGGGCAGGGAATATGTTTATTGTTATATTGCACTCTCAAGTGCTAAGTACAATGCTTTGCACACAGTAAGCACTCATTAAACACGACTGAATGAATAGTAAGTGCTAAATACAATTGATTGATAAATTATTTATATTAATGCCTTTCTCCCCCTCTAGACTATAAGCTTGTTGTGTGTGGACAGGGAACATGTCTACCAACTCTGTTGCACTGTATTCTTCCAAGTGCTTGGTAGAGTGCCCTGTGCATGGTAAGTGTTCAATAAATCAATAGATGATGATGAATGAGGCATTGGGCTAACAATGAAACATCATTCACTGACTTTCTCAGGACATTTGAAATGAGATTAGCTGCTTTGTTTGGATTTTTTTTTAATTCTGGTAAAAAGACATCCAATCAATCAATCGAATTTACTGAGCACTTACTGTGTGCACAGTACTGAACTAAGCGCTTGGGTGAGTACAATACAACAGAGTTGGTAGACGCCCTCCCTGACCACATCCACACAAAGAAGCTAGATTTTGCTCCAATCTAACTAACTGTACAAAGTACTGGGTACTGGAAAATGAAGTGGCCAAAAATGATAGCTGGAAACTGACAATAAAAAAAACACAATGTTCTCACTTATACAAATGGTTTCCAAAGGCAAGCCACAGCTTCCAAAGGAATAACTTTATCAAAAAGATGCTAACAATTAAAGGGTAACTCATTCTTTTACCTTACATTCCTCTGAAACCTGCCTTAGTTATTTTTTCAGTCACTTAAATGTGAATCTGATTCACTTAAGAAGCCTGTCCACAGTAAGAAAAAAATTCAGCCTTTTACGCTGAGATGAGCTTCTATATATTCATTCATTCATTCATTCATTCAATCGTACTTATTGAGCACTTACTGTGTGCAGAGCCCTATACTAAGCGCTTGGGAGTACTAGTTGACAACAAATAGAGATGGTCCCTACCCAACAGCAGGCTCACAGTCTAGAAGGGGGTTATATATGGTTCAATGCATTTTTGCTAGTTTGAATCTGTCCAATTTGGTATCTGTAATCTTCTTCACAATTACATTCAATAATGAAGAGTTACAGAAAAATAAATTTGGCAATCCATTAAGAAATTTTGTACCTCAACTTACCTGTCCAGATACAAGGTAATCAGGTTGTCCCACATGGGGCTCACAGTCTTAATCCCCATTTTACAGATGAGGTGACTGAGGCACAGAGAAGTTAAGTGACTTGCCCAAAGTCACACAGCTAATAAGTGGCAGAGTGGGGATTAGAACCCATGACCTCTGACTCCCAAGCCTGTGGTCTTTCCACTAAGCCATGCTGCTTCTCTTCTTACTCTGTTTACTGTGTGCAGAGCACTGTACTAAGCACTTGGAAGAGTACAAAATAACAATAAACAAACATGTTCCCTGCCCACAACAGGCTTACAGTCTAGAGGGGGAGAACTACCCTAGGACGTAATGCAGTGTTTGACATAGAATAAGCATGTAACAAAAATTATTATTATTATTTAAATGGAATCTGTTTAGTGCTTACCGTGTGCCAGTCACTGTACTAACTATTGGTGTAGATACAAGTGAATCAGGTTGGACACAGTCCCTGTCCCACGTGGAGCTTGCAGTCTCAATCCCAAGAGAGAAGCAGCATGGCTCAGTGGAAACAGCACGGGCTTTGGAGTCAGAGGTCATGGGTTCAAATCCTGTCTCCACCGCTTGTCAGCTGTGTGACTTTGGGCAAGTCACTTAACTTCTGTGTGCCTGTTAGCTCATTTGTAAAATGGGGATTAAGACTGTGAGCCCCCCCGTGGGACAACCTGATCACCTTGTAACCTCCCCAGTGCTTAGAACAGTGCTTTACACATCGTAAGGGCTTAATAAATGCCATTATTATTATTATTATTATTATTATTATTATTAATCCACATTTTATAGATGCAGAGACTGAGGCCCAGAGAAGTGGTGACTCAAAACCTTTGGTCATCCATATTTTTTAGTGAGTGTTTAGTATGTGAAGAGCACTGTTCTAAGCACTTGGGCAAGAGTACAACAAAATTAGCAAACCATGAGTGGCAGAGGCTTGATTAGAATCCAGGTCCTCAGACTCCCAGGCCCGTGCTCTTTCCTCTAGGCCACACTGCTTCCCTGACCCTGGACTTACTTTTGATTTAATTGAAGTTAGGAAGAGTCCCATGTAAGGGCTCTTCCTACTGCCCATGGGAGAAGAAGCTTCAATCTGAGTCACAATTCCCCCCATCCCACCATCAAGCAGCAGTTTAGTAAATAAACAGAGCTACAGCACTGAAGCTCCACTTTGAAGACATCCATAATAGTGCCAGAAAGCCTCAGACTGTAAGCTGAATAAACACTTAGAGCTTTGAGAATGTGACATATAGAGCCAGCCCAAGCTACCCGGGAATCCACAACAGCAGAGAACCCTTAAATGATGATCACCCAAATTTAGCTCCTCGAAGAGCCATCTCTTCTCAACATTTCCAGGACTTAACATTTTCATAACAATCCCGTCTGTGTCATGCCTCGATGTGGAGCCCCAACCACACCACAAGTTTCCCGACCGTGTTGGACTCCCACAGGTACAGCGCAGTGGATCCGGCAGGGGAAAATGGCAGTTTGAAAGAGCAAAACTGAAGGAACGTCCTGAGATGATGTGGGTTATAAACCAACATTTGGGGTTGTCTTGGAGGCTCTATGGAGACTTCTCCTGCCTGATTTTTGCCAGCATTAATGTGATTTTCTGACACGTCTTCTCTTTAGATAATAATAATAATGCTAATTATGGTACTTATTAAGTGCTTACTCTGTGCCAAGCACTGTTCTAAGCACTGGGATAGTTACAAATTAATCAGGTTGGACAAAGTCCCTGTCCCATGTGGGGCTCACACTCGTAATCCCCCTCTTTTACAGATGAGGTAACTTGAGGTACAGAGAAGTGAAGTGACTTGCCCAAGGTCACACAGCAAACAAGTGGTGGAGCCGGGATTAGAACCCATGACCTCCTGACTCCCAGGCTCCTGCTCTATCCACTACACCATGCTGCTGCATGGAAGGACTTGCAGCATGTAAGAACTTCCAGCACTTAGAACAGTGCTTTGCACATAGTAAGCACTTAACAAATACCATTATTATTATTAAGACAGATGACACATAAACATGGAAGCTGAGTCTTTCCCCAGGAAAAGGAGAAAGTAGGTTGTCTCCATGGAATCAAATCAAGAGCAGTGTAGCCTAGTGGAAAGAGCAGGGGCCTGGGAGGTAGAGAACCTAGATTAGAATCCCAGCTCTGCCAATTGCCTGATGTGTGACATTGGGCAGGTCACTTTACAGCTCTGTGCCTCAGTTGCCTCATCTGTAAAAATGGGGATTCAATGCCTGTTCTCCCTCCTATTTAGACTGTGAGCCTCAAGTGGACCAGGGACTGTGTCTGACCTGATTAACTTGCATCTACTCCAGTGCTCAGAATAGTGCTTGGCACATAGTAAGTGCTTAAAAATATAATCATCATCATCATCAAATCCCTCCCCCAGCACAAGATCAGCACATTTTACCCTTAGAGTGCCTAGTAGTGGTTGGGGTGTATTTGGGAGTTGGCTGGAGGTAGGCAGACATATACGTAGGAGATTCTGGGGCCAATATGACTGCTGCTTGCTCTGCTCCCCTTGGATAACCCCTCAAATTATCTCCTCTGGCAAATGGAGAATCTTGAAGTGGGCTGAGGGAGATGTCCTCCCTTCAAGAGCTTCCCAGACTAGAAGTAGTAGGAGGTCAGAGTAGTAATAGCATCTATTAGGTGCTTACTGTGTGCAAAACACTAGGAAAATCCCAGGGAAAGAATATATGGGTGAGAATCAGACAGGGTCCTTGGCCCTAAGGGCTCGCAATCTAAGAATAAAGCACATAGCAAGTGCTCAATAAATGTGGTCGATTGATTAGTTGAAGCGTTTGTCCTCCTCTGTGAGTGTAACAGAAAAAGAAAAAGTCCTCACTGCTTACCGAACTGCCTGCCAAATCAGTACAAATGGATTACAGGACTTTACCAAATTTTTCTTTGAAATTTTTCAATGTCAAAAGAATGATTTGGGATTGAAGAGGAACCAACATTCTGAGAGCTCAAATGAACAAGAAATCATATAGTTCATTAATTCTCACAACAGCCTACTAAGCTACAGAGGAAACAATGTATTTTATCAAGTGACACAAGGGATCAATACATTTGGAGATTTACCAGTAGTCAGAGAGCTTTTGAAACTCAGAGCTTTTGAATGAGTCCCAGAGATTGAGAGACTTAGCAGTAGCACAGTGTAATTTAGGGGTATTGGTGTAGAAAGAGAAACAATCGACACAATCTCTCTTGATTATATGGTCCAGAATTACATATTTTTCTAGATATTGAGAAAATTTCATTTTGATTGTATAGCCAAGAGGTGGACACACAATTGGTTAGAGAGCTTTGCTTGAAAAGTAGTTAGTTTTTCCCAGTCCCTTTGGAAATGCCACACGGATTGGTTCTAGATGATGTTTGAGGGAAAAAACAAAACAGGGAAATTCACTTAGCTGGGAAAATATGTCTCCAGAAATGCTATTGGCTTTGGCTAAGTGGAATGATTCAGGAAGCATTTGTGTGTCCTAGTGGACCACAAATTAAATTCATGTTAGCAATGTGGGGCTGTTTGAAAGAAAACAGGTATTATATATCTATTTGTCTATATCTATCTATCTACCTATACACCTATATAAGAAAAAAGCTCTCCTGGGTCAGAACAATTGTTCATCCAGCCCAGGATGCTTGGAGGAACAGTGGAATCAAGCAGCCAGTCATTCCATTAATCATACTTATTGAGCACTTTCTGTGAGCAGAGCACTGTACTAAGGAATAAAGGCAGGGAGGTAAAGGATAAAGCAACTCAGGGCTCTGCAAACATCAAACATGCAAACACAAAAAGGGATAGCCTTTTGGTGGGTCCTTTATTGGTAATTTCAGTCACATGTACGGCATGTGTATATATCTGGAGTTAATATATCTGGAAGGAGTGCAGATTTGGAGAAGCAGAGTGGCCTAGCCGATAGAGCATGGTCCTGGGAGTCAGAAGGTCCTGGGTTTGTAGTCCCAGCTCCACCGGTTGGCTGCTGTGTGAGCTTGGGCAATTCATTTAACTTCTCTGTTGCCTCAGTTACCTCATCTATAAAATGGGGATTAAGATTGTGAGCCTCCATGTGGGACATGGACTATGTCCAAATTGATTAGCTTGTAGAACAGTGACTGACACATAGTAAGCACTAAACAAATACCACAATGTGAAAGTCAAGTGATCTGGGGTCTAGTCTTAGCTATGCCATTGGTCTGCTGTTCAGTAGTATCATAGTAATGATAGTAGTAGTAATTGTTGTAGTAGTATGCTATTGTACTCTCTGAAGTGCTCAGTAGAGTGGTCTGCACACGGTAAGCGCGTGTTTTGCACGTAGTAAGCGCTTAATAAATGCCATTATTATTATTATTATTATTATTGTTATTGATGATAATAGCAGTGGCAGCTAAGTGGCAGCAGAGAAGCAGTGTGACCCAGTGGAAAGAGTACGGGCCTGGGAGTTAGAGGACCTGGATTCTAATCCTGACTCCGCCACATGTCTGCTGTGTGACCTTGGGGAAGTCACTTCACTTCTTTGACCCTCAGTTATCTCCTCTGTAAAATGGAAAGTAAGACTGTGAGCCCCATGTGAAACATAGACTGTGTCCAACCTGATCAGCTAGTGTCTACCCCAGTGCTTAATACAGTGCCTAACCCATAAAAAGCACTTTAACAGATGCCATTAAAAAAAAGCAGCATGACCTGGTGAGAATCAGCATGGCCTAGTGGATAGAGCACAGGCCTGGGAGTCAGAGGGACTGGATTCTAATCCCAGTTCTGCCACCTGTCTGCTGTGTGGCCTTGGATGGGTCACTTCACTTCTCTGTGCATCAGTTACCTCAGCTGTAAAATGGGGATTAAGACTATGAGCCCCATGTGGGACAGGGACTGTGTTCAACCCGATCTCCTTGTATCCACCCTAGATCTTAATGCAGTGCCTGGCACATAGTAAATGGTTAACAAATACCACAGTTGTTATTATTTGCAGTACTAGTAATAATAATAACTGTGGTATTTGTCAAGCACTTACTATGTGCCAAACACTCTTCTAAGCACTGGTGTAGATACAAGTCCCTGTCCCACACGGGGCTCACAGTCTAAATAGGAGGGAGTAGGATTTAATCCTTACATTTTACAGATGAGGTAACTGAGGCACAGAGAAGTTAAGTGACTTGCCCAAGGTCACGCCCTCTAGACTGTAAGCTTGTTGTGGGCAGGGAATGTGTCTGTTTATTGTAATATTGTACTCTCCCAAGTGCTTAGTACAGTGCTCTGAACACAGCGAGTACTCAATAAATATGATTAACTGAGTGACTGACTGACTGCTTAAGCAGGGCAGTCCCTCCAAGCTTCGAGAGCTCAGCAGGACTGCTTTTGGGTCCAGCTGCTCAGGTCATGGCTGTGCATGGTGCAAGAATTGGTAAAAGTGGCATGTGACTTGGAAAGACTATTTATGTCCCCAGAGCCTCTTGTTCGGTAGTAGAGGATGTGCTGAAGAGACTCTGAAATGCTCCTGCCATCTTGTTATGATTCCCTCCTGACTGGAGCCGTCTTCACTCTTCAGAAGTATAGGGATGACATGGGCAAGGTCACGTAATGTCTTCAGCGATATTTAATAAGTGCTTAACAAATGTCAGAATTTTTTTTTATTTTTATTGTTACAGTGAGCAAAGGCTCTATTTCCATCAAGGACCTGTAAAGAGAGAATGATTTTATGCCAAAGCACGAGGAATTTAGATGAACATTATGAAGCATCTCCCGCCAGTGAGGATGGAAGGTTTTGGCATTGCCATGGGGAACTAGGCAATTTTTCTCTGGAGATTTCTAAACAGAAGGTAGATAACTGTCTGTCTTGGATCTTTTAAATGCAGTTCCTGGAGACAAGGGGTTGAACTGAATGATTTCCCAAGGTCTATCCTGTCCCAGGATAATATGATAAATTAGTTTCATTGTTACCAGTATTATTTCACGTGCAGGTTCAAAAAAAAAAACAAAAAACCAAGACCAAACATTCAAATTTCTGCCAGTACGAACTCAACCAAATTATCTCATCTGATTTTTAAACCAAGCCATTGTAGGCTTCAGTATGGATACTGTCTGATTCCTTTGCAGTGATATTCTTAAGGATGATTTTATTAAATGTAAAGTCTGACCTTCTCCTTGATCTGACGTGTCCATCACTCTATGAAATGTGCATTCGTTTTCTCTCCTATGGGATGTTATACTCTGAGCATTTAAGCGCACACAGCACTGGTTCTCTTCTCAGTCATGCAATGCTGAATGACTGGAGTCTATGCCTGCTAATCAGAAATGTACATTAATAACACAGCTCTGGGAGTATCACATTATAAAGACTAGCCCATGGGAGAAAATGGGATTTGGGTCCCGGGTACTTGCTGATCGGGACTGGATAAAAAGTTATGGACCACTAATCATGGTTATGAGGCGCCTGGTCACCCAGGGTGGAAACCCAGGTGGAAAAAAAAAAACTCTCTTTGGGAAGCAGTGATCGAGTTTAGTTTTCCCTTCAATCCATTCTCATTTGAAGAACTGTACTCCGGAGACAGGGATGGATAGAACAGTCAAACCCCGTCAAGTCAGTAGGCTGCCTCATGGTTCAGTGAAAACCTAAACCCCGAAATCCCTTTCAGAACAAAGTTTCTTTCAGAAATGCCAGAGGCATCTTGTGTAGGAACAGTGCTGGCACTAGGTAAAAGAGCACTTTTTCTCCCTTTCCTCCTCCCTGCTGAGATTCCGACCACAGGATGAAGGGGGTTGAGAGAGAAGAGGGGGAAGGAAGGACATTCAAATTCATCGAGTGTTTCTGGGGACTATAGTTCCAGAAACTTTGCCTCCTGCTCTGCACACTGACTTGGGGAGTCCAATGATTGATTTGAGCATGCTCAGAATCCTGGACATTCTAGGGAGCTGACTGCCATCATTGTCTTACGTTTGTATGCTCTTGGGAGTCCTGTCTGTCTCCTTCAGGGCCCCAACTTTACCCACCACAGAGGCTACTCAGAGCCAGCGTGGCTTAGTGGAAAGAGCACAGGCTTGGGAGGCAAGGGTCGTGGGTTCTAATCCCAACTCTGCCACTTGTCAGCTGTGTGCCTTTGAACAAGTCACTTAACTTCTCTGTGCCTCAGTTACAGCATCTGTAAAATGGGGATTAAGACCGTGAGCCCCTCGTGGGACAACCTGATTACCTTGTATCTACTCCAGCACTTAGAACAGTGCTTGGCACATAGCACTTAACAAATACCATTAGTATTATTATTACTCAGGATTTGTTTTTCCTGGGGAATAGAGTGGCCTTTAGCAGCACTTGGGAAGATCAGACACCAAGATACACAATGACACTTTGTGTGCTACCCCAGACAAGCAGTCTAATGTAATGATGTCTCACGGACATTTTGCAGAAATTCAGCTCAATTTACCCAGACCTAGAGCTTTTATGTTCCCCTCCCCCACCATCCCCCTCTCTCCCCACCCCAGGTCCCTGACAATGCAGCAGACCACTTTCAAGCCATGAAACGAGGTGGCAGAAGCTGAGCTGAAGGGGGACTGGATGTTTAAAATCAAAACACTGGACTCATAGGCATCTAGTACCATGTCTGTACAGGACATCTGACAGACCAGCTGAAAACTGGACTGTCTGGTATAGAACTGCATGGACGGTGGCCACCTTAGTGGGAGAAGAGTGTTGGCAATAGGAGTTCAGGGTGGTGGGGAGGGTGATAAATAGTCCCTCTAGTTGGGGACTTCCAGTCCGGTAATGGAGCAGAGTGGATAGAATAAATCTCATGACAAACTTGGCTGCACAATACACAGTTATCCCATAGACTAAAGCCCTTCAGGAACCACTGTTATATTTTAGGCTTCCAGGAACCTGCTTGGATTTGCAGTCAATCAATGGCATTTATTTTTTCCCCCTCCCCCCCCCCCCCCAGCTCTGCCCAGCTCCCACCATCTCTTTCCCCTAATGACCTGGCCACATACTTCATGAACAAGATTGAAGCCATCAGCCATATCTACCTAAAATCTCCTCTGCTCCTCTTCAATCCACCCTCCTCCTCCACCCTCTATGATTTTCCTTATATTCCCTACAGTAATTCAAAATGAGATCTCTCTCTCTTCCTCTCTAAATCTTCCCCCCTCCACCTGTGCCTCTGACCCCATCCTTCATACCTTTTAAAAACACTTGCCCCTCCCTTCTTCCCCCCCTTGACTGCCATCTTCAGCTGTTCACTTTCCAATGGCCTCTTCCTCACTGCTTTCAAACAAGCTTAGGTATCCCCTATCCTAAAAAAAGCCCTCCCATGAACCCTCGGGTTCCTCCAGTTAAGGCCCCATTTCCCTCCTACCATTTCTCTCCAAACTTCTTGAGAGAGTTGTTTACACCTGCTGTCTTCTCTTCCTTTCCTCCAATTCTCTTCTAGATCCCCTCTAGTCTGGTTTCTATCCCCTTCATTCCACAGAAACAGCCCTCTCTAAGCTAACCAATGATGTTCTTCTCGAAAAATCTGATGTCTACTCTACTCTGTCCTAATCCTCCTAGACCTCTCAGCTTCATTTGAAACTGTAGACTACCCCCTTCTCCTTGAGACTTTCTCTAACCTTGGATTCACTGACATTCCTCAAAAATCTCCAGTGGCTACCAATCAATCTGCGCATCAGGCAGAAACTCCTCACCCTGTGCTTCAAGGCTCTCCATCACCTCGCCCCCTCCTACCTCACCTCCCTTCTCTCCTTCTACAGCCCACCCCGCACCCTCCGCTCCTCTGCCACTAATCTCCTCACCATACCTCGTTCTCGCCTGTCCCGCCATCGACCCCCGGCCCACGTCATCCCCCGGGCCTGGAATGCCCTCCCTCTGTGCATCCACCAAGCTAACTCTCTTCCTCCCTTCAAGGCCCTACTGAGAGCTCACCTCCTCCAGGAGGCCTTCCCAGACTGAGCTCCTTCCTTCCTCTCCCCCTTGTCCCCCTCTCCATCCCCCCATCTTACCTCCTTCCCTTCCCCACAGCACCTGTATATATGTATATATGTTTGTACATATTTATTACTCTATTTATTTATTTATTTATTTTACTTGTACATATCTATTCTATTTATTTTATTTTGTTAGTATGTTTGGTTTTGTTCTCTGTCTCCCCCTTTTAGACTGTGAGCCCACCGTTGGGTAGGGACTGTCTCTGTATGTTGCCAACTTGTACTTCCCAAGCGCTTAGTACAGTGCTCTGCACAAAGTAAGTGCTCAATAAATACGATTGATTGATTGATTGATTGATTGATTATCTTCTCTTGGTTCTCCTCCCATCCCTCTGACTGCTCCTTCTCAGTCTCCTTTGCTGGCTCTCCTCTGCCTCCCATCCTCTGATGGTGGGGGTCCCTTAAGGCTCAGTTCTAGGTCCCCTTCTATTCTCCATCTGTACCCACTCTCTTGGAGAATTCATTCACCCCCATGGCTTCAACTACCATCTCTAGGCCAATGATTCCCAAATCAAGTCATGCCTTCTCTTTCCCTGCAATCTTCGATTTCCTCCTGCCTTTAAGACATCTCTACCTTGATGTCTCACCAGAATCTCAAACTAAACATGTCCAAAACTGAATTCCTTATCTTTTCACCCAAACCTCGTCCTCCTCTGTATTTCCTATCATTCTAGACAATGCCACACTCCTCCCTACCTCACAAGACAGTAACCCGGTCATTACCCTCAGCTCAGCTCTCTCATTCCACCCACATATTCAATCTGCCACCAAATCCGGTCGGTTCTACCTCCACGACACTGCTAAAATCTGCCCTTTCCTCTTCATCATTCACTCATTCATTCATTCATTCATTCAATCGTATTTATTCAGTGCTTACTAAATGCAGAGCAATGTACTAAGTGCTTAGCACTTCATCCAAACTGTTACCATGCTGATCCAAGAACTTATCCTATCCTGCCTTGGCTACTGCATCTGCCTTTCATTCAATCATATTTATTGAGCACTTACTGTATGCAGAGCACTGTACTAAACGCTTGGGAAGTACAAGTTGGCAACCTGCCTCCCTGTTAACCTCCCAGCCTCCTGTCTCTCCCAACTCCAGTCCATACTTCACTTGGCTGCACAGATTGTTTTTCAACAAAAACATTCAGTCCATGTCTCTCCACTCCTTAAGAACCTTCAATGGCTGCCCATCCATGTCCACATTAAACAGAAACTCCTTACTATTGGCTTTAAAGCCTTCAATCAGCTTGCCCCATTCTACCGTACCTTACTCGTCTCCTTCTACAGCCCAGAATTCACACTCCGCTCCTCCAGTACCAGTTTACTCACTGTGCCCGAATTTCATCTATCTTGCCACCAACACTTTTCCCAAGTCCTCCCCCTAGCCCGGAACGCCCCCACCCTTCCATATTCATTCATTCATTCATTCAATCATATTTATTGAGCACTTACTGTGTGCAGAGCACTGTACTAAGCTCTTGGGAAGTACAAGTTGGCAACATATAGAGAGAGTCCCTACTCAACAGTGGGCTCACAGTCTAGAAGGGGGAGACAGAACAAAACAAAACATATTAACATAATAAAATAAATAGAATGAATATGTACAAGTAAAATAAATAAATAAATAAATAAATAGAGTAATAAATATGTACAAACATATATACATATATACAGGTGCTGTGGGGAAGGGAAGGAGGTAAGACGGGGGGATGGAGAGGGGGACGAGGGGGAGAGGAAGGAGGGGGCTCAGTCTGGGAAGGCCTCCTGGAGGAGGTGAGCTCTCAGTAGGGCCTTGAAGGGAGGAAGAGAGCTAGCTTGGCAGATGTGCGGAGGGAGGGCATTCCAGGCCAGGGGGATGACGTGGGCCAGGGGTCGACGGCGGGACAGGCGAGAACGAGGCACGGTGAGGAGATTAGCGGCAGAGGAGTGGAGGGTGCGGGCTGGGCTGTAGAAGGAGAGAAGGGAGGTGATGTAGGCGGGGGCGAGGTGATGGAGAGCCTTGAAGCTGAGGGTGAGGAGTTTCTGCCTGATGCCTAGGTTGATTGGTAGCCACTGGAGATTTTTGAGGAGGGGAGTAACATGCCCAGAGCGTTTCTGGACAAAGACAATCCGGGCAGCGGCCTGAAGTATGGATTGAGGTGGGAAGAGACAGGAGGATGGGAGATCGGAGAGGAGGCCAATGCAGTAGTCCAGACGGGATAGGATGAGAACTTGAACGAGCAGGGTAGTGGTTTGGATGGAGAGGAAAGGGCGGATCTTGGCAATGTTGTGGACCTGAGACCGGCAGGTTTTGGTGATGGCTTGGATGTGAGGGGTGAAGGAGAGAGCAGAATCGAGGATGACACCAAGGTTGCGGGCTTCTGAGATGGGAAGAATGGTAGTGCCGTCAACAGTGATGGGAAAGTCAGGGAGAGGGCAGGGTTTGGGAGGGAAGACAAGGAGTTTGGTCTTGGACATGTTGAGTTTTAGGTGGTGGGCAGACATCCAGATGGAGATGTCCTGAAGGTAGGAGGAGATGTGAGCCTGGAGGAAGGGAGAGAGAGCAGGGGCAGAGATGTAGATCTGGGTGTCATCAGCGTAGAGATGATAGTTGAAGCCGTGGGAGCAAATGAGGTCACCAAGGGAGTGAGTGTAGATCGAGAACAGAAGGGGACCAAGAACTGAATCTTGAGGAACCCTTACAGTAAGGGGATGGGAGGGGGAGGAGGAGCCTGCAAAAGAGACTGAGAATGAAGGACCAGAGAGATAAGAGGAGAACCAGGAGAGGACGGAGTCTGTGAAGCCAAGGTTGGATAGCGTGTTGAGGAGAAGGGGGTGGTCCACAGTGTCGAAGGCAGCTGAGAGGTCGAGGAGGATTAGGATAGAGTATGAGCCATTGGATTTGGCAAGCGCAACTCTCCTCCTCTTCAAAGCATCATTGAGGTCACTTCTCTTCCAAGAAACCTCCCCCAATGAAGCCCTCTTTTCCCTGTCTTCCTCTCCCTTCTAAGTCACCTATGCATTGGATCTGTGACCTCTGGGCATTTGATATTTGCCCCACCCCAACCCCACAGCACTAATGTACATATCTTTAAATTATATATTACAAATTGCTTATTTATATTAATGTCTGTCTCCCCTTGTAGACTGTAAACTCGTGGGCAGGAAACGTGCCTACCAACTCTGTTACTCTGAACTCTTCCAAGCGCTTAGCACAGTGGTCTGCACAAAGTAAGCCCTCAATGAATACTATTAATTGATTGATTGATTATCAGGCAGAAACTCCTCACCCTGGGCTTCAAGGCTCTCCATCACCTCGCCCTCTCCTACCTCACCTCCCTTCTCTCCTTCTACAGCCCAGTCCGCACCCTCCGCTCCTCTGCCGCTAATCTCCTCACCGTACCTCGTTCTCGCCTGTCCCACCATCGACCCCCGGCCCACGTCATCCCCCGGGCCTGGAATGCCCTCCCTCTGCCCATCCACCAAGCTAGCTCTCTTCCTCCCTTCAAGGCCCTGCTGAGAGCTCACCTCCTCCAGGAGGCCTTCCCAGACTGAGCCCCTTCCTTCCTCTCCCCCTCGTCCCCCTCTCCATCCCCCCCATCTTACCTCCTTCCCTTCCCCACAGCACCTGTATATATGTGGGGCCCCCTTTTAGACTGTGAGCCCACTGTTAGGTAGGGACTGTCTCTATATGTTGCCAAATTGTACTTCCCAAGCGCTTAGTACAGTGCTCTGCACATAGTAAGCGCTCAATAAATACGATTGATGATGATGATGATGATGATGTATATATGTTTGTACATATTTATTACTCTATTTATTTATTTATTTATTTATTTTACTTGTACATATCTATCCTATTTATTTTATTTTGTTCGTATGTTTGGTTTTGTTCTCTGTCTCCCCCTTTTAGACTGTGAGCCCACTGTTGGGTAGGGACTGTCTCTATATGTTGCCAATTTGTACTTCCCAAGCGCTTAGTACAGTGCTCTGCACATAGTAAGCGTTCAATAAATACGATTGATGATGATGATGATGATTAATTCATTCATTGAGTATCTACTGTATGCAAAGCAAAGACCCAAGGAGCAAATTTAAGAAAATGCTTTCAAAAGTTCCTCACAATATTTTCTCCCCTTGATTTTAACCTAGTCTTTTTTTAGGAATCTAGCTGAAAATCAACGAATAAATACTAAAAACACACACAGATTTTTCATTTCAAATGAAACTTGTGCTCTGCACCCAGTAAAATTGGTTTGGAAGCAAATTTTGATATACTCTTAGGGTAGCGAGTAGAGTGAATTGACCATCCATAAGCAGCAAGTAGAAACTTGTCCCAACTGAAAAGGCCGTAGTTTTTGTGGCCTAATCTAAACTTGATTTTTCCAATTTGTCCAAAGCCAACAAGTTTCCCTTGTGTAATTCTCTTCATTACCACTGGTGCTGAACTTGTCCATAAAACAAAATTGCCTGGAATTTGGCTCTTCATATCTAATCAGTCAATCAACCAAACCATCCATCCATCAGTGGTATGTACTGAGTGCTTACTGCATGCTGACCATTGTACTAAGTGCTTGGGAGAGAATAATCCAATAGCATTTGTAGACATGATCTCTGACAGCAAGGAGCGTACGTAGAGGAAAACCTACATAGTCTAATCAATCAATCAATCAATCACATTTATTGAGTGCTTACTGTGTGCAGAGCACTGTAGTAAGCACTTGGGAAGTACAAGTTGGCAACATATAGAGACGGTCCCTGCCCAACAGTGGGCTCACAGTCTAGAAGGGGGAGACAGAGAACAAAACCAAACATATTAACAAAATAAAATAAATAGAATAGATATGTACAAGTAAAATAAATAGAATAATAAATATGTACAAACATATATACATATATACAGGTGCTGTGGGGAAGGGAAGGAGGTAAGGCGGGGGGATGGAGAGGAGGAGGTGGGGGAGAGGAAGGAGGGGGCTCAGTCTGGGAAGGCCTCCTGGAGGAGGTGAGCTCTCAGTAGGGCCTTGAAGGGAAGAAGAGAGCTAGCTTAGCGGATGTGGGGAGGGAGGGCATTCCAGGCCGGGGGATGACGTGGGCCGGGGGTCGATGGCGGGACAGGCCAGAATGGGGCACGGTGAGGAGATTAGCAGCAGAGGAATGGAGGGTGCGGGCTGGGCTGTAGAAGGAGAGAAGGGAGGTGAGGTAGGAGGGGGCGAGGTGATGGAGTCTAGAGGCAGTGTGGTCTAATTGAAGGTCTCGAAGTCAGAAGACCTGGTTTTCTAGTCCCAGCAGTGCTTTGAGACCTTGGGTAAGTCACTTAACCTCTCTTTGCCTCAGTTCCCTCACCTGGAAAATGGGGATGTTACCCACTCTCCTTCTCTCTTGGACCGTAAGCACGGTGTGGGACAGGGACTTTGTCTGAGTCGCTTATGTTGTAGCTATCCCAGCATTTAGAGCATAGCATGCACATAATACGAGTCATAATTATTAGCATAATTGGGAACATCTTTGTTCATTCTCAAAGGATCTCAGAAGCACCTAGCTAATCGCTGCCATGTTTAACTTCATTTGTAGATTCCATGGCTCTGTTTCCAAACCGGACTTGGCTTGAGACCCTGAAAAAAAAAAAACCTCTAAATAAATAAAACCCATCTCATTCTTTAAAGGATTTGGGCTTTTAGTTATTCATTAGCAACTGCTTTGAAGTATTGGAATAACACATCTGTGAAGGTTCTTGTACTTTGGGACGTCGATTCTCGGATTTTGAGCGAATGTAACATTTTCTACAGCCTAAATGTCTCATTGTTTCCATAAAACCTTAGGATTAGAAAAACATATCACTTTAATTTTCCTCCTATTCCACATCAGTATGAAACCTTCAAAATCATCAGAAAGGAGCATTTCCCAAAAGCAGCAGGGGGGTAGTGGGGGGCAGGCGGGGAAACAAAACAAGGATGACTTTATTTTCTTGGATGAGAATTGGATCACTGTCCTAAGTAAGGACTGATAAAGGGGGAAGGAGCATGTTTTTGGCATAAGCAGCTCCTTCTGTCTTGAGTGTTATCGTTGACAGAGTCCCAAATCCACCTATGAGGAAGAGCCAAAAGTAGTGTTTGGATTAAACCAGAGAGACACTCACTTGGGTGGCATCCTTTGGTTTTGAACGCAAAACACTTTCCCCACAGCGGAAGGTTTATGAATTCTTCCAAAAGCGGTTGGCTTTTCTGAGTCTCTGTAACCAAAGAAACTCAATCCCTGTATTTTACAGAAGTCGTAGGTCATCTTTCCAGTCTGCTTGGGAAAGAACCGAGAGTGGCTAATATTAGACCACCTGAACAAACAACAGATTACCAGACTCTCCCTCAGAGGTCTTTCCCAGCTTTGGGAGAGGGGAAAACTACTTGTTTTTGTCTCTTTCTAGCAAAACTGATACTAGTCATCTCTCTAGAGTCAGAAAGAGGCTGAAATTCAAGTCCAGCTTGCTCTTTGGCTCTCCCTTTAGAAGGTTAGTGGGTTCCCGTGGGTACCTGGGAGCAATAGAAAAAGTAAGGCTGAAAAACCAGTTGACCGGGCATAGAAATGTGAGCAGGTGGGGCACCAGTGAATTGGTTAGGCTCTCACAGGATATCAACTCCTGTCTCCATTTTGGAGGATTCAGGAGAAAGTGGCCCAGAAAGGAATCTTCAGCTCTTATACGGGGGTGAGGGGTCTGATTCCCCTGTTTTGGTTTGGGCCCTCCTCCAGCCTGTGGTATCACTGGCAGTGTCCATGTGAGGAGGGTCCAGGAAGTGGCCATGGTGAGAGGGGGCCACAGAAGCATCTATTTTTTTATGGTTTTTGTTAAGCACTTACTACACGTCATGCACTGTTCTGAGTACTGGGGTAGATACAGGATGCTCAGGTTGGGCACAGTCTCTGTCCCACTTGGGTCTCACAGTCTAAGGAGGAGGGAGTAGGATTTAATCACCATTTTACAGATGAGGGAATTGAGGCCCAGAGAAGTGAAATGACTTGCCTAAAGTCACACAGCAGACAAGTGGTGGAGCCGGGATTAGCAACCAGGTCCCCTGACTCCCAGGCCCATGCTCTTTCCACTAGGCCACATTGCTTATGGTTCTCTTGTATATTTCCCTCACCGAGCATGATGGGAGGAGAAATGAGGTGGTGACAACAATGGGGTCCACCCCACTTTGTAGTGTGGTCTACTGGAAAGAGCACCGGCCTGGGACTCAGGGGACCTAGGTTCTAACCCTGGCTTTGCCACTTGCCTGCTGTGTTATCTTGGCAAAATCACTTAGCTTCTCTGTGCCTCAGTTTCCTCATCTGTAAAATGGAGAGTCAGTACCTGTTCTCCTTCCTAGCCCACTATGGGTCAGGAACTGTATCCAACCTAATTATCTTGTAAATACCCCAATGCTGAGTACAGTGCTTGGTCCATAATAAGTGCTTAACAAATACTGCAACTGTTATTATCATCTGTTTTTTCCATTTGTTGTCTTCCTTGTTCTTTCTCATCTTCCTCAACTGGTATTCCCCAGGCTATTGAAATGGACACTTGGCAAATCTCTGGCCCTGGAACAGTGGTTTATATTCTGTCAGTACTGGTTGACAGCACACTTAGTGGGCTGAAGTCTTGGTTTTCCCATTTTAAGAGGCTATACTTTAAGGAACTTCTAATGGATTTTCTTCTTGCCCTACTACCTTGGGAAAAATCAGTGGGGAAAATCTCCGAGAGACAACTGTATTTCCCCCAAACAGTAAAAAGTCACCCCTCTCCTCTCGTCTTCCTCCTCCCCACCCTCCAGAGCTTGCAACCAATCAAGGGACAAAGATTTAAAGCCCAGGTTGAAAACATGCTTTATAGTTACACCATAAGGTGAAAAAGGAGATGAACTTGTGCAAGCTGGCATGAAAATATTTGTAATTTGGGAAATTACAAAATCTGTAATTTAATGTTATTTATTTTATATTAATATCTGTCTCTCCCTCTGAACTGTAACCTCGTTGTGGGCATGGAATGTGTCTGTTTATTGTTACAATGTACTCCCCCAAGCACTTAGTACGGTGCTTTGCACACAGTAAACACTCAATAAATGGGAATGACTGACTGACTGACTTTAGAACAGGATTCCAAATGCAAACTCAACCAACTCAATCAGGAGGGCATGAGCAGCAGCATGGCATAGTGGGTAGAGCCCAGGCCTGGGAGTCAGAAGCTCATGGGTTCTAATCCCGGCTCTGCCACTTGTCTGCTGTGTGACCTTGGGCAAGACACTTCATTTCTCTGGACCTCAGTTACCTCATCTGCAAAATGGGGATTGAGACTGTGAGACCCACATGGGACAGGGACTGTGTCCAACCCAATTTGTGTGTATCCACCCCAGTGCTTAGTACAGTGCCTGGCATGTAGTAAGTGTTTAATAAATATCACAATTATTACAATATGATGTACACATTCCCTGCCCACAGTGAGCTTCCACTCTAGGGGTATTCAGACATTACTATAAATAAATGACAGATATGCACATAAGTGTTGTGGGGCTGGGAGGAGGAGTGAATAAAGGGAGCAAGTCAGGACGATGCAGAAGGGAATCGAAGAAAAGGGAAGAGGGCTTAGTCAGGGAAGGCCACTTGGAGGAGTTGTGCCTTCAATAAGGCTTTGAAGTGGGGGAGAATAATTAGTAGTTCCAGCAGAAATGTCTAATCTGGTCCCAAGTCCCAGCACCAAACATGCACATTTGGGGAATGCCCCAGGCTGATGAAGGAAATGCTTTGGAGGCAAAGAGCTCTGTCCTCGCTCAGAGCTGGCTCAAGAAACCTGGCATCACCATCGACATGCCTGCCTGATTGACAGATTGCATGTGAGGTTTTTCCACTGACCTCCTAGTTCTATTTCCTCAGGGTGCTACCTGTCCCTCCAGCCTTGCTGAGTGCCTGCCTCTTGTTGACTTAACCCAGAGGGAGGCAAATGACACTTTTGCTCAAAGCAAAGAGTGAAAGGAAAGATGTCAACAAGTTGTTTCATGCTGGAAACAAGGTTTTTTAGATGATCCACATAATTCCAGATAAAAATGATCTCAGTTCTATTCCTCACCCCTGCCTCCTTCCACTGTGTTGAGAATGGGCTAGGGGAAGAAACTATTCCCTATAGGAAAGTTAGGAATATTGGGAGGTGCACTTACTTCTTTAAGTCTCTCTCTGGAACCTGTTGTGGATAGGTAACGTAGGCGAGGTGGCACGGAATTCTTTGAGAACCCTCCTCTACCCCTGGTAATTCCTTTAAAAACAGTGTTGTCCTAGTGAGAATCACATTTAGTGTGGATTCAACCTCAGATTTGGCTATAGATAAGCTGTTCTGGATTGGAAGCTCCTTGAGAGCAGGAACTATTGAACTCTCCCAAGTGCTTGGTACAGTGCCTAGCACTCAGTAATAATAATAATAATAATAATGGCATTTATTAAGCACTTACTATGTGCAAAGCACTGTTCTAAGCGCTGGGGTGGTTACAAGGTGATTAGGTTGTCCCCTGGGGGGCTCACAGTCTTCATCCCCATTTTACAGATGAGGGAACTGAGGCACAGAGAAGTGAAGTGACTTGCCCAGAGTCACACAGCTGACAATTGGCAGAGCTGGGCAATGAATGCCATTGTTTGACTGGTCTCTGGGCTTTCGTGGATCTATGTTTAAAGAGGGAAAATCAATCGATCATATTTACTGAGTGCTTATTGTGTGCAGTGCACTGCACTAAGTGCTTGGGAGAACACAATATAACAGAATTGATACACACATTCCCTGCCCACAAGGAGCTTACAGTCTAGAGGGGAAGACAGACATTATTATAAATCAATTAATTATGGATATTCATTCATTCAATCGTATTTATTGAGCGCTTACTGTGTGCAGAGCACTGTACTAAGCGCTTGGGAAGTACAAGTCGGCAACATATAGAGACGGTCCCTACCCAACAACGGGCTCACAGTCTAGAAGGGGGAGACAGACAACAAAACAAAACATGTGGACATGTGTCAAGTCATCAGAATAAAGAGAAGTAAAGCTAGATGCACATCATTAACAAAATAAATGGAATAGTAAATATGTACAAGTAAAATAAATAGAGTAATAAATCTGTACAAACATATATACAGGTGCTGTGGGGAGGGGAAGGAGGTAGGGCAGGGAGGATGGGGAGGAGGAGAGGAAATGGGGGCTCAGTCTGGGAAGGCCTCCTGGAGGAGGTGAGCTGTTGAATATGAAGAGAGAGGGCATTCCAGGCCAGAGCCAGGATAATAATAATAACAATAATAATAATAATAATAATAACGATAATAATGACCCAGCAGACAAGAAGCAGCACAACTAAGAAGAGAGAGCATGTGCCTGTACATAAGTGCTGTGGGGCTGATGGTGGGGTGAATAAAAGGAGTAAATCAGGGTGACGTAGAAGGGAGTGGGAGAAAAGGAAAGGTGGGCTTCGTCAGGGAAGGCCTCTTGGAGGAGATGTGCCTTCAATAAGGTTTTGAAGGTGGGGAGAGTAATTGGGGAAAAAAACTGATCTATCCAGTGGTCGGTGTCCTGTCACCAGTCTATCCGTCAGTTAACCGTATTTATTGAGTGCTTATTGTGTGCAGAACACTGTACTAAGCGCTTGGGAGAGTACGATACAGCAGTAAAAGAGATCCATTCCCTGCCCACGATGAGCTTACAGTTTACAGGGACTCTAGACCCAAGACTCTTATTGCTGTCTCCTAAGGTTTCAGATGCCCCAGGAGATTACATTTCTAGAAGCCCCAGTCCAAGGCGGAAGCATAACTACTGGGGCTATTGGAGATATTGTTCCTGTGGCAGCAAGATTGGCTTGGGAAGGACAAGTTTGTAAATCCACTACTGCTTCTACTTCACATGGGTGTGGTGAGGAATAATGAATAAAAGCCAGTGTAAATATAAAGAGATTTATTGATGTGTAGAGACACTAGTGATTCTGGAAACTAAGATTGCCCTTTATTTATAAACCAACAAAATGCAAAGAAAGTTGAACAGTGATTATGAGATCATTAAGATTGCATTTGCTGATTCCCCCAAATGTAGGTTCAGAGATTAAAATAGTCATTTCAACATGCATGACAATGGGACTGACATTTCAGCAGGAAGGGGAAGAGTAAAAGAAATCTGGAATCTATCCTTGTGTCTTTAAGAGTTTGTGGATGTTGATCTGGCTATAGAATGGTTTTAGAGCAAATTAAACCAAAGTGGTCTTTGGAAGGCCCAATGACTCGACTTAGATTAGCATATTTTGGACACATAATCAGAAAGACTAATTCTCTGGAGAAGACACTAATGCTAGGAAAAGTTCAGGGAAAACATGGAAGAGGCAGACCAGCAGCTAGATGGATAGAGATCGTAACAATGATAATGGAAGAACCTTTAGAAAGGTTGCGGATTTAGGCAGAGGACAAGACATTCTGGAGAAAGTATGTCCATGGAGTCGTTATGAATCAGAAACGACTCGACGGCACTTAATAATAAAACTGCCTTGACTTTTTCATTTTTTTATGCTTGTGATCATATGGGGAGGAAAGGGGCTGTCCTTCCCATGGGATGATTTGGGGTGATCACACTGGGTTCTTTGCTCTAGGGGACCCTTCTCCCCCAATTGAGCAGTAGAGTTATTGATCCAGGAGAAGTCAGCTGATATGGGACCAAACTGGCCTCATGATTGATGGATCTTAGGTTTGACTTGTGGTGGGGAGAGGGCGGTTTTTGGAGCTTAAACCATTGCACTATGCCACTCCTCAATGCCTCCTTCCTCTTCAATTAATAGTGTCATTGAACACTTACTATGTGCAAAGCATTGTGCTAAGCCCTCGGGAGAACATAAGAGCATAATTAAACATGATTCCTGTCCTCTCTCTCTCTGCCTCCAAATTCCCAGACCTGTGCCCCCTGCCCCTCCCAGGGACATCTGCCTGTTGTTTCTAACCTTTCTAGGTCCTGATTTATCTGTACCACCCAGAAGTACTCATGAGTTCATTTACATAACCACAACCTCTACCATCTCTTCAAAACCTTCAACTGCTTCCTGAAATCCTCAATCCCCCTCCCCCCACTACCCTCCCTAAACCCCTGTGATCTCACTAGCTACTTAGTACAGTGATCTGCACGCCATGGGTGCTCTATCAATATCACTGATCGATTGATTGAATTCCCCCAATCTCTCCATTAACCCCTCAATACCCTACTCCTGCTTCCTCATTTTTCCCATACTTCTCTGCTAGAAGATCCTTAGAAGAGATCTCCACCTAATCTTTAAATTGACCCCCTCTAACCCTATCGCTTATCACTTCCTAAAATCACGTTCATCCTCTCCTCCCCCCCTCACAGCCATCTTCATCCTCTCACTCTCCAGTGGTTCCTTCAAGTCTGCTTTCAGTCACATGCAAGTCTTCACCATTCTAAAGAAGCCCTCTCCCAGGCCCATGGTCTCCACCAGCTGTGACCCCAAATTCCCTGCTCCCATTCCCATCTAAAGTCCTAAAATAAATCATATGCACCTACTGCCTTCATTTCCTCTCCACCCAATCTCCTTTTGACTCCTTTATTCCACCAAGATTACATTTTCCGAAGTCACCAAAGACCTCCTTATAGTCATGGTGCAAAGGACTCCACCTGATCCTCCCTGATCTGTCTACTGCTTTTGACTCCCTGGGCGAGTCCTTCCTCCTTGAAACACTATCAGGAATTAATTTTACTGACACAGTAATGATGATGATGATGATGACTGTGGTATTTGTTAAGTGCTAACTATGTGCCAGGCACTCTACTAGGCCCTGGGGGTGGATATAAGGTAATTGGGTTGGACACAGTCCCTGTCCCAAGTGGGGCTCATGGTCTGAATACCCATTTTACAGGTCATTGAGGTCCAGAGAAGTGAAGTGATGTGCCCAAGGTCACACAGCAGAAAGTGGCAAAGCTGGGATTAAAACCCATGTCCTTCTGACTCCCAGGCCCCTGCTCTATCCACTATGCCATGCTGCTTCTCATACTATGCCATGTGATTCTCCTCCCCTCTCTGTGTCTGTTCCTCCACAGTTTTGTTTGCTGGCTCTTCATCAGGCTCATCTTTTTACTGTGACATTCTCTCAGTTGTCTTTATAGAGCACTATATTGTGTGCAGAGCCCTATGTTAAGCACTTGGGAGAGCATGATATAATTGAGTTGGTAGACATGATCCCCACCCTCAAGGAACTGCAGTTTAGTGGGAGGGGCTTATAGACTAGTGGGTTGAGAAGCAGCATGGCCCGGTGGAAAAAGCATGGGCCTGGGAGCCAGAGGACCTGGGTTCTAATCCAAGATCCGCTCCTTGTCTGCTGTGTGAGCATGGGCAAGGCACTTAACTTCTCTGTGCCTCAGTTTCCTTAACTGCAAAACGTAGATTTGATACCTGTTCTCCCCCCTACTTAGAGAGTGAGCTACACATGGCTCAAGGACTGCATCTGGCCCAATTAACTCGTATCTACCCAGGGCTTAGAACAGTGCTTGACAAAGCACTTAGTACAATGCTAAGCGCTTAGTACTTAGTACTCCCTTCAAGGCCCTACTGAGAGCTCACCTCCTCCAGGAGGCCTTTCCAGACTGAGCCCCCTCCTTCCTCTCCCCCTCCTCCCCCTCTCCATCCCCCCTTACCTCCTTTCCTTCCCCACAGCACCTGTATATATGTATATATGTTTGTATGAATTTATTACTCTATTTATTCATTTTACTTGTACATATTTATTCTATTTATTTTATTCTGTTAATATGTTTTGTTCTCTGTCTCTGTCTCCCCCTTCTAGACTGTGAGCCCACTGTTGGGTAGGGACCGTCTCTATATGTTGCCAACTTGTACTTCCCAAGCGCTTAGTACACTGCTCTGCACACAGTAAGCGTTCAATAAATACGATTGAATGAATGAATGAATGAGGGAACGGAAGTGGACCATAAGCTACAGGTGGAAGTCAAAATATCTGAAAGAATCTGACGAAATGGAAGACTCAAATGTGCTTATAAGTAGCCTGGAAAAGAGGGAGAAGTTAATGATAAGGGAGAAGGGAGATGGGGGTGGGAATAGGGATTCATGGCAGGTGGGAGAGGATCAGGATGAGAAAGGAAGTAGAAAGGTTGAAGTTAAATGGCAGAGAGGAGAGAGAGAATGAATTAAGACAGCATTTAAGGGCTCAAGAAGAAAGTTATGAAATCCTACCTAATTAAAGAAAAAATAATGACATTTTGCAAGCAAATGGTTACTTTAAACCCTATTCTTCAAACTGTAATGCAATGACAAATACAATATTAAGAACTTCACAGTCCATTAGCTCATGGAGGCCAAAAAAGCAATTCTTCCAAGCAGAGAAAGGAAATGATTCTACAGAAGGCATGGGGTGAATGGGTAAAAAGTTTAGGTCACTCTGAAATGGTATTATTTTGTGAAAAGTGGGTTCCATGGTTTTAGCAACCACCTCTACGTGGATGACTCCCACATCTATCTCTCTAACCCTAACCTTTCACCTGATCTGCTTTTCCACATCTCCTCTTGCCTCCAGGTTATCTCCTCTTGGATGTCCTGCTGGCACCTCAAACTCACCATGCTTAAAATAGAACTCCTTCTCTTTTTCCCTAGATTAAGTCCTTTACCTAACTTTCATCTTTCAGTCATCAATACCACCATCCTTTCTGTGCCAGAAGCCTGTCACCTTGGTGATGTTCTCAACTCTTTACTATCGTTCAATTTTCGCATTCAGTCTACTGCCAAATCTGGCCAGTTTTTCCTGCACAACATCTCCTGGATCCACCATTTCCTTTCCACCCATACTCTGACCACCCTGGTTCTTGCCAAAGTGGGACTATTATGTTAGCCTCCTCACCCATCTTCCAACCTCCAGCCTCCCCACATTCTAATCTATACAGCACGCTGCTGCCCACATCATCTTCCCGAAGCATTGCTTGACCCATATCTCTCCTCTCCAAAACTTCCACTGGCTTCCCGTGTCTCTTCTCATCCAACAAAAACATCTCACAATCAGCTTCGAAACTCTCCATTATCTGGTCCCACTTTACCTGTCACCTCTCTTTAGCTGTTATTCTCCCAATTAAATATCTCCACTCCCAATCCAACCTTCTAACTGTACCTCACTCTTAACTGTCCTGCCTCTTTCCCCTCACTCACAGTATTCTCGCAGCTTAATAATAATAATAATAATAGTAATAATAATAATCTCCCTTCCTCCCTCCCCATATCAGAAGGCCCACCACTACCTCCCCACATTTAAATCTTCTCCAAAGCCCACCTCCTTTAACACACTTTCTCTGATTAATTTCCCAGCACCCTAAGCCATGTCATCCCTTCACCCAACTCTAGCACTTATGAACTTATTCACACCCTCCTTAGCTGTCACGTATATGTCTGTTTATTTTATTTTGACCACGCTAGTTGAAAATATGTTTGTTTCCTTCGTTAGAGTGTGATCAATCAACCAATCAATGGGATTTATTGCATGCTTACTATGTGGAGAGCACTGTACTAAGCACTTGGGAAAGTACTTTGCAATTTTGTTGGTAGACGCAATCCCCACACACGAGGAATTTACTGCAAGGTCCTTTTGGGATGGAAATGTACCACATGGTTATTTGGTGATTCTCAAGCACTTGCTAGAGTGCCCCACACCAAGTGGGCACTCAATAAATCTTGCTGTTACTATTACTACTACTACTACTACTGATGATGATGTGAAGTGAGTTTTCAGCATCTGACATTTAGCATGTGGCAGACTGTTCTGTGTTGCTAGTCTGTGTGATGCTGGAGTGAAAAGCAAAAGGGATGGTGGCAAATCCCTTAATGAAATTTTTAATAATAACAGCTGTAAAGGCGCTCCTTTCTTGATCAGTGCATCTGTCTTTCCTTCTACAAATACGGCAGATTGCTCACGAGGGGCAATGGGAACGTTCACGGTGTCCAGTTTTAATGATCAGAAAAGCATAGCGCGACTAAGTAAATGGGTAGAGGAGCTCTGGGGAATCCAGACAGCCAGGAGAGATGATTATCTGTGCTTGGTTTCCCCTGAAGCGGAGCGGTTTGGGTCGTCCCAAAACAGGTGGGGCCACTGAACAAAGCAGGGCCCAGCTCAGGTAGCTAAACCCAGCCACGTCCCCAAATTTCCAATAATCTGGACCAGCCTCATTCTCAGATGGTCCGACTCTCTCCTTAAAACCTGCTTTGTGCTCGGCCGGGTAGGGTTCAGTTAGCAGACCCTGCTCTTTGAGGTTCTTAAAGATTCCTGAGCTGTGGGGGATGTCCCAGAGTTTCCTAAGAAGGAGTCTGTAGGCTGTAAGCTCCTTGTGGGCAGGGATTGCATCTACCAGTACTATTGTATTGGACTCTCCTGAGCGCTTAGTACAGCTCTCTGCATACAGTAAGTGCTCAATAAATAGCACCGATTGATCGAGCCTCCCTGCGAAATGCAACAAAACTGCCGACCTTTGCCAAGGAGGGCTGGAAATCAGTGATTCCGCTCAGTGCGGAGGCGAGCAGTGGGGAGCGTCTGCTGAGTGCCAAGTCATCAATTTCCCCTCCCTGTTAGGCAATGCCTTCTCTATTCACTCTGCAGAGAGCCTACTTTCCAGATGGCATCAGGGTCATGGTGATGGACTTCATTATTGCTAGTCAGATGGCAGGCTTTCCTAGTGAAATGGAATAATGATACTATGGCAGGGGTTACACTGAAGAGGCATCCAGATACTCTGACTGCTTCTGGCCCTCACCTTGAGGAAATGCACTGGGCCCTGTCTGCGGCAGATAATGGATTAAAAGCTTTTGTTACAAAAAAAAACCCAAGAGCATCCTTTTTTAAAAAAATGTCATCCCACATAGCAAG
This sequence comes from Tachyglossus aculeatus, assembly GCF_015852505.1. NCBI lineage: Eukaryota > Metazoa > Chordata > Mammalia > Monotremata > Tachyglossidae > Tachyglossus > Tachyglossus aculeatus. The sequence continues at coordinate 4,059,273 of NC_052098.1, read as the reverse complement.
AACATAGGTATAGTGGAACTCAAAGTTTCCCATGGTGCTCAGGAACAGCTGTAATTAAATAAAACATAGGATGTGGCAAGCTAGCGGAACAAGAGAGATACAATTAGGGCAGGGACGATTGTCTTCAGTACAATTATTTGCAGACATCATTAATGAATTCCCCACTGAAGCAGTGGGCAAATTCTTCCTTTGGCTACGTGTTAAACCTTCAGCTCTGAAATGGCTGTAATCAGACCAAGATTAGAGCAAGTATGGCTTAGATGTTAGATGTTTTTCAATGTAGCACCTGAGAGGGTATCCGAAGATGCTAGATTTCCTCAGCATCTGACCTACATCCCCAGAGTTCTTATTCGCTGGGAAACTGCATATGAAGTTGAAAGTTCCCCCTCCCGGCCCCCCAGGCTCCCCCGTCCTTTTTGAATCTTTTGTATTTCATCAAAAACAGAATGAAATTCCCTTTCTGCGTGTTTACATTTAAAAACCAAACCAAACCCAACCAAAGGACCCTGTTGAGGTGTAATTCTTTGCAGGTTATTTAGGAGGACTGTGGGGGAGGAAAGAGGGAGGGAGCTCAAGAAGAAGAAAAGGAATTTTTTTTCCCAAAAAGGGATTTTGTGGCTTTTGGCACTGTTAATAATTTGTGCGGAAAAATAATGTTTTCTTGTGTGTTTAATCCTGTGCCAAGGCAGCTGCTGGTGCAGTAGCGATCTGAAACAAATTAGAGGGCAGTTAAAGCGAGATTTTCCACAATCAAGAACAAAGCAGGACCAGTTAGCATGAGGACAGCTTGTTCTTGTTGCTAATGTGCTTAAAAACTTGCTGCCCATAATTTGAAACAGCTTTTGTGTGAGGATGCCGGCTTTGGTTTCTGAGGTCTAGTCCTAAATCAAAATCAAATGGAAAGTGCAAAATAAGAAAATGACAAGTTATGCATCGACATCTCCTGCTTTGGCTGAAGGGATGCTTTTTTCATATTCATCCTTGCTATTGATATGAAAGTTAATTCCCCTCAATATTAAAATATTTAATGGATGACAGCTGGCTGAAATCTGAAGCTCGCAGCCAGCTATTTACCAAAGGAAAGCTCTCAGTAACAGTGTGGCAGCTATAACACACTTACAAATTATTTAAAGATGTATTACCTTTGCTGTTAAGGACGTGGATGTTAAAAAGATTCAGTGCCTCTTTAAAGGTTGATCTGAATCTCCAGAGGTTTAATCAACGTAGCTTTTCATTTCACTGAGTTTGAATTAAATGGGGGTCCTTAGGTGAAATACTCAGGAAAGGAGTACACTGGGGCCCAAATACCTTTCAGTGCTTGGAATTTAAAACTTTCATTTGTAGCTCCAAAAGGCTGCTGAGAATTAAGTCTTGTTGGAAGAAAAATAGGGCAAGAGAGGCTTCTCGTTTGGGTGCTTGCCTGTGCAGATGCTGGCCGGTATGATCTGTGGTATTGTGAGACCATCAAGAACTTGGATGCTATTTATTAGTGAGGAAGTGGAAATTTACATCCAAAATATAAACTCACCAGGGTGAAGATGAAGTTCCAGTGCAGCACTCAGAAAGAAAGGAAAACTGACTCTCATCAGCAGCATTTCAAATAACAGTTCTTTCTTGTCTGACACTCCAAAAAGTAGACACTCACGTCCAGAGTGTGGACACATGAGGGTGTGGAGGGGGAGGGGAGGTGAATAAGGTGAAGGATTGCAATGAAAGGTAATACTAATAATAACAATACTTTTTTTTTTTAGAAGACCATTAGCTTGGATGCTTTGATGAACTTGAACTGAGTTTGTTGGATCTGGGAATTGGGTTGAAAAATGGCCTAAGAACCAAATTTTGCTTTAGAGTGTCAATAATCCTGGGTTTCAGGAGAGCTGGAAAAGAAGCCTGCAGAAGTCTTTTGTCATCATTTTTGTACCATAATCCTCCTCTTTCTGCCTTGAATGAAACAAAACATGTGGAGGAGGAGACTTTTTGTTCTGGGAAAGTTTCTCAAAGCTCTCTACAAGGTCAGGTTTGAAGTGGGTTGGGTTGAAAATGGGAAGTAGCATGGCCTTCGTGGAAAGAGCATGGGCCCGGGAGTCATTGAACCTTGGTTCTAATCCTGGCTCCACCACTTGTCTGCTGGGTAATCTAGGGCTAGTCACTTAACTTCTTTGTGCCTCAGTTTCCTCAACCACAAAATAGGGGTTTAAGACTGTGAGCCCCATGAGGGACAGGGCCTGTGTTCAACCCGATTAGCTTGTATCTGCCCCAATGCTTAGTTCAGTGCCTGGCACAGAGTAAGTACTTAACAAGTACTATAAAAAAGCTTATTATTTTATATGTCAAGTGTTTTGCTTGATCAGAAAAGTGGATTTGAGCATAAATTCGACACCATTAAGGACTCAGGGACATTTCTGTGGTGGGTCTTATCTGGGTAGATAAGCTTCTCATGTTACACCAATTCGACACTCCATTGTTGGCGAGAATCAAAAATTCAAGGCCTTCTCAGTTTCAGTCTTCCCTATCGCTAAATGCTTATTTGGGGGGCACCTTTCTGCCTCAGCCTTTCCTGCCTCCATCCTTATTGTGTAACAAATGAGTATGGCTTTGAAGAATGATGTAGAGGTGCCCCAGTTAAATATTCGGTAGGGTGCAGTGTTCATCTTAGCTAATGCACGTTAATAAATTTAGAAAATCAGCACCCTATGTTTCTCCTTTTTTCAACTTTCATAGAGTCGCAGAAAATAGGGAATACTTCTCAGTTGTGGAACCTGAATCTCCTTGGTTACCATTCAAACCCACTACTCCTTGTCCTTTCTCCCCAGGTCAGGAATGATCACATGGCTACCCATAGGGTCATACTAATTCCTTTCTCCCAGGAGCTCGAAGAAGACTATATTTAGAGCCAGCCTCCGAGGGCCAGAGTCTCTAGGGAAGCAGGACTTTATTCCCCTGACTTTAATTTAGCCTCAAAAGGCATTCCCCTTTCTACCAACTTGAGGTAATAATAATAATAATAATGATGGCATTTGTTAAGCGCTTACTATGTGCCAAGCACTGTTCTAGCACTGGGGGGGGATACAAGGTAATCAGGTTGTCCCACGTGGGGCTCACAATCTTCATTCCCATTTTACAGATGAGGTAACTGAGGCCCAGAGAAGTGAAGTGACTTGCCCAAAGTCACACAGCAGACATGGCGGAGCCGGGATTAGAACCCATGACCTCTGAGGTAATGTGAAGCTCTATCATTCTCTTCTTTCCTCCCAAGCAAACCTAGCTCTACCTCACTTCCAACTCACCCACCTCTGTCCTCTCATTCATGCAGTTCCCTTGGCTTGGAACTTTTCCTTCCCCAAGTCTGACAGGCCACAGCTATTTTCATAGTCAGGGTCCTCCTAAAATCCCACTGCCTCCAGCAAGCCTTCTCTGATGAATTCCCGATACCCCCGGTTGACTAAAAACCCATCAGCTGTCTCTATAGCCCTTCTGAAATCATAACTCCTGCCGTATATAAGAACAAAAAACCCAAAACAAAACAAAAAAATCCCCACACAACCCTAATCCTCACTAGCAAATTGTTTGTTGTTGTATACTACTGCCTGACCTTATGAAAATGCCAAGACCATGCCTTCATCTTTAAGTTTAACTTAAAACTGTAAAATGCTTTTTCATTTAGAAATAAAATAAAACCTGGGATAATATGGAACTTGTAGAAACACTTGGATCTAATTTTCAGCTCAGATGCGCCAAAGCATTTTGGCAAACTATGAATCGTTCTGAATGTCATGTTTGTTCCCAGGCCTCTGGGTACAGGTGGGTTCGGTATTTTGCTGAGATTGGTTTTAGAGCATAAGAAAATGGGAATTGTCTGGCATGCCAACGTTTCTCTCCCCTGACCACAGCCCCATGTAATAATAAGCTCATGGCTTCACTTGCCAAAAACAAAAAAATCTAGGGGCTCCAAAGCTGATTGTTCTCTCAGGTACTAGAAAATGAAGTTTCAATACAACAGAATCAGATAGTGGAATTATAGAAATTAGTCTTGTAAAATATGCTGGTGAATCAACCCCACCATGCAGGAAGAATGAAAAACAAATCTTTATTTGGCATTTTTAGGCCATCTTCCCAATCATAAACTTCATCCAGGTTTATAAAGAAAGCACTGAGGAAAGGGCCTTGCTTTGATTCCATCTGTCGTGCCCTGTGCTTGTAATTATTTTATTGTTCCTTGCATGACCCTGCAGAGGAGATCTGTGTTTCATGATTTAGCAGGGTACTGTTTGTTTGGAAAACCAGCTGGGAGGTAGGGCCCAGGGCAGCTATCCTGGAGAGAGACCCACCCACTAGGTCACGTCTAAAGAGCCCAAATTCTACCCTTAAAGTTTCTCCTTTCTCTTCATTCCCTCCAACAGGCCCACTAATGGCTGCTCTCTCCCCTTCCCTCCTGTTCAGGGCACCTCACTCTCATCTTTCTTGCTGCTGACCCCTTGCCCACATCCTCCCTCTGGCCTGGAACTTCCTCCTCCTTCCTGTCTGACAGACCACCCCTCTCTCCACCTTCAAAGCCCTACTCAAATAACATCTCCTCTAAGAGGCCTTCCCTGACTAAGCCCTCATTTTCCCTATTTGCCTTCCCTTCTGTGTCATTTGTGCACCGGGGCCTATCGTCCTTAAGCAATTTGATTTTCCTCAGGACTTAGGTACATATCCATCTGTAGTTTATTTTACTGTCCGTCTTCTCCTCCAGTCTGTAAACTCCATGTGTTCAGGGATTGTGCCTACTTACCCTACTGTTCTGTACTCTCCCAAGTGCTTAGTATGGCGCTCTGCACACGACAGCACTAAATAAAATACCATGGATTGATGGATTGAGGTGCCAGGGATTTAGACAAATGACTCTGTCATCGCCCCTTTGCCCCTATGATGGCAACCCTCCAACAATTCACCTACTGGGAGCCAATGGTAGAGTGCAGGATCTCTGATTATCACTTAGAGGTGACCCTCCACCTAAAAGAACTACAGAGGGTCTTCCTCTAAATTGTAATCTCGTTGTGGGCAGGGAATGTGTCTGTTTATTATTATATTGTACTCTCCCAAGTGCTAAGTACAGTGCTCTGCATACAGTAAGCACTCAATAAATGCGATCAAATTAATAAATGAATGGCCCTGAGAGCCATCCGCCTCTTCACACTGAATTTCTGAAGATCCGAGGACTCTCAATGGCAGAGATACCCCACCCTCTGCATCCACCTCATTTTCTTATCTCCCCACTCTGTTGTACTGTATTCTCCCAAGCACTTAGTACAGTGCTCTCTGCACACAGCAAAGGCTCAATAAATACCATCCACACATTAACTGTGAGGGAGTCGGTCTCAGGGGTTGCAGAAATGGGTCCGTTGAGGTCAAGAAAGAGCAAGAATTTTTCCACAGATCAGCAGACGATACAATCCTGCCAATTCCTTCCGTGATCCGTATGCCTCACGTCCCAGGTTTGTGATACATCACGGACAGTTGTCGGTTACATCGAAGAACATTATTTGGATGACAGCAGTTTAAGCACTAAAGAAATCTGAGGCCTGACAGGCCGAGCAAATGTAGCCAACATGAAGTATGCATAATGCATCACCAGGGCTAGGTCGTGTCTGTGGCAGCTCAAATACTGATACTGATCGAGATGCTCATCTGTCATTTGATTGTGCCTTATGTTTTGAATCCCTCCAAAGTGGGAAAAGGAACTAGTTTGCTTCGATTGATGATGCATAGAAATGATTTTGGTCTCATCATGTAAACCTGGAGAATAAAGTCTTGGGTTTGTTTCCATGCTGATCTGAAACTGAGCATTCATTCAATCATGTTTATTGAGCACTTGCTGTGTGCAGAGCACTGTACTAAGCGCTTGGGAAGTACAAGTCGGCAACATATAGAGACGGTCCCTACCCAACAACGGGCTCACAGTCGACTTACTAAGGAGAGATTTCTATTTTGGAAAGACAGGGAATCAATCAGTCAGGGGTATTTATTGAGTACTTACTGTGTGAAGAGTGCTGTGCTAAATGCTTGGGAGAGTACGGTAGAAAAAGGAGTCACAATCCCTGCCCTGGAGGATCCGAACAGTTCTGAGATTCAAAGGTTGCCCGTAACACGGGTCAATCCTCTTGCACCCTTTGCCCTTGTTGGTGTATTGTATCATATTAACCTCTTCTGGGTCATATTGCATTGTGCCACTCCCCTGCCCATCTACTCCCTTGGTTTTTGTTTTGTTTATTGTTTTTTATGGCATTTGTTAAGCGCTTACCATGTGCCATGTACCATGATAAGCACTGGGATAGATACAAGATAATGAGGTTGGACATTGACATCTGTCCCACATGGGGCTCACAATCTTAATCCCCATTTTACAGATGAGGTAACTGAGACACAGAGAAGTGAAGTGACTTTCCCAAGGTCACACAGCAGACAAGTGGTGGAGTGGGGATTAGAAAGCATGTCACCTTTTGGTTTTGTATTCCCAAGCATTTAGTAAATTGCACTGCACCAAGTGGGCACTCAGTACATTCTTACTACAACTACTACTACTACTACTTCTATTACTACTACTGCTACTATTGATTACTTTCATTAATTAATTAATTCATTCATTCAATTGTATTTATTGAGTGCTTACTGTGTGCAGAGCACTGTACTAAGTGCTTGGGAAGTACAAGTTGGCAACATATAGAGACGGTCCCTACCCAACAGTGGGCTCAAAGTCTAGAAGGGGGAGACAGAGAACAAAACAAAACATATTAACAGAATGAAATAAGTAGAATAAATATGTACAAGTAAAATAAATAGAGTAATAAATACGTACAAACATATATACATATATACAGGTGCTGTGGGGAAGGGAAGGAGGTAAGGCAGGGGGGATGAAACGGGGGAGGAGGGGGAGAGGAAGGAGGAGGCTCAGTCTGGGAAGGCCTCCTGGAGGAGGTGAGCTCTCAGTAGGGCCTTGAAAGGAGGAAGAGAGCTAGCTTGGCAGATGTGTGGAGGGAGGGCATTCCAAGCCAGGGGGATGATGTGGGCCGGGGGTCGACGGCGGGACAGGTGAGAACGAGGCACGGTGAGGAGATTAGCGGCAGAGGAGTGGAGGGTGCGGGCTAGGCTATAGAAGGAGAGAAGGGAGGTGAGGTAGGAGGGGGCGAGGTGATGGAGAGCCTTGAAGCCGAGGGTGAGGAGTTTCTGCCTGATGTGTAGGTTGATTAGTAGGCACTGGAGATTTTTGAGGAGGGGAGTAACATGCCCAGAGTGTTTCTGGACAAAGACAATCCAGGCAGCGGTGTGAAGTATGGATTGAAGTGGGAAGAGACACGAGGATGGGAGATCGGAGAGGAGGCTGATACAGTAATCCAGACGGGATAGGATGAGAGCTTGAACGAGCAGGGTAGCGGTTTGGATGGAGAGGGAAGGGCGGATCTTGGCAATGTTGTGGAGCTGAGACCGGCAGGTTTTGGTGACGGCTTGGATGGAGGGGTGAATGCGAGAGCGGAGTCGAGGATGACACCAAGGTTGCGGGTTTGTGAGACAGGAAGGATGGTAGCGCTGTCACCAGTGATGGGAAAGTCAGGGAGAGGGCAGGGTTTGAGAGGGAAGACTAGGAGTTCAGTCTTGGACATGTTGAGTCTTAGGTGGCGGGCAGAAATCCAGATGGAGATGTCCTGAAGGCAGGAGGAGATGCGAGCCTGGAGGGAGGGAGAGAGAGCAGGGGCAGAGATGTAGATTTGGGTGTCATCAGTGTAGAGATGATAGTTGAAGCCGTGGGAGTGAATGAGGTCACCAAGGGAGTGAGTGTAAATCGAGAACAGAAGGGGACCAAGAACTGAATCTTGAGGAACCCCTACAGTAAGGGGATGGGAGGGGGAGGAGGAGCCTGCAAAAGAGACTGAGAATGAAGGACCAGAGAGATAAGAGGAGAACCAGGAGAGGACGGAGTCTGTGAAGCCAAGGTTGGATAGCGTGTTGAGGAGAAGGGGAGGAGAGGAGAGGAGAGGAGAGAAGAGAAGATTACTTCTATTCATTACTACTACAATACTGCTATTACTACTACTCCCATTCATTCATTCAGTCACTTGTATTTTTTTGAGCGCTTACTATGTGCAGAGCACTGTACTAAGCACTTGGAAAGTACAATTCAGCAATAGAGACAATCCTAGCCCACAATGGGTTTACAGTCTAAAAGGGGAGGAGACAGGCATCAAAACAAGTAAACAGGAATCAATGGCATCAATATAAACAACTAGAATTATAGATATATACACATCAAAACAAATAAACAGGCATTAATATAAACAGAATTACATATATGTACATATATATATGTACAAGTGTTGTGGGTCGGGGGAGAGCAAAGGGAGTGTGTCAGGGTGATGGGGAGGGGAAGGGGAGCTGAGGAAAAGGGGGCTTAGTCTGGGAAGGCTTCTTGGAGGAGGTGAACCTTCAGAAGGTCTTTGAAGAGGGGAAGTGTGATTGGTGAATTTGAGGAGGGAGGGTGTTCCAGGCCAGGGGTAGGACATGGGCCAGGGGTTGACAGCGGGTCAGGTGAGAACAAGGCACAGTGAGAAAGTTAGTACCAGAGGAGCGGAGTGTGCGGACTGGGATGTAGAAGGAGAGAAGGGAGGTGAGGTAGGAGTTGGCAAGGTGATGGAGAGTTTTGAAGCTAATACTGAGGAGTTTTGGCTTGATAATGAGGTTGATAGGCAGCAACTGGAGATTTTTGAGGACGGGGCTGACATGCCCAGAACATTTCTAGAGAAAGATAATTCGGGCAGCAGGGTGAAGTATAGACTGAAGTGGGGAGAGACAGGAGGTTGGGAGGTAAGAAAGTATGCCGATGCAGTAATCCAGTTGGGACAGGATGAGTGATGGCAACGTTGCCTAGTGGATAGAGCATGGGCCTGGGAGTCAGAAGGACCTGGCTTCTAATCCCGGCTCCGCTACTGGTCATCTGTGTGACCTTGGGCAAGTCACTTCACTTCTCTGTGCCTCAGAGACCTCATCTGTAAAATGGGGATTAATAATAATAATAATAATTTGTTAAGTGCTCACTACCAAGTACTGTTCTATGCGCTGGGGGGGATACAACGTAATCAGGTTGTCCAACATGGGGCTCACAGTCTTAAGCCCCATACTTACAGATGAGGTAATTGAGGCTCAGAGAAGTTAAGTAACTTGCCCCAAGTCACACAGCTGACAATTGGCAGAGCCAGGATTAGAACCCATGACCTCTGACTCCCAAGCCCATGCTCTTTTCACTGAGCCACACTGAGACTGTGAGCCCTAAGTGGGACAGGGACTGTGTCCAACCTAATTAACTTGTATCTACCCCAGCGCTTAGTACAGTGCCTGGCACATACGAAGCACTTAACAAATACCACAGTTATTATTACTATTACTACTACTAGTACTACTACTTGTTCTCAAGTGCCTAGTCTAGTGCTCTGGATCAAAAGCCATTCAATCAATGCTATTGGTAAGAATGGTGTGGTGATAATGATGATGATGATGAAAACAACAATGTTTTGTCTAGAGGGGAAGAGAGACATTAATATAAATACATAATTCATAATATATAATTTATAGTTATGTACTTAAGTGTTGTGGGGCTGAGGTTGGGGGAAACTCCAAATGCCCATATAGTAACAATAATGATGCTGGTATTTGTTAAGCGCTTACTATGTGCCAAACACTGCTCTAAGCACTGGGGTAGATACAAGGTTATCAGGTTGTCCCACGTGGGGCTTAGTCTTAATCTCCATTATACAGATGAGGGAACTGAGGCTCAGAGAAGTTAAGTGACTTGCCCAAGGTAATACAGCTGACAAGTGGCAGGGCTGGGATTAGAACCCACGACTTCTGACTCCCAAGCCCGTGCTCTTTCCACTAAGCCACTCAGATGTCACCTGTGCAAGTGTGAAGCCCTACTAAAATCACATCTCCAGTAAACCTTCCCTAACTAATCGCTGATCTCCCCACCCTATGCTTCTTCCCTCCTGCATCACCCATGCACTTTAGTCCGTACCCCCTAAACGCTTCATGTAGTCACCCCACCCTGACACCATTTATGTACATACCTGGATTCTCAGTTGCTTCCCCTACCTGTAATTTCTTTAAATGTTTGTTTCCCTCAGAGATTGTAAACTCTTTGAGGGCAGGGATTGAGTATACTGACTCTATTGTACCCTCCCAAAACCTTAGTTCTGCCCAGAATAACTCAATCCATCGATGGTATTTATTGCACACTTACTACGTGCAGAACACTGTACTAAGCACTTGGGAGCATACAGTACAACAGAATTAGTAGGCAGGTTCCCTGCCCATTAAGAGCTTATCGTCTATGGTGGGGAAACAGACGTTAGTGTAAATAAATACCCGTGGTTGATTGAATTGATGAAACCATGCTTACAGGAGTGTGAGAATAGACATAATAGTAAACACCACTGTATAAATACACAAGTTCTTTGTTGGAGATGGCCCCTTCTTCACACCAAGGTTGCTGCCCAGAGAGTAGCCTCGTAATGGTGGACCATCAATTTTCTCCCTGCCATCTACTTCCGCCATCAGACAACGTGATCCAATGGGCAGTTAACTAGACCTCTGGGTCTTCAGGTTTTCGGGACCATTACATTTTACATGGCTTCTACTAGAGAATAGTGAGTTGTGCTCATCCTGCACAGTTTTCCTCTTAGTTCAGGTTGTGGAGAATGAGGCCACCATCGCACGTAGTTTTCATACATTCACTTGCTCCAAATGTCAAGAAGAAATAATCCTCCTGGGTGACACCTATTTCTTTCTGTCCTGGGGTCTGTTATTATTATTTTGATTTCCAGTTAAAGTCAATTCACACACTCAGTGTGTGCCTTTCTTGGTGTTGTAAGGGGAGGAGGGAGAGTGAAGCCAGCAGTAGTCAGAAAGAAAATCCCCTCACTGGCCCCTTCTGTCCTTCTGCCTGCTTTTCCCAGGCAGCATTTCACATCTGCTTCCCAAAAGAAGTTAGTGGCCTTTTCTCAAACGGAATATATCCAGGCTTTGACCTTGGTATGAATGTGTGTTTGTATGTATGGGGGCTGAGGAGGGGTAGGGGAAGGGGAAGAGCATGCTCAAGTATGGGCAAAGAATAGTTGGTGCATGCTCATTGTGGAGCTCGCCCTACGCCTTCCATGATGTCATGGGGCGGACAGGTCAGGCAGACAAGTTCAAAGTGGGGAGGATATAAATTGATTCGCCAATAGGGTCACAGTCATACGCACTCCTCAACAAATCATCTGGAGAAACAGATGTGGTATTGATTGACCAATAAGGTCACAGTAGTGTGCACTCCTGAACAAAACATCTGGAGAAGCAGAGCAGATGCCTTATGTCACCTGCTCACCTCTGTGAATTGGGGGATTTGAAGGTAGTGTCAGTTGCTATAATGTGTGCTTTGTGAAATGTTGGCAGTTTCTTCTCACTGTTTCCAGAAAAAATGCAAGAGAAGTAAAAGCAAAAGGTACTTGAGTGCAATGGTAAGGTTACAAATTTAAGCTCACTAAAGTCAGGAACTGCAGAACTGAGAGACCTCAGAGGGGCAGTAACTTTGCCAAAGTTTATATCCTTATAGTAAGCTATGCATTTAATAGCCTAACTTGTAATCGCAAATATTATGGGAAATGTTGCTTCTAGAACCTTTGACTTCAGATCTCCTGACTTTCGTGGATTTCAGATGTTGCAGCCTAAATGAAGGGTGAAGAATCTGTTCTTCAGTTTAGGAACCTAATAAATTGGTAGCCCCATTAACACTTCCTCTGCCTCCCCACCCCTTAAACTCACACACAGAGCAAAGATTTGTGGGGTAGGGGTGTGTGTGTTGGTGGGATGGGGAGTGGAAAGAGGGGGGCAGGGCGCAGCTATGCATTGACAAAGGAAAGGAAGATAGGAGTGGCTATTGTCTCAATTCTGATTTTCATTGTGCCAATAAGGCGCTTATGAAAGCTTTAGGGGAGAGCCTTTTACCAGCTTCTCCTAGGATAAATCATCAGTTTTGCATTTGTGACTATTTTTTATAGTATTTGTTAAGCACATATTATGTTCCATGTACTATACTATGCCCTGTGTTAGATAGGAGCTAATCAGGTCGGACACAGTCCATGTCCCATATGGCGCTCACGGCTTTAATCCCCATTTTACAGATGAGGTAACTGAAGCACAGAGAACCGAAGTGATTTGCTCAGGGTCACAAAGCAGACAAATGACAGAGACGGGATTAGAACCAAGTCCTCTGACTCCCAGGCCCGTGCTCTTTCAGCTAGGCCAGTGGACACTCAATAAATACCACTGCTATTATTTGGAGTTGCATTGGCCACTTCAACATTCCTAGTGCCTAATACAGTGACAGATACTCAGTAGGAGCTCAGCATGACTATCAATCAATCATATTTATTGAGCGCTTATTGTGTGCAGGGCACTATACTTAAGGCTTGGGAGAGTCGAATATACCAGAGGTGGTAGACACGTTCCCTGCCCACAAGGAGCTTATAGTCTAGAGGGGGAGACAGATATTAATATAAATACATACATTATGACTATGTACATAAGTGCTGTGAAACTGTGGGTCAAATCCAAGTGCAAGGGCAAGGCAGAAGGGAGTGGAAGAAAAGGAAATGAGAGCCTAGTTGGGGAAGGCCTCTTAGAGGAGATGTGCCTCTTCCGCTTGCCGTTCCTACTTAAGAGGCCTCATCCCCAACCTCGAAATGACAGACATCTCTTTGAAATAAAGACAAATACTCTTCCCCTGGTGTAGTGCAAGTGTCCCTGAGCACTAGAAACACAAAAAAACCCTTCCATTTCTGACTGCCAAGGTTCTGAATGTTTTTATTAAGCATCTTGCAATCTGTTCGCAAATCTGTTCCTGTGTTGTTTGCCTCTCTCATTTAATTGCTAAGGCCAAGACCCTTTGCATTCTGGATGGAAACAATGCTGCTAAAGTAGAGGGCTGCATAAAGGTTCCTAACGGAGGAGATAATGGAAAGAAAAATGTCTGCCCTTACATATGTGGAGCTCCTTCTGCTTACACAGATTAAAAACAACTGTAAAATCAGGAAGAGTGGTCATACTACAATCAGTAAGAACTGCTAGGGCACAGGGCAGGTTTTAAGGGTGCCCACAGTGGATACTAAACTCCAACCATTGGTAAATGGCAGACTACAATTATCCAGTAGACAGTTCTCGCAAGTGCCACGAACCCAGTTACAAGTTAGCAGTGATGTTCCAGGAGAATTTTGGGAGGGAGGGAGATGGACTCTGGGCTCCTTGTGGACAGGGATTGTATCTACCAACTCTGTTGGATTGTACTCTCCCAAGCACTCAGTACGGTGCACTGTGCACAGTAAGCACTCAAGAAATACCATTTTTTATTGATTGATGGGATTCTGACATTCCAGTCAGCCCCCATTGGCCGGTGGGAGGTTCCTGAGCCTGGGACCCAGGGAGTGGGGTATAGGAGCTTGTTGTGGGCAGGGATTGTCTCACTTTGTTGCTGAGTTGTGCTTTCCAAGCGCTTAGTACAGTGTTCTGCCCACAGTAAGCGCTCAATAAATATGATTGGATGGATGGATGAATGAATGAATGAATGAATAAGAGCCAGAGCAAGAGGCTTGGGCCTTTAGAGCTACTGACACAGTTCCTCATATTGCAGGCCAAGAAAATGTCGGAGCATTGGTTTCTGGGGGATTTGTATCTTTGAGCTTGTTATTTGTATTATTCAAAGCTCTTTCTCGGGTGGCTGTCGTTCTCACATTCAGTTAGATCCTGGTGCCTTTTTCAGCAACACTCGTGACCATCCTTTCGGGAGGAAGAAGAAGATTGAAGAGGTTCAGCATTAAGTCAGTGGGCATATTTTTTAAAGAGGAAATAGCTTTTGACCCCCAGCATGGAGGTAGACCTGGGCTTAGATTGGTTGGAAACTGGCCTGGGGTGTTTGATCTGAGGGGTCTTGTATTTACCCCAGAGCTTAGCACCTAGTAAGTACTTGATTAATACCATAAACCTAAGAGGCCCACGGATAGGGGAGGTGATACATACTTGTTTGGCAGAAGACTCAGCTTCCGGAAGGAAGCTCCAGAGGCTTCCCTGCCTGTTTAAATCCCACTAATGCCATTATTTTATATTCCTATTCAAGTTAAAAATGTGATCTATAAAGATGTCAAGCCAATTTAGGATGCTTTCATCTGGAGCACCCAACCCTCACTACTGAGATTCTCCTGGCCTGACTCCTCAGACACCTCTAAAGTGTTATGCTCTCTCTTTTAAATACAAATACAGAGAATATAGTAGTAAGGGCATCTCCAGAGAGATGTCTGTGCGACTGAAAAGTGATCTTGTTTGAGACAGTGCTGGGAACATATTAAACATACAGCCAGGAGAAATTGTTCGGAACTTTTTATGTGGAACATTTTTCAACTTTAATAAGAAGGAATAGAAAGGGCTGGATACTTCATCAGGACAGAACCCACTCCCTGCCCCTCCTCCCATTTGGCATTTCCACTTTCTCAGCTGAATTTGGGTAAAATTGGAGCTGCGAAATTTTGACATTTCAACCAAGGGGAAAACAATAATGTTAATCATTCTGGAATTCATTAAGCCCTTATTATATGCCAAGCACTGTACTAAGCACTGGGGTAGATACAAGATAACCAGGTCCCATGTGGGACTCACAGCCTAAATCCAGCGCTTAGAACAATGCTTGCACATAGGAAGCGCTCAACAAATACCATCATTATTATAGGAGAAAGAACACTTCACCTGGATTAACTGGGCGCAATTTGTGACTCACCCTCAAGGCCACAATTTCCCCATTTCATGCGTCAAAGATGGCAACAAGCATCCATAAGCCTAGGAACCAGTCACAACCAAACACGGTCATTATAAGACCCATCTGGGAGGCAGCTTAAAAATAGCCTGTTAATAAGTCATTTTGCAGTTAAGAATCTGGATTAGGCTAATGGGGTGTTATCAATCAGGAGATACAATTAAAATCCTGCATTAAGAAAAGCTCCAGCTAGGAAGAGTGGGCTTCATAACACCTGTTTTCTATTATACAATATTGTATTCTTTAGCAGCAAATTACACAGATCAGAAGAATGTAGTTAACCGTTTCCTTGAGTCAGCCTGAGGTGGTTTGAACAAAGCTAAGCCAGGCCAGGGCAAAAGGTTCCATCATGGCCCTCAGAGGGCAGTTTCCTCATTGCCCTCAAACATAACTGGGCCCGTCAGGAGAAAATCAAAATATTATGGAAACCCTACAGGGGGGAAGAAACCTTTCATACCTGGAGGGAGTTGGTTGATGCGTCTCAGCATCAGGGGCCTGAAATCCTGCTCCTTTAACCAAAGTACTTTACTCATTTTTAAAAATAATTTTGTGTTTATTTACTTTATGTTGTCTTAGAGGTTCCTTTTATCATACCTTATGTGTCTTTTGTGAGTCCCCTCTTCCCCTTTATAGTCTTAGACTATACAGCCCTAGACTATAGTCTAGGACTAAGTCTTATAGTCTTATAGTCTAAGACTTATAGTCTTAGACTATAAGGCCCTACTGAGAGCTCACCTCCTCCAGGAGGCCTTCCCAGACTGAGCCCCTTCCTTCCTCTCCCCCTCGTCCCCCTCTCCATCCCCCCCATCTTACCTCCTTCCCTTCCCCACAGCACCTGTATATATGTATATATGTTTGTACATATTTATTATTCTATTTATTTTAATTGTACATATCTATTCTATTTATTTTATTTTGTTAGTATGTTTGGTTTTGTTCTCTGTCTCCCCCTTTTAGACTGTGAGCCCACTGTTGGGTAGGGACTGTATATGTTGCCAACTTGTACTTCTCAAGCACTTAGTACAGTGATCTGCACACAGTAAGCGCTCAATAAATACGATTGATTGATTGATTGATTGGACTGTGAGAACTCTGAGGGCTTGACTAATTCCCAACCTGTGTATTTTTTCCCTCAGCTGAGTACAGTGCTCTGCATATAGTAAGGGCTTAAAAAATACTATTACTAGTACTACTACTACTATCAATAGAAACAGTATGAGAAGCAGCATGGCTTAGCGGAAAGAGCATGGGCTCAGGAGTCAGAGGTCATGGGTTCTAATCCCAGCTCCGCCACTTGTCTGCTGTGTGACCTTGGGCAAGTCACTTAACTTCTCTGTGCTTCAGTTCCCTCATCTGTAAAATGGGGATTAAGATTGTGAGCCCCGTGTGGGACAACCTGATTACCTTGTATCTACCCCAGTGCTTGGAACAGTGCTTGGCACATAGTAAGTGCTTAACAAATACCAGAATTATTATTATTATTATTAACAGTATTGATTGATTGCCTACTGTGTCAGAGCACTAAACAAAAGAAGTGAAAGATGGGATCTCTGCCCTCAAGGAGCTTGCAATCTATGGGGGTGACAGTGGATATAAAATCTTTGAATACAAAGGACAACTATATATGGATGTAAATCAACCAATTAATCGATGGTATTTTTTGAGCTCTTACTGTGTGCAGAGCACTGTGCTAAGAGCGTAGGAGAATACAGTGCAATAGAATTAGTAGAAACGATTCCTCCCCTCAAGGAGCTTACTATCATTTTCATTATTTTCTATGGCTTCATAGCATAAAGTTATGAATATGCCCTAGTGAAGAGCAAGAAACTAGAAATAAATCAATGAGACCAAGTAAATAAATAACAACTAGAGAAATACATGAGTATGAAAGGGGCTGATGGAATGAGCTGGACTTTAAATCAACTCACTTTTCATCTGCGACAAAATTCATGAGATGCTTTGCAAAAGAAAAAGGGAAAAGAAAAAAAAAGCACAGAAGTTCAGCCCTAGATGAAGCTAAGTTGCTTGAATTGAACAGCCTAAGAGACAGTCAGTGCATTCTCTCGCTTATTGTTGCACAGTAAATTAAACTCGTGATGCTGAGCCTGGCTCCATGCTGATGTTCTTGCCGTATGGAAAATCACATGCTTCCAATTTTTTTGAAAGTCTCTAACAGATGACGGTAATAATAAGAACTAAAATCACTCAAGTCAGCATATGAAAGGGAACTGTCTATTTTTTTTAAATAAAAAGGCATCTTCATGCCATCTGCTTGAGGTACAATAATGTTTTGTAACACGTTTCTGAAAGCACTTTAAAAAGCATTATCTGTGCTTGTCCTTTTCCACTAGACAAGAAATAGTTGTATCCCTCCGGTCTGATGTGGATTTTTGAATCATATAATTATTTTTTATTTCCCTCTAAAATTAAGTGTCTCAAACAGTTTTAATTGGGATTTCATTAAGTAGTTATCATACAGTAAATCAAATGGTAGTTGGTTTGTCTGAGCATATATAAAGGATTTGCAAGAGATTGGGAGAACTATGGATACCTTAGAAAGCTGATCACTCTCAACAGATATGTTTTTATAATAATCAGTTGATATATAATTAACATAAGTCAACTACTGCAATTAAATTCTATTTATGATACCCTGCTGTGTTGTTCCCCAAACTAAGCAGAGGTCTAATTGTTGTTTATTTAACCAAAATAAACTCAGTTTACTGAGGAAAAACCAGAAAGGAAAAATAAAGAAAAGCATTGCCCCATTTTAAGGAAAAGGGAGAACTGACACTAGATCAATCAATCAATGGTACTCCCTGGGCCCTTACTGTGTACAGAGCACTGTACTAAGCACTACAGAGTTGGTAGAGATGATCTCTGCCCACAAGGGGCTTACAGTCCGCAGGATAGGAAAGAGGCAGAGACACTTTCTTTAGTGGGTTTCAAGGCTCTCCACTAGCTCTCCCTAACTTACATTTCTGCTCTCCTCCCCTACACTACCCCAACTCACTCACTCCCAAGCTGAACTTCTAACATCTCTCCTGACTTTCCCGCCTCCATTTCCTCACTCACACTGTTGCCCTGGCTTGAAATTCCTTTCCTGCCTGAATCCTACTGACCACAGCTCTCCTCACATTCCAAACCTTCCTGAAAGTCCAACCCCTCCAAGAAGCCTTCCCAGCTTAATCCTCAACACCATGAGCTATACAAACCTTCCAGCCACATCCAGCAGTTTTCTATTTTTTATACCCATCCTCAGCACTTGTGTAGACCTGTCTATTCAATTTATATTTCATTATGATTACTTTTTCTCAGCATTAAACACGCTTAAATATGTCCCCTCTGATAGAGCATGATCTCCTTGTGGGCAAGGAACACTTCTCCTGCCTCTGTTGTACTTTTGCAATCAGTACAGTACACTGCACACTGTGACTGTTCAAGAAATACTATTATTACTACTACTAGAAGCAGCATGGACTAATGGATAGAGCACGGGCCTGGGAGTCAGAAGGTCATGGGTTCTAATTTCGGCTCCGCCACTTGTCTGCTGTGTGACCTTGAGCAAGTCACTTCACTTCTCTGGGCCTCAGTTCCCTGATCCATAAAATGGGGATTGAGACTGTGAGCCCCACATGGGACAGGGACTGTGTCCAACCTGATTTCCTTGTATCCACCCAGTGCTTAGAACAGTGCCTGTCACATAGTGAGTGCTTAACAAATGCCATTATCATTATTATTATTATTATTATTAATAATTATTATTATTAATAATAATAATGGCATTTGTTAAGCACTTACCGTGTACAAAGCACTGTTCTAAGCACTGGGGAAGTTACAAGGTGATCAGGTTGTCCCACGGGGGGCTCACAGTCTTCATCCCCACTTTACAGATGAGGTTACTGAGGCCCAGAGAAGTGAAGTGACTTGCCCAAAGTCACACAGCTGGCAATTGGCAGAGCTGGGATTAGAACCCATGATGTTCTGACTCCTAGGCCCGTGCTCTACTATTATTATTATTATTATTACTATTATTATCTATTGCTGCTGCTGCTACTATGACCTCTGATCTTCAGAGGCATTAAGTAATAAGATGATTTCCTGGGTGGGGCAACAAGCCCACAGAGATGAAGAACTCATGAAAGGCAATTAAAACTAGATAGATTCAAATCTGCAGGCCTAAGGCCTTTAGCTACAATGTTAGGGAACTCAAGGAGGTAACTGAGGTTGGTAAACAGGGTTTGATTTCAGAAGCCAAGGTGCCGGATACCCAGTCTCCATCCTCAATAACTATCTCCCAGAGGAGTGCTGGAGGAGTTTGAAGATGAGGCAGAGAGGAGGGGGAAATGGAGACACAGAAGCTAAAACTCAACTTGCAGCACCCAATGATGCTGTAAGTGAGACAAAGCTCCTTTAGCTGACTGCCTGAGAAGGTAGTTTGGGATTTCTTTGTTCCCATTCTTCTCCCTTTCTGAAGAATTAGCATAGCCTGGTGGAAAGAGCCCAGGCTTGGGAGTCAGAAAACCTAGGTTAATAATAATAATAATGGCGTTTGTTAAGCGCTTACTATGTTCAGAGCACTGTTCTAAGCGCTGGGGGTGGATACAAGGTGATCAAGTTGTCCCACAGGGGGGCTCACAGTCTTAATCCCCATTTTACAGATGAGGTCACTGAGGCTCAGAGAAGTTAAGTGACTCACCCAAGGTCACACAACAGACATGTGGCGGAGCCGGGATTCGAACCCATGACCTCTGACTCCAAAGCCCGTGCTCTTTTCCACTGAGCCACGCTGCTTCTACTGAGCCACGCTGCTTCTGCTGAGCCACGCTGCTTCTATCCGGTTCTTATCCCGGCTCCACCACTTGCCTGTTGGTAGACCTTGGGCACGCAACTTAACTGCTCTGTGCCCCAGTTTCCTTATTTGTTTAATTGGGAGTCAGTGCCTGTTTTACCTCTTACTTAGACTATGAGGCCCTTGTGGGACAGGGACTATGGCCAAACTGATTAACTTGTATCTATGCCAGAACTCAGAACATTGTTTGATGCATAGTAAACACTTAACAAATACCATAATTATGTAATCCATCTTGACTTTGATCATGCACGACACACTTATTGGTAAACTGAGCGAATGTAATAATAATAAATAATTAATTGTGGTACTTGTTACGTGCTCACTATGTACCAAGCACTGTACTAAGCACTGGAGTAGATTCAAGATAATCATGTTGGACTCTGTCCCACATGGGGCTCACAGCCTAAGCAGGAGGGAGAACAGATAATGCATCCACGTTTTACAGATGAGGAAACTGAAGCCCAGAAAAGTTACATGACTTGCCCAAGGTCAACCAGCAGGTAAGTGACAGCCAGGATTGAAATCCAGGTCTTCTGACTCCCAGGACTGTGCTCTCTCCACTAGGCCACACTGCTTCCCTCAAACATAAGGTCTCCAGAACTATAGCACACTTGGGTTTTACACTGTTTGCCCACAGGGTGATTATCAATCTGGAGAGAAAAATAAGACTGTCCTCGGCCCAGAGTTGTTCATTGTTTTCATCAGTGACATGGATGATGTAATAGGGAGGAAAAATAAGCGGTGCAAGTACAAGATGGGGAAGGACCTGTCCGAGGGCAACAGAGAAAAATCTAGGAGTTAGAATTAGTGACAGTTGGAGAGCAGTCAGTAATGCAGCCTTAATTAAAAAGCAAACACAATGCTAAAGAATCGCAATAGAGAATAGCATGTTTAAACTGTGAGGTAATCCTCCAATTATTCTCAGCATTGGTCAGTCCCTGACTAGAGGATCTGTCCCCTTCTGGGCTCCCCTACTAAAGAGAGATGTCTAAAACAGGAAAGAATTCGGAGGCGTGCCACAAAGAGGAATTCAAAGGCTCAAAAAATAAGCCCTATGAGAAAAGGGGATAGGGACTGGGATTAATTCAGCCCAGAGAATAGGAGGTTGAGAGGCAACTTAATAATGGTGGTCAGATATGTGAAGGGCTCTCACAGAGAGGAAAGTGACCACCTAGTCTCTGCCTCCATGACTGCCAAAATAGAGGAAATGCATTAAAATGGCAATATGAACAATTTAGCTTGACTTTGAGGAAGAATTTCTGGGCTGGGAGGATTGTTAAATATTAGAATAGGTTGTGTGGTGGTTGCTGAAGCTCTGTTATGCACACCTTTTAGATTGGCTAGACTCTCATTTATCTGGAATGCTATTTATACATGCATAAGCATGTATGTACCTAGTTATAATCAATCAATCAATCTATCAATCAATCATATTTATTGAGCGCTTACTGTGTGCAGAGCACTGTATTAAGCGCTTGGGAAGTACAAGTCGGCAACACATAGAAACAGTCCCTACCCAACAGCGGGCTCACAGTCTAGAAGTGGGAGACAGAGAACCAAACATACTAACAAAATAAGATAAATAGAATAGATATGTACAAGATAAATAAATAAATAAATAAATAGAGTAATAAATATGTACAAACATATATACATATATACAGGTGCTGTGGGGAAGGGAAGGAGGAAAGATGGGGGAGATGGAGAGGGGGACGAGGGGGAGAGGAAGGAAGGGGCTCACTCTGGAAAGGCCTCCTGGAGGAGGTGAGCTCTCAGTAGGGCCTTGAAGGGAGGAAGAGAGCTAGCTTGGCGGATGGGCAGAGGGAGGGCATTCCAGGCCCGGGGGATGACGTGGGCCGGGGGTCAATGGCGGGGCAGGCGAGAACGAGGCACGGTGAGGAGATTAGCGGCAGAGGAGTGGAGGGTGTGGGGTGGGCTGTAGAAGGAGAGAAGGGAGGTGAGGTAGGAGGGGGCGAGGTGATGGAGAGCCTTGAAGCCGAGGGTGAGGAGTTTCTGCCTGATGCACAGATTGATTGGTAGCCACTGGAGATTTTTGAGGAGGGGAGTAACATGCCCAGAGCGTTTCTGGACAAAGACAATCCGGGCAGCAGCATGAAGTATGGATTGAAGTGGGGAGAGACACGAGGATGGGAGATCAGAGAGAAGGCTGATGCAGTAGTCCAGATGGGATAGGATGAGAGCTTGAACGAGCAGGGTAGTGGTTTGGATGGAGAGGAAAGGGCGGATCTTGGCAATGTTGCGGAGCTGAGACTGGCAGGTTTTGGTGATGGCTTGGATGTGAGGGGTGAATGAGAGAGCGGAGTCGAGGATGACACCAAGGTTGCGGGCTTGTGAGACAGGAAGGATGGTAGTGCCGTCAACAGAGATGGGAAAGTCAGGGAGAGGGCAGGGTTTGGGAGGGAAGACAAGGAGTTCAGTCTTGGACATGTTGAGTTTTAGGTGGCAGGCAGACATCCAGATAGAGATGTCCTGAAGGCAGGAGGAGATGCGAGCCTGGAGAGAGGGGGAGAGAGCAGGGGCGGAGATGTAGATCTGGGTGTCATCAGCGTAGAGATGATAGTTGAAGCCGTGGGAGTGAATGAGGTCACCAAGGGAGTGAGTGTAGATCGAGAACAGAAGGGGACCAAGCACTGAACCTTGGGGAACCCCCGTATTGATTAAGTGCTTACTGTGTGCCAAGCCCTGGCTGGGTTGGTTATAAAATAATCAGGTTGGACACAGTGTCTGTCCCACATGGGACTCATAGTCTAAGTGGGAGGGAGAAGAGGTGGCCTAGTGGATAGAGTACAAGCCTGGGATTCAGGAGGATCTGGGTTCTAATCCCAGTTCCACCTCTCGTCTGCTGTATGACCTTGGGCAAGTCACTTCACTTCTCTCTGCCTCAGTTACCTCATCTGTAAAATGGGACTGTGAGCCCCATGTGGGATATGGACTTTGTCCAACCTGATTATCTTGTCCTTTCCCGAGCACTTAGTACAGTGCCTGGCACACAGTAAGCTCCTAACAAATGCCATAAGAAAGCCAACTGGTACTGAATCCCCATTTT
This sequence comes from Tachyglossus aculeatus, assembly GCF_015852505.1. Taxonomy (NCBI): domain Eukaryota; kingdom Metazoa; phylum Chordata; class Mammalia; order Monotremata; family Tachyglossidae; genus Tachyglossus; species Tachyglossus aculeatus. Next base: position 4,036,482 of record NC_052098.1, on the reverse strand, counting down.
ACAGGTGAGGAAACAGAGGCACAAAGAAGTCAAGTGTCTTGTACAAGTCACCCAACAGGCAAATGGCAGAGCTGAGATTAGCACCCAGAACTCCTGGCTCCCAGGTCTGTGCTCTTTCATTCATTCATTCATTCATTCATTCATTCAATCGTATTTATTGAGTGCTCCTTCCACTAGGTCACACTGCTTCGCTGCTATCTGTGACCTCTGGAACCTGCAGCTTCCCCCAACTCCCCACCCATCACCTCGTTAGAGTGTTAGGGTCTTGTGGGCAGGAAACGTGTCACTTGTCTATTCTGTATATCCCAAGAGTCTAGTATGGTGCACCACATCAACTGCAGGAGGAGCAGAGCTGGAAGAACCCGTGCCCCAGTATGGTCGAATTGTTAGATTAAGGTTTTCAGTTGGGATGCAGCATTGCCTGAGGCCTTATTCTTCTATCTCCTTAAAATGTTCCCTCTGCCCTCCCCTGCTTTTGACTTTCCTCTTTCAGCTCTCCAAACAGCAGCCGATTGGGTATCTGCTAGGGTATCCTGCCACCATGCATTCGCCTCACATGGCCCATCCAATCCACTTATAAATTGCATCTCAGTCTATCCAACCATTGCATTAACTGAGTGTCCACTGTGTACAGAACACTTGGGAAAGGAGAGTAGAATTAGTAGACATGATTCCTACCCTCAAGGAGTGTATAACCTAGTGGGGAAAACAGACACTAGAAGAAATTACAGGTACAGGGAAATAATAATAATTGTGGCCTTTGTTAAGCACTTTGTCAAGCACTGTTCTAAGGGCTGGGGAAGTTGCAAAATAATCAGGAGAGACACAGTCCCTGTCCCACCCAACTCTCACAATCTAAGTCGGAGGGAGAATGGGTATTACATCCCCATTTTACAGATGAGGTCACAGAGAATTAAAGTGACTTGCCCAAGGTCACACAGCAGACCCGTGGCAGAGCCAGGATTAGAACCCCGGTCTTCTGAAGCCCAGGCCTCTGCTCTTTCCACTAGGCCAACCTGCTCCTAATAGAATATAAAGTGCAGCTAGGTGAGTGGTGGTGACACAGAAGTGCTGAAGTGGCAGTTAGGGGAGGATATCAGGTAGGAAGATGAGAGAGTAATAGCTAATAGACACCCCCTCAGAACCTCCAGTAGTTGCCCATCCACCTCTGTATGAAACCTAAACTCCTTACCTTCAGCTTTAAAACAGTCATCTTGCCCTATCCTTTCTTAAGCTTACTACTTACCCAGCACACTTTGCTCCTCTAATGCCAACCTGCTCACTGTACCATAATCTAATCTGTCACCGCCAACCCCTAGCCCATGTCCTGCCTTTGACCTGGCATTCCCTCCCCCTTCATATCCTACAGACAATCACTCTCATTCATTCATTCATTCTCTCCCCACTTTCAAAGCCTTATCACATCTCCAAGAGGCCTTTCCCAACTCAGCCCGCCTTCCCCTCCTCCCCCTCCTTCCTGTGTCACCCTTACATTTGCATTTGGACCCTTTAATCACTTGATATTCCCCCCACCCTCAGTCCCACAGCACTTCTGTTCATTTCCATAATTTATTTTAAAGTCTGTTTCTCCCTCTAGACCAAAAGCTTCTTGTGGTCGGGGAACATGTCTACAAACTCTGTTAATATTGTACTCCCCCAAGCACTTAGTACCATGCCCTTCACACTAAATAAATACCATTAATCAATTGATTGATTCAAATACAAACATGAATTGACCCGGTTGTCTAGGTGACTCTAGGTGAGGAATAACAATAATATTGACCACTTACTATGTGCTGAGCACCGGGATAGATACAAGCTTTTGAGATCAGACAGAATCCCGGTCCCATGCAAGGCTCATAAACTACATTCTCCCCATTTCACAGATGAAGAGACTGAGGCCTAGAGAAATGAAGTGACTTGCCCAAGGTCTCACACAGTAGGTCAGTGGCAGAGCTAGGACTAGAACTGGAATCTCCTGACTCCTAGTCCTGTGCCCTTGCCTCTAGAAAGAACTGCTGTAACACGTATTTTCATCACATGCTTTGGCTAGGGAATTAGGCTTAGGGAATTAGGGAACAAAGCAAGCCTGTTTGGACACGGTATGCCTTGGGGTAGGAAGAAGCAGCCCATGGGCATGTGAGCAGTTGGAACAGGTGAATTCTACAGCATGAGCTTTCCTCCATCCAGGCTTTTGTGAGAGAGCGACCCCCATGTTTTCAGAGAGCTATGCCCGTCCCAAATTCAGTAAGTTCTCCATTGAGTGGCTTAGTGGTAAGAACCAGGGCTTGGGAGTCAGAGGTCATGGGTTCTAATCCAGGCTCCACCGTTTGTCAGCTGTGTGACCTTGGGCAAGTCACTTCACTTCTCTGGGCCTCAGTTCTCTCATCTGGAAAATGGGGATTTAGACTGTGAGCCCCACATAGAACAACCTGATCACCTTGTACCTGCCCCCAGTGCTTAGAACAGTGCTTCACACATAGTAAGCACTTAACAGATACCATCATTATTATTATTCAGTGGGCCAGGATGGGGAGGTGGTGGCGCAGAGAAAAGGGAAATTAATTCATTCATTCAATCGTATTTATTGAGTGCTTACTGTGTGCACAGCATGTACTAAGCGCTTGGGAAGTACAAGTTGGCAACATATAGAGATGGTCCCTACCCAACAATGGGCTCACAGTCTAGAAGATACGTGGGTTGGTTTAACGTCTTCCTCCACAGAGGATTTACAGAAGCCAATTGCAGCCTCTCCATAGTTGAGGGCTCTACCTGTACTGCCGCCTCCCCAGAGTCAACAGCTGTTTCATCTCAGTCCCAGGGACCCATCCAACCAGTGGGCACTAATGCCCTGTGGCTTTCTAGCTTTTTCCAGGTGCCAGACCTCAAGCTCAGTCTCATTAAGGCTTCCCGGTCTACTGAAAGGGTCAGCGTGTGGCTTTTCTGAGGCCTGGAGGTCTGCCCTTTTATCTAGAGAGAAAAGCTATGCATGGGTTCCAGTGGCAACTTCTAGTCTAAAAAGTGTGATTATGGGGGGGGGGGGGGGGGGAGGTCCAAACCAGTGCTTAGAACAGTGTGTTGCACATAGTAAGCACTTAATAAATGCCATCATTATTATGTTTATTACTGTAGACCACGTCACTCCTCCCACCCACTGGAGGGAGGAAAGGAATCCCCCTCCCCCAACAGGTGTCCCCCTGTCCCACCCCAGTAGAGTAGTAGTGATGAGCCTGATTAAATCCTCCTGTGACCTCCTAATAATAACAATACTTGTGGTATTTAAGTGCTTACTATGTGTCAGGCACTGTACTAAGCACTGGGGTTGATACAAGCAAATCGGGTTGGGCACAGGCCCTGTCCCACCTGGGGCTCACCGTCTCAATCCCCGTTTTACAGATGAGGTAACTGAGGCACAGAAAAGTGAAGTGATTTGCCCAAGGTCACACAGCAGACTCCTCCAGACCCACCAGGCCCCTGTCTGACTGCCTCTTTACTAGAGAGAAGATGATATTTCCAGGTTCAGTCAGTCAGTCATATTTGTCAGTCAGTCAGTTGTATTTATTGAGTTCTTACTGTATGCAAAGCACTGTACTAAGTGCATGGGAGAGTACACTACAACAACAAATCGATACATTCCCTGCCCACAACGAGCTCACAGCCTAGAGGGGGAGATGGACATTAATTAATTAATTAATTCAATCGTATTTATTGAGCACTTACTGTGTGCAGAGCACTGTACTAAGCGCTTGGGAAGTACAAGTCGGCAACATATAGAGACGGTCCCTACCCAACAACGGACTCACCTTCTAGAAGGGGGAGACAGACAACAAAACAAAATATGTAGACAGGTATCAAAATCGTCAGAGCAAATAGAATTAAAGCTATATGCACATCATTAACAAAATAAATAGAATAGTAAATATGCACAAGTAAAATAGAGTAATAAATCTGTACAAATATATATACAAGTGCCGTGGGGAGGGGAAAGAGGTAGGGCGGATGGGAGATGGGGAGGAGGAGAGGAAAAAGGGGGCTCGGTCTGCATAGGCCTCCTGGAGGAGGTGAGCTCTCAGTAGAGCTTTGAAGGGAGGAAGAGAGCTAGCTTGGCGGATGTTTGGATGGAGGGCATTCCAGGCCAGGGGAAGGATGTGGGCTGGGAGTCGATGGCAGGAGAGGCGAGAACGAGGTACAGTGAGGAGGTTAGTGGCAGAGGAGTGGAGGATGTGGGCTGGACTGTAGAAGGAGAGAAGGGAGGTGAGGTAGGAGGGGGTGAGGTGATGGAGAGCCTTGAAGCCAAGAGTGAGGAGTTTTTGCTTGATGTGTAGGTTGACAGGCAGCCACTGGAGATTTTTGAGGAGGGGAGTAACATGCTCAGAGCGTTTCTGCACAAAGATGATCCGGGCAGCAGAGTGAAGTATAGACTGAAGTGGGGAGAGACAGGAGTATGGGAGATCATAGAGGAGGCTGATGCAGTAATCCAGTCGGGATAGGATGAGAGATTGAACCAGCAAGGTAGCGGTTTGGATGGAGAGGAAAGGGCGGATTTTGGCGATGTGGAGATGAGACCGGCAGGGTTTGGTGATGGATTGGATGTGTGGGATGAACGAGAGAGTGGAGTTGAGGATGACACCAAGGTTGCGGGCTTGTGAGACGGGAAGGATGGTAGTGCCTTCTACAGTGACGGGAAAGTCAGGGAGAGGGAAGGGTTTGAGAGGGAAGGGTTTGGGAGGGAAGATAAGGAGTTCAGTCTTGGACATATTGAGTTTTAGATGGTGGGCAGACATCCAGATGGAGATGTCCTGAAGGCAGGAGGAGACATGAGCCTGGAGGGAGGGAGAGAGAGCAGGGGCAGAGATGTAGATTTGGGTGTCATCAGCATAGAGATGATAGTTGAAACCATGGGAGCGAATGAGTTCACCAAGGGAGTGAGTGTAGATAGAGAACAGAAGAGGACCAAGAACTGACCCTTGAGGAACCCCTATAGTAAGCGGATGGGAGGGGGAGGAGGAGCCCGCAAAGGAGACTGAGAATGAACGACCGGAGAGATAAGAGGAGAACCAGGAGACGACGGAGTCTCTAATCATCAATTGTCATCATCAATCGTATTTATTGAGCGCTTACTATGTGCAGAGCACTGTACTAAGCGCTTGGGAAGTACAAATTGGCAACATAATCCAATAATCCATAATCCAATAGGAAGCCACAAGGCCCAGGACGCCAACCAATTTTAACTGTAAGGCCAGTCCTCTAGACTCAAAGCTCCTTTCATTCATTCATTCAATCATATTTACTGAGAGCTTAGTGTTTGCAGAGCACTGCACTAAGCATTTGGGAAGTACAAAGCTGCAACCTGTAGAGACGGTTCCTACCCAACAACGGGCTCACAGTCTAGAAGGGGGAGACAGACAAAAACAAAACAAAACAAAACAAGTAGGCAGGTTTCAATACCAACAGAATAAATAGAATTATAGCTGTATACACATTAATAAAATAGAGTAATAAATATGTACAAATGTACACAAGTTCTGTGGGGAGGGGAAGGGGGAAGGGCGGTGGGGGGCAGGGAGCATGTCTCCCAACTCTGTTATATTGAACTCTCCCAAGTGCTTAAATGTTTTGCACACAATAAGCGCTCAATAAATACCAGTGTTTGATTGATTGGTTGATCGAACGAGTTGTTGCATCCATTGGTGCAGACACATGACAAGGTAGTCAGGGTCCAGACATGATTTCCACTGGCAAACATAGGGCAGACCTCCCTCAGGGAGCTGTTGTTGGTCAGCACGAACCCTATCAATGTGGTGATGCTATTATCTGGTGCCAATTGAGGGGGGTAGGGTTAGGTCAGTGTAGAGGTGTTGGTCGAGTAAAATCGGGTCACCCCAACCGGTGCTCAGGTTGGGGTGGAAGTGGGACTCGGTGGGGTCCCAGGAAGTCAGGGTGGGGATAGAACAGAGACAGAGACGGAGACCAGGAAGGTGGAACGGTCTAGAGTTTAAAGGTAGGGAGGGGGAGTTTGTGGTTTCAGGCCATGCATAGGGTCATCACGGTCGGAAGGCAGGGTGGGGGCAGGTTTGGGATTTTGGAGGCTGGCTCAAGGGCACTACATGAGGGACCCAATTTTAAAGGAGAACAGGATAAGTAGGGACAGGGGGTTGAGGGGTAGAGGGGTCCAGGGTGAGACCAGCTAAAGAACCCTCCAAATTTAATGGCTTACTTTGGCGATGGGGAGATTTGCAGTGGGCTGGCCAGCAGAGTGAACATATATATCCATGAAAGTCAAGATGGAAATATTCAGCATGTGATTTTTTTCAGTCTCTGCTGGGTATGGAAAGTGAGCGTGTAGGGAATGTGAGCCAGGAGCAGGGAATTGTGACACTTTGCACAGTCAGGAATTCTGTTCGTTGGCCCACAGAGAAGTTCTGTTTACATTCACTCACTCACGGGGGCTGTTTCATTAAATTCAATGAGATGCCCAGGTTTCCAAAATTCAGTAGGTGGTGAGTGGTATGTGGAAATAGTGGTCACCATAGCGTGTTTTTGCACCCACTCTCCTGCCCTCTGAGTGTTCCACGTTACCTAAGTCTAACCACAAAACCAGGCTGTAGTTACAGCAAGAGCTGTGATAATCTTTTGAAAAGCAGAATGAATGTGGTGCCATTATGCTCTCTTTTCCAAGGTCTCCCTCAAAGTTAATGGCCTGATTTTTGCTTGGTTTGGCTGGTATGGATGTTAAACTCATGCTGGCAGAGTCAATTTGACTCTGTGAGGCATCCAATTCTTAAATCTCCCCTCCCCCCAAGTCCCTCAAGCTCTGGCACCGATAGAGATTCAGTTACGCTACTTATTTTAATGAAGAGGTGTCATTCTTTTAAGTCATGTATTGCTTATTTCTCAATGTGCTGTGTAGTTCTGGGAAGAATATAATCCTGGCGCTTTTCACAGATTCTAATCTCAAGAAAAATTCCCAAAGTAAAATGCCAAATGGCCTCAATATGTTTCATCCTATATTCACCCTAGACCCTCCTAGATGTTGGTTATTAATCAAATGCCAGTTAATTATCTAGAGTTTTGAAGTCTTAAGAGCTCTTTAAGAGAACTTACAGAATCAAATAACTGTTTATCCTCACTAAACTTTATACATAATCAATTAGTGTTTTGTTCATCTACATAAATTTCTCCCTCTTTTAATTGAAAGCCATTTGACTGCTCCTGTGTGTGAATGCTGTAATCATTTCACTGTTCTGAAACATCGTTGGCATTTAGGAACTCTGAAGGGTGAGCTGATTTGATGGCTTGGAAACCTGTTAAGGGAGTGAGGTCTTTGGAGAATGGAACAGGGTTGTTGCTACGAAAATCAGGAGTTATTCTGATTGTGAGCCACAGAATAAGAGACTTGTTGGGTTGCATTTTCTTCTCTATCATCAGCATTAGTAGTGTTTCTTGAGCTCCTGTGCTGTTCCAGAACTGTTCTGGGGGCAAGAGCAAGTTTCCCCAAGAAGAAGCTGAGGAGCCCTTATCTTTGAGAAGCTTTAGATCTAACGTGGGGAGACAGGCAAAACACTCATAAACACAGACAGGCCATGTGCTAAAGAGTGCAAGTGTCTGGGACATAAAACCTAAGAGTCTAAATACTAAAAATAAAATTATATTTACAGAGATGTTTTAGAGTGCTGGGGGACAGGCAGAGAGGGTGACAGGAGCAAGGTTTGGAAAGGGTGGACTTTTACAGTAAAATAGAGTCTTCAGTGTGCTTTGTGCATGACCTAAGTTGTTTTGTCCCTGGAGTATTAGGCTGTAGCTCCATGGAGAGTAAAGAACCATCCAGATATGCAACTCTTTTTAGAAGTATGAAAGGATTTAGAATGATATATCTAATGAATAGAGCATTTTCACTTCCTGAGTGTTTTTCTATGAATTTTTGTTGTTGTTGTTTTGCCCTCATAACATCCCTGTGGGGTAGGGAGAGGCAAGTACTTAGAGATAAAGAAACTGAGGCCTAGAGAGGGTAGGCGATTTGCCCCAATGCCACACAGCAGGCCAATGGCAATGGTGGGACTAAAGCCCAGATCTTCTGATCAACCCTGACTCTTTCCACTAAACTGCCCTGCCTCCTTGATGGTAATGCTATTGTTTCCCTAGGGGAAACCTCAATGGTAGTAATAATTGTGGTACTTGTTACACTGTACTAAAGCACTGGGGTGGGTGCTGGCAGATGGGTTTGGACACAGTCCCTGTCCAACATGGAGCTCACCGTCTTCATCTCTATTTTACAGATGAGGTAACTGAGGTGCAGAGAAGTGAACTGATTTACCCAAAGTCACATTGGACACAAGTGGTGGAGCCTGGATTAGAACTCAGGTCCTTCTGACTCCCAGGCCCGTCTCTATCCACTAGGCCACACTACTTCTCTAAATCATAGCCTCCTTGTTTTTCCAGGGAGTTAGGGGCAATTCTTTGTTTTTAGTCCATTCCTGTTCATTCCCTTCATACATAGGACTAGAGAAGACTTCATCTGAGGGGGTACTACTGTAAACTCATTATGGGCAGGGAACATATTTGCTAATTCTGTTGTATTGTATTCTTCCAAGTGCTTAGTACAGTGCTCCACACATAGTAAGCACTGAATAAATACCATTGTTTGATTGCATAAAGGTCATGCACAACCCCATTTCTGGCTCAGAGCAATGGTCAATTCAGCCTTCTACACTGTAGTAGCAGAAGTACTGGTAGAGAAGCAGCATGGCTTAATGGAAAGAGCCCGGGCTTGGAAGTCAGAGGTCATGGGTTCTAATCCCGGCCCCACCACTTGTCAGCTGTGTGACTTTGGGCTTAACTTCTCTGTGCCTCAGTTATCTCATCTGTAAAATGGGGATTAAGACTGTGAGCCCACGTGGTACTACCTGATAATCTTGTTTCTACCCCAGTGCTTAGAACAGTGCTTGGCACATAGTAAGTGCTTAACAAATACCATCATTATTATTATTAGTAGTAGAAGTAATAGTATTTACTGACTCTCAGTGAGTGAAATGCACTGCACTAAGCATGTGGGAATAGTATTTACTGACCCCTACTGGGTGTAATGCACTGTGCTATGCCTGTGGGAGGGCACAGGAGAAAGAAGAGAGACACATTTCCTGCCCACAAGAAGATTACACTTTACAAGGTGAAACATTCTCTGTGCCTCGGTTCCTTCTTCTGTAAAATGGGAATTCAACACCTCTTCTCCCGCCTACTTAGATGGTGAGACCCAGGTGGGACAGGGATGATTTCTGACATAATTATCTGGATTCTACCCCAACACTTCAAACAGTGCTTTGCACATTGAAAGTGCTTCAAAAATACCAAAATTATTAAGTACCACAATTATTCCTATTTTGTGTGGTCCCCATATGCCCAAGATTCAGTCTTGTCATACTGCTTTCCTATGTTTGACTGGAACGAGTTTAGTCATGCCAAAGAGGTTTGCTGTTTTAGACAATCCTCAAACCAGAATCTTTCTGTTCCATCTTGTTTCCCTTAATTCATTTAAAACAAAAAGCAGTAATATGGTTTAAAAATAAACAAAGGGCTCATAGGAAAGTACCATTAAACTTAAAAGCAATGCACTATTTTCCTTGTGGAATTGTTTTCTCCATTGCTTTTTCTGTCCTGATGCCTAGTAAGTTTATGGTGCCTGAATAGAAAAATATTGATTTGAAATCTTGGCGTGTTTTTTGCAGATGAAATCATGGAGAATATAATTTAACAAATGTCCATCTAGACCTAACCTTTTCCTCTGCACAGAGCGATATTCCTAGTCTTTGAGGCTAGAGCTCCGAAGAATGGCAAATGTAATATTTCAAATGGAACCTCTCCTGAAATCGATTGTTTTCAAAAGTTCCCCATGGATCTCAAATTAAAACATTCTTCATGACTCTGCATAACACATTCATGTCAAATGAGGAATTTCTGAATCTCTCAGCTGGCTGATTATTTGTTATATGTGTTTGTACTGGAGAGAGATGGGCTGACCGAAAAACACATAAAATCTTTTATTTTCAATCTCAGTCAATTCTTCCCCACGTGTGACAGTCACTCAGAGGCTTCGTTTACCTGCCCTATCCCTGTGTCAGTTTTCTTTATGACCTGCTCCTGGATGTGTCGAGCAGTACTTGTTCTGAAATGAAATGGTTTGGTTTCTCGTGCCTTAATTTCCATCAACCGTTTTCCCAGGTGCTCAGTGTTGTTGGTGGTAAGCTTGCCTCTGTTTTCTTGGTTGAATTTGTTGAAGAGTTTCTGCTTTAGATTTGGGAGGAATCATTAGGTAAATCTTTTGGAATATTTTGAAGTCATCCCTTGCTTCCAAATTGGCTACCTGCTGTTTTGATTTGTTCATGGTGGCTCCCATCCATGCCAACCCCTTTTTGGTTCAAGGAAGAAGGCATTCTTTTGTTGAGTTCACCCTTTGGGGGTCTTAGTCTTTCATTCACCCAGATGGGTTCTGTTTATGATCAGTGAGGGGTGTTGTGAGAGCTGAGAGTGATCTGTCAATCAATCAATTAATCAGTAGCATTTATTAAGGTCTTACTGTGTGCAGAGGACTGTACTAAGCACTTGGGAAAGTGAAATGCAATAGAGTTGGTAGACAGGCTTGCTGCCCACAAGGAGCTTACAGTCCACAGAACAGTCTCTTTCCAACTGTGGTGAGTGAGTTTTCCTCATAATGCAATTTTTAGGATGTGTTTTTAAGAGTCAGTGGATAAAAGTTGGTGATGGCCAATCACAGAAATTCAGCTTCATCCAAATGTCCCAAGGCAGGATTCATTCAAGTTTTTTTCTGATTTTCATTGCTTACAATGTGTTGCTTCTCCCTACCTGATGTTTATTTTCATGTCCGTCTCTTCTGCTAAACTGTAAGCTCTCTGAGGCTAGCGATTATGTCTACCAACTATGCTGTATTGTGCTCTCCCAACCTCTTAGTAGAGTGCTCTGCCCACAGTAAACAGTAAGCTCTTCGAGGGTGGGAACCGTATCTACTTACTCTGTTCTTTCTTCCGAGGGCTTAGAACATGCTCTGCACAGAGTAAGGGCTCCATAAATCCTTCTGACTGGTTGATTAGTTCCTGTGCTGCTTCTGTGAAATACTGCTATGCCAAGAAAGTATGGTGTCACAACTAGATTCTGCCCAGAAACGAGCCTCTGGTTCATTGCTCTGCCTGTCATGGCTTTCAAGGAGCAAATTAATAAGAACATTTCTGGCCACCACAAGGCTAATAATAATAATTATGGTGTTTGTTCAGTGCTTACTTTGTGTCAGGTACTGCTCTAAGTGCTGGGATAGATACAAGATAATTGGTTTGGACACAGTCCCTGTCTACATGGGGCTCACAGTCTTAATCCCCATTTTACAGCTGAGGGAACTGAGGCCCAGAGAAGTGAAGTGACTTGCTGAAGGTCACACAGCAGACAAATCACGGAGCCGGGGTTAGAACCCATGACCTTCTGACTTCCAGGCCCGTGCTCTAGCCACTAGGCCATGCCATTTCTCATGCTACTAGCTCTCCTGTCTACCCAGACCCCAATACTTTTGCCCAGCTGAGGGGTGGGTGGCTACTGGATCTCATTATGGCCCAGTGGCACTCACCAGAGTATCCCCCGCCACCACTAGCACCATCCCTCCCTGCACCCCCACCCCCACCCCAGCAATTTCTAAGTGGACAGACTCTAAACTCTACCCTCCTTGTGGGGTAAGGCTCAATTGAATTCTGTGTCAGTTCTTTCTTTGGTACCCAGAGTAATCTCTGAAAAAGTTAATGCAGCTTCTAAAAGCACTTCACCCCAATCAAGACATATCAATCAATCAGTCAATAGTATTTACATATTTATTGAGCACTGACTGTGTTTTAGAGCACTGACCATGAGCATTAAGGGGAGCTTAAAACAAGGTAGCTTTCCCCAACTAGACTGGGAGCTTCTTAAGGTCAGAGAGCATGTCTCGATCGATCAATCAATCAATCAATTGTATTTATTGAGTGCTTACTGTGTGCAGAACACTCTACCAAGTGCTTGGGAGAGTATAACAGCATAACAGAGTTGGTGGACATATTCCCTGCCCACACTAAGCTTGTCTCCCAACTCGATTGTATTGTACTCACCCAAGTGTTTAGTACAGTGTCCTGCACCCCGTAAATGCTCAATATATCCCACTGATTAATTCATTACAATAGAGTTAGAAGACATGATTTCCTTCCCTCAAGGAGCTTACAGCCTTCTGGGGGAAGAAAAAGGAAAATATGGATATGTAGGTGAATACGTGTTGAAATTATAGGGTATCCCCCTTAACTGATACCCTTTGACCAGTGTTGTCAGATGAGAGGTGTGAGGCTAGTTGGTGAAAAATAGAGTTATTCTTAATGGGTCCAACTCTTACTCAATGAGGACTAAGAACAAAAACAGCAATATTTCCAGATAGATAAACCAAATCTCCCCTTTGAGGTTCAGAAATTCCTGGCCTGGGGCAATGGGCCAGGAATTTTAAGAGTCCTGGAACTATGCCTGGTGTAGCAACCTGAACATCCACATTAACTGATCTGATCTTTGGGCAGAGTTTTTTGCCTTTTCTGATTCAACCACTTAATAGCGCTTATTGAGTGCCCTCTCAGTGCAATGCACTGTACAAAGGACTTGGTAAGTACGAAATACACTTCCAGTGTGTTGTAGTAGTAATAGCAATAGTAGTAGTAGCAGTAGCTGTAATAATAATAGTAGTAATAGTAGTAGTAGCAACATTAGTAATAGTTGTAATAGCAATAGTAGTAGCAGCAGAAGAAATAGTGGAAGTAGTATTAAAGTAGGCGGAGAAGCAGCGGGCAAGTACATGAAGAAGACACGCGGGCTTTGTGGAAACTTGGACGGGGACAAAACCAACGAGTTCCAGAGTGAGGGTGAGCAGGGCTGCCATGAACCGAGCTCCCAGAATCCTTTGCCTCAGGCCCACTAGTCAATCAATTAATGGTATTTATTGAGTGCTTACTGTGTGCAGAGCACTGAACTAAGCCTGCAGCTTCCTTCTCTTGCCCGAGGTGGGTGATCCCTGGCTGGTGGGGGCCGGGGGGGGTAAGTTGACCTGTGACCTTGAGGGGGTCCCTATCATCATCATCAATCGTATTTATTGAGCGCTTACTGTGTGCAGAGCACTGTACTAAGCGCTTGGGAAGTACAAATTGGCAACATATAGAGACAGTCCCTACCCAACAGTGGGCTCACAGTCTAAAAGTCCCTATGGCTGCTTCCCTACCCCAGCTCCCCTTCCCTGACACCTCTCCGTTGCTCAATGGAGCCAATCTATCCATCCACCAGGCAAGCCCCAGGAGAGGGGGTCACAGCCTGCTCTGAACCTGTGTTGAGCAGCAGCGGCATGGGAGAGATTTGAGGATGGAAACTCAAGTTTATTATGTGGAAGGAGGCAATGGTAAACCACTTCTGGATTTTTTCCAAAAAAACCTCTGTGGATCCACTACCAGAACAATTGCAGATAGAGATGGGGCGTTCTGGAAGAGATGTGCCCATGGTGTCTCTATGGGTCAGAGATGACTCGACAGCATAAGACAAGACAAGACCCCAGCACTTAGAACAGTGCTTGACACATAGTAACAAATACCATAATAAAAAAATAGTAGTAGTCTTCGTAATAGTATTAGTAGTAGTAGTAGCAGTAATAATAGTAGTACCAGTAGTAGTACACTGTATATATGTATATATGTTTGTACATATTTCTTACTCTATTTTACTTGTACATATCTATTCTATTTATTTTATTTTGTTAATATGTTTGGTTTTGTTCTCTGTCTCCCCCTTCTAGACTGTGAGCCCACTGTTGGGTAGGGACCGTCTCTATATGTTGCCAACTTGTACTTCCCAAGCGCTTAGTACAGTGCTCTGCACACAGTAAGCACTCAATAAATACGATTGATTGATTGATTGATTGATAGTACACAATGTTCTGTACTCAGCGCATGAACAGCTCAAAACAGAGAAGTGACATGTTCCCTGCCTACGAGGAGCTTGCACTCTAATGGGGGAGACTGACAGTAGTCAAAATAAATCATTGAATGGGCAGTTGAATAGAAGACATCTAAACAAACATCCTAAGGATGGGTATGGAGAAATTTGTAAGTGCTAATGGTGACTGATGGTTTTCTACAACTCAGGGCTGCTGGGAACTAGTTAGAGAAGGCTTAGTGGAGAAGGAAGAAAGGACCACTTGAGCTTTCCAATCATAGATTAATGCCATTTTTTTGGTGTTAGGTGAGCAAAAAAGATCTTCAGTTTACCCCTCAGGGTCAGTAGCTCTTTCAGCATTTAGCTCTGTACACGATTCCTAATTCCTAAGGCAGCCACCCTGCTGGAATCCTCTCTACAGCCAGCCTATTAATCCAAATGATAATTGACTCTTTACCCGTGCAAACAGCACATACAGAAAGTCTAAATTTAGGAGGAGACATGCTGAAAGCAAGTTGGCTTAGCCACTTGGTCTCCCTGAAGCTGAAGATGGCACTGTAAAGGGAAAGTTAAGGGCCAGCCTCCAGCACCTTGAAGGAAAGCTGTCCTTTCTGAGGGCTTTAGCCAGGTCAGGCATTGGGTCTCAATCCAAATGCTCCACTTGATGAAATCTAGGCAGTCAATCGGGTTTCCCATTTTATGACCGAGTTTATCTTGAAAGATGCTTTTAAATGTACACACAGCGGGTAAAATGCCACTTACGGGGAATTTAATAAACATACTAATTTAGACCTCAGTGAGAGAAAGAACCCAAATATCAAACATAATGATATACCACAAATCAAATATTCAGGATATCTATTTTAATCTAAGAGGAAACAGAACTCTTTATTGTAATCTTGGTGTAATGCCTTTGGCTTCCTGAGGTATGTGATCTTGTTAAATTAAAGGATTAAAGTGAATGCATCCTTACTTTGGTATGTACTTACAACTAAATAAATAACATGCTTGTTATGTCTGCAAACAAAATGAATTAAGTGAAACAAGGCAGGCAGTATGGTCTTGCTGATGTCTTTGTTTTCAACAGAACCTGATCTTGGGAACAGCAACCAACCGAGATAAATAACAAAAGTTCCTCATTTTGGTGAGCTAGTCATTTTTTCAGGCAAGGCTGGAGAAGTTTGGTATTAGGAAAGGATGCAGGAGAGAAAGGGCCTGTGGAGCCAGGGTCCGTGGGCCAACAGATCTCTCTCTCTCTCCTTTCCCCTCTCTCTCCTCTCCCTTCTCTCTCCATCTCTCTCCTTTCCCTCTCTTCATCTTTCCCCCCACACCCCTCCTTCCTCCCTTTCTGCCTCGACACCCAAAGGAAGTGAGAGAGAGATCCTGAGTTGGCTAGGATTTCTTACTCCTTCAGGGGCCTGGGCCCAGTTTCAGCCGCCCTCGGCCGCCATGAAGGCTTTCAAGCGAGGGCCCGCTGGTTTCAACGAAACTCCATTACTGTCAGCATTTATAACCCAAGGACCACAGCCTAGTCCCCTTTCCTCATGGAATGCCATCCTGAGCCAAACATGCCAGCAGTTAAGCCGCCCACGAACACACCGCAAATATTTGTTTATTGGCAAGTGAAATGTGGAGAGGGCTCCACAACTGGAGGATGTATTATTAATACCAGATTGAAGAGTGCTGTGGTGGAGCTACGGTAAATATCACTAGTAGTACAATATTGAAGAGTTTGGGAAGTCATCAACCAGTTCTTAAGATCTGAAACACATGACTTAGCCACAAGCTGCACTTTATGAAATCTGAAACTGTAACATGAAGAGTGACCTAATTTAATCCATGTGGACCATACGTTTGATGTTAACAGACCCTTTCTTACCGTAGGGGAACGCAATAGGGTCTTTAATAAAATCCTGACTGTGCCCTGCCAAGTCGTTTATCCTGAGGGATTAATTAGATTCTTATTATGATTGATATTCCCCGGATTCTGCAGGGCTTGCCTGTACCCTTTTTACACATCCGATTGGAAGGGATAATTAACTGCACACTTAAAATGTTAGTCTTTCTACAGGTGTAATGGTGAGGGGTGGGGCAGGGCTCTCCTGGGGTGGTGGGGAGGAGGGGGGATGGGTCAAAGTGGTTTCTTTCTGCCAGGGAAGAAGAAAAGCCTAGGGTGTTGGGATTCATTATGTCTATAGGATGCCACATACTGAGGGCTTTTATGGACTTAAATTGATAGGCATGAGCTTTATGAAAAGCACCTCACAAGCAGCTTTCTTGTTAAATGGTTTTATGAGCTGTGATTTGATGGTTGGGCCCGCGACCCAGATTTCAGTCGGCGTGGTGTGTTTTCCTTCTCACCCTGAACAGAAGTCCCAATCCGCCATCAGGGGTCATTCCCAGCCGGCAGATGGACAGCCAGCTATCCCTTTGCTTTGTTGCTTGTGGGCCTGGGCTTGACAAATGCCAGATGGGAACCTTTCATGGCTGTTTAAAGGCTCCCTCTTCTTCCCTCATTTTCTCTCCATTTGCTCCACAGGCATAATCCTCCTAGGCGGGTTAGCGTATAATGGGTCCTATTTCTTGAATTGATGATCTAATTCCTGCCAGTGAGGACAGACGGGGGGGAAGCCAGCTTGTCCTGGGGAGGGGCGGGTGACAGGAACGCCGTGACAGATAAAAGGCAGATGGAAACAGGAGATCGCTTTCTTCGGTCAGGAGCCAGCCCGCACGATCACATTCAGATCCTAAGGCCGCTCCGGGACCATGCTTCCAGCTTGCTGCAGGAGGCCTTCGTTGTGTACAACTGATCTTCCTCTCAGATGGACCCTGTAGAGGAGACCACAGTGATACCATCTTTTTGTTAGGGCCTCCCTGCTTTTGCAGACCCCATTTCAGTGGACCGTACAGTAGCCAGGGGAGTGGAGAGTCGGGGAGGGGCTCAGTCGTGTGCGGGGAGGTGGGGCGGTGGTGATGCCAATGGGCAGAGAAGAAATCAACAGCAGACGCTTACAGACAGCAAATCTGTCGGCCCAACAAAGAACCATGGTGGGGGCACACAGTGCCATGGGTGGTCTGTAATATGGGTCTTTTCATTCCTACCCTAAGACATAGATGGGAATTCACCTTCAGTAGTGTCAAACCTCACAGGCAGACAGCTCTCTCCCCTTGGCTGTCTGGCTATCCATCTCTCTCTCGTCATATACACATTACTATCACCTTTGGTTTTATTCTTGTTAATATTAATGTCAGTCAGTCGTATTTATCGAGCGCTTGCTGTGTGCAGAACACTGTACCAAGTGCTTGGGAGAGTGCCCCATAACAGTGTAACAGATCCGTTCCCTGCCCACAATGAGCTTACAGTCTAGAGTGAGAGATGGACATTAATATAAATAAATAAAATTACGGATATGTACATGGTGGTGTGGGGCTGGAGAGCAGAGGAATAAAGGGGGCAAGTTAAGATGACGTAGAAGGGGGTGGAGAAGAGGAAAGGAGGGCAAAGTCTGTTATGGGAAGGGATCGTGTCTGCTAATTCTGTTGGATCATAATAATAATAATGATAATTACGGCATTTATTAAGAACTTACTCTGTGCCAAGCACTGTTCTAAGCTCTGGGGCAGACACAAGCTAATCAGGTTGTCCCACGTAGGGCTCACAGTATTAATCACTCTCCTAAGTGCTGAATACAGTGCTCAGCACATAGTAATTGCTCAATAAATACCACTGATTGACGTGCCAAAAATTGTAGAGTGTGCTGAAGTATAGACAAATGAATCAGATTGGACACAATTCCTGTCCCACATGAGGTTCACAGCTTAAGTAGGAGGTAGAACAGGTTTTGAATCCCCATCTTACAGATGAGAAAATGGAGATACAGAGAAATCTAAGTGACCTGCCGAAAGTCGCACAGCAGGCAAGGGACAGAGCTGGGATCTAACCACAGTGAGAGCTGGCCCGTGGTTCATTCAGGCAGGACTCAGAAACTGGGGACCTCAGCAAGGCAGACAGTAATGGAATCATGTCCTGGTGGCAGTATTGAGAAGTAGTATAGAGAAGCAGCGTGGCTTAGTGGAAAGAGCCCGGGCTTGGGAGTCAGAGGTCGTGGGTTCTAATCCCGACTCCACCACTTGTCAGCTGTGTGACCTTGGGCAGGTTATTTTCACTTCTCTGTGTCTCCGTTACCTCATTTGGAAAATGGGGATCAAGACTGTGAGCCCCAGGTGGGACAACCTGATAACCTTGTATCTAACCCAGAGCTTAGAACAGTACTTGGCACATAGTAAGTGCTTAACAAATACCAACATTATTATTATTGTTATTACTGGTAGACTCCAACAGGACTGAGTCAGGTCTGCCTCAGAAATGAAGAGGAGAGAAATAGGAGGGGCAAGTCAACCAAAATTCACTTAGGGAGGAGAGCTGGAATATTAGTAGGATGCCTTTTGAAGTTCTGGTTCTAGGTGAGCATATGTCCTATTCATTTTCAAAGTTTTCCTAAAAGTCACCTTCTCCAAGGGGCATTCCCTGAATAGCGAATTGATTGATTGATAGGGATTTATACCCAGGTGCTCAGCTCACATTACCTCAGTGCAGAGATCTTCACGAACAGGCCTGGATTCTGGATTGCTCCCTTGTGCTTTGAGAGTGCTAATGTCCCCTTCATGATGGATTGCAATGAGCCCCTTACACGATTGTCCCTATTTGAAAACATTTTGTCATAGTAAGGCAAGCAGTGTCCAGAAGAACACAGACTGCTCTCTATAACGAAAAAATGGGATGTATCCACCTTGCTCTCCAAGGAGTAATCCAGCCAGGCCCTGGCATTTTCAGAGATGTCAATTTGCCCCATCAGGGCTGAGGGGATATTGTACCCTTTGTGTGAATCATTACTGTTATTATGGTATTTAATAATAATGGCATTTGTTAAGCGCTTACTATGTGCAGAGCACTTCTAAGCGCTGGGGGTGGATTCATTGTGATCAGGTTGTCCCACGAGGGACTCACAGTCTAAATCCCCATTTTTTACAGATGAGGTAACTGAGGCAGAGAGAAGTTAAGTGACCTTGCCCAAAGTCATACAGCTGACAAGCGGTGGAGCCAGGATTAGAACCCATGACCTCTGACTCCCAAGCCCATGCTCTTTCCACTGAGCCACGCTGCTTCTCAATAAAAAAAGAAACAGGATGTTAGGAGTGGGAGTCGAACCCACATCTCCACAGAAGACTGCGACCTGAACGCAACACCTTAGACCACTCGGCCATCTTGACCACACATTTGGTATTTGGTATTTGTTAAGTGCTTAGACTGTAAACTCATTGTGGGCAGAGATTGTGTCTGTTTATTGTTGTATTGTACTCTCCCAAGCACTTAGTACAGTGCTCTGCACAGAGTAAGCGCTCAATCAATCAATCAATCAATCGTATTTATTGAGCGCTTACTGTGTGCAGAGCACTGTACTAAGCGCTTGGGAAGTACAAGTTGGCAACATATAGAGACGGTCCCTACCCAACATTCATTCATTCATTCAATAGTATTTATTGAGCGCTTACTGTGTGCAGAGCACTGTAATAAGCGCTTGGGAAGCACAAGTTGGCAACATATAGAGACGGTCCCTACCCGACAGTGGGCTCACAGTCTAGAAGGGGGAGACAGAGAAAAAAACAAAACATATTAACAAAATAAAATAAATAGAATAAATATGTTCAAGTAAAATAGAGTAATAAATACGTACAAACATATATACATATATACAGGTGCTGTGGGGAAGGGAAGGAGGTAAGGCGGGGCAGATGGAGAGGGGAAGGAGGGGGCTCAGTCTGGGAAGGCCTCCTGGAGGAGGTGAGCTCTCAGTAGGGCCTTGAAGGGAGGAAGAGAGCTAGCTTGGCGGATGTGCGGAGGGAGGGCATTCCAGGCCAGGGGGATGATGTGGGCCGGGGGTCGACGGCGGGACAGATGGGAACGAGGCACGGTGAGGAGATTAGTGGCAGAGGAGCTGAGGGTGAGGGCTGGGCTGTAGAAGGAGAGAAATAAATACAATTGAAGGAATGAATGAGCCAAGCCCTGTTCTAAGCACTGGGGTAGACACAGGCTAATCAGGTCGGACCCAGTCCCTGTCCCACACATTTAATCTGTCACCAAATCTTCACAATATTGCCAAAATCCACATTTTCCTCTCCTGGAACTTCCTCCCCCTTCAGATCCAACAGACCATCACTCTCCCCACCTTCAAAGCCTTATTAAAAGCACATCTCCTCCAAGAGGGCTTCCCCGACTAAGCCCTTATTTCTCATACTCTCTCTCCCTTCTGCGATGCCTATGCCCTTGGTTCTGTACCCTTGAAATTCTTAATGATCATGCCACATTAAGCCCCACAGCACTTACATACATATCCATGATTTCTTTTAATATCTGTTTCTCCCTCTAGACTATAAAATCCTGGTGGTCAGGGAACATGTCTTCCAACTCTGCTGTACTGTACTCTCCCAAGTCCTTAGTATACTGCTCTGCACATGGTAAGCCTGACTCAATAAATACCAAGGATTGACTGATTGCTTGATGGAAATGTGGAGTGTCAGCAGGTGTCAGCAGAACTCGTCATGGCAGCATCTCTAGGCTTGGCTGATGTTGAAATATTTTCCATCCCCCGCCCGCCCCCAGTCCTCTCCCCCTTCCCAGATTGGGCCTCAAAGCCTCTTCATCTTCTTAATTCCTTGGGAGGAAGATACTAGTAATGAGGCCCTCAGCTGAAAGCTGAGTTCTTTGCAATAGTGAAGAGGCCTCCTCTAGTGGTGTTGAAAGTGTGGAGAGACCCACTTCACTGCCTCATGCCTCTGAGATACAGAGCTTACTTGAAGGGCAAAAATCTCTTAATACAATGTTCTTTCTCAGCATCTAACCAAAACATAGGGAATGATACAAAGGAAGCCTATTAAAGGATTAGAGCTCTTTTAAAAGTAATAATACCAAATAACTTCCTATGCCCTATAAAAAAAATCCTCGACTTGTAGCACATATAAGTGCTTGGAGAGTGTCATATTTTCTGGTACCAAAAGGAAAGCAATATAGAACAGGCCAATCCTGTAAGAGGGAGTTCTTAGCCAGACCAAATCCTGCTATAAAATATCTGCGCTGGCAAGGAAAGGCTAGGGACCGGCATTGCATAGAACTGACATCAGCACAGCCTCCTGCCTCACCAGATGGCAGCTGCAACTCTTTTGGGGGTTCAACCCAGAAGACAGTTACTTGGACCAAACCAGGACCACCCAGATCTCCTGAGAGATGAAGCAATCAGTCAATCAGTGGCATTTATTAATCTTACTGTTCTCACTATACCAAGTGTCTGGGAGACCACACTTATAGTAGAGTTGGTAGACCTGATCCCTGCCCTCAAGGAGCTTACAATCTAGTGGTAGAGCTTACAACCCAGAGCTGGGTGACCTTGGGCAACTTACTTCACTTCTCTGGGCCTCAGTTCCCTCATCTGTAAAATGGGGATTGAGACTGTGAGCCCCACATGGGACAGGGACTGTGTCCCACCCGATTTGCTTGCATCCACCCCAGAGCTTAACAAATGCCACAATTGTTATTATTCTCCTATCTGTAATTAATTGAAATGTCTCTCCCCTTCTAGATTGTAAACTCCTCGTGGTCAGGGATCTTGTCTACCAACTCGATTGGGTCATAATTTCCCAAGATGCTTAACAGAGTGTTCTTCCCACAGTAGGCACTCAATAAATTGCAGTAATTGATTGACCGAGCGAAGTATATCTACCAGTGCTGGTTGCTTGTTTAGTCAGGTCTGAAACTGGTTCAACCACATACGCTGCTAGAGGGTAAATAGGAACACTTTTGTGGGGGTGGGGCTAGTGGCAGGGAGGTTCAGTCTCACTGTTGAAATAACATCTACTTGTAGAAGAAGGTTTAGGGCTGGAATTTCATAATTTTTTGGTTGGATGGCACATTATTATTTCATTCAATCGTATTTATTGAGAGCTTACTGTGTGCAGAGCACTGTACTGGTCTTTCCGGCTAGACTGTGATGTTATCAAAAATTGCATTTTGCCAATTGTTGTTTCACTAATAATAATAATAATAATAATAATTAATTGTGGTATTTGTTAAGTGCTTACTATGGGCCAGGCACTGTACTAAGTGTTGGGGTGAATACAGGTAAATCGGGTTGGACACAGTCCTTTGTCGGGTGCATAGTCTCAATCCTCATTTTACAGAGAGGGAACTGAGGCACAGAGAAGTGAAGTGGACTTGCCTAAGGTCACACAGCAGACAAGTGGTGGAGCCAGGATTAGAACCCATGTCCTTCTGATTCCCAATCAATCAATCAATCAATCAATCAATCGTATTTATTGAGCGCTTACTATGTGCAGAGCACTGTACTAAGCGCTTGGGAAGTACAAATTGGCATCACATAGAGACAGTCCCTACCCAACAGTGGGCTCACAGTCTAAAAGGGGAGACAGAGAACAGAACCAAACATACCAACAAAATAAAATAAGTAGGATAGAAATGTAGAAGTAAAATAAATAAATAAATAAATAAATAGAGTAATAAATATGTACAACCATATATACATATATACAGGTGCTGTGGGGAAGGGAAGGAGGTAAGATGGGGGGATGGAGAGGGGGACGAGGGGGAGAGGAAAGAAGGGAAAAGAAAGATGGCATTTGTTAAGCACTTACTATGTGTGAAGCACTGTTCTAAGCACTTGGGAGGATACAAGATGATCAGGTTGTCCCACGAGGGGCTCACAGTCTTAATCCCCATTTTACACATGAGGTAACTGAGGCCCAGAGAAGTGAAGTGACTTGCCCAAAGTCACACAGTTGACAAGCGGCGGAGCCAGGATTTGAACCCATGACCTCTGACTCCCAAGCCCAAGCTCTTTCCACTGAGCCACGCTGCTTCTCCCAGGCCTGTGCTCTATCCACTGTGTCATGCTGCTTTGAGCAGGAGGTTAGGGGAAGATGGACAGTGTGGCCTAATGGAATTCATTCATTCCATTATATTTATTGAGTGCTTACTGTGTGCAGAGCACTGTACTAAGAGCTTGGGAGAGTATACTAATAAACGGACATATTATCTGCCCACGATGAGCAGGGACAGTGACAGCATGGCCTCGTGGAAGGAGCATGGGACTTGGGAGTCAGGAGATCCAGGCGCTAGTTCCAGCTTGGCTGCCTATCTGCTCTGTGACCTTGGGTATGTGGCAACTCCCTGTGTCCTAGTTTCCTTATCTGTAAAATGTGGGTAAGTTTTCTGGCCTCATTCCCTCCCTCTCAGACTTCACATTATACAGGGCAGGGACAGTGTCCATCTGATGATCTTGTTTCAACCTCAGCACTTCACGCAGTGCTTGGCACATAGAAAACACTTAGTAAATACCATCACAAAACACTCAGAAGAGGTTAGCAACTACAGGGCTTTTCTCCCAAGGTTGTTCCAATCGGAGTGCATTGTGTCTTCATCAGAAACACTGTAGTGGTTCATTAACATTTTACAGGAAGCTAATCTGAAACCGCTGGAGATTTGCAGTTTCCAGGAAACATACAGTAATGGTGATCCTGAAACACTTGCAATCAGTTCCCTATACAACAGGAATGAGCTGATACATTGACTCTGATAGAGAAACACAAAGTTAATTCTGCTTGAGGGACATTCCTGCCCAGAGCACTAACATACTATGGCTAATTTATGGCTGTATTACAGCACTAACGGTCAGAGAGGACTTCCTGAACTCCCCCATGTCTACTGCTATTACGAACCTCTGCCCAGTTGGTGGTGATCATCCCACTCACCCCCTCCAAGGACAGGTGTAGATGAGAAGCAACGTGGCCTAATGGATAGATCATGAGCCTGGGAATCAGAAGGACCTGTGTTCTAAACCTGACCTGTCCAAGGTCGCTTCACTTCTCTGGGCCTCAGTTACCGCATCTGTAAAATGGGGATTAAGACTGTCAGTCCCATGTGGGACACAGACTGGGTCCAACCTGATTAGCTTGTATCTAACCCAGCACTTAGAACAGTGCTTGATACATAGTGCTTAATAATAATAATAATGGTATTTGTTAAGTGCTTAACAAATACCATTATTATTACCTAGCCTACCCCACCTCACTCTGGCCTCAGCATTGGCCCCCCAAAAGTTTGTAGCTGGATGTGGAAGGGGCCGGGGGGGTGGGATCTGCAAGCTCCTTAAGGGAAGGGATCATGCCTACCAGCTCTATTGCATTGTACCCTCTCAAGTGCTTGCCCTCAGGCCCCACAGCACTTGTGTACATAGCTCTAATTTATTCATTTTAATGACTTTCTCCCCCTTTGGACCTTAAGCTCCTTGTGGACAGGCATGTCTACCAACTCTTTTGCATTGTAGCCTCCCAAGCACTTAAGACAGTGCTCTGCACACAGTAAGCCCTCAGTAAATACCACTGATTTATTGACTGATTGTTCTGCATGCAGTAAGTGCTCAATAATATCAATGATTGACTGGGGTGGCAGATAGAACAGCATCAGCAGCAAGGTCCCCAGTGGGAGTGAGCAGGTTTGGAACTTTTGCAAAAATAAGTACAAGTTCCAAGAAGAGAAAAGAATAGGGAAGCAGAGTAGGAAGACAGGAAATGAGTTTGGGCTACAGAGGGGAATCAGAAAAGCCACAAAATCCACAGAAATGGAGGGCAGGGGTTGGGTTGGGAAGAAGGGGGCGGTGAGGGAACTTAACTGATATGGAGCTACTCCACTTCTAGGCCCTGACCCTCCCTATGAGCAGTGGAGTTCCCTTGGGCAGGGACCCTGAAAGGAATCTCCCCTTCTCCCTCCACTGCTCCTTAGCATGGGATTTGGTGGCTGTGAAAAAGCCTGGATTGGGGTGGGAGGGCGGGGTGAGGGAGGGAGGTGAGAGATCAAGGTGGAGTTTAAAGAGCAGAACCCTGTGCTACTCCAATTGTTCTGGTCCTTATTTTGTTTCCTCCCTGAACAAAGCCCCTGATGGCTTTGCACCCTGGAACCATTGCCTCCTAGGATTGATCCAGGTTGGGTTTGCTTAAGATTAGGAAGCATCAGGGTGCTGGTCAGTCTCCTTCTTCACTGTGATTGTCTTCCTGCTTCCCCCTAGGCCAAGGGATGCTAGTCTGTCTGGGGCCTAACTCGGTGAGGGTGTGGGGAGAGGACATAGGGAAGGGAAGGAGCAGGGGGCTTTCCAAATGAGATCAATTGCAGATACCAGTGCTCTTCTTGAACATGTGAGACCCCTTTTTATAAGACACATGTTTGGTCATGATGTCCCAGGTCACAGTTTTGATGTTTTGATGTTACATGATTCTTGGCCCCTCCTTCTCCCAGCAGGCCAAGAGAGTTGGATGGTGAGCCTGAGACAGAGTTTATGAGGCAATTTGAGATGAAAGACCTATTTAAAGAAGCATGAAGCCCTATTAAATCACTAACGATCTGGTTTCTGAATCCTCTTCAGAGTCTGTCAGAGCTCCAAGCTTCTTGTAACTTCCAGCTCCTTAATTGAGCCCATAAAACAAGAGTCATTTCCACATCGTCTCAATTCTAAGACTGACTCCTACTTCCCGATTTTTTCCTTGTAGACCACGACTGAAAAGAAGCTAAGGGAGTCAGAATACCAGGCACTCTTCTTTTGCTGTCCTAGCTGTTTCACCGAGCAGTCTGATTCTGAGCACCTCAGAGCACTTCAGAGCTCTTCTGCTTACCTGGAAAATTTTAAGCTTCTGAGCTTCACACAGAATTCTTCAGTCCATGTTTCCCCACTCCTTAAGGACCTCCAGTGGTTGCCCATCCACCTCCGTATCAGCAAGAACCCCCTTACCATCTGCTTTAAAGCAGTCAATCACCTTGCCCGCTCGTACCTCACCTCGCTACTCTCCTCCTACAACCCAGCCCACACACTTCACTCCTCTAATGCCAACCTACTCACTGTACCTCGATCTCGTCTATCTTGCCACTGACCTCTCGCCGACATCCTGCCTCTGGCCTGGAACGCCAGTGCTTAGACAGTGCTTGGCACATAGTAAGCACTTAACAAATACCATCATTATTATATATATTATATATATATATGTATGTATATATATATATTATATTCAGTATTATATATTGAAACAGCATGGCTCAGTGGAAAGAGCGCGGGCTTGGCTTACATTGCCAAGATCCGCCCTTTCCTCTCCATCCAAACCGCTACCCTGCTTGTTCAAGCTCTCATCCTATCCAGTCTGGACTATTGTATCAGCCTCCTCTCCAATCTCCCATCCTCTTGTCTCTCCCCACTTCAATCCATACTTCATGCCGCTGCCCAGATTGTCTTTGTCCAGAAACGCTCTGGGCATTTTACTCCCCTCCTCAAAAATCTCCAGTGGCTACCAATCAACCTACGCATCAGGCAGAAACTCCTCACCCTCGGCTTCAAGGCTCTCCATCACCTCACCCCCTCCTACCTCACCTCCCTTCTCTCCTTCTACAACCCAGCCCGCACCCTCTGCTCCTCTGCCGCTAATCTCCTCACTGTGCCTCGTTCTCGCCTGTCCCGCCATCGACCCCCGGCCCACGTCATCCCCCGGGACTGGAATGCCATCACTGAATAGCAACTCCACCTTAGTACAGGACAAGCACTTAGTACAGTGCTCTGCACAGAGTAAGCACTCAATAAATACAATTGAATGAATGAACTCCACTTCTGGTCTTGTAGTTCCTCTAGAGATCAATTTGTTGCCTTGAGCAAATACTTAGTATTTTGAGATCAGGTTTCAAACAGCTGTTTTGAAGTTTGAAACACTATCGAATCGTGGCAAATGCATGTAGAAGACAGCGGTGTGTCAATTAATCGGTCAGTCCATTGAGTGGATTGTGTGCCTATTCTGAGCAAGGCACTGGACTAAGGAGAGAGGCCTGACCTTCACAAGGCATTTTGTGATGAAGGAGCAGACATCTTGGACTTTCATTGGCAGAGGAGAGTTGAAGGCAAGTCTCGGGGAGCACTGGAGGTATCTACCCCACACCTGACTAGAGAATGTGTAAGCTCGACTCTCATCCTCACAGTCAATATTGTTCTCTGGGTCTACCCACTCCTGCTGCTCTATTTCCCATCTTCCTCTGCAGGTGCTTCTGGGGCTCTGCCTCTGTGTCTTGGGTCTCTGTCTCTGGAACTGTATCTCCTTCGATCAATCAGCGGTACTTATTGAGCACTATGTTCAGAACACTGTACTCAGTGCTTGGGAGAGTACAGTGTAGTAGAGTTGGTAGTCACAATCCCTGCCCTCAAGGATCTTACAGTCTACAGGGTGACAGACATTCAAGTGAATTACAGGCAGGGGAAATGGCAGCGTATAAGGAGATGCATATACGTGCGGTGCAGTGTGACTGGGGGTTGGGGTGAGTATCAAAGTGCTTAGGGAGTATAGACCCAAGTGCATAGGTGATGCAGAAGGCAGGGCAGATAGGTTGGGGAAAATAGAGGTTAGTCAGGGAAAGCTTCTTGGAGGAGATAAGATTTTAGTAAGGTTTTAAAGATGGAGAAAGTGGTGGTCTGTCAGATATGAAAGGGGAGAGCATTCCAGGCCAGAGGGAGGAGGTGGGCAAGGGATGTGGAAAGGTGAGATTGAGGCACAGTGAAATGTGTGGGCTGGGTTCAATAGAAGATTAGCAAATTAAGGAAGGAGGGGGAGAGCTGATTGATTCTCCTGCTTTTGTTCTGCCTCTCAAAAGCCCCATCACAAGTGCATTAAAAGGAAAAGTTGGCGCCTATGACTTCACGCTAATGGCATATTACCTCAGAGGTGATGTTGGCTCAGCAATTAAGGAAACAGATGATCAGATCCGATCAAGCGTTCTGGAAGATGGGTAGGGAAGCAGCATGGCCTAGTGGAAAGAGCCTGGGCCTGGGGTTCAGAAGGACCCAGTTTCTAATTCTGCTCTTCCACTTGTCTGCTGTGTAATCTGGGGCAAGTCATTTCACTTCTCTATGCCTGTTACCTCAACTGTACTAAGCGCTTGGTAGACACAATCCCTGCCATCAAGGAGCTGACAGTCTACTGTGTGCAGAACAGTGAACTAAGACAGTATCACAAACAATAAAGTCCTTGAATGAAATCATTCATTCATTCAGTCGTATTTATTGAGTGCTTACTGTGTGCAGAGCACTGTACTGAGCACTTGGAAAGTACAATACAGCAAATCGATTCCCTAGCATTGTGCAGCTCACTCCACCACAGATGTGCTGGGCAGAACACGTTAGGAGAAAGAATGGCAGAAGGATACCCAAACAGCAGTCTTGTGGTGAGCTGAGATTAGGCAGCCAAAAGACTCAGTAAAATAAAGCCACAGACAATTTCGCATCTTAGCTGAACCTGGAAGACATCTGCTGCTGACAGACCAGCATGGCTCACTGCAATCAGGTAAAGAGCTGCTCTGTTCAAGCAGAAGCTTCAGGAGGATTGGGAGACGAAAGTCCCTCTAGACCGTAAGCTCACTGTGGGTGGAGAATGGATCTGTTTGATTGCCATATCGTAGTGTCCCAAGTGCTTAGTACAGTGCTCTGCACACAGTAAGCACTCAATAAATATGATTTACTGTTGGACAAAAGGGCTAAAGCAAACACAATTCCAGGGACTGCAAGCACAGCCACAAAGAGCAGTATTTGGGGGTACACAGTGTGACCCAGTTTGTGGATCCCACATTGGTCTTTTTAGCAACACACTGCACCCTTTGGTGAACCTCACTCTCAGTGGCATCTTTTTCCTAATTCAAAGGAGAGTTATGTAAACCCAAATAACTCAAGAAATGAAAAACCATAACTGCACTGAATATCTACTCTGGAAAACCTCCAAGAAGCCTGGAGTGGTCCTCTGTAGCACAGACCTTAGACCGATTCAGTGGACCACTATTTTTAACTATCTTCTGGGCAACAATCGAGGGGGTAATTTTACCAGGAAATAAGAACAGAGTCTCCTCATTTGGCACCTCTTTGACTTAGGACAACGCAGGCTTAACCTTTGCTTCTGTGGGTGTAAGTAAGAGTCTGGGGAGTGTTTAAATGTAATTTCTCACATAACATCTAAGCTTGCTTTTAAATTTCAAGTAGCAACTTAGCTACCTGGTCTTTATTGTATATTTCTGCTTCAAATCTCACCTCTGTTTTGGACATGGTATGTCTTTCATTGCAATCCAGTTTCCATGACTCAAACCCTCATGCTAGACTAGAATATGGTAATAGAAGTAATTATGTCATTCACAGCTCTCAGGTTAAGGTTTCACACCTGGGTGTCATTATTCTCTCCCATATCAATTTATTATTTAAGGACTTATTATTTGAAGGCTCTTCCAGCGATCTAGCTATTAGAGGAGCTGAGATTCTGTCTGTATTGAGTATATTTATTTTCCTTTCCTAGTTTTTTTTATGCCAGAATAATTAAATCCCCTTATAAGGTATCAGTCCTGTCAGACTGTTTTAGAAATTGACAGAGCTTCCCTCTTTTGCTATCTACCACAGATAGAAGGGGAATAACTTGAAAAAAAAGTAGCATAGAGATCCCTCTTCACAAACATCAAGTATTTTCATTCTGTTCCCATTTGATATAACAAAGTAGAATTTTGTATTTAGTCAGAGAAGTGCCTTATTATTCCAGATAAAGTAGAAGAAGCAAGCTAATCAGGGAAATGAATATTCCTTGCTAAAATAAGGAAGATCTGCTTAACATCGATGGCGTTGATAGCTATGGTATTGTACCCAACTGCTAAAATTAAGTGACACAATCCACAGGATAGATCAAGAATAGGAAATGTACTGGGTTGAACTCATTCATATGGAAATACTTTGAATGCAAAGTTTGAGTTTTACTGTGTGGCTTTACATAGCAGAACAGCCGGTTGCTTTCCTGAAGATTGTATTTGCATGTACTAGTCCACACCAGTCTCTTTCTTTTGTGTTCCCAGAAGATTAAGGTGGCTAAGAAAACTGATAATTATTATGATACTTGCTAAGCTCTTACTCTGTGCCAAACACTGTTCTAAGCACTGGGGTAGATACAAGCTAATCAGGTTGGACACAGTCCCTGTCCCACTTGGGGCTCACACTCTTAATCTCCATTTTGCAGATGAGGTAACTGAGGCCCAGAGAAGTGAAGTGACTTGCCCAAGGTCACCCAGCAGACATGTGGCAGAGCCAGGTTTAGAACCCAGGTCCTTCTGACTCCCAGCCCCGTGCTCTATCCACTAAGCCACACTGCTTCTGGAGAAAATAATACTGCAATTCCAGTACTGCAACAAGACTGCAACACTGCAGTGTGTAGCTAAAAAGGCCAATGTGGGATCCACAGCTCCAATCACACCGTACATCCACAGAGACTGCTATCTGTTTGCAGCTAGTCCTTGCAACCCCTGGAAACTGTGTTTTTGTTTTTTGTCTCACAATTCTACTGAAGCTTCTGCTTGAAAAGAGCAGCTTTATATTTGATTACAGTGGGCCATGCTGGTGAGTCAGTCACTGGGTCAGTCAGTCATATTTACTGAGCGCTTACTGTGCAGAGCACTGTACTGAGAGCTTGGGAGAGTACAATCTAACAATAAATAGACACATTCCCTCCCCACAATGAACTTACAGTCAAGAGGGTCCATCTGCAGCAGATGTCTCCTAGTTTCAGCTAAGATGCTGTATTCTTTCTGCTACTTAGGAGAAAATGAGTGATAGCACTTTCATTGGTGGGGGGCACGAGAATTAGAAAAGAGTACAGTTAGAAGATAAGAGACTAATAATAATAATAATAATGGTATTTGTTAAGTGATTACTATGTGCCAAGCAGTATTCTAAGCACTGGGGTAGATAGAAGGTAATCTGGTTGTCCCATGAAGGGCTCACAGTCTTAATCCCCATTTTCCAAATGAGGCAACTGAGGCACAGAGAAGTTAAGTGGCTTGCCTAAGGTCACACAGCAGACAAGTGGTGGAGCTGGGATTTGAACCCACGTCCTCTAACTCCCAAGCCCGCGCTCTTTCCACTTAACCATGTTTGTGGTTGTTTGCAAATTGTTTTTCCTGGTTAATAATAATAATAATGATAATAATAATAATGGCATTTATTAAGCACTTACTATGTGTAAAGCACTGTTCTAAGCGCTGGGGAGGTTACAAGGTGATCAGGTTGTCCCACGGGGGCTCACAGTTTTGATCCCCATTTTACAGATGAGGTAACTGAGGCCCAGAGAAGTTAAGTGACTTGCCCAAAGTCACACAGCTCACAAGTGGCAGAGCCGGGATTTGAACCCATGACCTCTGACTCCAAAGCCAGGGCTCTTTCCACTGAGCCATGCTGCTTCAGGGTTCAGAAAAATGTATTAACTTTGAACCCATGTCAGATACTAGTCAGGGCAGGGAGATGGGTACCTGAATTCTGGAGGGAGTATAGAAATGGTGGCACCAACCATTCCTTGTGGGCGAAGAAGGGAGGGAGATGGAAGGATCATTATTCATTTTGATTCCACTATTTGTAAATCATTTTCTGTCTTCCCCTTTTGAATGTAAGCACCTCATGGTCACGGAATGCAACACTTGCTCATTTTTACACTTCCTAAGGGTTTAGTACAGTACATTGTGCTCACTAGGTGTTCAATAAGTATTACTACTACCAGCTAAAATGTCTAATCCCATTGGAGAGCTCTGCAAGAGCAGCTTTTCTCATAGGGTTTCTGGCCCAAACAGACTGCAGAAATTCAGAAAATCAGTATTAGGGGCTTTCACAGGTGTCCAGCTTCTGACAACTTAGTGAAACATGTCTGGCACTTGATCTTTTTGGGCAATCCATGGTCTTTTTTGATATACCAGTGGGTTACAAATAGGTTTGGAGATGCCGTATATGAAAGAGAAAGAGCCACTCTTCAGAAATACCTTGAACAGAGAATCTTCCTGAACCCTCTTAGATAATTCCTCAGTCCACTGGTCAGTCCAGTGAAATTGATTTTTCTTTTTTCCTCAGTTCTTGAGGAGAAACTAAATACTGCTGTAGTAATTTTCAAGTGTTCCAGCCATCATTACAAAGGTAATTAAAAACCAAGGAACTCAGGGAAGTTCATATATAGATAGATAGATAGATATAGATATGTATATATATTCATTTTCTGAGGTACTTAAAAATAATAATAATAATGGCATTTATTAAGTGCTTACTATGTTCAGAGCACTGTACTAAGCGCTGGGGAGATTACAAGGAGATCAGGTTGTCCCACGGGGGGCTCACAGTCTTAATCCCCATTTTACAGATGAGGGAACTGAGGCCCAGAGAAGTTAAGTGACTTGCCCAAAGTCACACAGCTGACAATTGGCAGAGCCAGGATTCGAACCCATGACTCCTGACTCCAAAGCCCGGGCTCTTTCCACTGAGCCACGCTGCTTCTCTATCATAATCATTCCTTTCCCCAGTCGTTCCTCAATTGGACTACGGTGGATGCAGATTAAACAATATGGCACTTTGCAATGAAATTAGGGAGTTGGGGACTGTGGATTTGGCAGCCTAACGAAAGTCTGTTATCTCTGAGGAAATGTGTGCTATTGATTCAAACTAAAAATAAAAACAGTACACTCAGGGCCATTAGAAGAACAGCTTAAAAAGCCATTGGGGAAGCAGGAGGGAAACTTGTTCATGATACAGTAACAATAGAATCAGATCTTTAAGACAACACTTGCGATCCTTTCATAGATACAATTCAGGAAAAGTAACTGTAGCAGGACAAGCTTCTTTTGAGTGAATTTATTTATGTGTTTATTAGAATGCCCCTGGTGGCATACCATCTACGAGCACCTACAAAAGTTGAAATTCATTCATTCATTCATTCATTCAATCAATTTTATTTATTAAGCACTTCCTATGTGCAGAGCACTGTACTAATCACTTGGGAAAGTGCAATGCAATAGTAAAGAATGACAATCCCTGCCCACAACGAGCTCACAGGATAGAGGGGGGGAGACAGACATCAATACAAAGAAACAGACATCAACACAAATAAATAAATTACAGATATGTACATAAGTACTGTGGGGCTGGGAGAGGGAGCAAGTCAGGGCGATGCAGAAGGGAGTGGGAGATGAGGAAAACTGGCGTTTAGTTTGGGAAGGCCTCTTGGAGGAGATGTGCCTTCAGTGAGGCTTTAAATGGGGGGAGAGTAGTTTTCTGGCAGATTTGAGGAGGGAGGGCATTCCGGGCTAGAGGCCCAAGGGTCGGCGTTGGGACAGGTGAGATCGAATTACAGTAAGAAGGTTATCACCAGAGGAGTGAAGTATGTGGTCTGGGTTGTAGAAGGAGAGAAGCGAGGTGAGGTAGCAGGGGGCGAGGTGATGGAGTGCTTTAAAGCCAACGGTGAGGAGTTTTTGTTTGTTATGGAGGTGGATAGGCAAGCACAAATCATAATGAAATCCCAATGAATCAAAATCTATGCACAAGATAGAACACATTCAAGAATGAATGTTCACTCCCATCATTAAGTTAACTGGTATCATTAACTGGTTCAATGACGAAGAAGCCAAATAGCAGGTAAAGTCTGTCTCTCCCTCTAACCTGTAAACTCCTTGTGGGCAGGGAATGTGTCTGTTAAATTGTTACATCATACTCTCCCAAATGCTTAGTTCTTCGTTTAAGCACTCAGTAAATACCATTGATTGATTCACTGCACATGGCTTCTTGCCCTCCTGCTCTCCCTTTCCAAAAAAAAAAAAAATCCCTGCAACAAAATCTTTCACCCTAAGTCTTTGATAACTGGTTCCTGTAAGGGCCCTCATCTTTGTGAGTCCTGCTCAAATCTTGGAAATTGGAATTAAGAGCAAAGGAATTACAAGAGAGGTATTGCCCTGGAGTATATTTGCAGAGTTGTTCTCCTGGTTAGTGGATTATCATCATCATCAAAATAATGATTGTGATACTCATTAAGCACTTGCTATGTGCCAAGTTCTGTGCTAAACCCTTGAGTAGATGCAGCACAATTAGATCAAGCACAGTCCCTGTCCCACATGGGGGTAGCGATATAAGGGGGAGGGAGAACAGATATTCAATCCCCATTTAACAGATGAGGAAACTGAGGCACAGAGCAAGTAAGTGAGTTGCCCGAGTTCACATGGCTGGCAAATGGCATCACTGGAATTCAAACCCAAGTCTCCTGATTCCCAATCATGTACTTGTCATCATCATCATCAATCAATCAATCAATCATATTTATTGAGCGCTTACTGTGTGCAGAGCACTGTTCTAAGCGCTTGGGAAGTACAAGTTGGCAACATATAGAGACAGTCCCTACCCAACAGTGGGCTCACAGTCTAGAAGGGGGAGACAGAGAACAAAACCAAACATATTAACAAAATAAAATAAATAGAATAGATATGTACAAGTAAAATAAATAAATAAATAAATAGAGTAATAAATATGTACAAACATATATACATATATACAGCAACATTTACTGAGTGTTTGCTGTATACAAAGTAAAGCCACATTGTTTACTGGTTCCAATACAGTCAGAATATCCCACACAAGCCCTCAGCAAGGGATTTGGAAGGTGATGTCAGTAGCTGGTGGGAAATTCAACTCAGCAGACTGAGAGCATCCTCAAGAGTTTGTTTTTTTTTTTTAAATGGTTTTTGTTAAGTACTTAATATGTGCCAGGCACTGTACTAAATGCTGGGGTAGAGACTAGATAATCAGGTTGGACACAGTCCCTGTCCCATATGGGGCTCACAGTCTTAGTCCTCATTTTATAGATGAGGAAACTCAGGCCCAGAGAAGTCAAGTGACTTGCCCCAGGTCACATAGCAGACAAGTGGCAGAGTTGGGATTAGAACCCAGGCCCTCTGACTACCAGGCCTGTGCTCTTTCCGCTAGGCCATACTGCTTCTCTTGAATCACTCATATAAGCTGATGATTGTGTTTTGTAAACACAGACATGCACACACAAACATGACAACCTGCAGGTGAGCAGAACTGCTTCTCAGAAACAGCAAAGCACTGTGGATTGACAATTATTCTTATTCAGTTTATGTTCCGGCCTAAACCTGGCATACCTCAGGCACAACCAAGGATCAGGGTCAACATTACCAAATTCACTGCTGTTAATGAATTCTGTTACCTGGGGGGTACATAGTTCACTGATGTCACCCTGTGTCTAAGCTTCTTGAATCAGAAATATAGCCTTGTAGCCTTGTATCTCTGCTTGTTCTTCTGTTCCTGTTATACGTATATAATCTATGCCTGCCTGTCTTTCCCCTTAAATAATAAGCTCCTTCAGTAGTAGTAAGTAGTAAGCTCCTCAGAGCGCCGCCATAGACGCCCGGGCCTCCGTTCCCGAGAGGCCCGCCCGCCATCACACCGCGAGACGCCCGGGACTCCGTTCCCGAGAGGCCCGCCCGCCATCACACCGCGAGGCCTTGCTGCTCCCGGAAGGATCCTCTCCTCAGAGCGCCGCCATAGACGCCCAGGACTCCGTTCCCGAGAGGCCCGCCCGCCATCACACCGCGCGGCCTTGCTGCTCCCGGAAGGATCCTCTCCTCAGAGCGCCGCCATAGACGCCCGGGACTCCGTTCCCAAGAGGCCCGCCCGCCATCACACCGCGAGACGCCCGGGACTCCGTTCCCGGGAGGCCCGCCCGCCATCACACCGCGAGGCCTTGCTGCTCCCGGAAGGATCCTCTCCTCAGAGCGCCGCCATAGACGCCCGGGACTCCGTTCCCGAGAGGCCCGCCCGCCATCACACCGCGAGGCCTTGCTGCTCCCGGAAGGATCCTCTCAGAGCGCCGCCATAGACGCCCGGGACTCCGTTCCCGAGAGGCCCGCCCGCCCCTCCTCAGAGCGCCATCACACCGCGAGACGCCCGGGACTCCGTTCCCAAGAGGCCCGCCCGCCATCACACCGCGAGGCCTTGCTGCTCCCGGAAGGATCCTCTCCTCAGAGCGCCGCCATAGACGCCCGGGACTCCGTTCCCGAGAGGCCCGCCCGCCCGCCCGCCATCACACAGCGAGACGCCCGGGACTCCGTTCCCGGGAGGCCCGCCCGCCATCACACCGCGAGGCCTTGCTGCTCCCGGAAGGATCCTCTCCTCAGAGCGCCGCCATTGACGCCCGGGACTCCGTTCCCGAGAGGCCCGCCCGCCTGCCCCCATCACACCGCGCGGCCTTGCTGCTCCCGGAAGGTTCCTCTCCTCAGAGCACGCCGCTATAGACGCCCGGGACTCCGTTCCCGAGTGGCCCGCCCGCCATCACACCGCGCGGCCTTGCCGCTCCCGGAAGGCTCCTCTCCTCAGAGCGCCGCCATTGACGCCCGGGACTCCGTTCCCGAGAGGCCCGGCCGCCCGCCCTCCGGCCATCTCAGCGCCCCCATGGACGCCACCCCTGCTTCCGCCCCCCCACTTAGGAGGCCTTCCGTAAAGTGCCCCTCATCCCCCCCCTTCCCGGTCCGGTCCTGACTGACTCTCCCCCCGCCCCCAGGTAAAAAGCCCTTGTTAGCACCTTGTTGCACCATGTTAGCACCATGTTACATGTTACATTAACGACAACCTCATTCACACCTCCTCAGCCCTCCCATGCTAGTTGACTGTTCGCTCCCCTCCCCAGGTATCTCTGCTCCCTGACCCCCCTTAACTGGCCCACCCTACTCCAGCTCTTAATAGTTTGTATCTGCTCTCTGTGGCATCATTGTCTGCCAATTCTATTATTGCCATAGCATATTGATTGCTTAACTACACCCTGTGATGCCATCGCCTACTTTTATCATTGCTACTGTTTTATTGCTTCTGCATCTCAATTGTTAACCCCCCGCGGTACTGTCACTCGCCCTGCTGACCTCACCATGAACTTTCAGTTCCCTTGCTCCCAACTGCCATTCCCATTCCTCACCTTCCCCTTCCCCTCTCCCACCCAGCTGTTTCCCTCCCTCTCCCCCACCAAGACCGCTCCCCCTCAACCCCCACCAAGGATTCCTCTGTACCAGCGCAGGTCCTCCGCTTCTCCCTCCCGGCCCCCCTCCCTCCCCTTCTCCCCGCCCCCACCCCATCCCAGTTCTCCTTTCCCATCGCCACCCCCCCTTCCCACTCTCCCCGCCCAGGCCCCCGCCAACTCATCCCAATCCAAACCCTCCCCACCCCTCGCACCCTTCCCCCTCCCTCCCCTCCCTCGACAGCTGATGCCAAGTGTGGCCTCTGGAACCCCCACTCCATTTTAAGTAAGATCCCTTTCATCCTGGACCTTTTCCTTTCCAGTTCTCTACTCCTCCTCGCCCTAACTGAAACATGGCTGTCGCCGGACGACACCGTCTCTTCTGCTGCTCTCTGCAGTGCAGGCCTCTTCTTCTCCCACTCCCCCAGACTCACCGGAAAAGGAGGAGGTGTCGGTTTCCTTCTCGCCCCCCAATGTCGCTTTCGCACTATCCCTCCTCCCCCTTCCCTTTCCTTCCCTTCCTTTGAAGCCCACATTATTCGCCTCTACCACCCCCTCCAGATTCTTGTAGCCGTCATCTACCGCCCTCCGGGCCCCACTTCCAACTTCTTTAACGACTTTGACCCCTTCTTCACATTCCTTCTCTCCTTCTCCATGCCCACTCTGATCCTCGGAGACTTCAATATCCACATGGATATCCCTAACGACTCCTCTGCCGCCTGCCTTCTATCTCTCCTTGACGCTGCCAACCTCTTCCTCCACCCCACCTCACCCACT
Organism: Tachyglossus aculeatus; assembly: GCF_015852505.1. Lineage (NCBI taxonomy): Eukaryota > Metazoa > Chordata > Mammalia > Monotremata > Tachyglossidae > Tachyglossus > Tachyglossus aculeatus. The sequence goes on along the minus strand of NC_052098.1, from coordinate 3,998,787 downwards.
CACCAACTTGGTCATACCCTCGACCTCATCATCTCCTACCGCTGCACTGTGTCCACCCTCACCAACTCTGTGATCCCTCTCTCTGATCATAATCTTCTCACCTGCCTCCTCACTCACACTCCTTTCCCCTGTAAATCCGTATTACTCCCTCACAAAGATCTCCGCTCTCTGGACCCCACCCATCTTTCGGAGCGCCTCACACCCCACCTCACCGCCCTCTCCTCTCTACCCAGTCTTGATGATCAGATTACTGCTCTCAACTCTACCCTTTCTACTCAGCTAGACTCGCTCGCTCCCCTTTCCCTTCGCCGCTCTCGCACCACTAACCCACAGCCCTGGATCACTGCCACTGTCCGCCTCCTTCGCTCTTATGCTCGAGCTGCCGAACGCTGCTGGCGAAAGTCTAAACACCATGCCAACCTCGTTCACTTCAAGTTTATCCTTTCCTGCCTTAACTCAGCCCTCTCTTCTGCCAGACAAAACTATTTCTCCTCCCTTATTGACACCCATGCCCATCACCCCCGCCAGCTCTTCCGTACATTCAACTCCCTTCTCAGGCCCCCGGTTCCTCCCCCTCCTCCTTCCCTCACCCCCAACGATCTGGCCTCCTACTTCATTAACAAAATTAAATCCATCAGGTCCGACCTCCCCAAAGTCTCTTCCCCCCTTTCTCCAACCCCCCGGCTCTCAACACTCTCTGCTACTCTCCCATCCTTCCCAGCGGTATCCTCAGAGGAACTCTCCTCCCTCCTCTCAAGTGCTACTCCGGCCACCTGTGCTTCTGACCCCATTCCCTCTCATCTTATGAAATCTCTCGCTCCATCCCTTCTCCCCTCCTTAACTTCCATCTTCAACTGCTCACTCTCCACTGGTTCCTTCCCCTCTGCCTTCAAACATGCCCATGTCTCTCCCATCCTAAAAAAAACCCTCTCTTGACCCCACCTCACCTTCTAGTTATCGTCCCATATCCCTCCTACCATTCCTTTCCAAACTCCTTGAACGAGTTGTCTACACGCGCTGCCTAGAATTCCTCAACAACAACTCTCTCCTCGACCCCCTCCAGTCTTGCTTCCGTCCCCTACATTCCATGGAAACTGCGCTCTCAAAGGTCACCAGTGACCTCCTGCTTGCCAAATCCAACGGCTCATACTCTGTCCTAATCCTCCTCGACCTCTCAGCTGCCTTTGACACTGTGGACCACCCCCTTCTCCTCAACACGTTATCTGACCTTGGCTTCACAGACTCCGTCCTCTCCTGGTTCTCCTCTTATCTCTCCGGTCGTTCTTTCTCAGTCTCTTTTGCAGGCTCCTCCTCCCCCTCCCATCCTCTTACTGTGGGGGTTCCCCAAGGTTCAGTGCTTGGTCCCCTTCTGTTCTCAATCTACACTCACTCCCTTGGTGACCTCATTCGCTCCCACGGCTTCAACTATCATCTCTACGCTGATGACACCCAGATCTACATCTCTGCCCCTGCTCTCTCCCCCTCCCTCCAGGCTCGCATCTCCTCCTGCCTTCAGGACATCTCCATCTGGATGTCCGCCCGCCACCTAAAGCTCAACATGTCGAAGACTGAGCTCCTTGTCTTCCCTCCCAAACCTTGTCCTCTCCCTGACTTTCCCATCTCTGTTGACGGCACTACCATCCTTCCCGTCTCACAAGCCCGCAACCTTGGTGTCATCCTCGACTCCGCTCTCTCATTCACCCCTCACATCCAAGCCGTCACCAAAATCTGCTGGTCTCAGCTCCGCAACATTGCCAAGATCCGCCCTTTCCTCTCCATCCAAACTGCTACCCTGCTAATTCAAGCTCTCATCCTATCCCGTCTGGACTACTGCACCAGCCTTCTCTCTGATCTCCCATCCTCGTGTCTCTCTCCACTTCAATCCATACTTCATGCTGCTGCCCGGATTATCTTTGTCCAGAAACGCTCTGGACATATTACTCCCCTCCTCAAAAACCTCCAATGGCTACCGCTCAATCTGCACATCAGGCAGAAACTCCTCACCCTGGGCTTCAAGGCTCTCCATCACCTCGCCCCCTCCTACCTCACCTCCCTTCTCTCCTTCTACTGCCCAGCCCGCACCCTCCGCTCCTCCACCACTAATCTCCTCACTGTACCTCGCTCTCGCCTGTCCCGCCATCGACCCCCGGCCCACGTCATCCCACGGGCCTGGAATGCCCTCCCTCTGCCCATCCGCCAAGCTAGCTCTCTTCCTCCCTTCATGGCCCTGCTGAGAGCTCACCTCCTCCAGGAGGCCTTCCCAGACTGAGCCCCTTCTTTCCTCTCCCCCTCGTCCCCCTCTCCATCCCCCCGTCTTACCTCCTTCCCTTCCCCACAGCACCTGTATATATGTATATATGGTTGTACATATTTATTACTCTATTTATTTATTTATTTATTTATTTTACTTGTACATTTCTATCCTACTTATTTTATTTTGTTGGTATGTTTGGTTCTGTTCTCTGTCTCCCCCTTTTAGACTGTGAGCCCATTGTTGGGTAGGGACTGTCTCTATGTGATGCCAATTTGTACTTCCCAAGCGCTTAGTACAGTGCTCTGCACATAGTAAGCGCTCAATAAATACGATTGATTGATTGATTGATAGTAGCAGCTGCAGAAATAGCAGCAGTAGTAATGATGGTATTGATAAGTAATAATAATAATAGTAATAATGGTATTTGCTATGTGTTTACTATGTGCCAGGCACTGTACTTAGTGCTGGGGAGGATACAAGCAAATCGTGTTGGACACAGTCTCTATCCCATATGGGGCTCACAGTATGAATCCCTGTTTTACAGATGAGGAAACTGAGGTGCAGGGAAGTTAAGTGACTTGTCCAAGGTCACATAGCAGACAAGTGGTAGAGCTGAGATTTACTTACTGTGTGTCAAGTACTGTTCTAAGCGCTTGGATAGATACAAGTTAATCATGTTGGACACAGTCCCTGTCCTACATGGGGGCTCAAAATCTAAGTAGGAGAGAGAACAGGTATTGTGCTGTAGAAATAGTAGTAGTAGTAGCAATAGTATTTATTGAACATGCACTGGGTATTCTGGGGAAGTACAAAACCAAGAAGTGACACATTCCCTGCCCTCAAGGAGCTTGCACTCTAATAGGGGAGATATAGCAGTATTTACAGAATGATCAAAATAAATAATTAAATGTACAGTTGAATAACCACATGTATAAAAATGCTGAGGATAGGCAGAAGTACTAGAAAAATGCTAGAGAATGCTGATGGGTTGATACAGTTTGGGGTGCTGGGAAGGCTTGATGGAGGAGGTGGGATTTCAGGAGGACTTTGAATATTGGGAGGGATGTGGTCTATTAGATTTTGGGAGGGAACAGTGGGGGAACAGTGGGAAGGAAGAGTCAGAGGTGGGAGAGTTGAGAGTGAGGTACAGTTAATTGATGATTTGGGGAGGAGCAAAGAGAGGGTTGGAGAGTAGTGGATGAAGAGAGCAGCTATAAGGCAGGATGAGTTGGTGGAGAGCCTTGAAACCGAATGTGAGGAGCTTTTGCTTTTTGCAGAGGGATAAAGGGAACCAGTGGAGAGAATGGTGTGGAGAGATCCGTGAAGCAGTGTATAATGTATTTTGAAGAGGGGAGAGGATGGAATCAGGGATACAAGCAAGGTGGCTGATCCAATACTATAGCCATGGTAGTACCTTAGTGACTGCTGTTGAGGTAGAGAGAAAGGGAAAGATCTGGGAAGAACCGGTAGGATTTTGCAGTAGATTGGATGTGAGAGTTCTTGGATGAGAAGACATGGATGATGCTGAGATTGTGAGAATCTGAGGAAGGGAGGATGGTAGTATTAATTGGCTGAGATAGGAAAGTTAGGAGGAGAGGTAGATTTAGGGGGGAAGATAATTTAATTTTAGACATGTTACGTTTGAGAAATCAGTGGGACATTCAAGTGGAGATGTCCTGGAGGCAAGAGGAGATGTGGGACTGTGGAAGAGACGAGGGAAAGATTTGGGTGTCATCTGCATAGACACCCATTGGTGTCTACCCATAGGTGGTAGTTGAAGCCATGTGAGCAGATGAGCTCTCTTAGAGAGTGGGTATACAGCAAGGAGAGTAGGGGACCTGAAGAAAATCTTAGAGGACATGCATTATTAAGAAATGAGAGGCGTAAGAGGTGAACAAAGCTCATTCATTCATTCAGTCGTATTTATTGAGCGCTTACTGTGTGCAGAGCACTGTACTATGCACTTGGGAAGTACAAGTTGGCAACATATAGAGGCGGTCCCTACCCAACAACGGGCTCACAGTCTAGAAGGGGGAAAGTTGAAAAGGAACAGGCAGAGAGGAGGGGACACTCAATAGTGCCCAGTCAGCAAAACTGAGGGAACGTGTCTACCAACTCTACTGTATTGTACACTCCCAAGTACCTACTACTGTGCATCTCACACAGTAAACACTCAGTGAGTACCACTGATTGAATGATTGAGGGAATGGGTCACAGTGTATAAGATAGTTGACAGGTTAAGGAGGATGGGGACAAAGTAAAGCCCATCTGATTTGGCAGAGAGGAAGTCTTTGCTGACCTCACAGGGTCCACTTTCAGCCAAGTGAAGGTGTCGAAAGGCTGATCGTACTGCGACAAGAGGCCAAGAATGGGTCAAGAAGCTGCTGGAGTGGAAACTATGTCACCAGGTGTAAACAACCTGTACCAGATGTTTGGATGGGAATGAGTGATGGGGGCTAGATCCCTCTAGACTGTAAGCTCACTGTGGGCAGGGAATGTGTCTGTTTATTGTTATATTGTACTCTCCCAAGCACTTAGTACAGTGCTCTGACACGGGAAGCACTCAATAAATATGATTCAGTGAATGAATAAGGGAGCTGTGAAGTGGATCATGTCCACTAGTCCTCTCCCAAGAGCTCAGTACAGTGCTCTGCCCAGAATAGAATGTAAGGAGTTGAAGACAGGGAATGTGTCTACTAACTCTATTGTACTCACCCAAGTGCTTAATATAGTGCTCTGCACAGAGTACACACTCAACGACTACGTCCATTGACTGTCCACCTCAATCTCAGGGGCTGGGGGATTGAGGATAGTTTACCTTCCACCCTGAATTGATTGGCTTGCTTCTGACACCATGTTTACCTGACACCTTTCCGAATGACATGTGGGAATGGAACTAAATCAAGGGCCTAGTCTACTCCACTGCAGACTGAGGATTGACTGTTTCGGTGAGACAGAGGCAGAGGTGTCTCCATGCTTTGAGGCAGAAGGCAGGCATGTGTTTCAAAGGACAATCACACAGTTTAGAGGAAACAATTCCAAGTCCCACATCAGAAAACTAGGCTTGCAGTAGGAAAGGCAGACTCTGAAAATGGTATATACTTGAGACACATTCCTTTTTTGCCCATTACTTCCAGCATGTAAGCCTCCTTCCCCCACCCCCCACACAATCCATCACCTATTTGGGTGGCATCAACCTTTACAGCTTATTTCTATTGTGATACATAAGGCAATATTTATTAAGGGAATGATAAGCAGAATTGTGAATGAAGAAAAATGGAGAAAATATTGTGTGCTTTACAATTAACTCCAGTGGTTGCCTTTCTAGGGTATCTTTTTAAAAATTAATAAATGCTAATGGAACCGTAGCTCTGAGAATATTCCGTCTATCTTCATGAAGACTGTGCTCTCAGTGACATTCTGCTCTAATACATATTAAGACCGGTGTAGTCATTCTCCTGTGTCGTTCATCTAAACAAGATTTGTGACCTTAAACTTCAGCCGGCTCTCATCCAAATTCACCTTAAGAGCCACATTTAATATGTTTTTTCCCTAGTACTAGTGCTTACAGAAACCCATATTCCCTGACATTTAGAAAACGGTGTTGCCCACAAAAGCCATTAACATCCAAAGAGATTAAATTAAAATTCATTTAAAGGCCTCACACGTCCTTCTCAATGTATTTATTTTTAGATTTCAGTTTAAAGTGAATTTTCCCCAAATTCCAGAATAAGTTCTTTACCTTAAGCCAGTTAATTCCCATTTGAAATGCACAACAGCTGCTTCTACTAATGTACGTTAACCCGACAAACTCATGGGAGAACCTGACTAACTGCACAGTCAGGAGAGTTGGAGGTAAAATGTTTTGTATTTCTCCCAACACAGCTGAGCAAGAGTGTATAAACCTTCCACATATTACCCAATTGTCTATGTAAATACTCTAAATGCAGCTGAAGACCTTGGGTATAAACTTGTGTTGTACCAAATATCCATTTAAGTATTTACCCAAACTATTCAAATGCTATTTGAATGGAGGAAAATCAAAACAGACAATTAATTTTGTATAGCACTATATCAGTGGTGTCTCTAACAGCATTAGAGAAGAATGAGATAATTGCATAGATGCTTAATAACAGGAGAAGAAGAGAGACATTTAGAACTGTCAATAGGAGCTGGAAAACAAAAATGCAAAATAAGCCAAACTTAAACTTGTGAACCCTTTGCATTCTGATAATCTGCTTCCCTTTGTGCCTGTGGCAATTTATGTTCTAGAGTGGGCAAACCCGTGTCATATGGGATTCATTTTTATTCACTCTGTTAGACACATAGAGGCTAAGTTAACATTTCTTCATCTATTTAGGTCCAGTCAGTCAAATCACATCGATTATGCTCCTTGACCTTCATCAAGGCAACCAGGCATCCTTATTTCAGTTGGATAGTCTGTGCATTTGAAGAGTCTGTTCCGCCACCCAGGACATTAGTTTTATCGGTGCATGTTGATCAGTCAATCAATCCATGCTATTTATTGAGCACTTATTGCATGCAGAGCATTGTACTAAGCCCTTGGGAGAGTACAGTATAACAGTGTTGTTAGATACTCTCCCTGCCCATGATTGACCCAAACCTAGGGCTTTCTGGAAAGCTGTCACTAGGGAAACCAAAATGGCTGATTAAGAAGTGGGTGCATCTCAGCTGATGGAAGGGGTGACATTATAATTAATAATAATTACGGTATTTGCTAAGCACTTACAATGTGCCAAGCACTATTCTAAGCGCTGGGGTAGATACAAAATAAGCAGGTTGTCCCACGTGGGGCTCACAGTCTTAGTCCCCATTTTACGGATGAGGTAACTGAGGCACAGAGAAGCTAAGTGACTTCCCCAAAGTCACACAGCTGACAAATGGCAGAACTAGGGTTAGAACCCATGACCTCTGACTCCCAAGCCCATGCTCTGACATCGGAGGGAGATGTATGTCTATGTCAGCATCTTATTCTGGACTCTACTCACCTCTTCTGGTCTGTGTGTATTCTCTTGAAAGCCGGCCTAAGCAATGAGTCGGATGGAAAAAATAAGATATAAGATAAGATGATAACATGGCTCTGTAGAAGAAGACCAGAGAGATGGAGAAGACAGTGGTGGCTCCAGAGAAGAATGCCAGTTTCCTAGCATCTAAGCCTTACTAACCTTAATCCTAGACTGTAAGCTCATCTCTAGACTGTCAGCTCATTGTGGGCAGGGAATTTATCTGCCAACCCTGTTGTACTCTCCCAAGTGCTTAGTACAGTGTTCAGCACATAGTAAGCACTCAATAAATACAGTTGATTGATATTGATTGATTGATGAACATAGTGGGAGATAAAAGTTAATAATAATAATAATGGTATCTGTTAAGTGCTTACTATGTGTAAAGCACTGTTCTAAGCTCTGGGGAGATACAAGGTGATCAGGTTGTTCCACGTGGGGATCACAATCTTAATCCCCATTTTACAGATGAGGTAACTGAGGCCCAGAGAAGTGAAGTGACTTGCCCAAAGTCACACAGCCGACAAGTGGCGGAGCTGAGATTAGAACCCATGACCTCTGACTCCCAAGCCCAGGCTCTTTCCACTGATCCATGCTGCTTCCCTGCCACAAAATCAGGTCAGACACAGTCCCTGCCCCCAAGGAGCTCACAGTCTAATGGGAAGAGAATACAGGTCTTGAGAGCAGGAGGGTTTGTAGGGTGTGGTCAGAACAGTTGGCTCCTGGAAGGATCCATCAGGCTAGCCCCAAACATAGATAAAGGGGGAAGGTGTGGAAGTTTCTAGAATGGAAAAAAAAGAAAATAGCCCACTCCTCTGGACACGCCTCCTCCACCCCTCCACCCCCCACCCTCTTCCAAGGGGGAAAGCTGCTTTGCACGTAATGTCAATGGTTCCCCAAAGTTTTTCCAGACTTTGTTCTACAATATGTTAATGAAGTGTGATCCTTCAAAATGATCACATTAAGCAGAGGTTTATGGAGTCACCCCACCAAATCTCTGCAAAATTTAAATTACAAGGTTGCCAGATTTTCCGAGTAGGGGGATGGTTCTGGGGAAGAGGAAAACGGGACTTTGAGTTGAAAGTCATGGGCTGCGATCAGGGCACATCCCCTGTCTGTCTCTCATGCCTGTCCTTGATTTGTATTTTAAGCCAACTCTGGCTTCTACACATCAGGTTGTTCCCTTTAAGCATTTAATATTTTCCCCCCAACCGTCCCAGCACTTATGTACAGATACGTGATGTATGTTAATGTCTGTCTCCCCTTCTAGGCAAATTCCTTACTTCTTGATTGCTCCTTGCTTCTCTTTCACTAACCCCAGCTAGTGTATACTCTTCTGTACAGAAGCAGTATGGCTTAGGAGGAGCAGCGTGGTTTAGTGGAAAGAGCCTGGGCTTGGGAGTCAGAGGTCGTGGGTTCTAATCCCAGCCCTGCCACTTGTCAGCTGTGTGACCTTGGGGCAGTCACTTAATAATAATAATAATAATAATAATGTTGGTATTTGTTAAGCACTTACTATGTGCCAAGCACTGTTCTAAGCGCTGGGGTAGATACAAGGTAATCAATCAATCAATCAATCGTATTTATTGAGCGCTTACTATGTGCAGAGCACTGTACTAAGCGCTTGGGAAGTACAAATTGGCATCACATAGAGACAGTCCCTACCCAACAGTGGGCTCACAGTCTAAAAGAGTGGGCTCACAGTCTAAAAGACTAAGGTAATCAGGTTGTCCCACGTGGGGCTCACAGTCTTAATCCCCATTTTACAGATGAGCTAACTGAGGCACAGAGACGTTAAGTGACTTGCCCAAGGTCACACAGCTGACAAGCAGCAGAGCTAGGATTAGAACCCACGACCTCTGACTCCCAAGCCCGTGCTCTTTCCACTAAGCCACGCTGCTGCTTAACTTCTCTGGGCCTCAGTTCCCTCAATAGTAAAATGGGAATTAAGACTGTGAGCTTCACATGGGACAACCTGATTACCTTGTATCTACCCCAGCACTTAGAACAGTCCTTGGCATAAAGTAAGTGCTTAACAGATACCATTATTATTGTTATTATTATTATTATTATTATTATTATTATTATTATTATTATTATTGCCAGAGGAGTTGGATGCATATGTTTCACTGTCTAAAGTTTCTTCCCACCAGCTGCAAAGTTTTAAGCATTCCAACATCCCCAGCCATACCAAGAGACACAGCCACTGGTAGGTCACTTCGTAATTTGGTTTACCATTGGGAAGGAATGTTGAGATTCCATTTCCCCTTCACATCCAACTGGTGGATATCACCATCTTGACCTGACCACAGGAGTTTCACAGTCTAGAAGGGAGGAAAATACCTGTGGATTTTGTGCTTGCAGAAGAGAAGCTAAGGGAAATGTAGCAGTGAGTTTAGGGGGTGGTAACTCCATGAGTTTAAATTAGGAATAAGTACCAGATCAGGGAAAGACAGTCGTTCTTATGATTTATGATTCTGCTGTACAACTACTGTTGCTATTGAAACATTTAGCAATGCAGATATTGGTTAGATGTATACAACTAAAGAGTGTGCTGGAGTGGTCTTTGCATATACAATCTGCCCATAGAAGTAGCATGATCTACTGGAAAGAGCCTGGGAGTCAGCAGACCTGGGTTTTAATCCTGGCTCTGTGGTGAGCCCACAATAAGCAGCGTGGCTCGGTGGAAAGAGCACGGGCTTTGGAGTCAGAGGTCATGGGTTCAAATCCTGGCTCTGCCAATTGTCAGCTGTGTGAGCTTGGGCAAGTCACTTAACTTCTCTGGGCCTCAGTGACCTCATCTGTAAAATGGGGATTAAGACTGTGAGCCCCCCGTGGGACAACCTGATCACCTTGTAACCTCCCCAGTGCTTAGAACAGTGCTTTGCACATAGTAAGCACTTAATAAATGCCATCATTAACAAGCTGCCTTGTTAGAGACTGTTTGCAAACCCGTAAACCACAACAAGTAACAGACTTTGCAAAGCCACTGATGGGCTCTACCTGAGACAGATGATTGCTGGCCTGTGGGGGCGGAGACTTTGAGCCCATTGTTGGGTAGAGACCGTTGCCGATTTGTACTTCCCAAGCGCTTAGTACAGTGTGCTGCACACAGTAAGCACTCAATAAATACAATTGAACGAATCAATGAATGGAGGGAGGGAGGCATGGCTTTCTCTCCCTGTTCTACCCTGGTTCTAATGGGCCTGGGCCATCAGACTGATACATATAGCCACAGCTGTGATACCTAAGGCAGATAAAAGGCACTCATTTTGACTCATGAGGAGGCACCTGGAGTCAGTACAGAGGCACACAAAGGAGGAGAAGCAAGAAAGAAGAATTCTGAGAGTAGCAGGAGAGCAGCACTTGGAAGCAGAAAGAAGGAGTGGCGGAAGAGGTTCCTTTGACCACAGACTGGTATTGGACCCTTGGGTGGTGGAGGGAATAAGTGTATATATGTGTCACTCTCTTGCATGTTGCTAACACCAAGTAGAATACTTTTAACAGGAGCCTTGGTGATCAGAGGTATGGTTTGATTTCTACCATGTGTCACCAAGGCTCCCCTGGTCCAGGAAGGTCCTGGTTCATATGAACCAGGGGCTCATGACAGCTCTTCAACTTGTCTCCTGTGTGACCTTGAATGAGTCACTTCACTTCTCTGTGCCTGTTATTTGTAAAGTGGGGATTATGACTGTGAGCCCCATGTAGGACATGGAATGTGTCCAACCTGCCTATCTTGTATCTATCACATTGCTTAGTACAGTGTCTGGCATGTAGTAAGCACTTAATGAATACCATTAAAATAAAACAGAGGAGAGTGGAGCATTTGGCATTCTTCTGTACCTTTGCAGCCAGCCCTTAGTGTGCAGGAATGGCTAGTTGAAGCCCAAATGTTTCCTGTGTCTTTTGGGGCTTCCAAATCTGAGTCATGGGGCAGCAAACTACTGGGGTGAAATCTTGAGTGTATTAGTATGGATCCCCAAGACAGCACCTACCCTGGTTGTAAATTACCTTGGCCCCTAGGACCTCAAAAATGTTGGAAACTTCACAACTCAGCCACACTATAGCACATCTATTGGAAAACTTCATCAATGGAGTAATTTTAGTAATTTAGTAATTTTAGAGAAGCAGTGTTACTCAGTGGAAAGAGCACGGGCTCTGGAGTCAGAGGTCATGTGTTCAAATCCCAGATCCATCAATTGTCAGCTGTGTGACTTTGGGCAAGTCACTTCTCTGTGTCTCAGTTAACTCATCTGTAAAATGGAGATTAAGACTGTGAGCCCCCCATGGGACAACCTGATCACCTTGTAACCTCCCCAGTGCTTAGAACAGTGCTTTGCACATAGTAAGCGCTTAACAAATGCCATCATTATGATTATTTTGACTAATAAGGACAAGTAAACAATGGATGATGGAGACAGGAAAAACACTAGCAGAAAGCAGCAGAACAGAGAAAAAACAGAGTAGTAAAGATAGAAACACAGAAAGAGAGGTTACCCGGAAAGAGACAGGCTACTGGAAAAGTCAGAGAGATGTAGCACCACAGAGACTGGGAGAAAAACAGACAGAAATAGAAACCATGCAACAGAATACTAAGGGATTCCTGGTTGCAGACTGGTACATAACCTTCTAGACTGTGAGCCCATTTTTGGGTAGGGACCATCTCTATATGTTGCCAACTCGTACTTCCCAAGTGCTTATTACAGTGCTCTACACACAGTAAGCGCTCAATAAATACAATTGAATGAATGAACATAACCTCAGCCTTTTTCTAGCTCATTACTAGCTCATAATGTGTTATTCCAATTTTCAAATTTGTTCAGAATTATTTGCACATCTTTTGTGAGTGCTTTCAGAGCACAGTCATCCACTTATAGAGGCTCCTGAAGGATTGATTCAAGGACTTTCAGTGATACTCATGGCCTGGTGAGATGAAAGATTTTCCCAGAGGACAATTACCTATTGTAACATCAGCTTTCAGATACCTTGATGAATCCTCAAGTATGTATTGGACTTGCATAGATGTGACCTTTATTATTTGCAAAAGAGCTGTTTAAATGATTCTGGGGAGGTTGGAAGAAACAACAAAAAGATTTAGACAAGGTCATAGCTCCCTGACTTTTTCCACAATTTGGAGATCCCTTGGAAGTGATCTCTTCTGCCTTACCTATGCACTTGGATCTGATACTCACTTGATATTCATCCTACTTTCAGCTCCCCCAGCACTTATATCCATATACCTTGCCATTTCCCCTATCTGTAATTTATTTCAATGTCGGTCTCCCCTTTTTGAATGTAAGCTCCTCCTGAACAGGGAGGATGTCTACCAACATTATAGTACAGTATACTCTCCCAAGCCTTAGTACACACAGTAATTGTTCCATAAATACCATTGTTTGCTTGATTGATTTGGCCTCATTTGCTGGGAAAGGGACACTGTTGTTGTCTTATGCTGGCAAGTCATATCCGACCCATAGCGACGCCATGGACTCATCTTTCCCAGAATGCCTGCCACTTCCATCTGCAGTCATTCTGGTAGTGTACCCATAGAGTTTTCTTGGTAAAAATCCAGAAGTGGCTTTACCATTGCCTTCTGCACAGTAAACAAGTCTCTGCCCTCGACTCTCTCTATGCCACTGCTGCCCAGCACAGTTGAGTTTTTGACTTGTAGCATATTGCCTTCCACTCTCTAGCCACTGCCCAACCTAGGGATTGATTGGTAATGCGTCTGCTTGACTCTCCCTCTTGTAGTTGAGACTGGTAGAGTACTGGAAACTCTCCAGGTGTGACCCAGAGAGGGCAAAAGGACACAGATTTATCTAATTCATTAATTCAATCGTATATATTGAGTGCTTACTGTGTGCAGAGCACTGTACTAAGCGCTTGGGAAGTTCAAGTTGGCAACATATAGAGACAGTCCCTACCCAACAGTGGGCTCATGGTCTAGAATGCCACCTGAATAGCGATGATCCACATACAAAGCCTTTCATCTCAGAATTTCAATGCACTCTGAAAGGTTGGAATGCCACAGTGGCTGAAACCAAGGCATAAGAAAGGCAAGGCATTGAGTGTTTCGTGAGGAAGCTGTTATTGCCCAGTATATAAACTCACACTGAGTACCTACTGGAAACCCACTCTCCGAAGGAAAAGGGTGAGTTCAAGACAGGGAACAAAAACAAAGTATCCCCTAAAGGCTGAACTTGGGCGGAAATACTCAGACATGTATAAGCAGAAGGGAAATGGCAGGTTTAAATTTGTTTTTAGAAGGGAAATGGCCTTAACAAAACAGGATGCATTTTGAGGAGAAAGATGTATTTTTGGAATCACCTTTTCCCCCTGAGATGAAAAGAAATCTATTTATATGAAATAAAGGCCCTAAGACAAGACTAGGAACTCTATTGAAACCTCTTAAGGGGCTAGCATATCAGAAAGAAACAAGCTAAGGATAACTAAAGAGCTCCACTAAATGTCAGTTCTGTCTAACCTACTGGCTAGGCCTTTTCAATATCAGTTGGCCATTCTCTTACAAACAGTGATGAGTGTTTTATTGGATAAGAGGTACCTTCCCCCTTTACTCAGAGAACTTTCACCTAGTCTACAACTCCTCAAGTTGTCCACACCCTGACTCTTCCTCCCCAACCCTGAGCCAGCTTCTCAGAACAGGCTCTCGTCTCAGGTGAGGTGCCTCATCCTTTCTGACTGAGTGCCCAGCCCGCAAACCTTACTTGATTTGTTTCTTTTGCTCCTCTCCTCTTGGTTTCCTTCTCTCCATGCTGTACCTGAGAAGCAGTATGGCATAGTGGATAGAGCACGGGCTGGGGAGTCAGAAGGTCATGGGTTCTAATCCTGCCTCTTCCACTTGTCTGCTGTGGTATCCTGGGCAAGTCCCTTCATTTCTCTGTGCCTTAGTTACCTCATCTAGAAGCTGGGGATTGAGACTATGAGCCCCACATGGGAAAGGGACTATGTCCAACCTGATTGGCTTGTATCCACCCCAGTGCTTAGTACAGTGTCTGGCACACAGTAAGTGCTTAAGTACCACAATTATTATTATGATTAACTACCTCCTCAGAACTTTCATAATATTATTATTATTCTATTTGTCAAACACTGATGTAAGGGCTGGGGTAAATACAAGTTGATCATATTGGACAGATTGTCACACAGGGGGCTCACAGTCTAAATAGGAGGGAGGACAAGTATTTCATTTCCATTTTACAGTTGAGGAAACTGAAGTACAGAGAATTGAAGTGACTTGCCCAAGGTGACACAGCAAGCAACTTGAAGAGTGAGGATTAGAATCTAGGTCTTCTGACTACCAGGCCCATGATTCAATTCATTCATTGTCGTATTTATTGAGTGCTTACTGTGTGCAGAGCACTGTACTGCTTGGGAAGTACAAGTTGGCAACATATAGAGACGGTCCCTACCCAACAGTGGGCTCACAGTCTAGAAGGGGGAGACAGAGAACAAAACAAAACATATTAACAAAATAAATAGAATAAATATGTACAAATAAAATAGAGTAAAATACATAGAAACATATACAGGTGCTGTGGGGAGGGGAAGGAGGTAAGGTGGTGGGGATAGAGAGGGGGAGGAGGGGGAGAGGAAGGAGGGGGCTCAGTCTGGGAAGGCCTCCTGGAGGAGGTGAGCTCTCAGTAGGGCCTTGAAGGGAGGAAGAGAGCTAGCTTGGCGGATGTGTGGAGGGAGGGCATTCCAGGTCAGGGGGATGACGTGGGCCGGGGGTCGATGGCAGGACAGGCGAGAACGAGGCACGGTGAGGAGATTTGGTGGCGGAGGGTGCGGGGTGGGCTGTAGAAGGAGAGAAGGAAGGTGAGGTAGGAGGGGGCGAGGTGATGGAGAGCCTTGAAGCCGAGGGTGAGGAGTTTCTGCCTGATGCGTAGATTGATTGGTAGCCACTGGAGATAACTGATCTTTTCACTAGGTCATGCTGCTTCTCATTTTTATGCCACTTTTATACCACTTCCACTCTTATGGAGGAAATAAAATAAAGGCCCTAAGACAAGACTTGGAACTGTATTGAAACCTCTTAAGGGGCTAGCAAAACACTTATCACTCGTAACATAGTATTTTTGCATATGTAGACATTCACACACTACTATAATGATTAATAATAATTATTATGGTATTTAAGTGCCTACTGTGTGCCAAGCACTGTACTAAGTGCTGGAGTAGATACAAGAGATTGGAAAAAGTCCCTGCTCCACTTGGGGTTCACAGTCTAACTAGGAGGAAGATGATTTAAAACCATTTTAAATATGTGGTAACTGAGAAACAGAAAAGTTAAATGAATTGCCCAAGGTCTCACAGCAGATAAATGGTGGCACTAGGATTAGATTAGCTAGGGTTAACCAGGATTACTCTTGCAAGTGCTTAGTACAGTGCTCTGTACCCAGTAGATTGTAAGTTCCTTGAAGGCAGGGAATCATTTGCTAACTCTATTGGACTCTCCCAAGTGCTCAGGTCAGTGTTGTCTACAAAGTAGACTGTAAGCTCCTTGAGGGCAAGGATCACATCTACTAACTCTGTTGGACTCTCCCAAGCACTCTGTACAGTGTTGTGCACATAGTAGATTGTCAGCTCTTTGAGGGCAGGGATCATGTCGTCTAACTCTATTGTAGTTTCCCAAGCTCTTAGGATAATGTCTTGCACACAATAGGTACGAGATAAATATGACTGATTTATTAACCTAGCTCCTCCTAAACCTCTTTTGGGCTTACAGCTGTTCACTTTAGGTTTGGAATGATTATGAAGCAAGTGTTTTTTTGTTTTTGTTTTTTTGCCTTGTGTTCTGGTCTGCTTTATAATTCAGGATAGGAGGTGAAGTAGGAATAAGGACCCCTAGAAGGAACATGGTCTTCATCCAAGAGAGGGGCAGGGAGAAAATCAAATCAATTAATCAGTGGTATTTATTGAGTGCTTAGTGTATGCAGATCACTGTACCAATTTTTTGGCCTGCCCAACTTCCTGTTAGATTCCAGGGAGCTGACACATGCTCATAATGCAAGTGTAGAATGATGGGAAATGACATTGATTGACTGGGAAAAGGGCTGTAGCCAAGAAGATTTTTCTATTCAGTTGTTCTAAGGAAAGTGACTTTTAGCTTCTGAAGCTGGGGGAAAGTTAGAAGTCATAGTTTTCATTTATGTACTTGAACATAGGTTTTTTGTTTTTTTTGAAGTTGCTTTGGTAGAACTGATCTCCTGGCAAGACCCTCTCTTTTGAGACAAATTTTGTTACTGCCTCATGAGGGCTGGGATCATGTCTTCTAACTCGGTTGTACTCTCCCCAACAGCTTGTGCCACCCACCTCGAAAGAGCTTCCTTCAGTCTATCTCTCTAGGTTTATTCTGGATTGCATTCTGATGCCTTCACTTTGGGTAAGTAATTCACAGCCCGAAGTGACATCAGTCAGAGGAGAGCAGTAATACCATTTCCTTTGGAGTAGGCAGAAAGCTGACTTTGTGCTTATTCTGTTAAAGTGTTTCCTGTCAATGAGAAGTAAGAATAGAACATAAGGAAAGTGAGTATTGTCTGAGAGTGTTCTGCATTCAAACTATTGAAGGACACCTGTGAAAATACTCAAAGATACTGTGTAGTTTGGGATGTGGGGCTTAAGGAAAAATCGAAGTTTCCCCCACCTGCAGCATACCAAATAATTATCACTCACCCATTTTAAACTTTCCTTTTAAAGCACCTTGAGGAAACCAAAAATTATATAAATCTTAATTGGATAGACTTAAATTACTATCTGCATTTTGGTAATGGCGTTACACACCACAAACTACGGCAACATTTTCACATCTGCTGCTCCCAAACTCACTGAGAAGTCATGTGCCTGCCTCAAAGTCAAACAAAGTTAGTAGAAGAGACAGGATTAGAATCCAGGGTGCTTGACTCTTACTCAAACGGCTCTATTTGCACTACACTGCCAGAGGAGGGATCGTTTTGGGTTTATAATGAACATTTTGAGAATTTATTCTCAGAAGTTATTTGTTCAGTCAAGTATGGGTTTTTTTTGCAGTTTTGGAAAGAGGCCTCTTTCAAAAACCACATGAGTTTTCAGATATAGCACTTCTCCAATCTCAAGGCATAAGATAGCCAACAGAACTAGCTTAAACATTGAGTTAGTTCTATCATGCACTTTTGGTTTCTATGTTTACTTACATAGATCTTAGGCAATTTTGAGGCATATCTGAGCTAAAGTCCATTGTCATTTTGTCGATCCTACGTTCTTACTAATGCATGTGTTGAATTCAGTGTGTCAAAGTTAAACTAAGGAAAGCATTAGTTTAGGATTTCAGATTGTAAATAAACTTGAAACCCTAAGCTGACCAAATAAACAGGAGAAGCATTAAGGGTTTGCAAGTCACAGGCATTGTTGCTGTTTCATGAGAAATCCAAGACTACAAACTCCAGTTTCCTAAATGCAGTTCATTTATTTCATTCCACAGAGCACCTCAGGTAATGCCAGACTCTTTCTTTTCCTGGAATAAGGATGTGTCTTCAAAGGGAAGCCAAAAAATTGGCAGTAAATTATAATTTAAATATCCATTCAAACTGTTGCATTAATTTTCTTCCAGATGACAGTCTGAGTTAAAAGCTCAGCTCCAACTCACCTTATTTTACTAGAGCAGTGTAAAGCTGCACGACTATAAAACAAATCCAACTATTTCCTGTGAGGAAAAATGTTTCCCCTTTGCCGCAAGGCTTGACAACAGAAGAAAGAAAACTCTAGTTTTTTCCCTGTGGGAAATTACCTCAAATTAGTTCAATTTATGGACCGGTTATATTTTTTCTTTCTGAATCATATCACTGACCGCACGGAAGGTTTTTCGGATCATCCTTGTTCAACTCAGAACCAATAGCTTCTGAGATGTAAGGCTTGAACTACAGGGGAGTTGAATGGTGAAATATTTGGGCATCACATTAAATATTTACTCCTTAATGTTCCTTTAGCCTAAACCAGCCAGTACATTGCTGGAGGGTGGTTAATAAAGCAGTAAATCAGAAGATTCAAATACATGATGGAATGGCTGCCAGAAAGAGGTCATCTGACAGGTTTTTCCAAAAAGAAGTCAAAACTCATGACTGGAAAAAATTGTGCAATAAACTACATTAAGAATATTTGTGCCACATGTGCTGTTTTCTACAGAATCCCAACTGTAGATTTGTTGTTTCAGAGGTCTAGATGTTTCCATTATGTACCCTGCCACCTTCTTCAGCAGCCTGTTGGTGTATGTCCAAATTTGAAGAGGGAGGGCAGATTCACATATATGATTCTGAACTTGCAAACAGCAAGACTAGGGGGTGACAGTTATCTGTGAACATTTGGTACTAGAGGCAGCATGGTCAGGTGGGAAGAGACAAGAGGTTTGGGTTCTAATCATTAACTCATATTTATTGAGCACTTACTGTGTGCAGAGCACTATACTAGGTGCTTGGGAGAGTACAATGTGTCAGATCAATATAACTCTCTCAAACGATTAGTACAATACTCGGGTCACAGTAAACAATCAATGTCAATGACTGAATGATCTAGGAGTGTGGCATCTGAGGGAAAGGAGGACACAGCCCCTCTTGGAATCTTTGCCATCTTTAGAACGCTCTTTCCTCTTAGTCTGAACTGTCCCTAGCCTGAGAGCCTAAAGAAAGCTGTGTGGCAATTGGAAAGACTTGGAAATGGATGCAAGGTGAGTGAAAAATCGATCTTCCACGTAACTCAGCCTAACTAGTTATTTTTGCATAATCTGAAATCTATGAGCTAATTAGGAAAGAATTAAACTACAGATCTGATGTGTGGCCAGTAAATTGCCCAATAAGGAAGGTGTTGAATGCACAATTAGCCTGAAACATGGGTCCTCCCCCTCCCCCACTGCCCATGGCCATCTATCTGTGAGGTCCTTCAAGCATGACAACCTCCAAAATTTAGCCACTATTTTCCTCTGGTGTGAAAATAGAAGCTCACTTGATGGTCCCAGGGAGCTTTTCTATATCCCTTTTGTATCTCAGAGAACTCAATATTTAATCATTCTTTCCATCCCTGAAATCTTTAAATAATAAAAAATGGAAGCGATGCAGTGTATAATTTGGCACTAGGAACTCTGAGTCGGTGGATGAACACCGGTCTAGGACACAGAGATTCTAGATTCTGGGAACCTGGTTCTTTCAGAGGCCTGAGGGGCTAACGCTGCTCAATTACCCCCAGTAATTATCGATGGGGGGGCAGGGGCATGTGAACAATTAGCCTGCATCTCTCTGGGAGAAGTAATTAGCTGGTAAAGTACCTTGAAGACAAAAGGCCTATCAAATATTTAAAAATGTTAAGTATGACCCCAGCGAAAAGGTGCTCGGCTCTCTTCAGCCACCCCAGATGGGATCTGCAGGTTTCTCTCTATTTAGCAAATGCCCGTCATTCAGTGTGAATTCCAGCACTGAACTGGAAACCTGGTAACATCATGACATGTAGTATGACAGTTAACATAATGGCTCTAAGCAGGTGTGATGGAAAATAGTATGTTTTTTAAATGTTACGGGAATAAAGGATGTTCCTCCTCTAGCCCCACTGGATAAATTATGGCCTGCATATTTTATAATGCAATATATGGCATACTATTGGACAGAAAGCCAATTAAAAAAGCAGAGAAAGAGCACAGGACTGGGAGTCAAGAGACCTGGGTTCTAATTCTGACTCCACCACTTGCCTGCTGTGTGACCTTAGGAAAGTCACTTACTTGATCTTGGCCTCAGATTCTTTATCTTTAAATGGGGATGAAATCCCTGTTCTTCCCTTTAGACAGTGAACCCCATTTGGGACAGGGACTTCATCTGCTCTGATTGCATTGTCTCTACCCCAGTGCTTAGCACACAGTAAGTGCTTAACCAATACTTCAGGAAGCTCTAGGCAGGGAATGACATTCTAGGGCAGGGGGTGGGACAGGCCTGGGGTCGGGGAGGGGGAGCTTGGAGCTGTCTGCAATGTAAGCAAGAGAGAGAAAAGGATGGAGAGGGGGTACCAGGAAACTTCTTGAGAGTCTCGCCACTGCATCGTGTTGAGGGGGGGAGGGAGATTGATGGAACTGTCTGAAATCTCTCCTCCACCCCCATTACTACCATTGACGTTGTGCAGTGGTGGAACCCTCTCTGCACAACCCCAGGCGGTTAAGGGGCAGGGGGAATGCCAGCATTAGTGGGAGAGCAGCCACGGTGACATTGGCCCTCCAGCGAGTTGTTAAGGGGGTGGAGGTGAGAGAGCTTTAAACCCCCATTTCCCCAGTGGAGCCCTGAACCCTGTAGGACCCCCTCTGCCCCAGAGATGGCTTGACTCTTATTGCCTGGGTTGGGCTTCTGATTCTTTGAACTAGCCTTGGTCCTGATTTGTGGAATGGTCAGTTTGGACTCTCTCCTATATAGACACCCTTAAGCCAGTTGGAACCTAAGGCAAATTCAACGGTTGAATCTGTGGATGTTTCAGAGCAGTGCATAGCACGCATAAGCTGCTGTTGACAATTCCAAGCTGCAAACAATTAATTCGCATGTTTGACTAATTCGGTCTGACTTCTAAATCTTTGGACTTGTCTCAGGCCCCCGTCAGTCGGTTGCGGAAAATCAGTTTTCCATGTCGGAGCTTTTTCTCATGTTTACAAGCAGAAAGGAATTCAATTTGCCCTCTGGATGTCTTTTAATGAACTTTCATATGTGAAGCACATGTGCTTCATATTTATGCTCGGCTTTATTATGAAGGAAGTTTGAGCCATCCGGAACCCAGGCCATGCGGCTTGTTTTCCCGCCATTGCTTAGAAAAAGAGCCATAGACTGCCTCGTGCAATAGGCGTACTTGTGACTGGCATGGGAAAAGGTGAAAAGCAGGGTTTCTAGGGGGCGAGAATATGATACAGATTTCCTGTGATTCAGGGATGAGTGGTTTGCTCATTAAAGGAAAAAAAAAAGATTGTAGTTGGACTTTGTGTTCCAGACCTGAGGTCAAGAGGAAACATTCTGCAGAATTAGGATGTTTCCAGTGAGTGCACACATGTCAAGGATTCCCCTGCTTCATTAGCTATACCCCATGTCTCCCACCCCAAAGCAAAATGGGGGCCCACACCCTTACCCAGGAAATCTGGATTACTCGGACCAAAGCCATAGCAATCCAGATGGGATTGAGAGATTTGCTAATTGGCCAGTTAACTGGCACAACTAACCTTCTGCTCATCTGGGGCAGCCTAGGCATTGCCAACCAGCTCAGTCCTCGGTCTTTCTTGCCCTGAGACCGCTATCGTAGGAACCATATGTTATGGAGGAGAAAAATGGACATTGGCCTCAGATAACCCAGTGAATTTTCACCTGTGTTCACTAAAAGACAGTAATAGAACTGGGTGCCGGGATCCAGAGATGAAAGCTTTGAGTGGTTTTGGCAGCTAGTGAGCAAGAATGGTGTGTGGAAGAACAACATTCCCTCCAACCCTGTGGTTTTCTCCACTGAAGTGGTTCTTGAGGCTGATGGGTATTTGGAAAATGGGTCAAGGCACTAATTCTTTTCCAGCAAAATGGGAACCCAATGGTGAAACAAGTCACCAGAGAAATGATTGTTTTTTCCCCCTCTCCCTCTCCCTTCCTCCCTTGTCAGGCTTGGAAATCTGTACCCAGCAGCAGAAAGAAATCTCCCTAGATAGTTCATTAGCAGGTGCAGAAGGTGGGTAAATTAGTATCCACAGGTGCTGTATTAACTGGGCTATTGCTCCATCCTCAATTGGTTTCTAAACAAGCACACATTTGTGTTCAGGCTTTGAAGACTTTTAAAAACCCCATTGCCTCACTTAACTGTATCAAACACTCTACTTGGAGTAGGTAAAAGATAACACTGGAGTAGGTAAAAGATAATTAGGTCAGACAAAATCCCTATCCCACTTGGGGCTTGCTGTCTAAGTAGGAGGGAGACACAGAATAAATCCCCATTTTACAAATGAAGAAACAGTCACAGAAAAGTGAAGTGACTTGGCTAGGGTTGCACAGCAGGTAGAAGGCAGAACTGTGATTAGAATCCAGGCCCTCCAACTCCCAGGTCCATGCTCTCCCCACTCGGACACATGGTTTCTCCATGTTTACTGGTATCAAGATGATGCTACACCTGAAAATAGGGAACATCAGTGATATGTACAGTTCACAACTGGTGCTCTGAATAGCATTTTAAAATTTTGATTAAAGTATTCTGTTGCCATCTGTGCTGATTTCTCTGACATGACAGTCTGGCCTAGTGAAAAGAACACGGGCCTGGGAGTTAGGGGACCCAGGTTCTAATTCTAGCTCTACTAATTGCTTGCTGTGTGACCTTGGGCAAGTCACTTAACTTCAGTTCCCCTATTCTCCCTCCTACTTAGACTGGGAACCCCATGTGGGACAGAGACTGTGTCCAACCTAATTCACTTGCACCTACCCTAACACTTAGAACACATGTTCAGTGCTTAACAGATTCTATAAAAAAAAAGGCTTGGCCTAATTTCTCCTTCACTCTGAGTAATTGGCCCACCCCTGTAACTTTCATGTCTGCTAATGCTGGTAGCAACTATACATACTTATTCATATTTTATGTGATAAATTGAACACTGGACCAGTGGGATATTCAACCGAACTGTGAGGGATGGGGCAGGGGGGAAACAGGAGGTCTATAATTTGTTTGTGCATTGCTTGGTGTGGTGACATTTGGTCACTGCACGTCTCTGAAGCAAACTAGTTTGACAATTCATCATAAGCTGTATTTACTGAGTGACTACTGTGTGCAGGGCACTGTACTAGGCACTAGGGAGCATACAAGTCGGAGCTACAGTCCCTGCCCTTGAGGAGTGTGCAATTTCAGAGGACAACTAATTTGGCATAGTGTTATATCATGGTACAAATGGGATTCTGCCTTGTAAGAGCCCCTGATTGTTTTGAGTTTCAAAATGTGAAATCAGTGCCTCATATATCTTAATGCATGAGCATTAAGTTAATTTGATATCATCTGATGCCCTACTGAGAGCTCACCTCCTCCAGGAGGCCTTCCCTGACTGAGCCCCCCATTTTTTCCTTTCCTCCTCCTCCCCTCCCCATCGCTTTCCCTCCCTCTGCCCTACCCCCTTCCCCTCCCCACAGCACTTGTATATATTTGTACCTACTAATTACTCTATTTGTGCATATTTACTATATTTTATTAATGATGGGTATATAGCTATAATTCTATTCATTCTGATGGTATTGACACCTATCTACTTGTTTTGGTTTTTTTTGTCTGCCTCCTCCCTTCTGGACTGAGCCCGTTGTTGGGTAGGGACCATCTCTATATGTTGCTGATTTGTACTTCCCAAGTACTTAGTACAGTGCTCTGCACACAGTAAGCGCTCAATAAATAGATTGAATGAATGAATCCATAACTGAGTGGATGGAGTGCCCCATTAGAGTGTAAGCTCCTTGAAGGCAGGGACTGTCTTGTTTATCTGTTCTACTTTTCCAAGTGCTTAGTACAGTGCATTGCACCCAGTGGGCTCTCAATAAACACCATTACTCGATTAGAACAGTGCTTTGCACATAGCGCTTAACAAATACCGTTATTATTATTATTGTTATAACTACTATTCCTCAGTGATAGAACACATAAGAGGATGAAGAGAGCAACAGAGATAACTGAAAAGTCAAAAACATGATCATTAAAAGCTAAAAGAACCTGGGTTGAATTAGTGTATGGAGGGTGATTCAGCAGTATTCAAGCTCAGAAAGGCCTTTCTGAGCCTAGCCACCCCTCCTGCTGCTGACACCATCTCTGGCTTGTGATTAGAACAACTGTCTGTTTCCCATCTCTACTTCTGGTCTCCCTCCCTGTTCTCATTCTCAGCCTTTCAAGGCTACTTTCTTGGTGGGAGAGGCAAGGGGGTGCGGTTGGGTGTTCCTGGAAGGCACAATATCCTGCCACATTCCTGGACTGCTCCTTAAGTTTATGTCTGACAGGGAAAAGACCAAAGCCCGAGGGGGCCTTTACAGAGATGATGATGATGATGGTATTTGTTAAGGGCTTTCTATGTGACAAGCACTGTTCAAAGCACTGGGGTAGATACAAGGTAATCAGGTCATCCCACATGGGACTCACAGTCTTAATCCTCATTTTACAGATGAGGTAACTGAGGCCCAGAAAAGTGAAGTGGCTTGTCCAAGGGCACAGCAGCCAAGTGGTGGAGCTGGGATTAGAACCGATGACCTCTTACTTCCAGGTCTGGGCTCTTACCACTAAGCCACACTGCTTCTCCAACGTGAGAGGGGTGAGGGGGTGTGTAAGGGTGGGAAGGAGGGGCTAAGGGGTCCCTCCTGGCCTGGCCCCCGAGCCCTCGGCCAGAGTCCTGCCCTTCTCAGTCTGTACATCCGTCCATCACTGATGATAGCCTCACAGCAGCAAAGCCTCCAGAACCATGTATTTTTCTTTTTTATATTTAAGTGCTTACTATGTGTCAAGCACTGTTCTAAGCTCTGGGGTAGGTATAAGTTAATTAGGTGGGACCACAGTGTAAGTATGAGGGAGAACAGGTAATCCCATTTTACAGTTGAGAAAACTGAAGCACAGAGAAGAGAAGTGACTTGCTCCTCTAGGCTGTAAGCACATTGTGAGTATGGAATGTGACTGCTTATTGTTACAGTGTACTCTTCCAAGCACTTAGTACAGTTCTCTGCACAGTAAGTGTTCAACAAATATGACCTACTGACAAGATGACACATCAAGCAATTGGTAGGGCCGGGATTAGAACCCAGGTCCTTCTGACTCCCAGGGCTGTGATTTCTGCACTAGGCCACGGTGGTACAGCTTTTTATCTTGCTCCTACTCTGCAGAGAAGTGTTTTGCAAATATTTCCGACCTCTCTATAACTGAACATGCTCCACAAGTATTTTTATCCCCAGTTCCCTGGGAAACAAAGTCTCAGATTGGTCAAGAAGCTCATAAACTCCATGTGAGTTGGGACCATGTGTTTCACATCCGACGTGCTTTGCCCAGGCATATAGAGCAATGCGTTCAGTAGATGCTCAATCAGTGCCATTTCCGTTGCTGAGTCAGGATTCAGCCCCAAGTTTGTTTTTCTCAGCACTGTTTCTGCAGGCAATCAATCAGTCAATGGGATTTATTCGGGCACTTAAGAAGCAGCGTGCCCTGGTGGAAAGAGCATTGGTCTGGGAGTCAGAAAGTCATGGATTCTAATCCTGGCTCCACAACTTGTCTGCTGTGAGACCTTGGGCAGTCACTTCACTTCTCTGGGCCTCACTTCCCTCATCAGCAAATTGGGGATTTTCTCCTCTTTCTTAGACTGTGAGCCCCATGTGGACTTGATTATCTCATCTACCCCTGCTCTTAGTACAGTGCTGGACGCATAGTAAGCACTTAACAACAACCACAATTATTATTATTATTACTACTGTGCACAGAGCACTCAGGAGAGTATTATGGAGTTGGTAGCTATGATCCCTGCACTCAGAGGGCTTACAATCTAGTGGGGGAGACAGACAATAAAAATAAATTATCAAGAGGGGAAGCAACAGGGTATAAAGATGGGGACACAAGTGCTGTGGGGCTGGGGGAAGGGCAAACATCAAAATCCTTAAGCACACAGCCAGCACAGTTGGGAGGGTGAATACTGCAGAGTTGGAGCCTTGTTTTTCCCCTCCGATTCTGGACTATTGTTTAATCTGTCATCCGTGTGGGCTTGGGGCGACTGAAGGGAAGAAGAGCAAAGAGAAAGATGTAGCGAGAGGTGGGGGTGAGGGAAATTACTTGAGGGAAGCGATGCATCTTTTCTGGTGGCGGAAGATATCTGCTGGGTCCCGGAGAGCAGCCTGAGGTGAGGCCGATTCATTGCTCCTGCCGATTGTTTAATGATCGCCAAGAGCAGAGCTCCTCAAAGGATGTCACCTCTCTCACGCCGGGTTGTTGAGCAATAAGCGTGAGGGAGTGTGTGAGGAAAGCACCGGAGCTTCACTGTCTCCCTGGGCTGTTAATAATACGCTGGACAAGGGCAATAAATAATTGACAGTTTCACTGAGCTATTTCTTGGTTATTCATGACTTTAGACATGGTCCTTTAAATCAGCGGCATCTAATCTTGTTACATCACTTGCACTCCTCAGCTCAAACATTAATATGTCTGCCGGTGACATGTGATGCATAGCGGTTTTTCAGAGATATCCCAGACTGCTGATCTGTGCCAGTCAAGAGCAATGTAATTGTCAATGGCAGACAGAAATATTATTGCCAGACAGAACAGTGTAAATAATAATAAAAAAGCCTTCCAACCCTATGCCAAGAAATCTCCATAATTAGAGAGTGATCTCTTCAGTTACATCCACTGTACATCACTGCTGAATTAGAATTGCAATAGACTAAATAGAAGGACTCAATTCAATAGGACCAAAACACCCATACAGTTTTGATCATAGAAAGAGCTCGGGGAGAGTTTTCAATGTTGATCCTCTCACTGTATAGACACCTGCGTAGATGGCGCTAGCTCTTAGCAGAGCAGATAGGCCTGTGACCATAGAATGACATCAAAGCCACCTAGGGTAATTACTCCATTTTAATTAGACAGTCTGAGGATACAGAATATGAGGCATTAGCCGGTACCCACTGGGTCGGGTGGACAATAGGACCGAGCAATAACGTGCTGCTTCTTTTCTTCAAAGCAGCATTACCAGTATTCACTAATGAATCCTCGAAATCATCTGCCGTGACAGAGATAAGCATCGTGTCAGCTTCTCCTATGGAGCCTGCCTGATTTAAAAAAAAAAAAAAAAAAAAACAAACCCAGAAAACACCTCAGAAGTACCATGAAGAAGAGAGTCCCAGGGCCCGGTGGAAAACAAGTTGGGCCCTTGATCCCAATTTCACAGATGGAGGAAACCCAAATCAAAGTGTCTAATGAGCGTCACCCTATTCTGTGGCTCTGTGTTTGGGTGTTTCCAATGCTCTAAAGGAAACCTTCTTTGGGGGTACAATTTCTCAAGTTTCTCTTCTCTACCCAGAATTTTGCTAGGGGAAGCTTCATAAAAAATGCATCCATCCAGAATATGAATATTTCTATAGCATCTTTCGCTGTAGCA
Organism: Tachyglossus aculeatus; assembly: GCF_015852505.1. Lineage (NCBI taxonomy): Eukaryota > Metazoa > Chordata > Mammalia > Monotremata > Tachyglossidae > Tachyglossus > Tachyglossus aculeatus. Next base: position 3,971,384 of record NC_052098.1, on the reverse strand, counting down.
CCTAAGGATTTTTGCACTCAGTTTTTTTGAGCTTCCTGCTTTTTTCTCAACTTTCAGGACTTCTTCCTTACACTGGGGTAACCACAAATGGCTTTTTGAAATTTACCAGGCTTGCTGTTGAAATGGTGCAGTCCTCTCTCAATTCATTCCTTTGTTCATTTTACAGAAAATGGCGAGGGTCGGGGGAGGGTGCAAATGGAGACGTAGGGATGCCGAAACATTGGAGATGGAGGAAAACACACTATGACTTTCGGTTGACCCAATTCCATTCTGTCAGCTCGTGGTTTAGTGATCAGATTTTGGTGCGTACCCACTAGGCTACAAGCTCCTTGTCGGAAGGGAATGTGTCTACCAACTCTATTTGTCTTGTGCTCTCCTAAGTGCTTAGTACAGCTATGTGCTTTGCACATAGTAAGTGCTCATTAAACTTGATTGATTCTTTTACCAAGTTCCACATTGCTCTGACTCATCTATGACTCTCAGATTAAAATATCCAACTCTGTTCTAGTCAAAAGTAAGGATTTGCTTTGCATCTGCATGTGGCCTAACTGGGGGAATACAAGAAACTTCTCCAGCGATTGCCAGCATCAACAGCGTGATAATATTCCCAAAGGCCCCAAGTTCCTCTCACTAAAGTTTCTGCCAATCTCCTTCTGGTTGTCCAAGTGTGGGAGAGCAGTTGGGTCATCTCAGGAATTAGGACTGCTGCTAAAACTCCAAATCAGAAGAGGTCTCCTGGTCTGTGAGTTGCAGTAAAGTAACATAAGGCCTGGTTTCCTTTTCCCCACATTCCTTTCCAGCTTAATGTTTCAGAGTCTGATGTGGTGAGGGAATTTTGCCCAGGTCAGTTGAAATGCATATCCCAAATCACCAAATTGTGGGTGTATATGCTACTTTGAAACATTTTGAAAGCCTTGTGTAGTGCGTGTGGTCTTCCAAGTACCCCCTGTGGCCCACCGGTTGCAGTTATTTCTGTGTTTACAAATTGCATTGATTCGAATGGGCAGTTGGCATTGGAGATTTGTTTTATGCCAGGGAATGACTCAGTGCCTCCAGCTATCAGTCTTGTGATCATAATCTGCTAAAGAGAACACCCACCTCTGACCACATGTTAAATGGCTAATTATGCAAATGAACCCACCCAATGCATTTTTGTGACTCTTGAGATTGCAGGTTCAAAGGTGTAGGTATATGTTTCAGTTCACCCCCAGTGGCTCCTTTTCTTTATTTTTCAAAGGCAAATGAAAATAAAATGTACTATGTCACCACCCACTGAGTTTAGGAACTACAACAAAAAGGAATTGCAGTATTCCCGCTTACTCCAATTAGCCACCTTGTTGTGAGGCAAGGGTAGATAATTACTTTAGCCCAGAAGTCATATTTTGGGTGAGAGGGCGTGCTTGTGTGGGCCAGCGCAACTCGACATTGGCATCATCATATAGATGTTGAAATCAGCCTGTCAAGTACCTACAAGGTTCTCGATGTTTCTGCTGTTCTCAATTGAATTCACGGTTGCCACCTCCATCTTGATTCTGAGACATCGTTTTCTACGATTTTTCTGCTACTTCTATGCCTAGCTCTTCAACATGTCCTTTATGAGCTCCTTCTCTCCCCCACCAATTTCAGTCAATCAATAATATTAATTAAATGTGCACTGAATGTGAAGCACTGCATTGTTTGGGAGAATAAAACAGTAGCAAAATGAATGTTCCATGGGACCCTACAATCTATTTACAAAGGGCAACAGCTGGAGGAAGAATAAGGAAATAGCATTACTATGACTGTCAGAATGAAATAGCTGAATAAATAATTGAATATATATCAGGTGCGTAATATATATTCAACAACAGCATGGCTTAGTGGATAGAGTGTAATAATAATGATAGCATTTATTAAGCGCTTACTATGTGCAAAGCACTGTTCTAAGCACTGGGGAGGTTACACGGTGATCAGGTTGTTCCACAGGGGGAATCACAGTCTTAATCTCCATTTTACAGATGAGGTAACTGAGGCACAGAGAAGTTAAGTGACTTGCCCAAAGTCACACAGCTGACAAATGAGGAAGCTGACATTTGAACCCATGACCTCTGACTCCAAAGCCCGGGCACTTTCCACTGAGCCACGAAGGGCCTGGGTTCTTAAACTGGCTCCACCACTTGGCTGCTGTGTGACCTTGGACAAGTCACTTCACTTCTCTGGGCCTCAGTTATCTCATCTGTGAAATGAGGATTAAGACTGAGAGCCCCATGTGGGACAAGGATTGGATCTGACCTGATTACCTCGTATCCACCCCAGTGCTTAGAACAGTGCTTGGCCCATAGTAAGTGCTTAACAAATATCATTATTATTATTATCATCATCATCAGGAAGAAGCTATAGATAATAGTCATGTAGTGGCACCACTGATGATGAGGTTCATCCATGAGTGCATGAGTGGCTGAAAAGGCCAAAACAGACCCACAATCCCAGCCACATTGGGCACGCAAAAAGGCCTCCCTTGTTGTGTTGTGCTCAATGTTTGTAGCACCTGGCACTATTTCATCTTTTGCCTCCTTGTCTTTCTTTCCATACAAAGCTTTAGTTCAAAGAGAGCTTCTCCCTTCTTCATGTCTGTTTATCCTCAGCAATGGACTCCCAGGTTTCAACTGGGATGCAGCATAGCTGAGGCTTCATTGTGTTTTAGTGTGTCGTATATATTTAGACACATAAAATAGCTGAAATTCAGAATAAAACACGTAGGTGCTAAGGGATGTACTAAAGTTGATGTGACAAGGTTGTTGTAAATCAATCGTAAATTAATGGGGAAAGGCTTCCTGGAGGAGGAGGGATTTTTGAAACCCTTTCAAGATGGTGAGAGCTGCAATATGATGGTTTTAGTCTGAGGGATGGACGGAGAGAGTAACAGGCTGGGGGAAGAGGATTAGGCAGGGGATACTTGTTGATCACATTCTGAGAGAGGATTTGAACAATGGAAAAAAAGTCCCCTAGAAAGGCACTTGGGGACAGGAGTTCTGGATCATATTCACTTGATTCCGGGACCTTCATTAACTAGGTCATCAAGGTTAAAGGGGTGGGGGTGAGGGGCTGTGGTAGGAAAGGTGAGAAGTTCCTGGAATTGGACGTGGGCTGGGTTTATAACATGGAGGTCATCATTGGTGTCATTGGAGAGTGTGGTTTCAGGGGAGTGGGTCAATCTGTCCATGGTATTATTGAGCACTTGCTGTGTGCAGAGCACCGTACTAAGTGCATTGGGAGAGCACAATACAACAGGGTTGGTAGACACATTCCCTGCTCACAAGGCGATTACATTCTAGGGGGAGCTTACAGTCTAGCAGGTCAAAATTAGAGTTGCATAGGGGACAGGAAGGCAGCAGATGTATACAACCAGTTTAAGAGGTTTGGATAAGACTGGGAACAGGGTCATGGGATTTTGAGAAGGCTTTTTTAGTACAAGGGAAACATGGGCATTTTCAAAAGCAGAAGTCAAGGTGCCTTTGAAGAATTAGAGGTTGAAGATCATGGTAAGGGAGGGCATGAGGGTGGGAGCAAGTGTTTTAAAGAGGTCAGAGAAGAATTGCCTTCCTGGGCACAGTCCTGAGACCCCAGTTCTCTTCTCTAGGGTTGTTTGATTACCACTCCATATGGTGGGGATGGAAAGCCTCATCCTAAACCCTTCCTCTTATTTTCCCTCCCGCACCTATACCCTCCCTACTACCCTATTTCCATTGGACATACCACCATTCACTTCTTTCTGCTATCTGGCCACTGGTAAACCCACTTCCAGAATCCTGTGGCACCAAGGTGAGTGTGTACTGAGTGGTCCCCAGCCCAGATCTGGAAGCCCAGTCACTTAGAGTGAGGAAAGGTAGCTTCATTTTCGAGCATGGCAGGCTGACCAGTTTAATTGGCACCGGTTTAGGTAGTGCCAATGACCTATTTTTCAAATATTTCCAGGAAGGTTTCCAGAAATCTAATAGGAATAAGTAGTAATGGCATTTATTGAGCACCCACTGGATGCAGTGCAAAGTACTATACACTTGAGAAAGCACAGCAGAGGCACAAGATATATTTCTTGCCTACAAGGGGCTTACACACTCCTGGGGTGACAGATGTACAGATATTTACAAACAGCGATCAGCTCTGGATATAAACCAGACAGAATGAAAAGCCGGCCAAGGTGCTTTATCTCCATGAAATTTGGGTGCATTTTACCAACAGTAATCAAAATATAAAACCAATCAAAACATCATTTTCTATAACAATGAAGTAGTAGAGGTGTCTGCCACTCTTTCCCATCTACAATGATAAGGTTGAAACCCCAATAATTCTTAATGTCCAAATATACTGACTTTTTCCATAGTTGGTCTGAAATCATAGATCTCTGTCTGTTTGGAGGAATTTTTCTTGAGGAACAGTTTAGTAACTTCAGATCTTAAAAAAAATCTTTAGACTTCACCATCTGACTTCTATCACAATATATTATCTCATTATAGGTTGCCGCTCTGCATTGTAAAGTACAGAAGATGTAAAGACTTGCGATTTGTAAGACTCTCTCAGATACCTAGCTGTAATACTGAAGGTGACGTCTAGTTTTTCCACAGATTTATCTTGTATCCAAGAGTTGTTTCTAGAACTGTCCATCTGCAAATTTGGGATCCAGCCCTCTCACCTCACTCTTCTGATACCAACCCACTCACTGTATCTCAATCTCGTCTATCTCACCTCCGACTTCTCACCCACCTCCTGCCTCTGGCCTGGAGCTCCTCCCTGCCTTCATATTGGACATCAATCAATCAATCAATCGCATTTATTGAGCGCTTACTGTGTGCAGAGCACTGTACTAAGTGCTTGGGAAGTACAAGTTGGCAACATATAGAGACAGTCCCTACCCAACAGTGGGTTCACAGTCTAAAAGAAAAGGATCACATGTAAATTAGAATGCACATTTATAGTGGACATTCCATGTTACTTTCAAAGTTTATGTCGAATTTCAATATATACATGAATATAGATGATTTTTATTCATCTATAATAAAGTACCTCACTTTGAGTTAAAATCACATCTCCCCCAACTAAGCCCCCATCCTCCATACTCCCTCTTCCATCTGTGTCAGAAGCAGCATGGCTCAGTGGCAAGAGCACGGGCTTTGGAGTCAGAGGTCCTGGGTTCAAATCCCAGCTCCTCCAATTGTCAGCTGTGTGACTTTGGGCAAGTCACTTAACTTCTGTGTGCCTCAGTTACCTCATCTGTAAAATGGGGTTTAAGACTGTGAGCCCCCTGTGGGACAACCTGATCACCTTGTAACCTCCCCAGCACTTAGAACAGTGCTTTGCACATAGTAAGTGCTTAATAAATGCCATTATTATTATTAGTATTATTATTTGCACCCTTTATTCACCCCACCCTAAGCCCCACAGCATTCATGTACATATTTGTAATTTATTTATATTAATGTCGGTGTACCCCTCTAGACAAGCTCCTTATGGGCAGGGAACACGTCTATCAACTCAACATGTCTACCAACTCATGAATTGTATTCTCCCAAGCACTTAGTACAGTTCTCTGCACACAGTAAGTGCTCAATAAATATGACTGATTGATAGGGGCCTGTCAGACCAGGATTAAAAAAAAATCCACTTGCTACCAGACTCCTTCTTCCCTCAAGGTCATCCAAAGATGCATTGCCATAACCATCCACCAGAGCCCAGAAGAATTCAGAGGCCTGATCATGATGACAGTGGTGGTGGTGGGAATTAATCTCTGTTTCCAAGGTTCCAAGCACTGGACTGTGAGCCCGTTGTTGGGTAGGGACCATCTCTATATGTTGCCGATTTGTATTTCCCAAGCACTTAGTACAGTGCTCTGTGCACACCAAGCACTCAATAAATACAATAGAATGAATGAATGAATGGACCTATCTGGTGTTTCTGTAACTCTGGACAAGCTGAAGATTGCATGGCAGCCTTCAGCTGATCCATGTGATTTGAGATCGATGTCTGCCAGACTCATTGTGATGAGGTATAAAAGAATACAACCATATTTCCTTTGCAATAGGAGAAAACTAGGTACCAGAACAATTTCCATTAGAACTGCTCTTTTGGATGTCAATTACATGTGTGAGACATTGTCTTTGACATCATAACAGTTCCCTTAGATTTTGAAACTATACTGTAATAAGCAAGCATAATGAGTCCATATTTATAGGTGCATATAAAATGCTTCTATTGATATAATAATTTGCATTTTGTACATGGAGTCAGTGCAACTGACATTCTGATGGCCCCAGGAAAACCACATTCATTTTCAAGGCAAATTGTACAAGGTTCTCCCTTTGATGGTAGACTGGCAATCAATCAATCAATTGTATTTATTGAGTGCTTACTGTGTGCAGAGCACTGTACTAAGCGCTTGGGAAGTACAAGTTGGCAACATATAGAGACAGTCCCTACCCAACAGTGGGCTCACAGTCTAGAAGGGGGAGACAGAGAACAAAACAAAACATATTAACAAAATAAAATAAATAGAATAGATATGTACAAGTAAAATAAATAGAGTAATAAATACGTACAAACATATATACATATATACAGGTGCTGTGGGGAAGGGAAGGAGGTAGGGCGGGGGGATGGAGAGAGGGAGGAGGGGGAGAGAAAGGAGGGGGCTCAGTCTGGGAAGGCCTCCTGGAGGAGGTGAGCTCTCAGTGGGGCCTTGAAGGGAGGAAGAGAGCTAGCTTGGAGGTTGTGTGGAGGGAGGGCATTCTAGGCCAGGGGGATAACTTGGGCCGGGGGTCGACGGCGGGACAGGCGAGAGTGAGGCACGGTGAGGAGATTAGCCTCAGAGGAGCGGAGGGTGCGGGCTGGGCTGTAGAAGGAGAGAAGGGAGGTGAGGTAAGAGAGGTAGAGGTGATGGAGAGCCTTGAAGCCAAGGATGAGGAATTTCTGCCTGATGTGTAGGTTGATTGATTGGTAGCCACTGGAGATTTTTGAGGAGGGGAGTAACATGCCCAGAGTGTTTCTGGACAAAGACTATTCGGGCAGCAGCGTGAAGTATGGATTGAAGTGGGGAGAGACAAGAGGATGGGAGATTGGAGAGGAGGCTGATACAGTAGTCCAGACAGGATAGGATGAGAGCTTGAACGAGCAGGGTAGCATTTTGGATGGAGAGGAAAGGGTGGATCTTGGCAATGTTGTGGAGCAGAGACTGGCAGGTTTTGGTGATGGCTTGGATGTGAGGGGTGAAGGAGAGAGCGGAGTCGAGGATGACACCAAGGTTGCGGGCTTGTGAGACGGGAAGGATGGTAGTGCCGTCAACAGTGATGGGAAAGTCAGGGAGAGGGCAGGGTTTGGGAGGGAAGACAAGGAGTTCTGTCTTGGACATGTTGAGTTTTAGGTGGCAGGCAGACATTCAGATGGAGATGTCCTGAAGGCAGGAGGAGATGTGAGCCTGGAGTGAGGGGGAGAGAGCAGGGGCAGAGATGTATATTTGGGTGTCATCAGAGTAGAGATGATAGTTGAAGCCGTGGGAGCGAATGAGGTCACCAAGGGAGTGAGTGTAGATCGAGAACAGAAGGGGACCAAGAACTAAACCTTGGGGAACCCCCACAGTAAGGGGATGGGAGGGGGAGGAGGAGCCTGCAAAAGAGACTGAGAATGAATGACTGGAGAGATAAGAGGAGAACCAGGAGAGGATGGAGTCTGTGAAGCCAAGGTTGGATAGCGTGTTGAGGAGAAGGGGGTGGTCCACAGTGTCGAAGGCAGCTGAGAGGTCGAGGAGGATTAGGATAGAGCATGAGCCGTTGGATTTGGCAAGCAGGAGGTCATTGGTGACCTTTGAGAGGGCAGTTTCCGTGGAATGTAGGGGACGGAAGCCAGACTGGAGGGGGTCGAGGAGAGAGTTGGTTTTGAGGAATTCGAGGCAGCGTGTGTAGACGACTCATTCAAGGAGTTTGGAAAGGAATGGTAGGAGGGAGATGGGGTGGGTGATAACTAGAAGGTGAGGTGGGGTCAAGAGAGGGTTTTTTTTTAGGATGGGAGAGACATGGGCATGTTTGAAGGCAGAGGGGAAGGAACCAGTGGAGAGTGAGCGGTTGAAGATGGAAGTTAAGGAGAGGAGAAGGGACAGAGCGAGAGATTTCATGAGATGATAGGGAATGGGGTCAGAAGCACAGGTGGCCGAAGTAGCACTTGAGAGGAGGGAGGAGAGCTCCTCTGAGGATACTGCTGGAAAGGATGGGAGAGTAGCAGAGAGTGTTGAGAGCCGGGGGGTTGGAGAAGGGGGGGAGTGACTTTGGGGAGGTCAGACCTGATGGATTTAATTTCATTAATGAAGTAGGAGGCCAGATCGTTGGGGGTGAGGGAAGGAGGAGGGGGAGGAACCGGGGGCCTGAGAAGGGAGTTGAATGTATGGGGATGATGGGCATGGGTGTCAATAAGGGAGGAGAAATAGTTTTGTCTGGCAGAGGAGAGGGCTGAGTTAAGGCAGGAAAGGATAAACTTGAAGTGAACGAGGTTGGCATGGTGTTTAGACTTTCGCCAGCAGCGTTCGGCAGCTCGAGCATAAGAGTGAAGGAGGCAGACAGTGGCAGTGATCAAGAGCTGTGGGTTAGTGGTACGCGAGCGGCGAAGGGAAAGGGGAGGGAGTGAGTCTAGCTGAGTAGAAAGGGTAGAGTTGAGAGCAGTAATCTGATTATCAAGATTGGGTAGAGAGGAGAGGGAGGCGAGGTGGGGTGTGAGGTGCTCAGAAAGATGGATGGGGTCAAGAGAGCGGAGATCTCTGTGAGGGAGTAATGCGGATTTACAGGGGAAATGAGTGTGAGTGAGGAGGCAGGTGAGAAGATTATGATCAGAGAGAGGGATTTCAGAGTTGGTGAGTGTGGACAGAGTGCAGAGGTAGGAGATGATGAGGTCGAGGGTATGACCAAGTTGGTGAGTGGGCAAGGTGGGGTGGAGCAAGAGGTTGGCAGCGTCAAGGAGAGATAGAAGGCGGGCGGCGGAGGAGTCACCAGGGATATCCATGTGGATGTTGAAGTCTCTGAGGATGAGACTGGGCATGGAAAAGGAGAGAAGGAAGGTGAGGAAGCGGTCAAAATCGTTAAAGTTGGAGGTGGGGCCGGGGGGGTGGTAGATGATGGCTACAAAAATCTGGAGGGGGTGGTAGAGGTGAATAATATGGGCTTCAAAGGAAGGGAAGGAAAGGGAAGGGGGATGAGGGATAGTGTGAAAGCGACATTGGGGGGCGAGAAGGAAACCAACACCTCCTCCTTTTCCGGTGAGTCTGGGGAAGTGGGAGAAGAAGAGGCCTTCACTGGAGAGAGCAGCAGAAGAGACCATGTCGTCCAGAGACAGCCATGTTTCAGTTAGGGCGAGGAGGAGTAGAGACCTGGAAAGGAATAGGTCCAGGATGAAAGGGATCTTATAACGGAGCGGGAGTTCCAGAGGTCACACTTGGCAGTAGCTGTTGAGGGAGGGGAGGGAGGGGGAAGTGTACGAGGGGTGGGGAGGGTTTGGGTTGGGATGAGTTGGCAGGGTCCTAGGTAGAGAGAGTGGGAAGAGGGGTGGCGATGGGAAAGGAGAACTGGGATGTGGTGTGGGCAGGGAGGAGTGGAGGATTTGCGCTGGTATAGAGGGATCCTGGGTAGGGGGTGAGGGGGAGTGGTTGTGGTGGGGGAGAGGGAGGGAAAAAGCTGGGTGGGAGAGGGGAAGGGGAAGGTGAGAAATGGGAATGGCAGTTGGGAGCAAGGGAATTGAAAGTTCATGGTGAGGTCAGCAGGGCGAGTGACAATACAGCAGGAGGTTAACAATTGAGATGCAGAAGCGATAAAACAGTAGCAATGATATAAATAGGCAGCCTTAAAGCCTTATTTGAAGTGGGTAGTAAGTGAATTTACTGTTCAGAAAAGATGCTGACATGGTCAAGGCATGATGCTAAAGGGGGCTGTGTCAGAGCCATCATTTATGGTAGGGATGGTGAGCTCTGGACACGCCCACTTGAATTAAAGGGTTGGGACCGGATGAGGTGGGACATTCTGTTGAGTCACAGTGTAACCATCCAATTCCCCTAGAGAAGGCCCAGGCACTGCATGACTGTGGTCAGGTTTCTACATATCGCCGATATGGCTCACCTACTGCCTGGCAGGGGCACTGTGAAAATCCATTCAGTAACTGATTGCGAAGCCTCTGGAAAATAGAAAGTGCTGTGAAAATGCTTAACAGTCATAAAAAATGTCACAATGTCACAAAGAGTAAGAATGATGCTCTGTGGTATCTTCAAGTTTATGCAGTTTTCAGCACATCTAGGTTGCTGCCAGTACATGTTTGTAAATGCTAAAGAATCCTGTAGAGTGATATTTTTACTGGAAGGATGAATAGGGATGATTTACTCAACAGAGAAATGCAACCTTGATGGAGGTAAAAAGCTGCTGTGTTGTACTTACCTCACTCTTCACCGTTTCCATCAGTGGATAATCAATCAATCAATGATATTTATTGAGCACTTACTCTGTGCAGAGCTCTGTACTAAGAGCTCGGGAGAGTACAATACAAGAGAGTTGGTAGACCCATTCCCTGGCCACAACAAGATCACAGTATAGTAGAGCCATCTTTTCTGTAATAAATCTAATCAGATTCAAGATGGCAGGTATGTCATGGATAACAAACATTGCTTTGTTAAAGAAAATAGTAATAAATGTATTTTAGCCTCCCAAACTGGCTCAAGGTGTTGGGTGGACATTCCTTAATTTCCTCACAACAATCTAGCAAAAAAAGCATAGTGAAAAGATGCATCAGTCAATCGATCAGTGGTGTTCATTGAGTGCTTCCTGTGTTCTGAGCACCGTACTAAATGCTTGGGAAAGTACAATACAATAAATTTGGTAGGTACTATCCCTGCCCACAAGGAGCTTACAGTCTAGAGGGGGAGACAGACAACATTTAAAATAAATTACTGATAGGAGAAATAGTAGAGTATAAGAATGCCTGTGTAAGTGCTGTGTGGCCGGGGTTAGTATCAAAGTGTTTAAAAGGAACACAGTCAAGTGTATAGTTAATGCAGAAGGGAGGACAGTTGGTGGAAATGAGGGCTTAGTCAGGGAAGACCTCTTGGAGGAGATGAGATTTTTGGAGGGATTTGATAGCAGGGAGAGTAGTGAACTGTCAGATATGAAGGGGGAGGGGGTTCCAGGCCCGAGGGAGGATGTGGGCAGAGGATCAGTGATGGGATAAATGAGATTGAGGTACAGAGAGTAGTGTGCCATTAGAGGAGCAGAATATATGGATTGGGCGGAAGTAGGAGATCGGCAAGGTAAGGAGGGTGAGAGTTACCTTAAAGCCAACAATAAGGTGTTTCTGTTTGATGAGGAAGTGGATGGGCAATGATTGGATGTTTCTGAGGAGTGCGGGGATATGGACTAAACTTTTTTTTTCAGAAAAATGATCCAATCAGCACAGCAAAGTGTGGACTGGAAATAAGTGGAAATACCTGTGGAAATAGCCTTGTGTCTTTGGGTACGTCACTTAACTTTTCTGTGCCTCAGTTCCCTCATCTGTAAAATGGGGATTAAGACTGTGAGCCCCCCGTGGGACAACCTGATCACCTTGTATCTCCCCCAGTGCTTAGAACAGTGCTTTGCATATAGTAAGTGCTTAATAAATGCCGTTATTATTATTGTTATTATTATTATTATTATTATTATTACCTGGAAAGTGGTAACAATTTAGATGGAGAGGAAAAGGTGGGTTCTAGATATGTTGTGAAGGTGGAACCTACAGGATTTTATGACTGACTGAATGTTCAGGTCAAATGAGAGAGCTGAGTAAAGGTTAATGCCAAAGTTACAGACTTGTGAGTCAGGAAGGAAAGTGGTGTTGTCTACAGTGATAGAAAAGTGGGGAAGACAGAACTGAGTATAGATATCTTCTACAGTGGTTTTCCCCTCTCCACCCAGTTTTCTTTTTGGATCAGTCCCTTCCCTGAGTACCGGGTCCATGAAAATTCAACTACCCCCTTCCTATCTCTAAAGAGCCAGTCACTTTCATAATTAATAATAATAATTATGGTACTTGTTAAGCACTTACTATGTGTCAAGTACTATTCTAAACGCTGGGGTAGATACAAATTAATGAATTTGGACACAGTCCCTGTCCCACATGGGGCTCACAGTCTTAATCTCCATTTTACAGATGAGGTAACTGAAGTACAGAGAAGTGAAGCGACTTGCCCAAGGTCACACAACAGACAAGTGACAGAGCCAGGATTAGAACCCAGGTCCTTATGACTACCAGGCCTTTCTATCCACAGGGTAGTAAGGCTTGGGGACCTGGAAAATGATGGGAACTACAGGGAAAATACCCTTGTCAAATGCTAACTAGGATTCCAAGTTGGACAAGGTTGTGGCAACCATACTTATCTCACTTTTGAGAGTCCCCACACCCTGTCACTCCTGGCCTGGTTGAAGGGGGAGGTTCATATGAAGTGGGAGAGGTAGAGGGAGATCACATTCTTGTCCCTTCAGTTCACCCCCTTTTACCTCTCCTCACTTGGACGTGGCTAGAACAAAGAAAATCTGATCAAGGGAGAGTGAGAGAATACAAATCACAGACTAGAAAAGCAGCATGGCGTAGTGGATAGAGCACAGGCCTGGGAGTCAGAAGGTCATGGGATCTAATCCCAGCTCTGCCATGTGTCTGCTGTGTGACCATCGCCAATTCACTTCACTTCTCTGTGCCTCAGTTACCTCATCTTTCAAATGGGGATTGAAACTGGGAGCCCCACAGGGGACAGGGACTGTGCCTAACCCGATTTGCTTGTATCCACCCCAGCTCTTAGTACAGTGTCTGGCACATAGTAAGCATTCAACAAATACTAAACCCTCTCTTCCCCTCCATGTCCTCAGCCTGGCTTGTTTCATGTTGTGCCTTCTCTCCCAATCACTCAATCAACCAATCAATCAGTCAGTTATTGAGCACTTACTTTGTGCAGAATACTGTACTAAGCACTTGGGAGAATGAAATGGTGTAAGTAGACACGATCCCTGCCCTCGAGGAGCTTACAGTCAACTGTGCACAGAGCACTGTACTAAGCACTTGGGAAAGTGAAATAAAGTAGTCACAATCCCTGCCATCGAGGAGCTTGCAATCCAGTGGAGAAAGCAAATCTCCTCCCTGTCAACTCTTGCTAGGACTCCCTTGGGAGTGGGGGGATGGTCAGAGGGACAATTTTGAGTATATTTATCTCGAGGCAGAGGCTTGCATCCAGTCAACCTGCTCAGATTTGGGGTGAGAGGAGAAGATGGGTGCCATTGGGACTGGTGAGGGTGGCAGTGGTGAAAGCAGTCTCCTGACAATTCCTAAAGTTCTCTGAATGCTTTAAAACTCACCTTCAAACCAGAGCCTGGTTTAAGCTCTGGAAGCTTTTGTCTGACTTATCAAAAGTCCTATCCATTCAGTCAATCTTCTTTAGGAAAATGTGAAACCCTCAACAGCTGAGTTTTTTGATCACGGGAGCCTTGGGTTGCTATAAATGTGACATAGCAACAGACCAAGGGAGTGGGCAGAATGCTGCATTCTTTAAAGTGATTTGAAATTCACCTTGCCCTGCAGCCTATCCTGCTCTCTGGGCCTCACTTCATCGGGCCAATTCTGGTATCACATGGCTTGCTATACCAAAGATGACAGGAAGGACCACAAGGTGGCATCTCAACCTCTTTCCCAAATGTCTTGGCTTTGAAGAATCCCAAATTAATTTGACTCCCAGCCATTCCTTTGTCCACCCTCTAATTTTTAAGTCAGTGAATATTTCAAGAGAAACTTAATCCATATGTTCTTGATTTACTTTCACTGAAGTCATCAAAATGTTGTTTAGCAAGAGTTCTTTGATGTCTAAGAAGACTTACGAGCCTTTTTATAGGTCTTTCTGGGCCTTTGTTCTTTGAATGGACAAGATGTGTTTTGCCTACAATGGATGAAACCACCCCAAAAGTTCAAGTCGATTCTCAGGCTCAAGGATGCTCTGAATCTGAACCGCATCCAACACTTGACTGAATATTCAATGAGAATCTTGGTATCAGGGAACGAGTGAAGAGCACATTCTGCCTCCAAAGAGTAATATAGCTTATGATCTCCCAGTAGCCCTTTGGACTCTGGCTACCTTAAACATCATTTTGGGAGCAAGTCTGAGAGAAGAGTTAGGAATGTACATGGTTCTGCACACTCAAAGCACTCAATAAATACCATTGATTGATTGATTAAATGTTGGCTGGTCCTTCCTTAACCATATCATCACACTGCTCCTCCAAGCATCCTTTTGCCTCTGTAGAACACAGAATACTGGGTAAGATGGGTCATTGGTTCTCTCACAGAAATGGCACCGCTTATGTTCTTCTCTTATGATACAATTTTTTTTAAAGAAGAACAAAATAAAAGCAAACAGTTTATTGCTTCATAAAAGTGTGTTTCCCTCAAGAAATTCAAACTGAAACTTTCTTGAGTTAGGCTTCTCTTCATATTTCAATTTATCAAGTAGTTATTATGTTCTACTTTGTGCAGAGTTCTCTACTAAGTGCTCAGGAGAGTACAGTGGAGTTCGAAGGCATGATCCCTGCCCTCAAGGAGCTTACAAGCTAAGAGGGGGAGACAGACAACTAGCCAAGGTGGTCTTTATTCATTCATTCATTCAATTGTATTTATTGAGCGCTTATTGTGTGCAGAGCACTGTACTAAGCGCTTGGAAAGTACAGTTTGGCAACAGATAGAGACAGTCCCTACCCAACAATGGGCTCACAGTCTAGAAGGGGGAGACAGACAACTAACAAAACAAGTAGACAGGTGTCTTTATGCCTTAAGGCCATGAGCAGTGCCATTACTGAGTCAGGCTAGAGGCCCAGAATTCTGTGGCTGAGAGTGGCAATAAGGCACCTGAAGGTATAGTGCAACAATTGCCCCAACCTTCTCTGAAATAACCCACTATGGCGAGGCTCAGTGGAAAGAGCAAGGGCTTTGGAGTCAGAGGTCATGGGTTCAAATCCTAGCTCTGCTACATCTCTGCTGTGTGACCTTGGGCAAGTCACTTAACTTCTCTGAACTTCAGTTATCTCATCTGTAAAATGGGGATTAAGACTGTGAGCCCCACGTGGGACAACTTGATCACCTTGTATCCCCCCAGCGCTTAGAACAATGCTTTGCACATAGTAAGCGCTCAACAAATGCCATTATTATTATTATTATTATGATCCCATCCCTTTATGATCATTTAGTGTTTTTTACTGACATCACATTTTTAATGGTATCTGTTAAGCACTGACTACGTCCCAAGCACTGTTCTAAGTGTTGGGGTAGATACAAATTAATCAGGCCAGATAGACCTTCGTATGGTAAAAATTTCCACATGCTCTTCTTGCCCCCTCTGTGTGAAAGAGCATTTTCTATGAACTGACTACCTCTAAACTTCCATTGGAACGCCCTTCTCCTGGTCGTGTGGGATCTGGAGAGCAGCAATTCCCCAGTCACCCCATCTACTTGTTTATGATTTTCTAAAGTCCAGTCGTGTTCCCTCTCAGCTTTCCTATTGCCAAACTGAGGAGACTTAACCTTCTGGGCCTTTTCTGAATTAGACACTGCCTTCAACTTTGATCATCCCCAGTGACCCCCTTCTCAAGCAACAGTCATCACTTCTTCTTTCTGAACCATCGTGGTGGATTAATGCGCAAAGATTGGCTGCATAAAGAGGAATTGGCACTGTAAAAAACCAATTCCTACCATCTATTTGGGGGGTTAATCAGGTCAAAACAGCTCCAACACCCAGAAGTTCATTAAATATCATCTTTGCCATTAAAATGAATCCCTGCTCTATTGCAAGATGGGTGGGGTGAGGGGGGAAAGGGTATCTCAACTCTGGGAAGAAGCAGCAACCTACTTTGTGTGTTGACTTTCTGTTTGTGAGATATATAGTCAGCATTTCTAATGAATCTGCTCAAAGCGGCTGGAATATTATGATTTATAGCACCTTCCCACTCTCTATCATAGCATTTTATTAGATGGATGGGAAGCCAGTAGTAATGAGGTTAGGAATGAGAAAACATCCATCAAGCTCTGCTACATCTTCTCAGGAAAGACAACACACTATCTCATATGTCACAGGCAGTGATCTAGGTCACGATGATATAAAATGCGTGATTAAAACCAAGCATTTGACACTAGATAATAGGCATCTAGTTAAAAAATAGCTCTAGTGTTCCCGACTTTTAATTAAACCCAACTCGTAAATATGCACTGTGGTAAATATACTGCAGAATGGGGCTTGTTTATATTCCACCACATAACAATTACCTCCAGAATGGGCCCTTTATTTCACTACATGGTGTTATTAGGCAAGAGATGGGCTAAAATACAAATGTTAAGCCACTGATGTCAGCCTGGCATGCCACAGCTCTGTCATTGGCTCCACTCACTTTTCCCCTCCCCCGCTCTGCTCCCTCCCCCTTCTACCCACTTCCCCTCACCTCTGCAATGATCAGTCTGAGATAAAGCGCTCTTAATCATTTTTCGCCATCTCTCACTGGACTTCTTATTGCATCGGTAATGACGGGAAGAGAGGGGAACCTCTTTAAATACACAGCCATGGCATTCAGTAAATCTGTCCTGTTACCAGGCTTGGTCTTGGATATGGGATTCATTGAAAAGGGAGTTTTTGCTCAGCATCCGGTATTGGAATGCTGGCATAGCGCGGTGGAAGGGGGAGAACTGTGTTAATTGGACTGCTTATTCATTTCATCAGCCCTTGGCAATTGATGAATAGAGATTCATCATGGCTCTTCTGCACCCTCCCTCCCAACTTGCTTGGAAGCGGCAACCTCGATAGCACTCGCCCACCCCCCACCCCCCCTTCAATGTCCATTGCATTCCCACTTGGTCTATTAATTATATGCACTGCTCATGCCAGCACCTGCGAGCTTCGAGCTTTGCAATTTCAGTGTCGTTATCCTTTGGCAGGGCCCTTCAACCGGAGATCTCTCCTGGGTGGTCCAGGCCAGCCAATGGGCAGGTTCATTTCCATTCAATGCGGACTCATTAAGTGCCATCAGCTCGTTCTGAGAGCCCGTTCCAATGTTTTAGCCACTCTTCCAAACAGAAAATGCTCTCTTAGCTCTAACCTAACTCCTTTACGTTGCAGTGGAGATGGAGAATAGCGGCTGGCCAAAACCATGCAGGTGATCTTGAAGCATGAATTACAGTCTGTTGCTTTTGTTAGAATGTGTGTGCATGCATGTGTGTGTGTGTGTGTGTGTGTGTGCGCGCGTATGAGAGAGAGATGGACACATGCCAGACTTCAGAGAATACTGTGTGTGTGTTTGTGCATGTATGTATGTGTGTATGAGAGAAGGACATGCATACCAGATTTGAGAGAATAGCTCATTGCATTTGATATCAGTGCTCTAGAAAACTATTAATGAGCCATTGTTTTGGAGAGTTTGAATGCTTTCAATCAGGAAATGAGTGAATAATCTATAATAGATGCAGCCATAATTGGGCTGTCTTGCTCAACGCTACCTTTGGTTTTCCTAAATCTCTTGTTATACTTATCTCTTTCCCCCTAATAGATGCAGTTTCCAATTGAGAAGAGTATCTGAAGGTGAATCAGAAGACTTGGATTCCAGTCCGTATCTACCAATGCTTAACTGGGATCTTAGGCAAGTGAACTTTGTGTCTTCGTTTCTCCTTGGTAAAATGGGGTTAACAATGCAGTCCTGAATTACAGTATTCAACTATGGG
The DNA here is from genome assembly GCF_015852505.1 of Tachyglossus aculeatus. NCBI lineage: Eukaryota > Metazoa > Chordata > Mammalia > Monotremata > Tachyglossidae > Tachyglossus > Tachyglossus aculeatus. Next base: position 3,953,621 of record NC_052098.1, on the reverse strand, counting down.
AAGTGCTGCTAGCTCTTTGGATAAAAGAGCATCTTTGATATAAGTCCAAGAAATTATTACTAATCAATCAAGGAATTGTATTTATTGAGCGCTTACTGCATGCAGTGCACTGCACTAAGTGCTTGGAAGAGTACAGTATAACAGAGTTGGTAGACAAGTTCCCTGCCCACAATGAGCTTACAGCTTTCATTCTTTTCAATGCTCTTGTAATGAAACTCTATGTTTTTATATCCTTATGAAAACACACCAATATGTTTAGGAAAATGTCAAGGAATAACAATTTCCTGTAAAATCAAGGACCTGGAAGGGATTTTGTGAGGTCATTTTGTTTCTCCAGGGTCAGACTATCTCAGAAGGCATTTCGGTATTTGGCTGTTGAGTAAGCCTATCCATTAGATTGTATGCTCCTTGAGGGCAGTCACCATATCTTTTCTTTCTATTTTCCCCTCCCAAGAGCTTAATAGAGTGTTCTTCTCAGTAGACACTCAAATACTCTAGATGATGATGATGATAGTCTCTCTGCTGCAAATTTAGCACATTTCCTCTTTCTCATTCCTGTGCAGAAGTGTGGAACAACTGGTTCACTCCTTCTGCCTTGAAACCACTCATGGGTTTGAAGACAGGCTTCAAGAGAGCACCTTCACTTTTATGTATTTTCATTCTCTGAGCCTCATTATCCTCCATTAAGGCCAGAAAATGGGAAAAAATGAAGTCAACAACCATAAATAAGGGGAAGGTGGTCATGTTTGGTTCGGATCTGATCCTGGGCTGACACAACACGGTTATAAGATTCGATCTTTTCTCTACATCAAAAGCCCTCAGACTATTTTGAAATACAGTGCCTTATGGGAAGGGAAATTTCCCTGCTGAAAAATCAAGACTGTATCACTACTCACCTGTGCTTCGGGTGGAAGAGGCAGCTAACTTTGTGTCCCAAGCATAAAGGTCAGTGGCCCAGAGAATCTGTCTCTGCCACCAACCCGTTGAATGAATCCACCAATCAATCGGTAGTACTTACTGAGCCCCTACCTAGTGCTAGACATTGTACTGAGTTCTTGGGAGAGCGCAGCAGAAGGAAAAGAAGAGTACCTACAAACAAGGGGCTTCTGACTTAATGGGGAAGACAAATTATCTTCAGAACATGAAAGGTGGAGGAAGAATAAGCACAAAGCAGTAATAAAGCAGCTAAAGGCCTGAAACTGTCTTGCTTTCTCTCAATTTTCCTCTTTATACAATGAGGAAAAAAAAACCCATCTGACCCCCTCTGATGGGGCTATGGGGAGACACGGCTAATTAATGATGGCAGAGGCATTTAGGAAATTTAGAGTTAAATAATAATAACATCCCTCCTACCCCATTCCTGTTTTAAAAAGTGACCCAGAAGGGACTCGACATGCCCCTGTGTAATTATTAAAAGAAAAGCAACAAAGAAATCAGATTGGCAGCAGCCACTTTAGGTGTTGTCAGCTGCCAGTTAGAAGGCCCCTACACAATTATTTTTCCATATATATTTTAAATTACAGTAATAACTTTAATTGACAACTAAACCACAGAACAAGCTGGGACAGAGCTTGCCTATTATACTTGCCTTTGTTTAGACATGAGCAGCCTACAGCTCAGTGGCCGGATGGATATGTTTCAGTTTATGAGTACTCCGACCCTGTCTCATCAGTCATTTCCATTGTAAACTAAGCTGTGTTTATAATGTCAGCGTCTCAACTGCCGTCAATGTCACCACTCCAGCTGTGTGAAAAAATTCTCCCTGCTGTGAAACAGGCAGAGAGAGAGAGAAAGAGAAACACCCTAAAACAGTGTGTTTATTTTTATAAGTTCTTAGAAAAGTGCAACAATTTTCATTTGCAACACAATTTTCTGCAAAATAAAGCACAGCTTTCTCGGGCCCGGAAGGTGTCGTTACCAAACAGAAATCCGTTCATAAGCCTCACCCCCCGAGGCCACAGTTTCACAACTGCAGTGTAAAAACTCTGAAAAGAGCACATCACAGAGAGAAAGACTCTAGCAGATAGGTGCACAGGCAGATAGGGAATCAAACAGGATGTCAACCACCTCTGCTTCTCCCTGGGTGGCCCTGGGCCCTGGAGTCAAGCGTCTGGGCCCTGCCACCTACTTTGGGCCATTAGAGCTATTTCAGGAAACTGTAGGTTCCTTTAAAGTGCAAGTCCTTCTGGGTTAGGGACTGATTCTTTCAAATAATAATAATGGGTATTTGTTAAGCACTTACTAAGCAAATGGGTATTTGTTAAGCACTTGTTAAGTTCTAAGTGCTGGGGTAGATACAACTTAATCAGGTCAGACACAAGCCCCATCCCACATGGGGCTGACAGTCTAAGTAGGAGGGAGAACAGGAATTTAATCTCCATTTTATAGTTGAGGAAACTGAGGCACAGAGAAGTTGAGTGACTTGCCCGAGGTCACACATCAGGAAAGAGGTGGAACTGGGATTAAAATTCCAAGGCCCGAACTCTTTCCACTGAGCTATGGCAAGTGCTCTTCTCATATTCATGGAATGCCTACTGTATTTAGAACCCTGAACTAAGCAATCAGTACGTCTATTGTGCACTTACTGTGTGCAGAGCACAGTACTTTGGGTTTGGGAATGTACTTGGGGAAAGAATTATAATACTGATGATAATAATAATTGTGGTACGTATTAAGCACTTACTATGTGTCAAACACTACTATGCAAGGTAAGCAGATCTCTAAGCAGATCTCACCTATATGGGGTTCGCAGTCTAAGTGGGAGGGAGAACAGTTATCTTGTTCCCTTTTTTACAGATGAGGAAACTAAAGTACAGAAAAGTTAAATGACTTACCCAGGGACACAGAGCAGGCAAATGGCAGAGCCAGGATTAGAATACTACAGAATTAGTAGACATGTCCTCTGTCTCCAGGGGACCTTTCATTTGAGGGAGGCAGACCCTAAAATAAATTCCAGGTAGAAGGCAGTAATAGAGTATAAAGATGTGTGTGTAAGTGCTATGGAGGCAGGAGGAAGTGTGGGAATAAATACCAAAGTGCTTTGGTGGTGCAGAAGTATTGAAGTAGGAGGCTGTGAGCCCGCTCTTGGGTAGGGACCGTCTCTATATGTTGGTAACTTGTACTTCCCAAGCGCTTAGTACAGTGCTATGCACACAGTAAGCGCTCAATAAATACGATTGATTGAATGAATGAAAGTTGGGAGATATAAGATGGGGAGATTATAAATCAATCAGGGAAGACTTCTCTCCCTCTACAGCCCAGCCCGCACCCTCCGCTCTTCTGATGCTAATCTCTTCACCGTGCCTCGTTCTCGCCTGTCCCGCCGTCGACATCTGGGCCACGTCATCCCCCTGGCCTGGAATGCCCTCCCTCCACATATCCACCAAGCTAGCTCTCTTCCTCCCTTCAAGGCCCTACTGAGAGCTCACCTCCTCCAGGAGGCCTTCCCAGACTGAGCCCCCTCCTTCCTCTCCCCTTCCTCCTCCCTTCATCCCCCCAGCCTTACCTCCTTCCCCTCCCCACAGCACCTGTATAGATGTATATGTGTTTGTACAGATTTATTACTCTATTTATTTTATTTGTACATATTTATTCTATGTATTTTATTTTGTTAATATGTTTTGTTCTCTGTCTCCCCCTTCTAGACTGTGAGCCCACTGTTGGGTAGGGACCGTCTCTATATGTTGCCAACTTGTACTTCCCAAGTGCTTAGTACAGTGCTCTGCACACAGTAAGCACTCAATAAATACGATTGAATGAATGAATGGAGGAGATGTAACTTCTGACAAGCTTTGAAGATTGGCAAAACAGTGGTCTCTCCTAAAAGAAAATGGAAAATCCCAAATAAACCTATTTAAAACTGTCCCAACACCATGAGACCTTTAGGTATTTAAAGAGGGAGAGTCCACACTGCAATTATTAGCCATATTTATGGTCAGAACTTTCTTCCGGACCTCTTCTCTGTGGTTTAGCTTCATCGAGATGGTGTTTTTCTCCCTCTCCCCATAAGATATGTCCTTATCAGTTTGTATGGTATCAAAGAAAGGAGTTTCATGAAGTGAAGTAGTTTTATAATTTGTACTTCGATAGAGGCTGCATATCATTTCAATTCTGCTCCAAGTTGGCTTCAGAAAACTTTATGTTTAAGACTAAAGCTTAAACTTTTCCTGTAAAAATGAGTTAAGTTCCTCGTTTTCAATAAAAGGGTCTCAGGTCCAATCTTCAGGCACTCTTAAAGGAAAAAAGAAAACCCCACACAACAAATTCCCTCTATCTGACACTTGAGTATTTTATTCCAATCTTCAGCAGGTCTGTACAAGTGTACGTTCAAGTTATTTATCCAGCTAATTCATCCTGACATGTAATTTGTAATTGAATCCTCAGTCGTGCTCTTGTTCCATGATTTATCAATCATTTTGGTCTGGCTTCCGCATTGGATTGTCAGTTTCTTGAGGGCAGGGGTGAGCTAGGTGTGCCTAACTGGGGTCAGTTTGTTGCCAGCCTGACCCAGCCCCCCTAGCTCAGTTCCCAAGGACCTAGAAAGGGCACAGATGGGAGTTTCCAACAGAGGTCAAACCAAGGCTCAGAAAAGCAAATCTCTCTTAAATAGTACATGCTGTTTTCCTGACTTCAGTGGGCCTGAAATAGCTCAAGTGACTGACTGAAATCTTGGATGTCCATGGATCGGGGTCAGGAGCCAGGGTGCTTCTGGAAGGCATAAGTGGGGAACTGCGGCTTTATAAGAAGTGGGCTCAGGCACTTCCCCGTCCCCCTTGGCATCGCCGGGATTAATCCCCGCCTTTGAAAGGCCAGAGCTTGACAGATGGATAACCCAGGAACCAGGGAGAGCTAAGTGGTTTTGACTTTACCATGGGATGAGAACAGAGCCATGGAAAAAATAACCACATGACATGGACAAACGTTGGGGGCCTTCCAGCCGCCACCACGATACTCGTAGCATGAGTGATTGATGATGTTAGGTTAGATTACCCAACCGTTTTTCGGAGGAATAAATTACATGCCTCTATTACTATGATAATACGCAGGCGGCCATGGCCTCCATTGAGTGTCTCCTCAGCAACATCTTTTATACTATGCCAATTAAGCAGAAGGTGGGAATGTTGGCAAAGGGATTTTCGTACCTCACCGAAAGGTCAATGCCTACCAACAGGATAACATTTACACTGGACTGAACTGTAGAGCCAGCACTGGGTTTAAGCCCAGATGCTGTTGGGGGACTTGAATATATGGTCCTCGGAACCAGAGCAGGTGGTGTCAAAGGAGCCATCCCTGAATTCGTGATCTAAGCCAAATATAGACTTAAGCATCTCCATGACCTCATTTGGCCATTCTGGCTTTGCTTACAAGGGGGCTTTGGGCAGTGTTAATGTTCCAAGGTTTAGCAATTCTAATTTATGGAATGACACAGTTTTGTTAGTACTGTGCACAGATAATAATAATAATGTTGACATTTGTTAAGCGCTTACTATGTGCAAAGCACTGTTCTAAGCACTGGGGGGGTTTACAAGGTAATCAGGTTGTCCCACGGGGGGCTCACAGTCTTAATCCCCATTTTACAGATGAGGGAACTGAGGCCCAGAGAAGTTAAGTAACTTGCCCAAAGTCACACAGCTGACAATTGGTGGAGCCGGGATTTGAACCCTTGACCTCTGACTCCAAAGCCCGGGCTCTTTCCACTGAGCCACACTGCTTCTCGTATCATACTCGGTAGCCAAGGTGTAACTTTTTCCTCTCCCAATTAACTGCACTTGGTGCACATTTTGTAACTGGACTTGGACTCTCAGACCGGTTGGTAATTTCAGCTGGTGGCTGCTTGCGGGATGGGCATCACAGCTGTGGGTCACCGGGGATAACCGAACCTGGAGCAAAGTGGCATGAGGTTGGAGGTTGGAAAGAATGATGATGGTGAAAGGTTAAAGGAACTGGCATAATTTTGCCTGGATAGGAGAAGGCTGCATGGTGCCTTAATAGTCTTTTGAAGACTGAGTGACTAGTGACTAGTGACTAATCTCCAAGAAACACTCCCCAATCCAGCTCTACCTCTGCCCACGGCTTCTCAGGTCCTCCTATCAGCCACTCCCACGTGGGGAGGAAGGAGTTCCATGCTGGGGGAACAGCAGGAGTGAGGGGATGGATGTAGGAGAGGCAAGAGTGAAGTACAGCTACAAGGTTGGCTTGGGAGGAGGAAAGACAGTGAGATGAGGAATGGTGGGAATAGAGAGCAGATAGATAAGGTGAGGCTGGATCTGGGGGATCCTTGAAGCTGACGGCGAGCTGTTTTTGTTTGCTGCGGAAAGACACGGGGAGCCAATGGAGGGTTTGGAAGAGGGGAGAGATGCGGGTCGAGTGGTGCTTGAGGAAGAAGCAACCCCATGCGGCAGCAGTAGGGAATACAGATTGGAGGGAGGGGAGAGGCTGGAGGCTGGGAGACTGGAAAGGAGGCTCGTGTGGTAGTCTAGCCGTGGTAGGACTTATACCGGGCTTATACCTGGTGGTAGCAGTTTGGGTGGAGAGGAAGAGGTGGATCCAGTTGGGGCATACTGTGCAGGAAAACCCAGCAGGATTTGGCAGGGGACTAATTGTGAGAGTTGAACGACAGCAAAGAGAGGAGTTTGATGCCGAGGTGAGGGCTTCTGGGAAGGGGAAGATGATGGTGGTGTCAACTGAGATGGGAAAGTTAGTGGTGGGGTGGGGAGTGGATTTAGGGGGGAAGATGAGGAGCTCTTTTTTGGCCTCTATCCTCCAAATAATTCCTACTTGTTATTGTGTCTGACATATTCTTCTTTGCTAGTAGATGAATTACTTCCTGTACTACCCTCCCATTCATGCCATTTTGTAAATGATTTTTGCCTGTTTCCCACATTAGATGGTGAACTCCTTGAGGGTAGAAAATGTGCCTCTCACTTGGGTAGTCCTCTCCCAAATTTATTAATTCATTCCATCGTTCAATCGTATTTATTGAGCACTTACTCCATAGAGTAGGTGCCCCCAAAATGCCGTTGATTTATCAATTGATTCCCTACCACCATTCCTCTTTCAGAGAGTTTCTTGTCACTCTGGACCAGAATTGGGTTAAGAGTTTCTCTTTAAGGTCCTTTGATCAGGGGTGTTCTCCAGTTTAGCTGCTAGGTCGGACCCTCACCCTCATGAGAGGAGTCACATATTATGGATTTGGGAAGGGCGGAACTGCCATTTAAAATTATCTCGTTTCATTTCTTCCTGACCTGAAACTACGAGAACATGAGAAATAAGGTGACAGACCATTACTAAAAAAGGCTCTAACTAAATGCACTCAGAGTGTTTAGAATTCAAATCAGAGCCAAGTTGATGATCTGAAGGCCTCCCTACACTAAGTAGCCTATTGTGTTTGCTCTTTGTTAATGTGGCCTCCAACAAATGCCATGAAGCAATAGCTTCGAAACTCACAAGACTGTTCAATTCTGGGCTTGGATAATACATTTTCAGCTCAATAGCAGCTAGGGCAAAATGTAGCTTCAGAGAAAACACGACAGGGAGATTGTGTGTTCCACATTTGCTTCCAGTAATACCAGCACTTTGACTAAGGGGTAGATGTTCAGCTTTACTAACTGGCATGAGCATATCAGATCTCACTGGACATGACTCTGGAGCAACTTCCTTCCTTGATGCCCTGCTAGGGCATTGCTGCTGGATGGAGTACTGTTTTGTAATACTTGTGATGTAATACATGTGTTATAGGTTAAGTGCTTACTCTCTCAGGGTGGCACCTGGAGAATTTCCAGTGCTCTACTAGTCTCGACTACAGGAGGGAGAGTCAATCAGAATCACAGGGCACCAGCAGTGACTTTCAAAGAGATTTCTAAGTGAATCCATTGTCTCAATGTAGTGTCAGGTGGAGGAGAGCAGTCATTTACTCAAGGTAACAGGTCAGAAGGGTCAAGTCTTTCTTTTCTCACAGTCTAGATTCAGTCACAAAATTGTAATACAAAATGCTAGGGTCAAGAGCAGCCATGTTCAAATTAATATTAAACATTCCAGTTCCGTTGTCTTCTTACACAGAGATTAATTCCACCAAAGAGGGTAGGACTATCTCTAAATTTGGACTTTGTTTGGGCGCCTAAGCCTCTGCCACATGTAAGTCATGGGGCAGTGCCAGACTATGACCATGTGGATGGGTTAGGGGGGCAGGGGGAGCCAATGCTGGAGTTCTGGTCATCCAAATCTCGCCTGTGACCCACTTCCACTCTGACTCAGGCTGGAAAGTTGGCAGGGCTTCAGGTGAGGTGAAGCATGACCTCAAAGGAGGCGGTGTGGCAGGGGCTAGCTAGAAGACATTAGCGGCAAACTGGAAAAGCTGGTAGATGAACATCAGGAGCATGCTGGCTCTTTTAAAAAGACTTTGGGAAGTTCCTAAATGCCACAGGAGGCAGAATCAAAAACAAGGTCCAACACTGCAAATAGCACAACCCAGGGCAATGGTGTATAGAGAGAAAACAGACCGAAGAAAACCCTTCTCCACACAGCGGGTGATGAGCATATGGAATTTATTACCGCAGAAAGTTGTAATGAGGATCAGCAGATTCAACAGGGATTTGGATAAACACCTGGGCAGATGTCCAAAATGGATCACTAGAGGGAAAGGTAGGGCTGTATGTAGAGAGAAAAGCCAGGGATGCTAGGTTTTCTATCCATAACCACTAGGATTGAAGTCAAGGAGGGCTTCTCCCAGCATCCCGTACTGTAGTCATTGTCAGAGACAAAGTATTGACAGAATGGGTCATTGGTCGGATACAGAAACGATATTGTGCTTGGTTTCATGTTTTAATCTCAATATCAATAACATCATCTTCATTCCTGAAGGACAAATCAATCAATCAGTCAATCAGTGGTATTCACTGAAAATTTACTGTCCTAAACACAGTCCTAAACACTTGGAAGAACACAATAATAGCAGATGTGATCCCTGCTCCCAAGGAGCTTACAATCTAGTAGGGGAGGCAGACATTAAAGCAATTACAGATAGGGGAAGTGGGAGAGTATAAGGATATGTATATAAGTGCTGTGTCTGTCTCTGTTTTTCTTTGTCAATAGTTTTGATTGAATGCTTATTACCTCTCTTTTTCACTCCCTCTCTTGATTTCCATGGGTTTGGTAGCCAGTAAGAATTATAGTGTCTTGTAAGTAACTAAGTAAACATAAGTAGTCAGGCAGCAAACAGTACTTTGACAAGAACCACTAAGATGTCCAGTTGGACCTACCACCAAATGTTGATAGATGTAGCTCAACATGGAGCATTAAGCTAGTCTTTTCTCTCTCTCTATCTCCCTCTCTCTTCCCCCCTCTCCCTCTCCTTCCCTCCCTCTAGCCCTCTCTCCCTAATCCCACTTTATAACATAGACTCACTCTCTCTCTCTCTCTCTCTCTCTCTCTCTCTCTCTCTCTCTCTCTCTCTTTCTCTGTAGTGATTTTGGTAAATACGTTAAACAAATCAAACCAATACCTGTGTGCACCTTGCCCACTCATAGGGTAATTATAATAATAATAATAGTGACTGTGCTATTTATTTAAGTGCTTATTATGTGCCAAGAACTGTGCTAAATAATAGGGTAGATCAATCAGTGGTATTTATTGAGCAATTAATGTATGCAGAGTGCTGTGTTAAGCACTTGGGAGAGTACATTACAATAGAGTTGACAGACATGTTTCCTGTCCACAGTGAGCTTACAGTCTAGAGGGGAAGACAGACATTTAAATACATAGTGGTTATGTACATAAGTGTTGTGAGGCTGAGGTGAATATCAAATGTTTGAAAGGTACAGATCCAAGTATATAGGTGATGCAGAAGGGAGAGAGATAAGATTGTAGACTGTAAGCTCTAGTTTTGATTGTACTAAGCTCCAGCGTTTAGTACAGTGCTTTGCACATAGTAAGCGCTTAATAAATGCCATCATATTAAGCTCTAGATTGTAAGCTCATTGTGGGAAGGGAATTTGTCTGTTTATTGTTGTATTGTACTCTCCCAAGCAATTAGTACAGTGCTTTGCACAAAGTAAGTGCTCAATAAATACTACTGAATGAATGAATGAATGAAAGGGAAATGAGGGCTTAGTCACAGAAGGCCTCTTAGAAGAGTTGTGATTTTAATAAGGCTTTGAAGGTAGGGAGAGAAGTGGTCTGTCACACATGGCAGGGGAGAGAGTTACAGACCAGAGGGAATATGTAAGGAAGAGGTTGGCAGCAAGACAAATGAGATGATTAAGGGACAGTGAGTAAGTTGGTGTTGGAGGAGTGAAGGGTATGGGCTACGTTACAGTAAGAAATCAGTGAGGTAAGATAGGAGGGGGTAAGCTGATTGAGTTCTTTAGAGCCAATGGTAAGGAGTTTCTGGCTGATGTAGAGTTAGATGGGAAACTATTGGAGCTTTTTGAGGAGTGGGGCGATGGGAACTGAAATTTTGTTTTAAAATATGATCTGGGCAGCAGAGTGAAATACATGGGGGAGGCAGGATATGATAATTGCTTGGCTCAGAGTAGTAATAATTGGTTAGAGAGGAAAAGGTGGATTTTGCAATGTTGTGAAGGTAGAACCAACAGGATTTGGTAACAGATTGAATATGTGGGTTGAACGAGAGAGATGAGTCGAGGATGATGCCAATGTTACAAGCTTGTGAGGCAGGGAGGATAGTGGTGTTGTCTGCAAGGTGGGAAGGCAGAGTTTGGCGGGAAAGATGAGGAGTTCTTATCTTCATCTGGATGTCTGCCCGCCATCTAAAACTCAATATGTCCAAGTGTGAACTCATCTTCCCTCCCAAACCCTGTCCTCTCTCTGACTTTCCCGTCACTGTAGATGACACTACCATCCTTCCTGTCTCACAAGCCCGCAACCTTGGTGTCATCCTCGACTCCGCTCTCTCATTCACCCCACACATCCAATCTGTCACCAAAACCTGCTGGTCTCACCTCCACAACATCGCCAAGATCTGCCCTTTCCTCTCCATCCAAACCGCTACCTTGCTGGTTCAATCTCTCATCTTATCCTGACTGGATTACAGCATCAGCTTCCTCTCTGATCTCCCATCCTCCTGTCTCTCCCCACTTCAGTGTATACTTCACTCTTCTGCCCGGATTATCTTTGTACAGAAATGCTCGGGGCATATCACTCCCCTCCTCAAAAATCTCCAGTGGTTGCCTGTCAACCTATGAATCAAGCAAAAACTCCTCACTCTCAGCTTCAAGGCTCTCCATCACTTTGACCCCTCCTACCTCACCTCTCTTCTCTCCTACAGCCCAGCCCACATCCTCCACTCCTCTGCTGCTAACCTCCTCACTGTGCCTTGTTCTTGCCTGTCCCACCGTCTATCCCCAGCCCACGTCCTTCCCCTGGCCTGGAACGCCCTCCCTCCACACATCCACCAAACTAGCTCTCTTCCTCCCTTCAAAGCCCTACTGAGAGCTCACCTTCTCCAGGAGGCCTTCCCAGACTGAGCCCCCTTTTTCCTCTCCTCCTCCCCATCCCCCCCTCTGCCCTACCTCTTTCCCCTCCCCACAGCACTTGTATGTGTTTGTACAGATTTATTACTCTATTTTACTTGTACATATTTACTATTCTATTTATTTTGTTAATGTGTGCATATAGCTATAATTCTATATATTCTGATGATTTTGACACCTATCTACATGTTTTGTTGTCTGTCTCCCCCTTCTAGACTGTGAGCCCGTTGTTGGGTAGGGACCATCTATATATGTTGCCGACTTGTAGTTCCCATGAGCTTAGTACAGTGCTCTGCACACAGTAAGTGCTCAATAAATACGATTGAATGAATGAATGAGTTCTGTTTTGGACATGTTAAGTTTGAAGTGTTGGCAGGATGTCCAAGTAGAGATGACCTTAAGGCAGAAGGAAGTGTGAGGCTACAGAGAAGGAGAGAGGTCAGGGTTGGAGAGGTAGATTTGGGAATCATCCATACAGACATTGTAGTTTGAAGCCATGGGAGTAAATGAATTCTCCAAGGGAGTGGGTGTAGACAGAGAATAGAAGAAACCCAGAACTAAGCCTTGAGGGACTCCCACAATTAGAGGGTGGGAGGCAGAGAAGGAGCCCAGGAAAGGGACTGAGAATGAGCAGCCAGAGAGATAGGAGGACAGTGTCAGTGAAGCCAAGGTCAGATAATGTTTCCAGGAAAAAGGGGTGGTCCACTTTTTCAAAGGCAGCCAAGAGGTCAAGGAGTAAAGGTTGTTGGATTTAGCATGAAAGGTTATTTGTGACCTTAGAGAGGGCAGTTTCCATAGGGTAAAGGGGGCACAATCAGATCAGACACAGTCCCTTTTCCCCATGGGGCTCACAATCTAAGGGGGATGGAGAACAAGAGAAAATCCCCATTTTACAGATGAGGAAATTGAGGCACAGAGGAGTTAAGTGACTCGACCAAGGTCACACAAGTCACACAAGTTGTGGAACTGCGATTAAGACCCAGGGCATTATAGCAAGAGGTTATGGCTAAATTGCACGTGTCCTCCGAGAGTGCCGTTTTATCTTCCAAGATTGAAAACCTTAGACTCTTCCATTGGCACGGAAGCATTCTTGATCTTATTTGGTTGAAAAATCGCTCGGTCTGAGGCCCAAGCCCCTAAACAGTGGCCATTTACTCATAAGAGCTGAAGAGGACTGATTTTTTTTCATTTGACTTAAACATGTCAGAGACTCAAATAATTCCAACCTGGCATAATATTTCTGATGATTTGGCTGGATCATTTCCCTGATTCAAATATTTAACTGAACCAAGTGGTTTGGGTGATGAGTTTGTTAACGACCCACAAGAAGCTTTCAAACCTAATTACCCCTGAAAAGAATTGCTATCTCCCTCCCTTCTCAGATACAGCACCTATTCATTAGGATAAATTCCACAAAAACCCTGCTTGAGGTTAAAAGAGTACGTCATTTTGGAGGAGAGACAGCTTGCTCTCCAGAATCCCCTTCTCAGTCCCAGTGTCAGTGTGAACAGTAGTTGCAAAATTATAGTGCAAAATGATGTTTCACCTCAGGAATCTTTTTTTTCCCCTCCAATGATTTTCTTTTGAAAACTATAATTTTACATTTAGAGAATAATCCCAAAAGGAAGAAATCTGTATGTCTTGCAAGTTTCCGGCATAGAGAACTGTCAAACTGTTTAAACGACAAGGACTTTGTTTTTGGAATTGAGTTCCGATCCTGGTAGGAATAAACTCAATTTACAAGCTAGAGGGGGGAGACAGACATCACGATTTTCCAAGATGTTTGTGATCAATCAATCAAGCAATCAATTGTATTTATTGAGCACTTACTGTGTGCAGAGCACCGTACTAAGCGCTTGGGAAGTCCAAGTTGGCAACATATAGAGATGGTCCCTACCCAACAGTGGGCTCACAGTCTAGAAGGGGGAGACAGAGAACAAAACAAAACATATTAACAAAATAAAATAAATAGAATAAATATGTACATATAAAATAAATAGAGTAATAAATACATACAAACACATACATATATACAGGTGCTGTGGGGAAGGGAAGGAGGTAAGGCTGGGGGGAAGGAGAGGGGGAGGAGGGGGGGAGGAAGGAGGGGGCTCAGTCTGGGAAGGACTCCTAAAATCATAAATCAAACAGACGGACAGACAGACGGGCAGCAGCCAGAGTGGCAAGAGAAGAGGGGAATAATAATAATAATAATAATAATAATAATAATAATAATAATAATAATAATAATAATAATAATAGAAGCGGGGGAACCAGCAGGGTAGGCCTGCAGCAGGCAACCCTCACCCCGCCTCTCGCTCGGGGTGGGGGTGGGGGGGTCTGGGTATTGGCGAGGGCCCGGGCCAGGCTGGGGAGGGGGCCCGGGGAGTGGCCTCAGACAAGGATATCCACCACACGATGCAGGAATCCACAAATGCCAAGACCACCTCACAGCCCAGCGTCACGGCGGGGGCATTTTACTCCGTCTGGACTCTGATGTCTGAAGAACAACGCTGTGTATTTTGAGAGTGGGCGTTTTATCAGTCACCTACAGTTTTTTTTATTTTGAAAGGAAAATGTCTGTGAAATTCCATACCTTGCAAAGCTGTTAGTATGGCGGCCTTCTGCTTTATATGAAACAGACCTTTTTTTAATGGATGTGCAATGATGGGAAAAATGCCAGTAAGAAATGGAGCTGTTCTGTAGGAAGAATTTGCATATGAATAGTTCCAAAGGATGTTATCTATGTATGGAGCATTGCGGTTTCATACATAAAAAGGAAGTTTCTTTTTCTTAGATTGTGTTCTGCAGAAAGTAAACTGGAAAAGGAAACAGTGGGGAAAAAAAAACAACAAATGCAGATTCCTTTCCAAAGTATAGTTTAGATAGTAAAAACATCATCAGTGATTCACATTTTTCCACAGTCATACTTACTGCTGTTTTGCATAGAGTATTTCTGTCATAATGCTAATGACCGTTCTGGTTCAAAACTTTATATCCTGGTTTCCCTTTACCACTTTTGCTGTGTGTAACAATTCCCTAATGTCACACACTCCATGCAAGTTAGAGATTTTCATGCAGGAACAAACTTGAAAAAACAAAATATTTCTATGAAAAGCAATTTACTTTGCCAAGCCTTGCCTCTATTCCCTGGGCAATTATTGTAGATTATATGCATTTGAAAATGTGCTTTCTTTCTTCCAGCCAACTTTCTCCTTCTGTTTGATTTTGCAGTGAAGTCATAATCCTGTGTTTTTGAAATAAGTCTGTTTCTATGGGGATTAATGTGATACAAATTTGTTATTACTTATGACTTCATCGCCAGACAGAACTGGGCAAAGAGATAGCCCGAGGAAGGATTTAATCTCGGTTTCAGCAGCCAGATTTGTGGTTGTCTGCATGGGAATCTGTGAAAGGAAGTTAAAGGTGCATTCCTACGGTATTTTTCAATGGAGATTCATGAGATTGAGTACTTTCATATATACAGAGAATGTAATATTGTGACATTAGCACATAGGCAAAGTCTGTCTTAAGTCATATATTTCTTATTGGAAATAGGCTGACTATAGTCAAGCACCATTGGCAAATTTCATTCCATTCAAAGTCTGAATTGACTAGATAAATAAAGACCACGGGGCAGAGGTGAGCCTGATCTTCCTTCTTGAGAAACTTTGCTTGATGCGTTGTTCTCCTAGCAAGAGTCTGCTAGGAACTACCATGTTTACTTTCTTTGCAAAGAAAAGCTAAACAGTGAGCATACTGGTGCCTAAGTCCCTCAACCATTGAGATATTGAATTCTGATCTTTAATAAACCAACATTGATTTACTTCACTGCCTCTGTTTGCTTAGTTAAGCTCCGTTGGCATAGGAAACGGCACACATAATTTAATCAAATTACTTTTTTTCATTTGATTTTTTATTAATGCAGCAAGCAGGCTCTGAGCACTCTGCTCTTCCAGCAATGAAGTACCTTTTTTTTTCCATAAGGGAAGTTTTGAGACGATGGTTAAAACTTTTTTTTTTTTTTGCAGAAATGCACAGTGATTTACCATGGAGTGGCAAGGGTCCTGGTTCTCTAGAGCAGTGCCTCTTCCTCCTCTTCAGTCAGGAAGGATGTCTCTTGGCAAATCCTACATATAGGATCAATCAATCAATCATATTTATTGAGCGCTTACTGTGTGCAGAGCACTGTACTAAGCACTTGGGAAGTACAAGTTGGCAACAGTCCCTACCCAACAGTGGGCTCACAGTCTAGAAGGGGGAGACAGAGAACAAAACAAAACATATTAACAAAATAAAATAAATAGAATAGGTATGTACAAGTAAAATAAATAAATAAATAGAGTAATAAATACGTACAAACATATATACATATATGCAGGTGCTGTGGGGAAGGGAAGGAGGTAAGGCGGGGGATGGAGGGGGGAGGAGGGGGAGAGGAAGGAGGGGGCTCAGTCTGGGAAGGCCTCCTGGAGGAGGTGAGCTCTCAGTAGGACCTTGAAGGGAGGAAGAGAGCTAGCTTGGTGGATGTGGGGAGGGAGGGCATTCCAGGCCAGGGGGATGACGTGGGCTGGGAGTCGACGGCGGGACAGGCGAGAAGGAGGCATGGTGAGGAGATTAGCAGCAGAGGAGCGGAGGGTGCGGGCTGGGCCATAGAAGGAGAGAAGGGAGGTGAGGTAGGAGGGGTAGAGGTGATGGAGAGCCTTGAAGCCGAGGAAGAGGAGTTTCTGCCTGATGTGTAGGTTGATTGGTAGCCACTGGAGATTTTTGAGGAGGGGAGTAACATGCCCAGAGCATTTCTGGACAAAGACAATCCGGGCAGTGGCGTGAAGTATGGATTGAAGTGGGGAGAGGCAGGAGGATGGGAGATCAGAGAGGAGGCTGATACAATAGTCCAGATGGGATAGGATGAGAGCTTGAACAAGCAGGGTAGTGGTTTGGATGGAGAGGAAAGGGTGGATCTTGGCAATGTTGCAGAGCTGAGACCGGCAGGTTCTGGTGACGGCTTGGATGTGAGGG
Source organism: Tachyglossus aculeatus (assembly GCF_015852505.1). Taxonomy (NCBI): domain Eukaryota; kingdom Metazoa; phylum Chordata; class Mammalia; order Monotremata; family Tachyglossidae; genus Tachyglossus; species Tachyglossus aculeatus. The sequence continues at coordinate 3,937,116 of NC_052098.1, read as the reverse complement.
GTGAATGAGAGAGCGGAGTCGAGGATGACACCAAGGTTGCGGGCTTGTGAGATGGGAAGGTTGGTAGTGCCATCAACAGTGATGGGAAAGTAAGGGAGAGGGCAGGGTTTGGGAGGGAAGACAAGGAGTTCAGTCTTGGACATGTTGAAATTTAGGTGGCGGGCAGACATCCAGATGGAGATGTCCTAAAGGCAGGAGGAGATGCAAGCCTGGAGGGAGGGAGAGAGAGCAGGGGCGGAGATGTAGATTTGGGTGTCATCAGCGTGGAGATGATAGTTGAAGCCATGGGAGTAAATGAGGTCACCAAGGGAGTGAGTGTAGATCGAGAACAGAAGGGGACCAAGAAATGAACCTTGAGGAACCCCTACAGTAAGGGGATGGGAGGAGGAGGAGGAGCTTGCAAAAGAGACTGATAATGAATGACCGGAGAGATAAGAGAAGAACCAGGAGAGGACGGAGTCTGTGAAGCCAAGGTTGGATAGCGTGTTGAGGAGAAGGGGGTGGTCCACAGTGTCGAAGGCAGCTGAGAGGTCAAGGAGGATTAGTATAGAGTATGAGCCGTTGGATTTGGCAAGCAGGAGGTCATTGGTGACCTTTGAGAGGGCAGTTTCCGTGGAATGTAGGGGATGGAAGCCAGACTGGAGGGGGTCGAGGAGAAAGTTGTTGTTGAGGAATTCGAGGCAGCGCGTGTAGACGACTTGTTCAAGGAGTTTGGAAAGGAATGGTAGGAGGGAGATGGGGTGATAACTAGAAGGTGAGGTGGGGTCAAGAGTGGGTTATTTTAGGATGGGAGAGACATGGGCATGTTTGAAGGCAGAGGGGAAGGAACCAGTGGAGAGTGAGCTGCTGAAGATGGAAGTTAAGGAGGTGAGAAGGGACAGAGCGAGAGATTTCATGAGATGAGAGGGAATGGGGTCAGAAGCACAGGTGGCCGGAGTAACACTTGAGAGGAGGGAGGAGAGCTCCTCTGAGGATACTGCTGGGAAGGATGGGAGAGTAGCAGAGAGGGTTGAGAGCTGGGGGGTTGGAGAAGCGGGGGGAGTGACTTTGGGGAGGTCGGACCTGATGGATTTAATTTTATTAATGAAGTAGGAGGCCAGATCGTTGGGGGTGAGGGAAGGAGGAGGGGGAGGAACCGGGGGCCTGAGAAGGGAGTTGAATGTACGGAAGAGCTGACAGGGTTGATGGGCATGGGTGTCAATAAGGGAGGAGAAATAGTTTTGTCTGGCAGAGGAGAGGGCTGAGTTAAGGCAGGAAAGGATAAACTTGAAGTGAACGAGGTTGGCATGGTGTTTAGACTTTCGCCAGCAGCGTTCGGCAGCTCAAGCATAAGAATGAAGGAGGCGGACAGTGGCAGTGATCCAGGGCTGTGGGTTAGTGGTACGAGAGCAGCGAAGGGAAAGGGGAGCAGGTGAGTCTAGCTGAGTAGAAAGGGTAGAGTTGAGAGCAGCAATCTGATTATCAAGATTGGGTAGAGAGGAAAGGGAGTCAAGGTGGGGTGTGAGGTGCTCAGAAAGATGGATGCGGTCAAGAGAGCCGAGATCTCTGTGAGAGAGTACTATGGATTTATAGGGGAAAGGAGAGTGAGTGAGGAGGCAGGTGAGAAGATTATGATCAGAGAGAGGGATTTCAGAGTTGGTGGGGGTGGACACTGTGCAGCGGTAGGAGATGATGAGGTCGAGGTTATGACCAAGTTGGTGCATGGGCGAGGTGGGGTGGAGCAAGAGGTTGGCAGTGTCAAGGAGAGTTAGAAGGCGGGCGGCAGAGGAGTCATCAGGGATATCCATGTGGATGTTGAAGTCTCCGAGGATCAGAATGGGCATGGAGAAGGAGAGAAGGAAGGTGAGGAAGGGTCAAAATCGTTAAAGAAGTTGGAGGTGGGGCCGGGGGGGGGGGCGGTAGATGACGGCTACAAGAATCTGGAGAGGGTGGTAGAGGTGAATAATGTGGGCTTCAAAGGAAGGGACGGAAAGGGAAGGGGGAGGACGGATAGTGCAAAAGCGACATTGGGGGGCAAGAAGGAAACCGACACCTCCTCCTTTTCCAGTGAGTCTGGGGGAGTGGGAGAAGAAAAGGCCTCCGCTGGAGAGAGCAGCAGAAGAGACCGTGTCGTCTGGATACAGCCATGTTTTAGTTAGGGTGAGGAGGAGTAGAGACCTGGAAAGGAATAGATCCAGGATGAAAGGGATCTTACTTATAATGGAGCAGGGGTTCCAGAGGCCACACTTGGCAGTAGCTGTTGAGGGAGGGGAGGGAGGGGGAAGGGTGCGAGGGGTGGGAAGGTTTTGAATTGGGATGAGTTGGCTGGGTCCTAGGCAGGGAGAGTGGGAAGAGGGGTGGCGATGGGAAAGGAGAACTGGGATGGGGTGGGTGCCGGCAGAGGAGGGAGGGGGCTGGGAGTGAGGAGTGGAGGATTGGCGCTGGTACAGAGGGATCCTGGGTAGGGGGTGTGGGGGAGTGGTCGTGGTGGGGGAGAGGGAGGGAAAAAGCTGGGTGGGAGAGGGGAAGATGAGGAATGGGAATGGCAGTTGGGAGCAAGGGAATTGAAAGTTCATGGTGAGGTCAGCAGGGCAAGTGACAGTACAGTGGGAGATTAACAATTGAGATCTAGACGTGATAAAACAGTAGCAATGATATAAATAGGCGATGGCATCACAGAGGGTAGTTAACGATTAACATGCTATGGCAATAATAAAATAGGCAGATAATGATGTCCCAGAGAGCAGATACAAACTATTATGTGCTGGAGTAGGGTGGAGCTGTTATGGGGGGTCAGGGAGCAGGGTTACCTGGGGAGAGGAGTGAACACCCAAGTAGCATGGGAGGGCTGAGTAGGTACGAATGAGGTTGTCTTCTAGACTGTGAGCCCGCTTCTAGACTGTGAGCCCGCTGTTGAGTAGGGACTGTCTCCATGTGTTGCCGACTTGTACTTCCCAAGCGCTTAGTACAGTATTGTGCACACAGTAAGCGCTCAATAAATACGATTGATTGATTGATTGTCGTTAATGTAACTTGGTGATAACAAGGGCCTTTTTCCCAGGGGAGGGGCGGGGGGCGGGGAGGGTCAGTCAGATCCGGACCGGGGGGCACTTTAAGGGAGGTCGCTTAAGTTGGGGTGGGGGGGTTGGATGGAAGCAGGGGGCGTCTATGGGGGCGCCCTGAGGAGAGGATCCTTCCGGGAGCAGCAAGGCCACGTGGTGTGATGGTCTCAGCTCCGTAACATTGCCAAGATCCGCCCTTTCCTCTCCATCCATACCGCTACCCTGCTCATTCAAGCTCTCATCCTATCCCGTCTGGACTACTGCATCAGCCTTCTCTCTGATCTCCCATCCTCGTGTCTCTCTCCACTTCAATCCATACTTCATGTTGCTGCCCGGATTATCTTTGTCCAGAAACGCTCTGGGCATATTACTCCCCTCCTCAATAATCTCCAGTGGCTACCAATCAATCTGCGCATCAGGCAGAAACTCCTCACCCTGGGCTTCAAGGCTCTCCATCACCTCGCCCCCTCCTACCTCACCTCCCTTCTCTCCTTCTACAGCCCAGCCCGCACCCTCCGCTCCTCCGCCTCTAATCTCCTCACTGTACCTCGTTCTCGCCTGTCCCGCCATCGACCCCCGGCCCACGTCATCCCCCGGGCCTGGAATGCCCTCCCTCTGCCCATCCGCCAAGCTAGCTCTCTTCCTCCCTTCAAGGCCCTACTGAGAGCTCACCTCCTCCAGGAGGCCTTCCCAGACTGAGCCCCTTCCTTCCTCTCCCCCTCGTTCCCCTCTCCATCCCCCCCATCTTACCTCCTTCCCTTCCCCACAGCACCTGTATATATGTATATATGTTTGTACATATTTATTACTCTATTTATTTATTTATTTTACTTGTACATATCTATTCTATTCATTTTATTTTGTTAGTATGTTTGGTTTTGTTCTCTGTCTCCCCCTTTTAGACTGTGAGCCCACTGTTGGGTAGGGACTGTCTCTATATGTTGCCAATTTGTACTTCCCAAGCGCTTAGTACAGTGCTCTGCACACAGTAAGTGCTCAATAAATACGATTGATGATGATGATGATGATGATGGCAAGCGGGCCTCTCGGGAACAGAGTCCTGGGCGTCAAAAAAGATCAGGCTTTGAGTTACTCAGGTTTTGGTTGCGATCCAGGTGATCAGTAGAATCATTCATTCAATTAACTCTTCTGGCCTAGTGGGAAGACCATGGGACTGGGAGTCAGAGGACCCGGATTCTGATCCCAGCTCCACCGCTTGCCTGCTGCGTGACCCTGGGCAAGTCACTTAACTTCTCTTTACGTCAGTTTCCTCATCTGTAAAATGGGGATAAGTTAGATTGTGAGTCTTGGGTGTACAGGGACTGTGCACATTCTGATAATCATGAATCTGCTTCAGTGCTTAGCTCCTAGTAAGTGCTTAATAAGTTATCAATTTATCAATAAATTATCAATATTATTATTATTTGGGGAATTTCTTCTGTCCTAAATAGTACCTTGCTGTCCCAGAATGCCACAGTCACCTTCTGTAGAGGAAGAAGAAGGTGAAGCACTTAGCCATGTTTTTTTTTTGCCTCGAAACAAGTGTTTTCTAGCTGTCCTTTTGCTGATTCTCAGCATTTCTTATATGGGTTTATTCAAATATACATTCAGTTATTTATTTTGATCATTTAGTGAATACTTTCATGTCTTTCTCCCCCATTAGAGTGTAAACCCCTTGTGGGGAGGGAAAGTGGAACTGCTTGTTTTGTATTTCCCAAGCAACTACTACAGTGCATTGAACCCAGTGGGTGTTCAAATATTATTCATTCATTCATTCAATCATATATATTGAGCGCTTACTGTGTGAAAAGCACTGTATTAAGCACTTGGGAGAGGACAGTATAACAATAAGCAGACACTTTCCCTGCCCACAATGAGCTTACAGTCTAGAAACTACTACCCTTTCTACAACTACTATTACTACTACTACTATTGAAAAATGGCTGGTGTGGGATTAGTTATCCAGTGCTACATCATCACTGCAGTAGCTCATGGTGTTCCTTAGAGACCAAATGAAGGCTGACACAGCACAGTGTAAGTGTCTTCAACTGATCCGATTTTATCACATATGCCACATTACTTTTTTTCCCAGAGCTGTGCCATCCAATGTGTTTTGCATGAATTCACGCACCCCTGCTCCTCTTGGGCAATATTCAAATTAGAAGCTGCTTTCCCTCTGCAAACCCCTTAAGCGTCCTCTGCTGAATGCTTCCTTCATGTTTTTTTTTCCCCAAACTGAAATGGCACAAATGTTGCCAAATTTTCAGACGATATGAAGACATTCTAGGCGATTCTGGTTGAAGACCTTGAGTGGATGTTATGGTTGATGCCTACTCACTCTGGAGGTTGCCAACATGTCTGCTCTGAACAACTTGACTATGTATATATATTTATATATATAAATTTCTGTTCTCCCTCCTACTTAGACTGTGAGTCTCCTGTGGGACAGGGACTGTGTCTGAGCTGATTGTCTTGTACCTACCTTGGCTCTTAGTGGAGTGCTCAGCACAAAGTAAGTGCTTAACAAATGCCACCATTATTATTATTGATTGAGAGGGGCTGGATTAGACTACTCAGGCATCTGCTAGACAAACAATAGAATAGTGCTATTATCAACCAAATTCTTGAAATGTCATCAAGGTATCAGGACTTTGGAGTGTAATGGGGCAATTGTGTGGGTTGCAGAAATAAGGAAGTAAATGGACTCATCTCTCGGAGAGATGCCTTTCTGGAGCTGATCCACATAGGCAAGGAAGAATGGATTGAGAATCTAAAGGTGGAAGCTGATCTTGGGGGAATATACGATATTGAGGGAAATCAGTCAAAGAGAAAATGAATTTCAAGAAAACCAACTTCAATAAGCTTGGAGGAATAGTAGAAAAAGAATTTGAGGGAAGGAAATTGAATCCATAAAGAAGTCCATGAAAGCTGGATGTTCCTCAAAGGAACAATTTTGAAGGCACAAGAAGAAATGATCTCTTGGCAGAAGAAAGACAGGAAACGTGAGTTGAGGGCTTTGTTGGCTACAACCAGAGTCTCATTAAATCCTGAAATACAACAAGTAGAGGCTAGGGAAGCTAACCAAAGAGGAATATAAGGAGCGTTGGAACTGCCAATCTGTAAAATAAGGGGAAAAGGTATCGGCATTGAAATTATAGACATCATTGTTCAGTCTATTATTTTAAGGTTGATGCAGTTAACAATTAACTTCCATTCCTGGGCAAATATTAGAATGCAGCATCAAAAATTTGATTTAAAAACACCTGGGAGATCATAAGGTAATGAACAGAAATCAACATGGCTTGGTGAAGCAAAGGGTTTCCTTCTATGATGAAGCATATGTCAATGTGTGTGTGTGTGTTGGGGGTATGTGTGGGTATAGTTAAGTTTTAATTTATGTAGATGATATGAATGATGGTGAAATCCCATCCTTGTGTGTGAGGATGACTGACAAGACTTATGGGTGATCAACACTTCCTTCTTCCTTGTTTGCATAGAAAGATCATTTTTTAGGACTATGTGGACAGTAGATGGTCTAGTCTAGACTCTACGCTGTAAGCTTGTTGTGGGCAGGGAATGCATCTACCAACTCTGTTATATTGTACTCTCCCAAGAGCTTAGTACAGTGCTCTGAACATAGTAAGCACTCAATATATATAATTGATATATATAATTGATTCTTTGTTGTGCCTCCCTTGACCCCATGGCTCCCTCCAGTTATCACCCCTTCTCCCTCCCATCATTCCCGTCAAAACTCCTTGAGCAAGTTGTTTACACCCACAGCCTCCACTTCCTCTCCGCCACTTCTCTCTTTGACTCCTTCCAATCCGGCTTCTGCCCCCTTTATTCCACCAAAATTGCCTTCTCAAAGGTAACCAGTGATCTCCGTCTCACCAAATGCAATGGCCTCTACTCCATCATAATCCTCCTCAACCTCTCAGCTGCCTTTGATGTTATCACTCCCTTGTCCTGTAAACATTATCCAACCTTGGCTTTACCAACACCGTCCTTTCTTAGTTCGTCTCCTATTTCTCTGGCTGCTCATTCTCACTCTCTTTTACGGCCTCTCCTCTGCCTCCCATCCCTAAACTGTGGGTGTCCCTTAAATTCAGTTCTGGGTCCCCTCTTTGGTCCATCTTCACCCATTCCCTTAGAGAACTTATCCACTTCCATGGATTCAACTACCACCTCTATGTGGATGATTCCCAAATCTACATCTCTAGCCCTGATCTCTCTCCTCTGCAGTCAGATATTTTCTCTTGCCTTCAGAACATCTTTGCTTGGATATCCCACTTTCACCTCAAACCTAACATGCCCAAAACAGAACACCTCAAATTTCTAACCAAACCCTATCTTCCACCTGACTTTCCCATCACTGTAAACAGCACCACCATTCTGCCTGTCCATCAAGCTTCCAAACATGCCCATGTCTCCCCATCCAAAAAAACCCTCCATTGACCCCACAACTCCCTCCAGTTATCGCCCCATCTCCCTCCTACTTTTCCCCTCCAAATTCCTTGAGGGAGTTGTCTATACCTGCTGTCTCAAATTCCTATCCTCTAATTTTCTCCTTGACTCCCTCCAAACTGGCTTCTGTCCCCTTCACTCCACAGAAACCACCCTTTCAAAGGTCACCGATGATCTCCTTCTTGCCAAATCCAATGGCCTCTACTCCATCCTAATCCTCCTTGACCTCTCAGCTGCCTTTGTCACTGTGGACCATCCCTTTCTTCTGGATACGTTATCCAACCTTGGCTTCACTAACTCTGTCCTTTCCAGGTTCTCCTCTTATCTCTCTGGCCATTCATTCTCAGTGCCCTTTGTGGGCTCCTCCTCTGCCTCCCATCCCCTAACTGTGGGGGTCCCTTGAGTCAGTTCTGGGTCCCCTTAGATTCTCCATCTACACCCACTCCCTTGGAGAACTCATGGCTTCAACTACCATCTCTATGCAGATGATACCCAAATCTACACCTCCAGCCCTTATCTCTCTCCCTCTCTCCAGTCTCACATCTCCTCCTGCCTTCAGGACATCTCTAGTTTGATGTCCTCCCATCACCTCAAACTTAACATGTCCAAAACAGAGCTCCTTATCTTCCTACCCAAACCCTGTCCCCACCCCCACCCCCAACTTTCCCATAACCGTAGGTGGCACCACCATCCTTCCTGCATCACAAGTTCACAACCTTGGCTTAATCCTTGACTCCTCTATGTCATTCAACTCACATATTCAATCTGTCACTACATCCTGTTGGTCCCACCTTCACAACATTGCTAAAAATCTGCCCTCTCCTCTCCATCCAAACTACTATCAAGCTAATACAGTCACTCATACTATCCCGCCTGGATTACCACATCAGCCTCCTTGCTAACCGCCCAGCCTCCTGTCTCTCCCCACTCCAGTCCATACTTCACTCTGCTGCCCAGATCATTTTTCTACAAAAAAGTTCAGGTCATGTCACCCCAATCCTCAAAATACTCCAGTGTCATCAAACAAAAACTCCTCACCACTGGCTTTAAAGTACTCACCTCACTTCTCTCCTTCTACAACCCAGCTCGCACACTTCACTCCTCGAGTACTCACCTTCTCACTTTGCCTCGGTCTCTGCTGTCTCACTGCCGTTCCCTAGCCCATGTCCTGCCTCTGGCCTGGAATGCCCTCCCTCCTCAAATCTAACAGACAATTACTCTCCCCCAATTCAAAGCCTTATTAAAGGCACATCTCCTTCAAGAAGCCTTCCCAGACTAAGCCCCACCTTTCCTCATCTCCCACTCCCTTTGCTCGTCCCCCCTCGCAGCCCCACAGCATTCATGTACATATCTGTAATTTTATTTATTTGTATTATTTATGTCTCCCCCCATCTAGACTGTAAGCTCGTTGTGGGCAGGGAATATGTTTATTGTTGTATTGTACTCTCCCAAGTGCTTAGTACAGTGCTCTGCACACAGTAGGCACTCAATATGAATGAATGAGTGAACAAGCATTATCCTCGACTCATCTGTCTCATTCAATCCACACATTCCCTCTGTCACCAAATTCTGGTGGTTCAACCTTGACAGCATCACTAAAATCAGTCCTTTCTTCTCCATACAAACGGCTAGCATGTTAATCCAAGGATTTATCCTATGCCACCTTGATTATTGCGTCAGCTTCCTTGCTGACCTCCCTGCCTCCCATCTCTCCTCACTTCAATCCATACTTCACTCTGCTTCCCTGATAATTTTTCTATGAAACCATGCAGTCCATATCCATGTTTTCCCACTCCTCAAGAGCCTCTAGTGGTTGTCCATCCACCTCGCATCAAACAGAAACTCCTTACCATCGGCTTTAAAGCCCTCAATCACCTTGCCCCCTCTTACCTCACCGCCCTCCTACTACAACCCAGCCCACATAATTTACTCCTCTGACAACCTGCTCACTGTACCTCGGTCTCATCTACCTCACCACCGACTCCTTATCCACCTCTTGCCTCTGGCCTGGAACACCCCCCCCACCCCTCTTCGTATCTGACAGACAATCACTCTCCCCAACTTCAAAGCCTTATTGAAATCGCATCTTCTCCAAAAGGCCTTCCCTGACTAACCCTTCATTTCCTCTTTTCCCACTTCCTTGTGGGTCACCTTTTCACTTGGATTGGTACCCTTTATTTACCCCTCCCTCAGCCTCAGAGCACTTATGTACTTATTCATAATAGATTTATTTATATTAATGTCTGTCTCACCTTCTAGACTGTAAGCCCTTTGCGGGCAGGGAACGGGTCTACCGACTGTTATATTGTACTCTGCTAAGTGCTTAGTACAGTGCTAAGCATACAGTAAGTGCTGAACAAATACCATTGACTGACTGAGTGATCATCGATGCCAACTTGGCCGACCCTGCTGTCATGGAACAGACCAAAGATCTTAGTGAATCTCTCAGGGCAGCCAAAGTTTTGGGGCAGGTGTGAGAATCCTGATCTGTCGATAGTATCCAAATGTTTTTGTGAGGTCTAGGAAGACAATATGGGAATCTTGGTGCTGTTCCTTGCACTTTTCTTGTGTCTGTCATGCTGCACTATTCCCACCAGCCAGCTGACATACTGCAGTCCCAGCCTTGACCCCCAAAGGAGGAAGGATCTGGACACCAAAGTTCTTCCTTTTCTCTGTCCAGACACACATACCCAAACACACACAAGCTGATGGAAATTCCCAAATCCAATCATTCTAACAGACGTATTTTCAGAGATTGACACAAGCCAACCTGTCATTCATGCAGCTAGGTGTTGCAACCATGGCAACAATACACCAAGGAGCAGCAGTCGCAGAAGAAAGTAAATGACACTTCAGCCAAGTCCTCCATATTGAGGACTTCTGTGTCAATCAGTCAATCAATCAATGGTATTTTCTGAGTGTTTACAGTGTGCAGAGCACCATACTAAGCGCTTGAGAGAGTACACTATGACAGTTTTGGTAGACACGTTCCCCGCCCACAAGGAGCTTACGGTGTTGATAAGTAGACGAGTCTTCGTGAGGGCATGTGTGAGGTATATGTGGTGTTCTGAGTAAATGAGATGCACACCTGCACATCTGTCTGTCAATCTTGACTGGAAACTCCATCTCTCATCTCTTTCTCCCTTTGTCTCTGCTTCCTCAGTCCCTGTCTCCTATTTTATCTATGTCTATTCCTCTAGCCTACCTCATTTTATTTCTCCCAACATCATGCAAAGCATGGGTCTTTCTGTTAGTCTCTAAGTGAAGTGTGTCCAACTTGGGCCATGCTTTCATCCTGTACAACCCGGACTTCAGAGGTACTTGCTCTCTGTTTAAGTATGTGCAAATATGTAACAGCAGAGCCCAAGTTGAGGGCTCATCTTACAAGGATCTTTTACTTCTGCAAAATGGTACCAGGGCATCATCCATATAAAGGATGAAGTGGCACTGCCTAAGCAAACTGTAGTGTCCTGAGTATGTTTTAGCTTCCTGGGTTTTATCATGTTTATTCATTTGCTTGTTAATTTACCGCATTTGCTAATCGAATTTTCTAGCCATTAGCTAAATTAAGGAAGTTCTATTTGCCTCTGAGTAATAGAGAAGCATGTAATATGTTAAGAAAATTACAAAATATACCTTCCAGTGGAAATTTATTTTGAGTTTAAAGATTGTTGCCGGCCATGCTAGGAAGTTCATTAGGTTCTTGGTACTGTAGTGTAATTACACACACACACACACACACACACACACACACACACACACACACGCACAGAATACAAATTGGAAATTAGAAAGCATATAATTACCTGGAACTAAATTGTAACTAGGGATTATTCAAGAATTCTGTTAGGTCCAGATCCTTAGCCTGGGTCAACCTAGGACATGATGTAGTGTTCCCTGAATGCCCTGGAAACAATATCTGGGTTCCAACACAGTGTCCTTCCCCATTTCATGTGAAGATCGCCTGACTTCGGTGGTGGCCCAGCAGCTCAACAGATGCTTTGTGAACTGAGCCCTGAAATGTCAATGAGAAGTGAAGTGGCCAGGTAGAAAGAGAACAGGCTGCGGGGTCAGAGGACTTGGGTTCTAATCCCCTCTCTGTCACTTGCCTGCTGTGTAACCTTGGGAAAGTCACTTAACTTCTCTGGGCCTCATTTCCCTCATCTGTCAAATGGGGATTCAGTCCCTGTTAATAATAATAATAATGGAATTTAAGTGCTTATGTCGTGCCAAGCATTGTTCTAAGTGCTGGGGTAGATACAAGGTAATCAGGTTGTCTCACATGGGGCTCACAGTTTTAACCCCCATTTTACAGATGAGGTAACTGAGGCACAGAGAAGTTAAGTGACTTGCCCAAAGTCACGCAGCTGATAGTAGTGGAGCCGGGATTGGAACCCACAACCTCTGACTCCCAAGCCTGGGCTCCTGCCACTAAGCCATGGTGCTTCTCTGTTCTTCCTCCCCCTTAGACTGTGAGCCTCATGAGGGATGGAGAAGGTGGCCAACCTGATTATCTTGTATCTACCCTAATGCATAGTACAGTGCTTGGCAGCTATCTGTGGATTTTCTTGTGTTTTTTTTCCCAGGGCAGTTATGGAAAATCACCATTTAAAGCAGCCCTGTAAATAAGTACAGCATACTAGCCCAAGCTTTTACTATGCCACCTTTAATACCACACCTTGGAATTACACTGAGTATAAAATGAATGAAAGCAGCTGGGTTTTTCTTTTCTACTTCCATGGCACAAATTGTTACTCATTCTGAATAAAGGCTGTTTCCTAGACCGATTTAAAGTCCCACTGAATTAGGGTTCTTTGTAAATGACCTCCTTGCTATAAACAGAAACTCTGGCACATAGGATCATTCTGATTTTTCTTGATTGATTCATCCTGCCATGCAATAAATCCACAGATTGTAAGGTCAAGCCTCTAGTTATTGCACGTTAGTCTGATTGCAGGTAATTGTGAGGAAAGTAGGAAGACTAAATGCCATCTTTATGGACTTTGGGGAAAATATTGTGGTTTGTGTTTTTAAGTTTTATGGAATGAGACTGTGTTCCTTTCGAAAGTACCAACTTGTCAGCTGCCGACAATAGCCATGATTCATGTACACTGAGTTGCTTTCAAAATAAGCATTTCTGTATAAGCATCCCATTGGCTTGATATAATGGATTGATAAAATAAGATTGACCCTAATGGTTCCAAAGGATATATATAATACTTCAAATAAATGGTGCCTACCTATGTGTTTATAAGAGTTGGTCATAAAGGCACCAACAGGTCTTCTACATTCTAATCAGGCAGATCAAATCTGTTTGGAAATCTATTAAATCCTCATTCACAGGAAGATCTGAAAGTATGACTGGTGGTATTTAATCTCCTCTGCCACCTAAGAAATGACACAATTGAGGCAGTATATTAAAAATGCGTAAAAAAGACTGCAATCTCAAGGTAACCAGAAGAGTATCTCAGCTGATCAATCACATTTATTGAGTGCTTACCCTCTGCAAAGCACTGTACTAAGAGCTTGGGAGAGTGCAATATGACAGAGTTGGTAGACACATTCCCTGTCCACAAAGAACTTACAGAGTAGAGGGATGGAGACTGGTGTTAAAATAATTTTATGGATAGGTACATAGGTGCAGTGGGGCTGAAGGTGGGGTGAATAGAGGGTACAAATCCAAGTGGAAGAGCAATGCAGAAGGAGGAGCGTATAGGGAAAATGAGGGCGGGTCTGGGAGTCAGAAAGTCATGTGTTCTAATCCTTGCTCTGCCACATGTCTGCTGTGTGACCTTGGGCGAGTCACTTCACTTCTCTGGGCCCTATGTGGGACAGGGACTGAGTCCAACCTGACTAACTTGTGTCTACCCCAGTGCTTAGTACAGGGCTTGGCACATAGTAAGTGCTTAACAAGTACCACTATTATTATTATTATTTTATTCAACTCGGATACTATTGGATACTATTATTATTATTATTTTATTCAACTCTGTTATATTGGATACAGTACAATCTGTTTATCTGTCTTATCTGTTTCAGTTTGTTGACATGTAAAAGGCAACACTCTGAGAGCACTTGTGGAAAAGATCCAGAATATCCTGACCTGAGAATTAATGGGAAGATAAAATGGGAAGATTAGGCTTGGGAAACTAGACTACAGTAAAATAAAATACAATTCTGGAAATATTTCAAAAATTCGAAACTGTATGAATAGGAATATGAAGCAATGAGGTCTAATGGAAAGAGCACAGATATGGAAGTCAAGATAATAATAATAATTGTAGAATTTGTTAAGTGCTTACTATGTGCCAGGCACTGTATTAAGCGCTGGGGTGGAGACAAACAAATCAGGTACACAGTCCCTGTCCCACGTGGGGCTCACAATATCAACCCTCATTTTACAGATGAGGTAACTGAGGCCCAGAGAAATGAAATGACTTTCCCAGGTTCACACAGCAGACAAATGGTGGAGCCAGAATTAGAATCCATGACCTTCTGACCTTCAAGCTTGTGCTCTATCCATGCTGCACAGATATGAGTGCTAATTCCGGCTCTGCCACTTACCTGCTGGGTGTCCTAGGACAAGTCACTTAACTGTTTTGAGCCTCAGTTGCCTCATCTGTAAAATGGGGATTCAATACCTGTCCTCAAAGAACAAATGACACAATTATTATGAATCTGAGGCCCAAAATGGAGCTCTGCTTCAGGGGGTGGTTCCCCACCCCAGCCATTTGATAGTAAACTCCTCCAGAACAGAGACCATGTCTTCTACCTTTATTGTATGCTCCCAAACCACCGATCCGCTGCTCTGTGCACAGCAGATACTCAATGAATACTGCAATTTGATTGATTTTGTTTGGTCAAGGAAAAGAGGTTTGCACTTTTCTGTGGCACAGAGATCAGAAGATGTTTTGATTTGATCTCTACACCATGAGCTCTTCATCAAATAGATGACAAAGCTCAACTTCTAGATGAAAATGATAAATTCTAACCCTCACTTTTGTTGGCATGTCATACATTTTATTTTGTTAATATGCTTTGTTTTGTTGTCTGTCTCCCCCTTCTAGACTGTAAGCCCGCTGTTGGGTAGGGACCGTCTCTATATGTTGCCAACTTGGACTTCCCAAGCGCTTAGTACAGTGCTCTGCACACAGTAAGCACTCAATAAATACGATTATATATATATATGCTAAGTTTAGCTTGATCTAGTCAGGCGTGGGCTGGAAGTTTGACCCTGATCTTATTTTTTATTAACAAGTTGGAATTCTTTTTTAAGAATAAAAACTTAAAAGCATCAGTGGGAGTAGCTCTCTTTCACACTCTGCTCTCATCTATAGATACAGGGGAAAAAAAATCTCAGGAAATGAAAATGTCAAATATTTTACAGCAGACCAACTTGAAGATGGTGATACTGTGACCTCCTTGAAATCCTGTGGCATTTCCTGTGATCCACATGTTGAGGAAAAGCTGCATTATTTAATAGATGACAGTCTCTCAGTACATCAGGTGAATGTAGTAGACATTTGTCTTCTCTTAAAACATTAAATAACTAAGTAGGGTTTTCTCTCAGGGTTTGGATGACAATGCATGCAACAGAGAAAGGTGTGGATGTCAGTCTATCTGAAGTTTTGAAATAAGACATAATAATAATAATGGTATTTCTTAAGCTCTTACCATGTGCTAGGCACTGTACTAAGCGCTGGGGTGGATGCAAGCAAATAGGCGGGCACAGCCCCTGTCCCACGTAGGGCTTGCATTCTCAATCCCCATTGTACAGTTGAGGTAACTGAGGCACAGAGAAATGAAGTGATTTGCCCAAGGTCACACAGCAGATAAGTGGCAGAGATGGGATTAGAACCTATGACTTTCTGACTCCCAGGCCTGTGCTCTATCCACTGCTCCATGCTGTTTCTCAAGACATGGCAGATGAGTGTAAAATACTCAGTCTCTATCTCACCAGAGGTTCAGTGCTAGGGAATTCAGACCCAAGGCACATTTCCTAAAGGGGCGTTGCAAATGATAAAGTGCTCAATAAGCAGAGATAGAGCCCTTTGAGCAATAGTTGTAGCTCCTGGATTGCGGTGTAGAGGCTGAACATTTTGGGGGCAGATCTATGCTGCACTGATCCATCATATTTTATTTTAAGTCCTCAGATAACAGACAGCCACCCATGCCCACTAATCTATTCATGGCCATCCAAATCCTGAGTGAAAACCCTACTTAGTGAGTCTATAGTTAGACAAGCAGCATGGCCTGGTGGAAAGAGCACAGACTTGAGAGACAGAGGACCTGGAGGACCTCAGTTTGAATCCTACCTCTTCCATTTGCCTACTGGTGACCTTAGGCAAGTCACTTACCTTCTCTGGGCCTCAGTTCCCTCATTTGTAAAATAATGTTCTCCCTCTGACTTACAGTGTGAGCCCCATGTGGCACCAGATGATCTTGTATCTACCCCAGTACTTAGTATAGTGCTTGGCACATAGTAAGTGCTTAACAAATACCACAGTTATTATCATTATTATTCTTTAATGTTTGAGAGTTTAATGTGTACTAGGCTCACTCAGTGTGCTGAGAGACTGTCATCTACCAAACATTGCAGCTCTTCCTCAACTTGTGGATCACAGAAAAAATGCCACAGTGCTCTG
Organism: Tachyglossus aculeatus; assembly: GCF_015852505.1. Classification (NCBI taxonomy): domain Eukaryota; kingdom Metazoa; phylum Chordata; class Mammalia; order Monotremata; family Tachyglossidae; genus Tachyglossus; species Tachyglossus aculeatus. The sequence goes on along the minus strand of NC_052098.1, from coordinate 3,920,963 downwards.
CATATAGTAAGTGCTCAATAAGTGCCACTGATTGATTGATCACCCACTTCAAGTAGCAACTGGAGGGAGCTGAGTGCCAAAACAGTCACGGGATCTCATTGCTCTCCACAGCTGGCAAGATCCTACCCAGAATCCTTTCCAATTGGCTACTGAAGGCCATTGTTAACCAGAATTTCACCACAAGTTCAGGACACAGTGGGTCCGAGCAAGCATGAAAGATTAAGGGGAAATGCAGGGAATGGGAACAAGGTCTTTATCCCCATTTTACAGATGAGGGAACTGAGGCTCAGAGAAATGAAGTGACTTGCTTGCCCAAGGTCACAGAGCAGACCAGTGGCGGAGCTGGGATTAGAACCCATGACCATCTGACTCCCAGGCCTGTGCTCTATCCACTACATCACGTTGCTTCTCACAGCACTTTACTAAGTGCTTGGGAGGGTACAATATAACAGAGCTGGTAAACACATTCCCTGCTCAGGAGAAGCTTAGGTATGTATAGTAGCAAAGCTATTGATTGATTAGTTATGCCAGTCTGATCTCTGATAACCAGAATTTGTAACCAATAAACATTTCTCTTGAAGTGACCGAAAGGGCAGGAAGAGAGGTAATATCGGGTTGGGAGAAGAGTACGTGTGTGAGGGCTTTGGGGAGGGACAACAAAAGGACACTGGGGAGGGAATTGGCCTCAGAGTCTGATGGACAACCCCCTAGCTGGGCCTCTTACTGGCCCTTCTGCTTTTTCACCGATTCAGCAGCCCCACACCTGGAGAGAGAACAGTAAGCATTTAGGCAGAAGTCTCTCACTGCACTTGCCGAGGCTCAGTGGGGCTCAGGTTCTTCTTGACTGGTTCCTGGTTTATGCCGGAACTCAGCCCCAGCAGTTACAGGAACATGAACCCGTAGCCTTGGCACCTCCAGGAACTTGAGCCCGTAGCCCTGGCACCTCCTTGGACTTGGAGGCTAACTTGGAGGCTCCTTCAGGCCAACTCTCCATCTCCCCTGCCACACCTTTCCTTCTGAGTGCCTCTCACTGCCCATTGCCATTTCATGGGGCTCTGGGACTAGGGTTTCTCTTACTAAGTTTATAGAGCAGTGATGATGCAAACAGTTAAAAGAATCCTTGGTTCACATGGAATTCTCCAGCACGCTTCGGCCACAGCAGTGTTGGCGGGGTGGCTGTGTCAAGATGCTGTCCATCGCTGAGCTGCAGTTTCCTCTGTGTGGCAAGGTTAATTGCTTCCTCATCAGAACCACCATTATTACTGTCAGGCTCCAACTTTGTGGTTCTTCAGGCCCTGAAAAACGTCCCTTCGCTGTGGAGGGTGCTAGCTCAAGTTTGAGGGATACTTGGAGCCTAACTACTGTTTCGATATTTTGGCAAATGTCTTACCTGGTAGACCAGTAAAGGCCATCACAAGGCAGTTTTTCAACTGAGAGATATGGTCTGCCTTGTAAACCGCAGAGACACACACAAGCCTGCACGGCTCTGAATTAGCAATGCAGAGCCTTGATATTCATACCGAGGTGTCTTTGGGAGGTGTGTAATAGCATTATAAACCTCCATTAAAGATTTATTTCAACCAACATTTTAATTTACATTTTAAAAAAGGATTTTAATTTTCATGGAAGTTGCAGTGAAAGGACCATTGTTAGACAAGCAATTTCATTGCTGAAGCCCTCTAATCGTAATTATAAGCTTAAAAAGGGATTGATTGAATGTTCCTAAATGCATTATAATTATTGCTGTAGATAGAGAAGGAAAACAGAGAAATGCCGTCATTTTGTTACGTTTCTCTTCATGAGACACTTGCGAAGGAAGCCAGCTCAGCTCTGCTTTCTTCAAAAAGAGAGGAAAGCTCATCTTGTACACACATTAAAGAAAGCTAACACTGTCCTCTAAAGATGATTTCTTCTTTCCATCTCTGACCACTAGGATAGGGCCTGAAATTTTTGGTCTGTTGACTTTTTCCGAGTAGGAAAATTCACTTAAAGAATCGATCAGTCAGTGATGTTTTTTGAGCACCACTGAGTGCCAAGCACTGAATTAAGCACCTGGGAGAGTACACCAGGGGTAAGGCACTTCTTTCCCTGCCCTCAAGGAACTCATGATCTAATGGGAGAGATAAAGACAAAAATAATTTACAAATTGTGGGACTAAGAAGACAAAGATAGAGCAGAAAATTTATCGGGATGCCATAGCTCAGAAAATAATTGCCCGTACCAATAACTAGATGAAGAAATATGTCAAATCAAAATGTATGTGTGGGGTTGTGATTCAGAACATTATCCACAGTGCCGGCCAGGGCGGGGGAGAGGTGAGGAGAGATTGATGGGAGAAAGAGCCTCAAGGGTTGGCTACATTACTGCTCTCGCTCCCACCCTGCCTTCACTACCACGACTTGCTGGGAGGAGAATGATCCCCCTTGGCCTTATCCAGTGGATGGCCTTTCCTAAGAATGGGCCTATCGAGACTCCTGAATGATTTTCCCTCCTTAACAATATCTCAGGACTGTTTCTTTTCTGTCTAACCCCAGTGGAGTAGGACCAGAATACTGTGTGCTACTTGACCAATAACACCTCAGATTTTTAGAACCCAAACCGACTTCTTCTCCTGAACCACACTTACCCCAGCAGTGTCCTTAAGGAAGCACATAAGGCAGATCCAATTATTTGAGAGGTTTGAAGCAAACCCCATCCGGACGGCCAAAAACCATCAGCTTGAGGAGGCAAGAGAGGATAGAGACAGAGTTCTAGCAAGGGCACAGCAAGATTGTAAGCCCCTTTAGGACAGGGAATATGTTTTTTACTTCTACTAGACTCTTCCAAGAATTTAGTACAGTGCTCTGCCTACAGTAGCCAATTTAGTACAATGCTCTGCACACAGTAGCCACTTGGTAAATATCATCGATAGCGATGAGATGGCAGAATCAGACCGAGTGAAGAAATGTCCAGTGGGCCCTCCCCAACTCCCTCTCTCCTCCATCCCTTCCACTCCTATCAGCCTGGATCTACCCCAGTACTTAGCACAGTGCTTGGCACCTAGTAAGCATTTAAGAGCTGCAAGTATAATTGTAAATTATTATTCCTACCGAACCTCTGCTTTATTACCTCACAGAGCTGTCCATCGCTGGGAGAGAGAGATATGGCCATTTGGGACACTTTCAAGCTGGTGAGTTGGGGAGAGGGAGGAGGATGCTGTAGAGAAAGACATTAATGTTTTCACTGCAAACTTTCCAAGTTACGATTCAGGTCAGAAATCATGAGTTCCCTTCAGTAGAAGCTGGGCTTTGAGCTTGTCACACTCCCCAATGTTGTTCCCCTCCCCGATTTTTCAGTAACATTCAATTAATAGCCAGCATTCGGGTAAATGCTGGAATTACTTCATTAGCTCAGCCAAATTATCTTTTTATGTTGTAATAAATAAGCAGCTATTAGCCATGATTCACATGAGTTCCATGGTTTTAAACATCTAATTTCCTCCTGGATGCTTTTCAACAGTCACGCCAATACTTTTACTCAGTGGTATTATTACGACTGTACTTGTGCTAACAAGGTCTCTCCTCTCCTTAAGCAGACTGTAAATTATGGCCCGCCATTCCGTCTGGCTCTCTTAGTATGAGCGGCTTGGTGGAACACTCGTTGTTACATGACAGCTGTGTGTGGGAAACAGAAGGCAAGTGAGTTGCCCTTCCAGGACGAGTTTGAACGCTGTTCTGAAGAAAGTGGTTCTTGGGGGAATGCAGAGACATATGACCAACACGTTTAATTAGAAGAAAGGAGGCGCTGCCTTTAAGAGTCCAATCCCCTTCCCCTCCTGTTGCCCTTTACCAGACATCTTATCTCTATCCTGCCCTTTGATTCCACCAACTCAGCAATTCCTAAAAAGGCCTGAGATTTAATAAAGAAGACTCCGAGCCCTTGTTTTTTTCAACTTAAAATGTTCCATTTTTAGAATTTCCTCACGATCCAGATGTTATTTACTATGGGACTGAGCTAAGTATAGAATTGCTCTACACACTTAATCGGCCGTCAGCACAACGGTTGGTTAGGAGGAAATCTGCCGAGTTGGGTACAGAACGCCAAGAGTAAGTCCAATGAGGGAACAAGTCAGTCGATCAATCAGTGGTATTTACTGAGCCCTTACTGTGTGCAGAGCACTGAACTAAGTGCTTGAAAAAGTACAATACGATAGTGCTGTACAGTACAATAGATTTGGTAGATGTGATCCCTGCTTTTAAGTGCCTTCCAGTCTACAGGAGGAGACAGATATTAAATAATTATGGTACTTGTTAAGCATTTACTACGTGCTAAGCACTGTTCTAAGAGCTGGGGTAGATGCAAAGTAATCAGGTTGGTTACAGTCCCTGTCCCATATGGGGCTCACACTCTTCATCCCCATTTTACAGATGAGGTAACTGAGGCCCAGAGAAGTTAAGTGACTTGCCAAAGATCACCCATCAGACAGGTGGTGGAGCTGGGATTAGAACCCAGGTCCTTCTGACTCCCAGGTCCGTGGTCTATCCACCAAGACACTACTTATCTAAAATCAATTACAGAAAGGGGAAATGGCAGAGTGTAAAGATGTGGATATAGGTGCTCTGGAGCTGGAGGATCGGTGAGTTTTGAGGTGGTTAAAGGGGTCGTCCAAGTGTATCGGTAGTACACTACTTGTGCCATCGATATCTGCATAATAAGATGAAAACCACTGTGTTCCTGAGGTCCTTTAAGAGACAATCTCCTCTGAGGTGCAGCTAGGAGTGCACATTCTCCTCTGGCACCAGGCAAATTCAGAGATGACTGTTCGTCTTCTGAATATTTAGATGTGGTGATTGAAAGCCAACTTGACTAAGTATTTCAGCTACCTCCAGTCAGACTGTGCCTCGACATGTGGCCATGTCTGAGCAGAACAGAGTCACTGAAAAGGCAGAGAATGCCAGGTGATAGTGTGGGTCAGGAAGGGAATACCCACTCTAATTCAATGGAAATGACATGGGACTATGGATGGGTAGAATACACTAACTGATGTGAATTTGCCCAAGACTCTTTTCGAACAGATAGGGCAGGCTTTTTCAATCAATGAGTGGCATTTATTGAGCACTAATTGTATGCAGAGCACTGTACTGTGCATTTGGAATAGTACAATGGTGTAAACAGAAAAACAGTTGACAATCTAGCTTTTTGTGACTGGCACAGCCTTCCTTGATTAAACCCTCATTTCTCCTATTCATCCTCCCTACTGCCTGGAACTCTCTCCCCCTACATACCTGCCGGTCGGTCCGTTTCTCGCCCCACTTTCAAAGCCTTCCTAAAATCACATCTCCTCCAAGAGGCCTTCCCTGACTAAGCTCTCATTTCCACTACCTGCCCTCCACTCTGCATCACCTATGCACTTGGATCGTCACCCCTTAATAATAATGATGGCATTTGTTAAACATTTACTATGTGCCAAGCACTGTTCTAAGCACTGGGGTAGATACAAGGTAATCAGGTTGCCCCACATGAGGCTCATAGTCTTAATCCCCATTTTACAGATGAGGTAACTGAGGCACAGAGAATCAATCAATCAATCATATTTATTGAGCGCTTACTGTGTGCAGAGCACTGTACTAAGCGCTTGAAGTGACTTGCCCAAAGTCACACAACTGATAAGTGGCGGAGCCGGGATTAGAACTCACGACCTCTGACTCCCAAGCCCTTGCTCTTTCCACTAAGCCACGTTGCTTCTCACTGATATTTTGATATCCACAACATTTATGTCCATATCCCTTATTTGTAATTTATTTTAATGTCTGCCTCCCTTTCTAGACTGTAAGCTTATGGGAAGGGATCTTGTCTACCAACTCTACTGTATTGGACTGTGGCCTAGTGGAAAGTGCATGGGCCTGGGAGTCAAATTCCCCAGGTTTTAATCCTGACTTTGCCATTTGCCTTTTTTATCACCCTGAACAAGTCACTTAACTTCTCTGTGCATCAGTTTCCTCATCTCTAAAATGGGGATGAAATACCTGTTTTCCCTCCTCAGACCGTGGGTCCCATGTATTTATTAAGGGCTTGCTATGTGCCAAGCATTGACCTATGAGCTAGGGCAGATACAAGTTAATCAGGTCAGGCACTTGTAAATAACTTTGTGTCCGTCCCCTCCAGTAGGGCATAAGCTCCTTGTGGACAGGTATTGTGTCTCCTATGTCTATTTTACTCTTCTAAATGGTTAGCTCCTTACCCAGTAGGCATTTAATTCATACTACTGATTAATTGATTGATGCTACTTCCATTGTATGTTCCCAAGAAAGTAGACAGAGCTCTGCATACAGGAGAAATACAATAAATGATGATAGTGATGAAGACTTCTATGACTGCTACGCTTATGTGATTAAGGCACTGTACTAAGCGCTGGGGTAGATACAAGCTAATCATGTTGGACACAGTCCATGACTGGGCGTGGCACTTAGTAAGTGCATAACAAATACTAAAAAAAAAAAGATGATTGGAACAGCAGAGTGAAGTGGAAACTGGAGAAAAGAGAGAGACACTGGTAGCAGGGAGACTATTGAAGATCCTGATACAGTAGACCAGCCAGAATGTGACAAGAGGGCCAGAGTGGTGCCTGTTTAGATTGAGAGGTAAGGGCAGATCCAGGAAATGCTGTGAAGGAAAAACTGACAGGATTTTGTGACAAATTGATTGTGATAGTTGAAAAAGAGCAAAAAGAGAGTTCAGTATTTGTCATTCTGAGCTTGAAGCACCGTGGGACATCCACATGGAGATGACCCACAGGCAAGGGGAAATGTGAGATTGAAGAGGTGAAAGGTTAAGGTTTGCAAGAAAGGTTTGGGAGTTACACACATAGAGGTGGTGGGTGAAGTCTTTGGAGTAGATGAGTTCATTGAGGGCAGGGAACATGTCTACCAACTTTGTCATATTGTACTTTCCCAAGAGCTCTGCACACAGTAGGTGCTGTGCTCTGCATGCAGTAAGAGCTCAATAAATACCATTGATGATGATGATGAGCTGCTCTCTGAGGCAGTGAGGGGCTCAGAGATAGAAGAGGAATCCACAAAGAGACTGGGATTGAACAGAGAGATAGGAGGCAAACCGGAGAGAACTATGTTGGCAAAATCAGGACTAGATAGGGTTTCCCGGGGGAGTGAGTGGTTCGTGGTGTCAGAGGCAGCCGAGTGGTCAAGGAGGATTAGGATAAAGTAGAATCCATTAGATTTGGCAAGGAGGAGGTAATTTTTGACCTTGGAGAATGCGGTCTCAGTCAAGTGAATAGGGAGGAAGATAAGTTGAACTGAGTCAAAGAGTGAGTTGAAATAGAGTAAGTGGAATCATCAGGTGTTTAAAACCTGCTCAAGGAGATAGGACAGGGAATGAATGGTAGCAGGGAAATGGGGAGATAGTTGGAGTGTGCAGTAGGCTATAAGGAAGTCTTTTTTGGTATGGGAGAGAACAGAGCATGTTTAAAGGCAGGGGGGAAGAAACCATCAGACAGTGAAGCAACTCAAGATCACGCTTAAGGAGAGAATAAGGGTTTTAGATTTTAGAAGGAGAGTTGGAATGTGGTCAGAGCAGTAGAGCGGGTAGATTTTGAAAACTGAAAGATGGCTGAACAACATGAGACAGTAGGTATGGAGGCGGGAGGAAGTTGGGGAGTGAGGCAGGGAACTTTGGGGAACTCACATCTGATGCTTTCAATTTTATTAAGGCAGTTGGCAAGGTGATCAAGTGTAAAAGAGGGAAGAGCAGAAAATGTCGATGGTTCAAGAAGGGGTTGGATAGATTCACAGATGAGGGGTCCAAAATAGACTACTAGAGGGAAATGTTTGGGATGTTAAAAGGACCATCCCTAATCATGAAGAAAGATGTCAAGAAAGGGAACAACCACATGATTCCTTCAAGCATCATTTGAAGGCTATTGTGGAGGCAGAATCTTGGGTTGAAAGGACCATTGGTCTGATAATAATAATAATAATAATAATAATGATAATAATGGCATTTATTAAGCGCTTACTATGAGCAAGCACTGTTCTAAGCATTGGGGAGGTTACAAGTTGATCAGGTTGTCCCACGTGGGGCTCACAGTATTAATCCTCATTTTACAGATGAGGTAACTGAGGCACAGAGAAGTTAAGTGACTTGCCCAAAGTCACACAGCTGACAATTGGTGGAGCTGGGATTAGAACCCATGACCTCTGATTCCAAAGCCTGTGCTATTTCCACTGAGCCACGCTGCTTCTGGCAGCTGCTTCTGATCCGGTGCCTGCGCTGCTTAGGGTCTTATATTCTTAGCCATGGGGTCACCGAGTGTGCAGGCAGAGAGAAGAATGGATCAGGGATTTCCCAATCCATCTGGGGGGCATGATCCTATTCTATTTATAGAATAGAATACTATTCTATTTATTTTATTTTGTTAATATGCTTTGTTTTGTTGTCTGTCTCCCCCTTCTAGACTGTGAGCCCAGTGTTGGGTAGGGACCGTCTCTATATGTTGCCAACTTGTACTTCCCAAGCACTTAGTACAGTGCTCTGCACACAGTAAGTGCTCAATAAATACGATTGAATGATTGAATGAATGAATGAATCCACGTGGAGACACTGAGTCAGGTTCACTTTTGCCTCTTTAAATTCCTCATCATCACAAAACCCATCTGGGTTATTAATGATGACAGTAGTAATAATTAATAATAAGAATAGTTGTGGTATTTGTTGAGCACTTGCTATGTAGTAATTGTATTTATTAAGCATTTATTGTGTGCAGAGCACTGTACTAAGTGCTTGGGAGAGTACACTATAAAAGAGTCGGTAAGCACATTCCCTGCCTCCAAGGAGCTCACAGTCTAGAAGGGGAGGCAGACATACACGGGTCCCTGTCCCTCATGGGGCTCACAATCTAAATGTTTCAGTGAGGAAAAGGAATTCTGCCAAGCACTGTACTAAGTATTGGGATAGATAGAGAATAATCAGGCTGGACACAGTCTCAGTCCCTCATTGAGCTCGCAGTTCAAGTAGAAGGGAGAACAGAGTATTGAATCCCCTTTTTACAGATGAGGAAATTGAGGCCCAGAGAAGTGAAGCCATTTGCTCGGGGTCACACAGCAGACAAGGGGAGAAGAAGAGATTAGAATCCAGGTCTTCTGACACCTGGATCCATGCTCTTTCCACTTGACCATACTGCTTCCCTGCAACCTGAGTAGCAGTGTGGTTTAGTGGAAAGAGCCCAGGCTTGGGAGTCAGAGGTTGTGGGTTCTAATCCCGACTGCCACTTGTCAGCTGTGTGACTTTGGGCAAGTCACTTAACTTCTCTGTGCCTCAGTCACCTCATCTGTAAAATGGGGATTAAGACTGTGAGCCCCACGTGGGACAACCTGATTACCTTGTATCTACCCCAGCGCTTAGAACAGTGCTTGGCACATAGTAAGAGCTTAACAAATATCATCATTAATTAATTAATGAACCTGCTTCTTGATTTTCAGAATAGGAATGAGTGGGTGGAATTTCAGAATTCCAAGACCGGAAGTGCACATGGAGACACAGCCTTCACCCCTCCCCCCCCACCCCCGTCCCCCGGCTCCCTACACACAAACCTTGGTATCTTCCCCATAGATTTCCCCTTCCAAATATCCATCAACCTTGATCCATTTTAACATCTGCACGCTATCGAGCGGTCCACTTGAGGCATCCTAGTTGCTGGCAATCTCAGCCGTAGCTGGGCAAGAAAGACCAACTGCATCCTGGGAGGGGAAAAAGAGATAAGCGACAGTAACTGCCAACCGTAACTGCTGAATATGTGTTTGAGTCCTTCCCCACTGTCACCTGGAGAGCTTTTACTTCAATTGTTTAAGGGAATTCCGCATAAGGTAGGCAGTTTCCAGTAATAGCATCTCTAATCCGAGTGGTCCTGGAATGCAGCTCAGCTGCAGGCAGGGAAGGTTAAATATTTTTCAAATGCAAACCAGATAAATTTTTAAAAACCTCAAAATAGTCTTGGAGCCATAAAGGCTCTTCAGCCTCCCCCAGGCATTCTCTTAACAAAAGATGCACTGCAGCCTTCTCATTTGTCCGGGTAGAGATTTCTCCGTCTCCGTCTCCTCTGCTGCACACTCAGTATAATTTAAGGTGACTCATTGTACAGAAAAGTTCACCTTCCATTAAAATGTTTTCTTTAGTAAGCACTCTCTTGCAAGTGCTGTAGTGTAAACATGAGTGCCTGCAAATATGAACATTTATTAAATAACACTGATGAATATTTCAATACCTCGGGGAGAGCGATTCACACCTCAATCATTCAGGCTGTTTTAAGTGCAGCACAGGACAATTCCACTACATCTTCCATTAATATTTAATTGCCAATTTTATTCTGTTTACCTTTTTGGTTAATATATAATTTAAAGCCCTGCCACTAAAAAGGGGGGAAAAAAGAGAACAGCTGTTAGTCTGCTTTTAACAAATCTCTGGTGAGAGCTTTTATCTCATTTAAAATTCATTGCGAAGAGTTTTTATTTAATATCAGTAACACAAAACCTCAGATATTAAAAGTAAAACTTGGAAGCAGCTGTTGGGCAACATCTCTGACTCCAACTTGGGTTTGATTTCCATCCTTTCCTGAGCGGACGGCACCAGTGTCCTGGGTCTCTGTGAAACAGAGCTGCAGGAACCTGACCTGGGTAACGTTCTGACAATATGGCGGAAAATTGTTCTGCACGCAGCAAAAAGTGATAGTTTTCTCAGAGTCCACCCTAGGAAGATTTCGTGGACTGGATGAAAAATATATCATCCTGTCAAATGACGACAGACTCAAATAGTCGGGAGGAGAGACGAGAGTCAGGATGAATTTAACTTGGATTGGTTGGAGGGGAGGAGACGCCCCCTGTGTTTACTTTCCTAATGGTCTGGAGGCCTCCTGAAAACCAAATGGTCAAACTGGGGAAAATCTGTAGCTTGTATTCATGGCCAGAAAGGAGCGGGGGAAGTTTTGATCCGGGTCTTATCTGGTCTACAAAGGCCCTCCTAGGAGTAATTTACCAATCTCAGTGAAAGCGGTGCTATTGTGATGTAACTGTACCCAGCTGAAATTGTGGTTTTTGCTTCTTTCCCCCTGCCATTTGTCTCTATATTAATTCAATCACAGATGTTAGGGAGGGAAAAGACCTATTAAGTCATCTGGTCCTTCCCCAGGGGCCTTAGTGGAATTGTTCCCTGTAGCATATTTTCAACTGCTTTCTCCAATACAGATGTAAAAAGCTCAAGCAAAAGGCCACCCTAAAAGCTTTAACTGGAAGTCGGTTCTCTCTGTACTTTACCGGAAGATAAATTCATGCAGAAAAAATAATTGACATGAACTGTAGAACTAAAACCCTAGAAGCACACCCTTTCATCAACTCCAACTTTAAGCTTTACCAGCAGTATGACAATACTGTACACAAACTACTACTGTGTTTCACCTCACCTCTGGTTGATTTCAAATGCCTTTCTGGCAACAACTCCATTTCTCTGCCCTCCTGCACTGTGTTTAAGTGATCTGGAAGTGTGAAAGTGGCAGTTGAGGGGGGGGAAATAGGGTGTGGGGATGAGATTAATTGGGGAAAAATTTCTAGAAAAGACATGAAAGCAGCATGCCCTAGTGGAAAGAGCAGCGGTCCAGGAGCCAGAGGGCCTGGATTCTAATCCCGGATCTTCCACTTGTCTGCTGTGTGACCTTGGGGAAGTCATTTCACTTCTCTGTGGCTCAGTTCTTTCATCTGCAAAATGGGGATTCCATCAATCAGTCAGTCAGTCAGTCAATCGATCATATTTATTGAGCGCTTACTGTGTGCAGAGCACTGTACTAAGTGCTTGGTATAGTACAGTATAAGAGAGTTGGTAGATGCGTTCCCTGCTTACATATTAGAGGGGGAACTAGAATAAAAAGACAGAATTCATATTAATATTCGCTCAATTGTATTTATTGAGCGCTTACTTTGTGCAGAGCACTGTACTAAGTGCTTGGGAGAGTTTAATATAATAGACAGTCTAGAGTGGGAGACAGATATTATGATAAGTGAGTAAAGGACAGATATGGACATAAGTGCTGTGGGGTTGGGAGAGGGGAATGAATAAAGGGAGCAAGTTAGGGTGATGCTGAAGGGAGTGGAAGAAAAGGAAAGGAGGCCTTAGGCTGGGAAGGTCTCTTGGAGGAGATGTGCCCTCAATAAGGCTTTGAAGTGGGGGAGATATGTATGTCGGATATGAAGAAAGAGGGCATTCCAGGCTAGAGGCGAGATATGTGTGAGAGGTCAGAGATGAGATAGATGAGATCTTCTTCTAGACTGTGAGCCCACTGTTGGGTAGGGACCGTCTCTATATGCTGCCAACTTGTACTTCCCAAGCGCTTAGTACAGTGCTCTGCACACAGTAAGCACTCAATAAATATGATTGAATGAATGAATGAGATGGAGGTACAGTGAGTAGGTTGGCATTAGAGGAGCAAAGTGTGTAGGTTGGGTTGTAGCAGTAGAATAGCAAGGTGAGGTAGGAGGGGGCAAGATGATTGAGTGCTTTACAGCTACTATTACTACTACTACTATTATTAAAGTGTAAACGCCTAGTGGGTAGGGACTTTTCTTTTACTTTTGTCCTACATTTCTAATTGCCTAGTATAGTGCTTGCACACAGTAGGCATTTGGTCCATGCTGCTGCTGCTGCTGCTGATGATGATCTCTACCTCAGGCATCACATTAATAGATACTTCACAGGTTCCTCTTAATCCCTCTATTTGTCAGGTTTTTCCTTTTGCTGAAATTAAATACATTACATGCCATCTTTTTTTTCTCCACGTTCTCACAAACACATGAACTATGGCCACTATATAAACCTCTGTTCTTTTTCAAAATTACAAATAATAATATTAACAATAATAATACCACCTTATTTTTGGCAGAGAGCTTTTATTTCTTCCAAGTGCTTTCACATGAATTCTCTCATTTTATCCTCATAAATATATCCCCCAAACGTGTGTCATTTCCTTAAAGTCTCCTTGAGGCTTCTCATCTGGATTTATCAGTTGAGAGACACTCTTTACGTATCAGCAGTTCCACTGTTATCTGTCGACTTCCAAATTCTAGTTCTCTCAGTGGCAGAAATCTGATCCCCAAATGGGACAAATCTCTAGTCTTTATACATTTGTAAAGACAGCTGCAAGTAATTGTTTAGTGTCTCTGCCATTTCCTTTCCGTTGTCTCTAATTCCCCCTGTCATTATTGTAAGTGCACACATTTTTCCTCGCTGTTTGTCTTCTAAATACATCTTGTACTTGTAAAACATTTTTACTCTCAGATAAGAGGCACTTTTTTTTTAATCCTGACGATTGGATTTGGATCCTTTAATCTTTGAATACTTGCTGGCCATTTTTATTCTCTATAACTCAGTCTCCTTCCCTTTTCCAAATGGCTGAGATTGTTTTTAAGCACCTCTCAAGATTCGCAGTCCCCAGAAAATGGACCAAATTGTTCCATCTGTTTTATCTTCATCTCAGCAGTTAAACTCCTAGGTAACCTTTGACATCCCCCATCCAAATGACTGACATGAATGCATCAGGCCCACTTTTCTTTAATGGTATTTGTTAAGCGCTATGTGACAAGCATTGTACTAATTGCTGGGGTAGTTAATCAATCAATCAATCATATTCCTTGAGCTCCTATTGTGTGCAGAGCACTGTACTAAGCGCTTTGCAGAGACAATATAACAGAGCTGGTAAACTAGCTAATCAGGTTGGACACCATCCATGTCCCACTCCATGTCCCACCTGGGGCTCACAGTCTTCATCCCCATTTTACAGATGTAGTAACCGAGGCACAGCAAAGTTAAGTGACTTGTCCAAGGTCACACAGCAGATAAGTGGCGGGGCCAGGATTAGAGCCCAGGTCCATCTGACTCCCAGGCCCAGGCTCCATCCATTAGGCAACAACACTTCTTGCTTCCCAACAAAGAAGCTTTTCTTTCCCTTGGATCCATTCTTTCTCAAAGTAAGTGGGTTGCTTGCCAAGGGCCCATCCAAAAAAGCATTCCTAATAGGCGTTTGGATACCTACTGAATTGCTCCAAGGATTTTTCTCTAGGGGGTTGGGGGGAGGTCTGAAGGGTAGGATTTATATTTAGCCCTGAAACACCAAGACGTGTCATATCATAGCGATTCTAACAATTATACTCAACACCATAGATGGGACACTTTGCTCCTCAATCACAACCCACCTCTTCTTCACTCTGTAGGAAGTACACTGGACAGAGGAGATAGGAAATGTGGGAAAAAGAGAAAATGAGGTTAGGGCCCGCTAACAGAAAAGCACTTTGACTGAAGGCAGGACTGACTTCAGACATTTAGCCACTCTGAAATGAGAAAAAAATCACTGCCCTCACCTGTTTCATTCATTCATTCAATCATATTCATTGAGTGCTTACTGTGTGCAGAGCACTGTAGTAAGCATTTGGAAAGTACAATTTGGCAACAAATTGAGACAATCCCTACCCAACAATGGGCTCACAGTCTAGAAGACATCATCACATAGTAGATGTGACTATGAGCACCTTCTAGACTGTGAGCCCGTTATTGGGTAGGGACCGTCTCTATATGTTACTGATTTGTACTTCCCAAGCACTTAGTACAGTGCTCTGTGAACAGTAAGCACTCAATAAATATGACTGAATGAATGAATAGTAGTACTAGCAGTGGTAGTTATGGAGTACCTACTTGATGAGGTGCACTGAATTAGACAATTGGGAAGTACAGAGTAACAAAGTGATATGCTACCTGCTCACAAGGAGTTTACACTCTTATGGTTCATTCAATCATATTCATTGAGCTCTTGCTGTGTGCAAAGCACTGTACTAAGCACTTGCACTATACTAAGCTTATGGGGTTGACAAACATAAAAATTATTTACAACTAGAGTGATCAACAAAAATTGAGTGGACATAAATATATGACTGCTATGGAAGTTGCAAACAGTGTAATGCAATGATGCCATCAATCAATCACACATAGTAAGTGCTTATTCTGTGCAGGTACTTTACTAACTGCTTGAGAGAACACAGTAGAGTTAGTAGAATGGCCCCTGACCTCAAGCAGTTTACAATCTAGTGGTGGCACCACACACTAAAATAAGTTACAGGGAGGAGGAAGCAACAGAGTTTAAAGATACATAAATTCTACTGGGTCGGGGTGGGGAGAGAGGGTACCCAGGTACTTTGATGGTGTGAAGAACCAAAGTGGCATTCGAGGGGGAAATAGGAAGGGAAGATGAGATTAATCAGGAAAGGCCTCCTAGAGGAGATGTAATTCCAGAAGAACTC
The DNA here is from genome assembly GCF_015852505.1 of Tachyglossus aculeatus. NCBI lineage: Eukaryota > Metazoa > Chordata > Mammalia > Monotremata > Tachyglossidae > Tachyglossus > Tachyglossus aculeatus. Next base: position 3,905,640 of record NC_052098.1, on the reverse strand, counting down.
TGAAGAAGGGGAAAGTTGTGGGTCTGCCGGATGTGAAGGGAGAAGGAGTTCTAGGGAAAAGGGAGGGTGTGAAGAAGAGCTGGAGGATGAGAGAGATAAGGATGAGGCCCAGGGACTAGGTTGGCTAGAAAGGAACAAAGTGTGTCAGCTGAGAGGAGGTGAGAATGGAATGAGGATGAGACGTGGGGAGAGAGCTGATTGGGTGCCTTAGAGCCAGTGGTCAGGAGTGATGTCTGCTTATTTGTATTAATATCTGTCTCCCCCACTCTAGATTGGCAGCTCCTTGCGGGGAAGGGATTTTCACTCTTTATTGCTGTATTGTACTTTCCCAAGCGATTAGTACAGTGCTCTGCACACAGTAAGCTCTCAGTAAATATGATTGAATGAATGAATGAATGAATGACCAGGAGAGGAATGGGCAGCCATTGGAGATTTTTGAGGCCTGGGGAGATGGGCACAAAATGGCAGAAAAAAGCAGGCTGCCCAAATACCCAAACCAAGAGTGTTTTGCCATGCCCACAACAAGTGCTTAATACAGTGCTTTGCACATAGTAAGCACTCAATAAATACAGTCAAATGAATGAACAAGCTTACAGTCTAGAGGGAGAGACAGACAGTGATGTAAAATAATAAATTATGGATATGAACATAAGTAATAATAATGATGATGGCATTTATTAAGCACTTACTATGTACAAAGCACTGTTGTAAGCACCGGGGAGGATACAAGGTAATCAGATTGTCCCACGTGGGGCTCACAGTCTTCATCTCCATTTTACAGATGAGGTAACTGAGGCACAGAGAAGTGAAGTGACTTGCCCAAAGTCACACAGCTGACAATTGGCAGAGCTGGGATTTGAACCCATCACCTTTGGCTCCTAAGCCCGGGCTCTTTCCATTGAGCCACACTGCTGTGGGGCTGTGGGGGTGCAAAAAGGGAGCAATTCGGAGTGACACAGAAGGGAGTGGGAGAAGAGGAAAGGAAGGCTTAGTCAGGGAAGGCCTCTTGGAGGAGATGTACCCCCAAAGACTGAGCCCCCCTTTTCCTCTCCTCCTCCCCTCCCCATCTCCCTCCGCCTCCCTCTGCCGTACCACCTTCCCCTCCCCACAGCACTTGTGTATATTTGTACATATGTATTACTCTATTTACTTTATTAATGATGTGTATATAGCTATAATTCTATTTATTTTGATGGTACTGACAGCTGTCTACTTGCTTTGTTTTGTTGTCTGTCTCCCCCTTCTAGACAGTGAGCCCCTTGTTGGGTAGGGACCGTCTCTGTATGTTGCCTATTTGTACTTCTCAAGCGCTTAGTACAGTGCTCTGCACACAGTAAGTGCTCAATAAATACGAGTGAATGAATGAATGAATGTGCATTCAATAAGGCTTTGAAGGTGGGGAGAGTAATTGTAATTCTCAGAAATGAAGAACAATGAAGAACAGTAGAATTCCTGTATACCTAAGCAGTGAGTCAGAGGACCTGGATTCTAATCCCAGCTCTGCCACTTGCCTGCTGTGTGACCTTGGACAAATCATTTCTCTTGCCTCCGTAACTTGCCTGAGTAACATGATTCAGTTATCTCACCTGTAAAATGGGGACTAAGAACTGTGAGCCCCATGTGGGACATGGACTATGTCCAACCTGATTAGCTTGTATCTACCCCAGGGTTTAGTACAGTGTCTGGCACATACTAAGCACTTAACAAATGCCATTTTTTTAAAAAAAAGCGGGTATGGAATAATGCATTGGTGTGCCAGAATTTCAGGGTCCTTGAATCTTATCTTTGCCTCTGCCACCGAGCTCCTCTATGGCTTGTCACTGCTCAGCTTCTGCTTCCCCATCTGTGAAATGGAACCAACAGCTCATTCCTCTTCATGGCCAACATTGGGTGAAATTGATCTCATAGCCCAGATCCCACTCAAGTCTAAGATGGTTGTCAGTTGACACTTTCCATCAGTCAATCAATGATGGAACAGCAGAGCACTGTTTAAAATAGTTGTCTGGTAAAGTACGACATAGTTGGTAGACATGATCCTTTCCCACAAGGAGCTGGCGGTCTACAGGGGAAACAGACATTAAAATCACTTTCAGATAGGGGAAATGGTAGGATACCCTGTAATACCTATAAATTGGAAGAGGTTAAACCTTACTTTATAAGTTGAGCCCATGGAGTTTTCAAAGATTTCTAAGTTGCGACCAGAGGGAAATTTAGACCCAAGCAGATCTGAGCTATGAGCACGTCTGCCTGAACCTGGTCATTATTTTCGGAAGAAAGTTTTCGAGAAGCAATTCCATTTACTCCCCAAATTCAGGGAGCAATCCTCCTAATTGCATCTGTTAATGAGTCAGAGGGTGTTTGAGGCACTGGGAGACAGATGGATTCTGTGAATTTGCGTAAAGTAGATGGAGTCTCTGCTGCCTAGGACAGATAGGGCAGATGTGGTAGATTTCGCTGTGCTGTTACTGTGTTTTTTAGATTATGGTCATGTAATCCTAGCAGCACCTTCCTATGCTGAATGAATGCCCCCAACTCTGCTGATGACCTGCTGTGTGACTTTAGCAGAGTGGCTTAACTTCTCTGGGCCTCAGTTTCGTCATCTGCAAAATGGGGATAAGATACCGGTTCTTCCTCCCTCTTAGACTGTGAGCCCCCTGAGGGACAGGGACTGTCTTGTAACCACACCAGTGCTAAGTACAATGCTTGGCAGATAGTGAATGATTAAGAAATACCAGCATCATTATTTATTATCACAGGAAAGTGGCACATAGTTTTCCTTTTGTAATTATGGTAGCTTATTTTGTGCTAAGTGGCAGAGGTGGAATTAGAACCCAGGTCTCCTGTCTCCCAGACCCATGCTCTTTTCACAAGGGCCATGCCATTTCTCTAACCATCAGGCTTCACTCTTCCCCAAGTGCAGTAACTCAACCTCCCTAGACAAAGATGACACCTAGAAGCAACCTTAGGGTGTCCAATGGACAAACATGACAAATGATCCCAAAATGAATCAGTGATTGCAGGATTCTGCATTGTCTATGCATTTGGATCTTGATCCTTTAAGCACTTGATAGTCATCCCACCCTCAGCCTCACAGCACTTATGTACATATCAGTTACTTATTCCTTTATGTTAAAAAATTATAAGCTCCTCGTGGGCAGGGAACAAGTCTATCAACTCTTATAATAATAATAATAATGGTATTTGTTAAGCACTTCCTATGTGCCAAGCACTGTTCTAAGCACTGGTGGGGATACAACATATTATACTCTTCCAAGTGATTAGTACAGTGCTCTGACCACAGTAAGAGTTCAGTAAATACCATTTATTGATTGATTAATAATAATAATGATATTTGTTAAGCACTTACTATGTGCCAGGCACTGTTCTAAGCGCTAAAGTAATAATAATAATGATAATAATAATAATAATAATGGTACTTATTAAGCGCTTACTATGTGCAAAGCACTGTTCTAAGTGCTGAGGTGGTTACAAGGTGATCGGGTTGTTCCACAGGGGGCTCACAGTCTTAATCCCCATTTTACAGATGAGGTAACTGAGGCCCAGAGAAGTTGTGACTTGCCCAAAGTCACACAGCTGACAATTGGTGGAGCTGGAATTTGAACCCATGACCTCTGACTCCAAAGCCCGTGCTCTTTCCACTGAGCCATGGTAGATACAGGATCATCGGGTTGGATACAGTCCCTGTCCCACATGGGCTCACGGTCTTAATCCCTATTTTACAGATGAGGTAACTGAGGCACAGAGAAGTTAAGTGACTTGCCCAAGGTTGATTAAACCTCCTGGATGCTAACAGCCCATGGCAGAAGGCATTGGTTTTCCAATACAAAGCAGAAAAGAAGTCTCCTGGAAAAGCAGAAATGGGTCTCCCTTCTAATAATTTCTTAATTCCTCTAACATTAACACCTCCAAGCAGGGCCAATGGAGCTGAGTTTTAGGGAGAAACCAGAAAGAGAAATTATTTCCATGCACTGTAGTCCTTTTCAATAACTTTATTCACATGATCCCATGTAAACACGGATATTGCTAAGGGTCAGAGGGCAGGCATTTCCTGTCCATTGACAGTGACAGGCACTATACTAAACACTGGAGTAGATACAAGCTAATCAGCATGGACACAGTCCGTGACCCATGTGGCCCACAGTGTTAATCCCCATTTTACAGATGAGGCACAGAAAAGTTAGGTGACTTGTCCAAGGTCAAACAGCAGACAAGTGTCAGAGCTGGGATTAGAACCTAGGACATCTGAGGCCTGTGCTCTTTCCACTAGGCCATGCTGCTTCTCAGGTACACACCACGTACATATAGGTTTATTTCTTATTGATTTATTTCTCCTCTGTGTTTACTATTTATATCTACTCTCACCCTCTTTGAATTATTCTTTCATTAATATGTCTGCTTGTTTTCTCCATTTAAGTGTAAACTCTTCAAGGGCATGCAAAGTATCTCATGTTTCCCCAAATGCTTTGTACAGTGCCATGCCTCCAGCAGGCATGAAATCAGCGCTATTGTTGATGATAACTATAGAAACAGAAAATGCAGGTCTGAGAGAGGCGGTCAAATGGTGGCCACCTTGGCTTGATGGTGTCAGAATCTCTGACCACCTGCTTTTCTCCTGCTTTGTTTCAGTCTTAGGCAAAAGGTGTGTTCCTTATTAGGTATTTCAATCTCTTCCTGAAAAGTGATGGAACATGGAATTATTGTTCATCATTTTCATATCTGACAGACAATTACTCTCCCCACCTTCAAAGTCTTATTGAAGTCACATCTCTTCCAAGAGACCTTCCCTGACTAAGCCGTCATTTCCTCTTCTCCCACTCCTATTTCACCTTTGCACTTGGATTTCCACCCTTTATTCACCCCTCCCTCAGCCCCAGCACTTATATGGATAGCAGTAATTTACTTATTTATATTAAAGTCTGTCTCCTCCTCTAGACCGTAAGCTCACTGGGGGCAGGGAATGTATCTGTTACATTGTTATGTTGTACTCTCCCCAGCACTTAGTACAGTGCCTGTCATATAGTAAGTGCTTAACAGATATCATTATCATCATCATCATGAATAAATATGATCGATCAATTGATTGATCGGTCATATCTGGAAAAACCAGGACCATAGAGCATCCACTGAGCTTAGAGGGGGTCGATTTCAGACAAACAGACGGAAATCTTTTTTTCCCCAATGGGTAGAAAGCCTTTGGAATTCATTACCGTAAAAAATTATGCAGAATGATATCCAATTTAGTGAAATTCATCCATGAGGGATCCAGATCAGGCTGAAGAAGGAGGCAACAGATCCTAAAATGATTGTGGCTTTTTGAGGGGAGGGCAAATTTCAAACTGTCTTTCCAAATGCTATCTGTTTGTCCATATCCACCATTGGATGGTGGACAGGAAATGTGTATTTTCCTCCTGCTGTACTTTTCCAAGCACTTAAGTACAGTTCTTTGCTCTTACTAGGTGCATTTGATGGACCTAGTAATCAACTGATGTATTGATCAATGCCATCACCCCTACTGTTTAAAAGCCTTCAGTTGACTTAATCCCCTATTCTTAATGCCCCTGATGCATGATTAGAAATTGAGAGTTTTCTTTGCAAATTTGTGGCCAGAAGGCAGGAAGCAAGGGGAGAAGAGGAAGAAAAGGAGGAAAGTTGCGACAAAGAAAAAGTTCAGTTCCCTTTTGAAATGCTCTTCACACAGGAGGCCTGGTAGTGAAGTTGTAGCATATGTTTCAGACCCCAGCTTCTAGGAGCTGAGCCAGAAAAGACTGAGGCACTACAAAGGTGACTCCGCTTTCAAGCTGACTTCCTGCCTGCAAGAACGTCACTTCAAGTCAGCCAAGAGAAGGAGATGGAACTGATTTCCAAAGCAGAATGGGAGGGAGACACTTTAAGGAAAAAAAGGGGCAAGTCGGTTTTCGATCTCTGAATCGGAATGAGCAAAGGCGAGTTTATTCATAGAGACCAAGGCAAGACCACGTCAGGGATGTAGGTATGTGTATGTAGTCACAACTGTCGGTGAGGTTCATCACTGAGTGTGTGTATGTGCCTGAAAAGGCCAGTGAGGGAATCCATGGTCGTGGCGTCGAAGGGCACACTAAAAGACTATCCCTTATTGTGTTGTCGTGTTGTTTGTGGTGCCTGGAACGTTTTTCTCTTCTGCCTTCTTGTCTCTCTTTTCATGCAAAACTTTTGCTCAGAGGGCCATTCAGTCAATCAATCAATCAATCAAGCAAGCAAGCAATCAGTCAAGCAGTGATATTTCTTGAATATTTACTGTGTACAGAGCACTGGACTAAGTGCTTGGGACAGTACAATAACAATGGAGTAGGCATGATCCCTGTCCCCAAGGAGCTGCAGTCTATAATAATAATAATAATGGTATTTGTTAAGTGCTTACTATGTGCCGGGCACTGTACTAAGCACTGGAATCAGGTTGGACACAGTCCCTGTCTCACATGGAGCTCACAGTCTCAATCCTCATTTTGCAGATGAGGTAACTAAGGTACAGAGAAATGAAGTGACTTGCCCAGCGTCACACAGCAGAGAACTGGCGGAGCTAGGATTAGAATCCATGACCTTTGACTCCCAGGCCCGTGCTCTATCCACTTTGGCATGCTGCTTCTGTTGGGAGACAATCATTAAAATGAATTTCAGATAGGGGAAATGGCAGAATATAAGGATCTGCTGTGGGGCTGGAGTGGGTGAGGTGAATATCAAGTGCTTAAGGGGTACAGATCAAAGTGAGGGTTTAGTCAGGGAAGTCCTTTCAGAGGAGATGTGATTTTAGGAGGTGAAGGTGGGGAAAGTATATATGTATATATGTTTGTACATATTTATTACTCTATCTTGTACATATCTATTCTATTTATTTTATTTTGTTAGTATGTTTGGTTTTGTTCTCTGTCTCCCCCTTCTAGACTGTGAGCCCGCTGTTGGGTAGGGACTGTCTCTATGTGTTGTCGACTTGTACTTCCCAAGCGCTTAGTACAGTGCTCTGCACACAGTAAGTGCTCAATAAATACGATTGATTGATTGATTGAAAGTGATTGTCAGATAATTGCTTGTCAGTTAATATACTATAAATTATTTATCCATATTAATGCCTGTCTCCGCCTCTAGACTGTAAGTTCATTATGGGCAGGGAACATGTCTGCTAATTCTGTTGTATTGTCCTCTCCCAAGCACTTAGTACAGTGCTCTGCACATAGTAAGCACTCAATAAATACCACTGATTGATTAATTGATGCAAAGGCAGAGGGAGTTCCAGGCCAGAGAGAGGACGTGGGTAAGGGGTCGGCAGCGAGACAGATCTGTTCTTGACAATTACCGTAGGTTCCTTCGTGGGAAAATCCAGAAACACCTAACTTTGTTTTGAGAGTAAACAGACTAAAAGTAACCTTATCGAAGGTGGGACTCATGTCTACCTATTCTAATGTACTATCCTAAGGGCTTGAGACAGAGCTCCGTAAGCAGCAAGTGCTCAATAAATATCACTGATAGATTGATTAATAATTCAGGACATGAGGGAACTGTGCTTTCCCAGTAGGATGGAGTTGACAGTAATATTAGTGAGTTTCAGAAAGAATGAAACAATTACTAGATTTTTGTATGGTTTTTGTTCAGTGCTTACTATGTGTCAAGCACTGTCCCAAGTGCTGGGGTAGACACAAGATAATTTTATTTTATCATGGTATTTTTTAAGCGCTTACAATGTGTCAAGCACTGCTTTAAAGCGCTGGGGTAGATACAAGTTAATCAAGTCAGACATAGCCCCTGTCCCACATGGGGTCCACAGTCTAAGAGGGAGGGAGGACAGGTACTGAATCCCCATTTTACAATTGAGAAAACTGAGGCCCAGAGAATTGAAGTGACTTGCTCAAGGCCTCAAAGCAGGCAAATGGCAGAGCTGTGATGAGAACCAGGTCCTCTAACTCCCAGGCCCAAGCTCTTTCCATTAGGCCACTCTACTTCACAACCAGGTTGTTACACAGTCCCTGTCACACAAAGGGCTCACGGTCTTAATATCTTATTGCTCACCACCTTGTCCAGAAGAATCCTGCTGCTTCTCCTATCTGTAATGTGTTTTAATGGTTGTCTTCCCCTCTAGACTCCACGTTCCTTAGGGGCAGGTAACATATCTGCCAACTCTTTTGTACTGTACTCTCCCCAGTGACTCTAGATAATCTTGGTCCTATCGCACCGCTCCCTCACATCCCCCGTTTCAATCTCATCCATCTCGCTGCTGACCTCTTGCCCACTTCCTGCTTCTGATCTGGATCGCCCTCCCTCTTCATATCTGACAGACAGTGACCCTCCCTACCTTCAAAGGCCTCCTCCAGGAGGCCTTCCCAGACTGAGCCCCTTCTTTCCTCTCCCCGTCGTCCCCCTCTCCATCCCCCCGTCTTACCTCCTTCCCTTCCCCACAGCACCTGTATATATGTATATATGGTTGTACATATTTATTACTCTATTTATTTATTTATTTATTTATTTTACTTGTACATTTCTATCCTACTTATTTTATTTTGTTGGTATGTTTGGTTCTGTTCTCTGTCTCCCCCTTTTAGACTGTGAGCCCACTGTTGGGTAGGGACTGTCTCTATGTGATGCCAATTTGTACTTCCCAAGCGCTTAGTACAGTGCTCTGCACATAGTAAGCGCTCAATAAATACGATTGATTGATTCAAAGCCTTATTGAAGACACAACTCCTCCAAGAGGCCTTCCCCGACTAACCCGTTATTTACTCTCTTCTCCCGCTCCCTTCAGCGTCACCCTGATTTGCTCCCTTTACTCACCCCCACCCCCCTCAGCCTCACAGCTCTTATATACATATCTGTAATTTATTTATATTAATGTCCGTCTCCTTCTCTAGACCGTAAACTCGGCTTAGTGGAAAGAGCACGGGCTTTGGAGTCAGAGGTCATGGGTTCGAATCCTGGCTCTGCCAATTGTCAGCTGTGTGACTTTGGGCAAGTCACTTAACTTCTCTGTGCCTCAGTTACCTCATCTGTAAAATGGGGATTAAGACTGTGAGCCCCCTGTGGGACAACCTGATCACCTTGTAACCTCCCCAGCACTTAGAACAGTACTTTGCACATAGTAAGCGCTTAATAAATGCCATTATTATTATTATTATCATCATTATTATTATTTGGACAGGGAATTTGTCTACTAGCTCTATTATGTCGGACTCTCCCGGGCACTTAGTATAGTGCTCTGCACACAGTAAGCTCTCAATAAATGCGATTGATTGGTTGATTGATCGATACTCTCCCAAGCACTTAGTCAAGTGCTCTGCACCCAGTAAACATTCGATAGGTATTGTTGATTGACCAATCGGTTGATTGAGTGGCTTTCTGAGCAAAAGCTTTGCATGGAAAGAGAGACACTGGCCAGAAAAGGACGTCTACTGCGTGGGCTCCATTCACAGAAGAGGAAACAGAGGGAGCACTGTTGCTTGGCTTGCCCAGAAGTATTTGCTGCTGCCATCAAGAGAAAAACATGGTGTCAAAATAAGTCGTTTTCACACATTAAGGGAGTGTGGAACAGGGTGTGTGAAGGCGATGCAAGTCTCCAAAAAGAAGTGTGCCCACAATCACACACCCTCTACTTTGAAGAGCGTTCTCGCCAGATGTCCAAACAGTTGTTTCTTTCGCATGTTTGATGGAGTGTAAATTTCAAAATGCTTGTGTGTGAAGACAACTAACAGTTCGCACGTACATACACTGAGATGAATCCCAGCTTTGACAGACAGCCATACATTGGAGCGTCAGTCAGCTTCTCTGTTGGGACCCTCCAAAAAGACTTACAGCTCTGCACTGTAGAAATGGCCAGTTCTACAAATCTGTACATATCTTTTCTATTTTATTTTGTTAGTATGTTTGGTTTTGTTCTCTGTCTCCCCCTTTTAGACTGTGAGCCCACTGTTGGGTAGGGACTGTCTCTATATGTTGCCAACTTGTACTTCCCAAGCGCTTAGTACAGTGCTCTGCACACAGTAAGCGCTCAATAAATACGATTGATTGATTACAAATAGGAAGCAGCTTGGCCTAATGGATAGAGCAGGGGCCTGGGATCCCGGCTCTGCTGCTTGTCTTCTGGGTGACCTTGGGTAAGTCACTTCACTTCTCTGGGCTTCAGAGAAACATCTGTTTGTAACAGATGTTTGTAAGAGAAGCAGCGTGGCTTGGCGGAAAGAGCATGGGCTTGGGAGTCAGAGGACGTGGGTTCTGATCCCGGCTCCGCCACTTGTCTGCTGTGTGGCTTGGGCAAGCCACTTAACTTCTCTGTGCCTCAGGTACCTCATCTGTAAAATGGGGATTAAGACTGTGAGCCCCCTGGGGGACAGGGACTGTGTCCAACCTGATTAGCTCGTATCTACCCCAGCCCTTAGAACAGTGCAGGACACATAGTAAGCATTTAACAAATACCATTATTATTATTCTAATCTTGGCTCCTCCGCTTGTCTACTGGGTGACCTTGGACAAGTTTTATTTAACTTCTCTGAGCCTCAGTTTCCTCAACTGCAGAATGGGGATTCCATACCTGTTCTCCCTCCTGCTCAGACCGTGAGCCCCATGTGGGACAGGAACTGTATCTGGCCTGATTAACTTGTAACCACTCCAGCCCTTATAACAGTGCTTGACACACAGTAAGCGCTTAACAAATACCATTAAAAAAAGAAATGTCCAGCGCTAGCAGGACCAACTGCAGATCCTGGATTTGGGCTTTCATGTGAATGGAACTTATTCATGAAAGGCAGATTTGAGACCCAGAACTAAGCCTTAGTAAAATTAAATTTAAATTGCCTGTATTCAATTCATGCCTTAGCCTCTGGTGAAAGGCTCTAAAAGTGATTTGCATTTGAACAGTATATATGATGACAAATGGTCTCGTTCCCATTGGACCGATGGAGAAATCAAGGTACAAAGAGGTGAAGTGTTTGGTTGAAAGTCCCACATCCATTTTGTAGGCAAAGAGACTAAGATTCAGCTCTACTGGAAAGGAAGTTTGGTGGGCCTTGTTCTGCACTGCTTTGTTTTATTGTTCAAAATGAGCAAAAGCAGAGGACAAGTGAGGGGTCATTTTCGCTATCCTCCCAATAGATAAGAAGGATTATGATTAGTGCTTTGTACAGTACGCTCTCTAAGATCCCTCTGAGAAAAAGTGGTGACAAAAGAAACTCCCCTCGCCCCCCTCCCAAACAGGCACTTTGAGCTGTTTGGATCCTGAAAAGCAAAATGAATGTTGAAAAAAATATTAAAACTTACTAACAAATGGATTATCGGCAGATCAAACTAATCAGTCGCTGCACAATAATAATAGGCACATCTGTTCTTCCTTTAATTTTTAAAAGATAAAAATATCATGTTTTCATAGAAATGCACATTTGATGTAACACACATTTTCTTTCTATGCAACGCAGTGCCCGCCTCCTGCCCCATGTTACAATGTTTCTCTTTCACTCTGAATAGAAATGTAAGTAGGCTTTTAAAAAAAAATTTATGGAACATATGCAGTAACCACTTCACCCAAAGCTATAGAATAATGATGCTATTATTGTAGCCATCTGTCTCCTCACATCAGTGTCTTTTATGGCTTTATAGTCCAGTTTCAGGGCTCTGGAAGAAACAATATTGGTTAACATTAATAACTGCCTTTAATTTGACAATTTACATCTCGATTTAGAGCAAGCTCCTGCCAATTTCATTGCCAGTTAAGGGGCTTCAGACAGAGGGGGCAGCTGGGTGGGAGGGGAGGAGGAGGGGGAGGTGACGGTGGTGGGCTCGGGGGGAGTGGAGACGGTACACATGCTGGGTGCCACTTGGCTACCAAGGGGAGAGGGGGAGATGAGGTAACCTCGCCCTTCCCCACCTGACAGGGCCTCTGCAGTTTGCCATCTTGACAGGTAGGCGAGCTCCAGCCAATGCTAATTTGAGGAACATCTAAAAGGGGTATCTGACGAGGCAAGGTTCAAATTATGAAGCAATCCCCCTCCCGTACAGAGATCTTGTTAGTTAGATTAGGGGTGGATTGGCTGGCAGTGACAGCTTGTGGGCTAAAGGTGAGCTATCTGCATTTCCAATACAGACAGGTTAGAGCACCATTTAGAGAAAAAATGAAGATGTTGTTTTTCTTGTTTGTCATCGAGTTCATGTACTATTCCCTCCCAATTTTCTTCATTGTTGACTTCTGAAGGAAATCGCAGCAAGTGTGTACCTTGGAGTAAGACAGCTAATTTTGTTATGGATGAACACAGTATTGTGACAAAACAGTGGCACAGCTGTCATAACAGCTGTCACACATTAATCATGACAGTGACAAATAGCATAATTACTTTATCTGGAATTCCTAGCATGCACACTCAGTATGCACCACTGCAAAGTAAGCATATCAAGCATGGTTTAATTAAAAAGACATCAATACAGGTTAGTTAGACAAGGGCTATGAGACATTGATCCAAATGGAAAATAAAATTATTTAGAGGTTGGTATTTGAGAAATACCCAAAGACCAATTACTTAAGCAGAGAGGTACCTCAAAACTAGTCCCCTCATGAGCCCTTCTGGTAAACTGGGCTTTGACTTTCCCCCTCACCCTCAGCCTTTCCCCAGCAAGTTTGGATTTCCCTTCTGCGATCTGCAATGGCCCACGTTTTTATCTCTGCCCTCCATCATCTGTTTGTTCAATTCGATTTAAGAAGCCAAACCATAAATAATTACCACGGTTGTGCCAGTTCGCCGTTCCTCACGGATTTGCTGCGTTCCAAGTTCAATTACTTAGGCATCCGATCGGGGTATGACGTCCTTATTGAGCCTAGTCATTTTTCTTTCATTCTGAAATTACTTATAGACAGAATAAGAACAAGGAGAAATGACATTCACACAGAGAATGTTATCTAGTGCACAGTGGGTGTTTATGAGGAAACGTACGCCTGTGTAAGTACCCTGATCACCTGCGTATACCTGAGCACACGCTCACCCACCTACATGTGCCTGACACATAGTAGGTGCTTAACGAATAGATTTTTCCCCCCCATATCTGATGCTCAACAATTCCTTTGAATTCACTTACTAAATTGCTAAGAGTTGCTTCATTGAAATATTAATGGATCATTTACACAAACTCAAGGTCACACAGCAGATAAGTGGCAGAGCTGGGATTAGAACCCAGGTCCTGTGACTCCCAGACCTGTGCTTGATCCACTAGGCCACGCTGCTTCTCATCATCTTTGTTCTGGCCTGATCCTGGCCTGGCTTCTTTGGTGCTTTGATAAATCCTGACTCTTTTTCAGATTCTCCTTCCTGCTTGAGTCTAGCTCTAGTCTAGCAGAACTCCTGTCCATTTAAGACATAGGGACAGGGTGAAAAAGGAGGCAATTTAATTTCAGCCTCCTGTTGAGCAAATCCCATGTAAAATCCTTCTTGCTTTGGAGAAGCAGCGTGGCTCAGTGGAAAGAGCATGGACTGTGGAGTCAGAGGTCATGGGTTCAAATCCTGGCTCCACCAATTGTCAGCTGTGTGACCTTGGGCAAGTCACTTCACTTCTCTGGGCCTCAGTTACCTCATCTGTAAAATGGGGATTAAGACTGTGAGCCCCCCGTGGGACAACCTGATCACCTTGTAACCTCCCCAGCATTTAGAACAGTGCTTTGCACATAGTAAGTGCTTAATAAATGCCATTATTATTATTATTATTGTGTTTTCAGGAATGGGACTGAGGAGAGGTTTAATGAATAATGCGATATCATTTGCCCTGATCCCCAGTATGCATAACCCTTCTTCCTCACACATTTCCTGCTCCAGAAACTGCTAGACCTTCCTTTAATTCTCTGTGATGCCAGCAGAGGTAAGAGCAAAATAGGGGAGTTGTTGGGGTGGCCCTGGAGTCCCTAAGCAGTGTTGCCTAGTGGAAAGAGCCCAGGCCTAGGAATCAGGAGATTTGTCTTGTAATCCTGGCCCCACCGATTGCCTGCTGTGTGATCTTGGGTGGGTCGATCACTTCTCTGGGCCTCAGTTTCCTCATCTGTAAAATGGGGATTCAGTACCCGTGCACCCTCTTACTTGGACAGTGAACCCTATGTGGGAAAGGGACTATGGCTGATCTGAATGTATTGTATCTACTCCAATGCTTGGAAGGTAGTAAATTCATTCGCTCGTATTTATTGAGGGCTTACTAGGTGCAGAGCACTGTACTAAATGCTTGGGAGAGTACAATGTAATGATGAACAGACACATTCCCTGCCCACAACGATCTGCTGAACAGACACTGCGGTTCTCATTCAGAGGGCAGGGTGTGTCCTGACAACTGTGGAGTGGGGTATCCAAGGACCATGGCCCTGGGGCAGCAGTTCTGTTGCCCAGTGATTAAGATGATCAATCAGTGGTATTTATTGAGCATTTACTGTATGCAGAACACTGTAATAATTGCAGTATTTGCTAAGCGCTTACTGTGTGCCAGGCACTGTACTAAGCACTGAGGTGGATACAAGCAAATCGGGTTGACACAGTCCCTGTCCAACATGAGGCTCATCGTCTCAATCCCTATTTTACAGATGAGGGAACTGAGGCTCGGAGAAGTGAAGTGACTTGCCCAAGGTCACACAGCAGACAAGTGGCGGAGCTGGGATTAGAACCCATGACCTTCTGACTCCTAGGCCCGAGCTCTATCCACTATGCCACGTTGCTTCCCAAGCACTTGTGCCAATTCATTCATTCATTCATTCAATCGTATTTATTGAGCGCTTACTATGTGCAGAGCACTGTACTAAGCGCTTGGGAAGTACAAGTTAGCAACATATAGAGACGGTCCCTACCCAACAGTGGGCTCACAGTCTAGAAGGGGGAGACAGAGAACAAAACAAAACAAGTTAACAAAATAAAATAGAATAAACATGTACAAATAAAATAGATAAAGTAATAAATACATACAAACATATATACATATATACAGGTGCTGTGGGGAGGGGAAGGAGGTAAGGGAGGGGGAGGAGGGGGAAAGGAAGGAGGGAGCTCAGTCTGGGAAGCCAAGCACATGGGAAAGTAGAATATAGGAATTGGTAGACATGTCCCCAGCCCAAAGGAGCTTATAATGTAGAGATGACCCTGAATAGGGTCACAAATGGAGATGCGAGATGCTGATGTCTGCCAAGCTGAATTTCAGCTGACTCAGTGTATCCATCAATCAATCGTATTTATTGAATGCTTATTGGGTGCAGAGCAGTGTACTAAGCACTTGGGAGCACTTGGGAGCTGTACTTGGGAGAGTACAGTTCTCTGTACTGTCTCTGTCCCCACCTTCTAGACTGGGAGCCCGTTGTTGGGTAGGGACTGTCTCTATATTTTGCCAACTTGTACTACTTGTACTTCCCAAGCGCTAGTACAATGCTCTGCACACAGTAAACGCTCAATAAATACGATTGAATGAGTGAATATCAATCAATCAATCAATCATATTTATTGAGCGCTTTCTGTGTGCAGAGTACTGTACTAAGCACTCGAAAGACACATTTCCTGCCCACAAGGGGTTTACAGTTTAGGGGCCTTATCTGTAATGGGCAATAGTAGCAGTATTTATTGAGCATCCACTTCATGCAGTGCACTCTACTAGGTGCTTGGAAGTACCAAATAACCAAGTGACCCATTTCCTACCCTCAACAAGCTCACGCTCTAATGGGAGAGACAAGACTAAAAATATCCGTCATTCAAGCCGTCAAAATAAATAGGTAAATTCACATGTATACATGAGTGCTAAGAATGATTATCAGTGGATTTCCTCAATAGTAGAGCTGGCTGCTGGGTTTATATGGTTTAGGGAGTTGGGCTTGCTTCTCCATCCCAGGCCTTCCGTGCAAGACCATCCCTGGCTTTCAGGCATCTTTCAAGCCAAAGATGACGCTACTGATGGGGAGGCTTAAAATGATCAGTGCGAGAACTCTGCTCACGGTTTGTGCCGCTATCCATTTCCAAGCCTGCCTCTTGGTCTTGCGATCGTAACAACCCCTCCCCTGGCCCATGCCTGATGTGGTTTGAGACTGAGCATCACCATCTTTAAATGGCTTATTCTGCCCCACTGGCTTTTATGCACCCCTCCTTTTCAGTTCTCCAGGCAGCAGCTAGTGCTGCGCTCGTGTCGTCTGGTAGGATTGAGGTTCTGCCCTCCAAAATCTGATGCTTCCATGCTGAGGTCGGCATTCGGCAATACATCTCAGCCTTCAAAAGTTAACAAGGACATCGTCGGGATCTTCCTGCTCCCGTTAGATGACCGGGTTGCTGTAGCTCTTCATCGAGTAATTTTCAGGAGCACTTTCTCTCCCTTACAATGAAAATCAACAGGCTTTGGTTGGAAAAACTAGCAGCAGCCGATTGTATTTATCTCCTTGACTAAGAGGTTTATTATTTATCTTTGCTGTTGCAGTGCCGGTGTGGCAGCCCTGATATTGAGCAGCTGGACAGATTGCACCCTGGAGCCACATCTGCAGCTATATAGATCAACACCACTTTCATTGCCCTGGTGCTGAAGAAGTTTATCTTCTGTCAGTGAGATTTACTACCTACTTCATGAATTGTTAATTTTTTTTTCTCCACACATTTCTACCCCCACAAACCCAAACCATCCCACTTTATTTGCTTTTCAAACGACATTAGCATAATCTGGCACTGATTGTTAATGGCTGATTATTTAAGCATCCATTGACTCCCCCTTCCCCCTAATTAATAAAGATTTCTTGCAGGGTTTTGGAACCTTGAATGGTGACGGTGAATATCTGAAATTGGTTAGGAAGGCAGAAAACGACAGGGAATATTGTATAGAATTTAGGAAGGTGTCGGGCTAGGCAAGATGACAAATGATGGAACTTTCTTTTCTTTGGGCACTTTTCACAGTACTGGGAGAGGTGGTGTGGCCTAGGGGAAAGCGCAAGGGTCTGGGAACGGGTGACCTGGATTCTAGTTCAAGCTGTGCCTTGCTGTGTGACCATGGGGAAGTCACTTAACCTCTCTCTGCCTCTATTCCCTCTCTCTCCCAGGTCACTTCTAGCCAAGTCCAAAGGACTCAATCCTGATACAGCTCGATCTCTCAGCTGCTTCCATTTCACTCCTCCCTCCTCCCTCTTACATCACTGTTACTGGAAAGAGCATGGGCCTGGGAGTCAGAGGACCTGGGTTCTGTTCCTGGTTCTGCACGTTAACTGCTGTGTGACCTTGGGAAGTCACTTAACTTCTCTGCCTCTGTTTCCTCATCTGTAAAATGGGGGTTCAATACCCTTCTACTTAGACTGTGAGTCCCACGTGAAACAAGGGATTGTGTCCAACTTGATTTATCTAACCTGTTGCTAGAGTGCTTGACACATAGTAAGTGCTGAACAAATGTAATGATAATAATAGCAACAATAATAATAGCTCTCCCATTCAATTCATTGCCAAATCCTGCCATTTATTCCTTCACAGCATTGCCCAGGGCCACCCCTTCATTCAATCGTATTTTTTAAGTGCTTATTGTGTGCAGATCACTGTACTAAATGCTTGGGAAAGTACAACAATACAACAATTCTTCCTCCAAACTTCTACCCCCCCGTAGAGGCTCCTCACTGGTCTCCCATCCTCCAGCCTCTCCCCCATCCAACCTCTGATAGCCACTGCTGCATGGATCCATCTTCCTGAAACACCTTTCAGCTCACATCTCTCCTCACCTCAAAACCCTCCACTGGCTCTCTGTATCACTCTGCATCCAACAAAAACATCTCAATATACACTCACTCCCTTGGTGACCTCATTCGCTCCCACGGCTTCAACTATCATCTCTACGCTGATGACACCCAGATCTACATCTCTGCCCCTGCTCTCTCCCCCTCCCTCCAGGCTCGCATCTCCTCCTGCCTTCAGGACATCTCCATCTGGATGTCCGCCCGCCACCTAAAGCTCAACATGTCGAAGACTGAGCTCCTTGTCTTCCCTCCCAAACCTTGTCCTCTCCCTGACTTTCCCATCTCTGTTGATGGCACTACCATCCTTCCCGTCTCACAAGCCCGCAACCTTGGTGTCATCCTCGACTCTGCTCTCTCATTCACCCCTCACATCCAAGCCGTCACCAAAACCTGCCGGTCTCAGCTCCGCAACATTGCCAAGATCCGCCCTTTCCTCTCCATCCAAACTGCTACCCTGCTCATTCAAGCTCTCATCCTATCCCGTCTGGACTACTGCACTAGCCTTCTCTCTGATCTCCCATCCTCGTGTCTCTCTCCACTTCAATCCATACTTCATGCTGCTGCCCGGATTATCTTTGTCCAGAAACGCTCTGGACATATTACTCCCCTCCTCAAAAACCTCCAATGGCTACCGATCAATCTGCGCATCAGGCAGAAACTCCTCACCCTGGGCTTCAAGGCTCTCCATCACCTCGCCCCCTCCTACCTCACCTCCCTTCTCTCCTTCTACTGCCCAGCCCGCACCCTCCGCTCCTCCACCACTAATCTCCTCACTGTACCTCGCTCTCGCCTGTCCCGCCATTGACCCCCCGGCCCACGTCATCCCCCGGGCCTGGAATGCCCTCCCTCTGCCCATCCGCCAAGCTAGCTCTCTTCCTCCCTTCAAGGCCCTGCTGAGAGCTCACCTCCTCCAGGAGGCCTTCCCAGACTGAGCCCCTTCTTTCCTCTCCCCCTCGTCCCCCTCTCCATCCCCCCGTCTTACCTCCTTCCCTTCCCCACAGCACCTGTATATATGTATATATGGTTGTACATATTTATTACTCTATTTATTTATTTATTTATTTATTTTACTTGTACATTTCTATCCTACTTATTTTATTTTGTTGGTATGTTTGGTTCTGTTCTCTGTCTCCCCCTTTTAGACTGTGAGCCCACTGTTGGGTAGGGACTGTCTCTATGTGATGCCAATTTGTACTTCCCAAGCGCTTAGTACAGTGCTCTGCACATAGTAAGCGCTCAATAAATACGATTGATTGATTGATTGATCTCACAGTCGACTTCAAGGCTCTCCACGATTTGGCCCCACCTTATCTATCTGCTCATCCACTATTCCCCAACTCACTATCTCCACTGCTCCCAAGTCAATCTTCTATCTGCACCTCACTCTCCACTCTCCCACCTATGTCCCCTCACTCAGATAAGTGTAACAGTACCCCATATCAACCATCTCATTTCAGGATGCCCAACAGTGATTTTTTCAATCTCGATAAGAGGGTATCTGAGGCATCAAAACCCTGCCAGCCAACGGTCATTAAAACAGGTATTAATTCAATGAATGGAGGGAGCAATTCCATAGTGTTACAACGACTGTCACTCCTTTCAAATATAGGCATCCACTGGAGGATTTTGAGGAGAGGAGAGACATGAACCAAATGGTGTTTGGTGTTGGAAGATGGATCCAAGCAACAGGGGGTAGTAGAGGTTGGATGGGGGAGAGGCTGGAGGCTGGGTGATCAGTGAGGAGCTTGTACCAGGGGGATAGCAGTTTGAGGGGAGAAGAAGGGGTGGACCTGGACAGTGCTATGAGGGAAAAAACAGCAGACTTTGGCAGTGAAATCAATCAATCAATCGTATTTATTGAGCACTTACTGTGTGCAGAGCACTGTACTAAGCGCTTGGGAAGTACAAGTTGGCAACATATAGAATGGAAGTGAGAGTTTTATTATTGTTGCTATTATTATCATTATCTAGGCATCCTTTGGATTATGACATTTTCCTATGTGAACAGGCCATTTTTCTTGTCCTTAGTGGCTGAACTGAGTCCTCAGCTGGTTGCCCTAGATTTGAATACTATGTTCGAATTTCCAGATACTTCCATTTCTCTTTAGGCCCTATGGTTTACTGTCTTCTAGGCTACATGCTCCTTGTGGGCAGGGATTATGTCTACCAGCTTCATCATATTGTACCCTCCTAAGTGTTTACTACAGTGTCTTGTATGCAGTAAGGTCTCAATAAATACCATTGATTGCACACAGTAAGCGCTCAATAAATACGATTGATTGATTGATTAATCAATCGACTTAGAGAGTCATAGCCAATGAACTACTTTGGGAGAACTAAATAGTGGCGAGGTGGGTCTCCAGTCTCAGAAGAAGACCCCTAGAAAGGAGGGTGACTCTATAATGAATGAAAAATGAGGAGAGCAAACAAAAGAAAGTGGGAGAGGCTGGCCTTATTGCTGTTCTTGCACACCTCAGTCAATTGATCAATCGATCCAATCAATCAGTAGTATTTATTGAGCACTTACTCTGTATAGGGTACTGTACTAAGAGCTTGGGAGAGGACAACACAACAGAATTAGCAGATACGTTCCCTGCCCACAAGGCGCTTACAGTCTAGAGGATGACAGCCATTAATATAAGTAATTTAAATATATATAAATTTAAAAATACGTACAGAAGTGCTGTGGGGTTGAGAGGGGGGCAAATATCAAATGACCAAAGGTCACAGATCCAAATGAATAGATGACGCAGATGGGAGAGAGAGCTGGGGAAGAGAGGCCTTAATCAAGGAAGGCCTCTTGGAGGAGACGGGGCCATAGAGGAAGCGTTGGCTTAACCAGCGGCTCATGATGGCCCTGGAAGCCAGAGTGATTGACTCCCCAGAGAACTCTCTGAGATCTAAGACCTGAGGGCTGCAAACTCAGACCTAACTAGCTCCATCTGTGGGAGACTAAATCCTCAGCCCCGCAGCACTTCTGTCCATAGCCTTAATTAATTTATTTATATTCATGTCTGTCTCCCCCTCTAGACTTTGAGCTCATTGTGGACAAGGAACGTGTTCAAAAACTTTGTAGTATTGTCCTCTCTTAAGCGCTTAGTACACATTTCAGGGTCACACCTGGAGAGTTTCCAGTACTTTACCAGTCTTGAGTATGGGAGGGAGAGTCAAGCAGAGGCATATCCATTCCATTCCTATCTCGGGCAGTAGCTAGCGAGTGGAAGACAATCTGCTACAAGTCAAAACTCACCTGTGCTGGGCAGCAGTGGCATGGGAGAGAGTCGAGGGCAGAGACTCAGGTTTACTGCATGGAAGGAGGCAATGGTAAACCACTTCCATATTTTTTACTAAGAAAACTCTGGATCCACTACCAGAATGGTTGCAGATGGCGGTGGGGCGTTCTAAGGGAGATGTGTCCATGGCGTCGCTATGGGTCGAACACGACTCGACAGCATAAGACAACAAGCACTTAGTACAGTGCTCTGCACACAGTAAGTGCTCAATAAATGTCAGTGATTGATTGATTGAGAAGACCACACCTGAACTGTTGGAGATTTTGTAACTGGAGCCTAACTGGCATCAACTATATGTGGAACCACTGCTGCCCCTTTAAGGACTCTTTTTTCTGGAGACCCTGGATCAGCATTACCTTTTGGTGACACCATGCTATTATGGAGATTGGCTTGGAGACTAACTGAGATCGTGTTGTCTAGGCTGGGAGCCAGCCTGTGGAAGTGGGGAGAGTGTCATTTTACCTTTGTTTTTGGGTGGGTTTGTCCAATGCCTAGGATCTCTGCATGGAGGCTCTCAAATGAAATGGTAAGAGTTTGGGAAGCAGCGTGGCGAAGGGGATAGAGCACAGGCCTGGGATTCGGAAGACCTAGGTTCTAATCCTGGAGCCAACGTTTGCCTGCTATGTAACTTCTCTATGCCTCAGTTTCCTCAACTGTAAAATGGGGATTCAATACCTGTTCTCCCTCCTATTTAGATGGTGGAACCCATGACTGTGTCCAAGCTGATTGGTTTTGAATCTATCCCAGCACTTAGAGAAATGCTTGACACTTAGTAAGCACTTTCATTCATTCATGCAGTCGCATTTATCGAGCGCTTACTGTGTGCAGAGTACCGTACTAAGCTCTTGGGAGAATACAATATAAAAATAAACAGACACATTCCCTGCCCACGATGAGCTTACAGTCTAGAGGGGTAGTAGTTGTTAATGGGTCACCTGATCTTCATTGCCCCTTCTTGGGGTGTTCTGCGCTGAAGCGTGCTCAGTCCTGAGCAAGGTTCTGCTCTGGGAACCGAAGTGTCTTGGTTGTTTCTCCTCCGCGAGAAATAAAGCTTTATTTTCCTGTTTTGAAACGTGTTCCATTTATTCATTAGGTAAAAATCATGTTGGAATGGGAGAGGCATGTCCTGAACAATATGTGGCTCTATAAATAACCACCCTATAAAGGATATCTAGAAGCATGATGGGGGCAGTTTGAAAGGAGTGACAGAAGTAGAGCTGTTGTAATATTATGGAATCCTCATTCCCATTCAGGAGTTTCTAAACAGAATTTAACCATGTGAATCTAGGGTGTAGCTCCTCCCTAGACCCATCTGAGGCATAATGAAGAATCCATTCTGAATGACTGAGGTTTTATTATTTTCTTAAATACAACCCTGGCATCAATGAAAGTATAATTTGAATCTTATTAGTGGAACTTGTGCTTGGTTCATCAAAAAATGGGATTCGACAATAGCTTTTAATGGCATGCGGGTGTAAATAGAAGTTGTCTATGTGTTTTTAATTGAATTGATATGAGTTTCAGTGACTGTTGGCTGGTGGGGTTTTGGTGTCTCAAATATCGTCTTCTTATCGAGGTTGAAGAAAGCACTGTGGGGCATCCCGAACTGAGTCGGTTGATATGGGGCACCGTTAAACTTAACCTTTTTTTGTTCTCACCTACATAAATATGGTACAGGGAATATTTCTAATGAAGTGGATGTGGGGGTCACCTAGTCACCTTAGGAAAAGGTTACTACTTTATTTTAAGTAGCCCATCAATCACTGTGAATTAATGTGGTATTCTGGGTGAAAGCACTAATCATAATAAATTCATTTTGTATTCATGAGGGTGTCAAATGCACACCCTGAGGAATCCCGTGTCATTTATCAGTAGGAAAGGAAAATTTTGAATATGACCTATTCCCTCTCTTGTAACTGCGGCTCACGCTGCTTTAATGTCACAAAGCTACCAGCTGGGGTGCGGACAGACCGACAGCCTGCGGTGGAGATCGTTGGATGTGGATTGATTTGAGGTAGCCAGGGGTCTGACCTGGCATAGGAGATAGGGGGCAAGGGGGAAATGGAACAAGCAGGATGATGATGATGATGATGATGTTAGAACCCCCCCCCCCCCTTGCCCATTCCTGCTGTGGTGGTGTTTGTTAAGCGCTTACTATATGTCAAGCACTCTTCTAAGCACCAGGGTAGTTAGAAGGTAATGAGGTCGTACACAATCCCTCTGCCACATGGGGCTCACAGTCTTAATCCCCTTTTACAGATGAGGTAACTGAGGCCCAGAGAAGTGAAGTGACTCGCCCAAGGTCACACAGCGGAAACGTGGCAGAGCAGGGATCAGAATCCACATCTTCTGATTTCCAGGTCTGTGTTCTTTCCACTAGGCCATGCTGCTTCTCCGGCAGCATGGAGAAGACCTGCTTGTGTGCTGACCTCTAGGCCAAGACCCCCGTGTGCTACAAGAAGTTCCTGCTGCAGTTGATATTTCAGAGTTGTAATTTAGACTTTTAGACTGTGAGCCCACTGTTGGGTAGGGACTGTCCCTATGTGATGCCAATTTGTACTTCCCAAGCGCTTAGTACAGTGCTCTGCACATAGTAAGCGCTCAATAAATACGATTGATTGATTGATTGATTTATTGAGCGCTTACTGTATGTAGAGCTCTGTACTGCACAACATCCCCCAGATCCACCCTTTCCTCTCCTCCCAAACTGCTACCACCCTGGTACAAGCTTTAGTCGTGCTACGGTGAGACTTTTGCATCAAACTCCTCGCCGGCCTCCTCATTCCAAGCCTACATTACCCACTGCTTCCTGGGTGGATCATCTTCCTGAAGCCTCGCTTGACCCACAGTTATCCCCTCCTCAAAACCCTCAACAGGCTTCCCATGTCTCTTCGTGTAATCAAAATAGTGGTATTTGTTAAGCTCTTATTATGTCACCAAAACCTGCCGGTCTCAGCTCCGCAACATTGCCAAGATCCGCCCTTTCCTCTCCATCCAAACTGCTACCCTGCTCATTCAAGCTCTCATCCTATCCCGTCTGGACTACTGCACCAGCCTTCTCTCTGATCTCCCATCCTCGTGTCTCTCTCCACTTCAATCCATACTTCATGCTGCTGCCCGGATTATCTTTGTCCAGAAACGCTCTGGGCATATTACTCCCCTCCTCAAAAATCTCCAGTGGCTACCAATCAATCTGCGCATCAGGCAGAAACTCCTCACCCTGGGCTTCAAGGCTCTCCATCACCTCGCCCCCTCCTACCTCACCTCCCTTCTCTCCTTCTACTGCCCAGCCCGCAACCTCCGCTCCTCCACCGCTAATCTCCTCACTGTACCTCGTTCTTGCCTGTCCCGCCGTCGACCCCCAGCCCACGTCATCCCCCGGGCCTGGAATGCCCTCCCTCTGCCCCTCCGCCAAGCTAGCTCTCTTCCTCCCTTCAAGGCCCTGCTGAGAGCTCACCTCCTCCAGGAGGCCTTCCCAGACTGAGCCCCTTCCGTCCTCTCCCCCTCGTCCCCCTCTCCATCCCCCCATCTTACCTCCTTCCCTTCCCCATAGCACCTGTATATATGTATATATGTTTGTACATATTTATTACTCTATTTATTTATTTATTTATTTATTTTACTTGTACATTTCTATCCTATTTTATTTTGTTAGTATGTTTGGTTTTGTTCTCTGTCTCCCCCTTTTAGACTGTGAGCCCACTGTTGGGTAGGGACTGTCTCTATGTGTTGCCAATTTGTACTTCCCAAGCGCTTAGTACAGTACTCTGCACATAGTAAGCGCTCAATAAATACGATTGATTGATTGATGTGCCCAGAGCACTGTGCTAAACCCTAGGGTAGAGACAGTACAGACAGGTTGTATTGATTTGTATCAGATTGTTCATATCAAATCAAAGCTCCTCAGTCAGTATCAAGGCTGTCTACTGTCTGACCCTGCCCCTGTCGAACTGCTCTCTTGACCCTAACTTGCTGCTTTCGTTGCTTCTAGCTGTAGGCCACTCTCCACTCTCCCTCCTCCAGCCCCCTCATTCACACGGTTCCCCTCGCTTGGAACTCCCTCTCTCCCTCCCTTCCTCCCCATATCAGAGTCACCACAGTTCTCCTCAAAGTCAAAGGCCTCCTAAATCTCACCTTCCTGACAATGCTTTCCCTACTTATGGCTCAGGATGCTGGGAAATTATCATTCCTTCAGCCAGCTCTAGTACCTATGCGTGTATTTATGCCCCCCTTAGCAGTCCTATATGCTCAATTTATTTATTTTGATCACTCTGGTTGCAAATGTTTATGTTGGTCTCCCCCTTAGAGAGTAAGCTCCTTGTGGGTAGGGAGTGTATCACTTCCTTAGTTTGTACTTTCCACGAGCATAGTTCAGCGGACCACACCAAGTCGACGCTCAATAAATACTACTACTACTACCACTACAATGACAACTACTCCTACAAAGACTACTATTACTACAATTCATTCATTCATTCAGTCATATTTATCGAGTGCTTACTGTGTGCAGAGCACTGTACTAAATGATTGGGAGAATACAACACAACACTAAACAGACACATTATTTACTGCTCACAACGACCTTACAATCTAGAGGGGGAGGCAGACATTAATATAAATAAATAAATGACAGGTATATCCATAAGTGCTGTGGGGCTGGGAAGGGGGATGAATAAAGGGACCAAGTTGGAGTGATTCAGAGGGGAGTGGGAGAAGAGGAAAAGGAGTCTTAATTAGGGAAGGCCTCTTGGAGGAGATGTGCCTTCAATAAGGCTTTGAAGCAGGGGAGAGTCATTCTCTGTCCGATTTGAGGAGGGAGGGCGTTCCAGGTCAGTGGTAGGACGTAGGCACGAGGTATGTGGTGAGAGAGACAAGATCAAGGTACAGTGAGAAGGTTGGCCTGAGAGGAGTGAAGTGTGCGGGCTGGGTTGTAATAGGAGAGCAGCTACCTAAGGTAGGAGGGCGCGAGCTGAGTGCTTTCAAGCTGATGGTGATGAGTTTCTGTTTGATGCAGAGCTGAATAGTCAACCTCTGGAGGTTCTCAAGGAGTGAGGAAACATGGACTGAAATGTTTTTGTAGAAAAATGATCCAGGCAGCAGAGTGAAGTATGGACTGGAGTGGGGAGAGACAAGATGCAGGGAGGTCAGCAAGGAGGTTGATGCAGTAATCAAGATGGGAGAGGATAAGTGATTGCGTTAGCGTGGTAGCAGTTTGGATGGAGAGGAAAGGGTGGATTTTAGCGATGCTGTGAAGGTGGTACTACTGTTACAGAGCTCCCCGCCCATAGGGCAGCAGAATATGAGGGTTTCTTGATCTCCCAGAATTCTTGGAGAAGGCTCCATGTCACTGCTGTTGCTGCCAGGGATACGCCTGAGTCACCAGGAGGCCCAATAGCCTAATGGAAAGACCACAGGACTGAGAGTCAGGAGCCAAGGTGCCTGCAGCATGACCCTGGGAAAGTCACTTAACCTCCCCATGCCTCAGTTTTCTCATCTGTGAAATGGAGGATATGGTATCTACTCATCCCTCCATCTTAGACTGTGATCCCTGTTTGGAATGAGAACTGTGTCTGATCTGATTATCTTGGAGCTGTCTGAGTGCTTGGCGCATAGTAAGTGCTTAATGAATGCTATTATTATTATCTTCTGGTTATGTGGTCTGCACCTCGATCATTATTTTCCCTGGCCAGCTGGGAGCAAGAGCAGAGCTCAACTTTGTCCAATTCTTGGCAGCCGAGGAAGGCTAGTGACCCCTTTGGCATCACCTCTGTACTCCCGAAGCCCAGAGTATTCCCTCTTCTCCCAGCAACCCCTGACCATATGGCACAGTCCCCTGGCACCCCCGTGGGGCCAGTGGTAAATGTATAGAGTCAGACTGTAGCCAAATGGCCCAACCAACTAACCTGCACGTGTTTCTTCATAAGATCCAGTTCTTTGGCCCCGTCTTTTCTGCCTTCAAGCGGTGGGTTCCCTCTGAATCTAAAATCCTCTGCCAGCTTCCAGAGTGGATAGGGATGTGCCAGGGCTGGATTCAGAAGCAGCACATCTTCACTTTGGTAATCCCCCAAATCCTCTCATTCTCACTTCACCTCTCTGCAGAGATTTCCCAGCAAGGAGGCAGATTGGGGCCGCGCGCGTTAATGAGTTCATTTCTCCGGCACGATGCCCAACAGGAATGAGATCAAGAGAGAGACAGCAGGGCCCGAGGAGACCAGTTCAAATCTCCATTCCACCAAGGGTTCCCTCTGTGGGCTTAGTCGGTGAGCTTGACCCCAGTTAACATCTTTCGTCTTGTCATGAAACTCTTGCCTTCACAGCTATGATGCGTATGGCGGCCATTTATCTGGTTTAAAACTGGACTGTGTGGTTTTTAACTGGTCCAGTCCCTAGTGATAGGGCACCAGACACCTTCATATCCCTTCACCTCATTTTCTGCTGTTCACTCTGCAGCAAGTGGGGCCAGGGGGCAAGAGTCCTTCTCTCCTCCCCAGGCCCTCCTTCCATTTCCCCCCACCAACCTCGGAGAAATGCTCTAGTTTTCAGGGGTTTCCATAAAAGGTCCTGTATGATATTATTCTATTAGGTTGCATAACTGATATAGTGCACCTAGCAACCCCTTTCTATCACTTCTGGGTCAGCAGAGGCACGTCTGCTGTTCCTCTCCATCCAAACTGCTACCCTGCTCATTCAAGCTCTCATCCTATCCCGTCTGGACTACTGCACCAGCCTTCTCTCTGATCTCCCATCCTCGTGTCTCTCTCCACTTCAAACCATACTTCATGCTGCTGCCCGGATTATCTTTGTCCAGAAATGCTCTGGGCATATTACTCCCCTCCTCAAAAATCTCCAGTGGCTACCAATCAATCTGCGCATCAGGCAGAAACTCCTCACCCTGGGCTTCAAGGCTTCCCATCACCTCGCCCCCTCCTACCTCACCTCCCTTCTCTCCTTCTACAGCACAGCCCACACCCTCCGCTCCTCCGCCGCTAATCTCCTCATTGTACCTCGTTCTCGCCTGTCCCACCATCGACCCCCGGCCCATGTCATCCCCCGGGCCTGGAATGCCCTCCCTCTGCCCATCCGCCAAGCTAGCTCTCTTCCTCCCTTCAATGCCCTACTGAGAGCTCACCTCCTCCAGGAGGCCTTCCCAGACTGAGCCCCTTCCTTCCTCTCCCCCTCGTCCCCCTCTCCATCCCCCCCATCTTACCTCCTTCCCTTCCCCACAGCACCTGTATATATGTATATATGTTTGTACATATTTATTACTCTATTTATTTATTTATTTATTTTACTTGTACATATCTATCCTATTTATTTTATTTTGTTAGTATGTTTGGTTTTGTTCTCTGTCTCCCCCTTTTAGACTGTGAGCCCACTGTTGGGTAGGGACTGTCTCTATATGTTGCCAATTTGTACTTCCCAAGCGCTTAGTACAGTGCTCTGCACATAGTAAGCGCTCAATAAATACGATTGATGATGATGATGATGATGATGATGATGGAAGAGATTTTTCCTGCCTCGGAGAGATTTAACTGCATGCACTGTCTGTTTCTCTGTTTTATTCAAATTCAGCTATCCATTTCCTGAGAGACCGTGCCTTGATGGTCCTGGGTCTCCACTCTGTTAGGTAGGGAGAGGCCTTCCAAAATGGGCACCCTGCTGAACTGCGAGGAGCCTAGGGAACAGCCGCAGAACAGTTGCTGCTTCCTCTTCTGGGTTTGCAGTGTCACACCTGGAGCTGTGGAGACCTATCAATCAATCAGTGGCACTTATAATAATAATAAGAAGAATTATTCTATTTGTTACTATGTGCCAAGCACTGCTCTAAGCGCTGAGGCAGATACAGGGTAATTGGGTTGTCCCACGTGGGGCTCACAGTTTTAATCCCCATTTTACAGATGAAGAAACTGAGGCACAGAGAAGTTAAGCGGTTTTCCCAAGGTCACACAGCTGGCAAGTGGCAGAACTGGGATTAAAACCCATGTCCTCTGACTCCCAAGTCCATGCTCTTTCCACTGATCTCTTGATGCTGCTTCTCTATTCCTTGTTGAACGCTAACTGTATGCAGAGCACAGTACCAAACACTTGGGAGAGGACGATGTAACAGAGTTGGTAGACAAGTCTCCTGCCAGCAGCACACTTACAGTCTAGAGGGTAGACTGCCTTCCCCATGCTGTCAACCCCAGCCCACCTTCATAGAGCCTTGCGTGGTCCCTGTTGGCCAAGCTAATGAGGTCCAGCATGGTGCCCATTTTGGAAGTCCTCATCCCAACTTAACAGAGTGAAGACCCAGGACCATCAGGGCATGGTCTCTCAAGAAATGGGTTACCAAATTTGAATACAACAGAGAAACAGAAAGAGCACACAGTTAAATCTCTCTGAGCCAGGAAGAGTCTTTCTGAGAGTCTAACCTGGTCAGGTTCATTCATTCATTCATTTGGTCGTATTTATTAAGCACTTACTGTGTGCAGAGCACTGTACTAAGCGCTTGGGAGAGTATAATGCCACAATAAACTCACCCATTCCCCGCTCACAACGAGTTTACAGTCTTGGGCACCCAGATGTGCATGATGCTATCTATGTGTGTTACATCAGACACAAGGCTGAGTGTAATGATGTCACATGGAACATTTGCCAGACATCCTTTCAAGTCTAGACCCCCCCCCCACCCCAGCTCCCCGACTCCTCCTCCTTTCCCTCTCCTCCCCCAGGTACTCCAGAGCCACTGGGTTACTTCCCCACCCTCATGGCCCTGTCAAGGATTAGAAAAAGCTAGTCTAAAAATTCTGCTGTGGTTTGACCTGATTGTGAGGTTTGATGCTGGTGAGATTCCTTCTTGCTACATAACATATGGGGGACAGGGACCAAGTTCAAACTTTTCATTTTGTTTCTTTTCAAATGAAGTCTCTAGTTGGAAGAAGCAACCTTTAGGCAACCACCATTTTAACCACATCACCGTACAAATTCTTGCCCTCGGAAAGCAGAGAAAACAATCATTTTAATCATTACATTAGCCAATCAGATCTCCCCATTCTATAGGTCTTCTAGTGATCTTACAGTAAGTAGAAATCACACACTTTCCTCTGGCCCGGTGCCTAAGATAGCTAGACAGGTTCTTGTAACTGAGCTCTAGACAGACTGGCGTTTGCACTGCTTAATAATTGGAGTAAATTGCAACTCAATAATGATGGCCATGATATAGTAGTAGTTTGTTCAGGATTTCATCATTGCCCTGTTGGCCAAATGGAAAGCTTACTACACTTCTGCTCCCCAGTGCTTAGAACAGTACTTTGCACATAGTAAGCGCTTAACAAATACCAAAATTATTATTATTATTATTATTATTATTATTATTCTGTTCAGCAATGCAGGTGAGATGATGTGTTTTTCAGGTTGATTTGCAGAGCTTAACCGATGACACAGCTGTGTTCTAGGGCACCCGAAGAAGGGACGGTTCAGTAGGTCCCGTGGCAGGATGAGATTAAGCACACTTTTGGGAGTAATGTCTGGAGGCTAGAAAAAATGACTTGGACACGATCAGACAATAAATCTGTGGTATTTAATGAGCACTTACTGTGTGTAGAGCAATCAGTGGATCAATGGCATTTATTGAGTGCTCACTGTGTGCAGAGCACTCTACTAAGCCTTTGGGAGATTGCACTTTACTAGTGTTGGTAGACGTGATCCCTGCCCGTGAGGAGTTTACAGAGTAGAGGGGGAGACGGACATTAACTTAAATTATGGGTAACGGAAACGGCGGAAGATAAAGATATGGGCATAAGTGTTGTGGGCCTGGGGATGGGATTAATAATTAATTAATTATGGTATTTTTAGGCCCTTACTATGTGCAAGGCATTGTACTAAGCATTGGAGTGAATCAAATGCTTAAGGGGTATAGATTGCCTAGGTGATTACAAAGGGAGGGGAAATGAAGATTTAGTCAGAGAAGGCCTTTGGGAGATGTGATTTTAGTAGGGTTTTAAAAGTGGCGAGAGTGGTGGTCTATTATATACGAAGGGGGAGGGAGTTCCAGGCCAGAGGGAAGGTGTGGGCAGGGGGTTGGCAGCAAGACAAACAAGATCAAAATACAGTGAATACAAATGCTTGGGGAGATGCAATGCAGTTGGTTGAAGCGATCCCTGCCCTCGAAGATTACTAGCAAGGATGTACAGAGATTTTTTGAAAAATTACAAATAGGGGAAGCAATCTTGTGGACAGAGCACAGGTCTGGGAGTCTGAAGGTCATGGATTCTAATCCCGACTCTGCCACTGGTCTGCTGTGTGACCATGGGCAAGTCACTTCACATCTCCATGCCTCAGTTACCTCACCTGTAAAATGGGGATTGAGCCTGTGAGCCCCATGTGGGACAGGGACTGTGTCCAACTCCATTTGCTTGTATCCAGCCCAGAGCTTAGTACAGTGCCAGGCACATAGTAAGCACTTAACAAACATGACAATTATTATTATTATCATTATGTGTATAGAAGAACTGTGGGGGTGGGAATTAGGAGAGTACCTTAAGTGTTTGGGGTATTGGACTATATGCACAGGTAAGACACTTAGTGGGAAGGGAACATAGGGTGAATTCCAGTCTCAGATAGCCCAGTGTAACATAGCAGGGGACTATTGGATGATCTCTGCAGGAAACAAGCCAGCCTGGTGGGCAGAAACCAGGAGAGGGTTTGCTCTCCGAGAACAAAACATTGGCGAAGAGCAGGAGGAAGAGTCAAAAACAGAGACAGGCCCGATGTGGGATAAATCCACAATGAAGCTATGTATCTGTCTTGTAAGCAATGCGGGAAGGAATGTCAGTCCCTTATCCACCTACTCAGTTACATTTGTGCACATGGGTAGGACTTAGTAGGGGGCTGAGATAGGGGTGCAATTTGTGTAAGAGGTATTTGTTTGGATTAGGAATGTGTCCGGCCTTTCGATCAATTCTACCAATCCCTAGTCGAAGGGGTACAACTACGACCCAGCGTGGCACCGCGCACCCTGTGATTGATATCTGTTAGTCACATGATGCTATCTGGCATCGGGCCGACTCCCGTCCCCCCCAAAGTGATTTCCCGGCAGAGGTCAGCTCCCTGGCTGCACTAGAGACTTTGTTCCCTCTGGAAAGAGGTGGGCATGATCCCTCCCAAGAAGTTGAGGCAGAGCCGCTTGGTTTCCGCACGCCTGTGGTGGAGGTAACTGGGTATGTGCATGTGATGTGTGATGTGATGGCATTTGTTAAGTGCTTACTATGTGCCAAGCACTGTTCTAAGCTCTGAGGTAGATGCAAGTTGATGAGGTTGGGCAGAGTTCCTGTCCCACATGGGGCTCACAGTCTTAATTCCCATTTTACAGACATGGTAACTGAGGTACGGAGAAATGAAGAGACGTGCCCAAGGTCAACACAGGGGGAAAGTGGCAGAGCCAGGATTAGAACCCAGGTCCTTCTGACTCCCAGGTCCATGCTCTATCATTTTGGCCACACTGCTTCTCTACAGTCCGCTCCCCGTGGTCACGGCCCCTCCCAGATATGGAGCACTCCCTGATCCGCATGTCCGATTCAGTTAGCCTGGGTCCCTTCTTCCAACGCTTAATAAAATTAAATCCATCAGGTCTGACCTCCCCAAAGTCACTTCCCCTGCTCCTCCAACCCCCCAGCTCTCAACACTCTCTGCTACTCTCCCATCCTTCAGAGCAGTAGACTGGGACTCACTCGCTCCCCTTTCCCTTCGCCGCTCTCGTACCACTAACCCACAGCCCTGGATCACTGCCACAGTCCACTTCCTTCACTCTTATGCTCGAGCTGCCGAACGCTGCTGGTGAAAGTCTAAACACCATGCCAACCTCGTTCACTTCAAGTTTATCCTATCCTGCCTTAACTCAGCCCTCTCCTCTGCCAGACAAAACTATTTCTCCTCCCTTATTGACACCCATGCCCATCATCCCCGTCAGCTCTTCCGTACATTCAACTCCCTTCTCAGGCCCCCGGTTCCTCCCCCTCCTCTTTCCCTCACCCCCAACGATCTGGCCTCCTACTTCATTAACAAAATTAAATCCATCAGGTCCAACCTCCCCAAAGTCACTCACTCAATCAATCAATCAATCAATTGTATTTATTGAGCGCTTACTGTGTGCAGAGCACTGTACTAAGCGCTTGGGAAGTACAAGTTGGCAACACATAGAGACAGTCCCTACCCAACAGCGGGCTCACAGTCTAGAAGGGGGAGACAGAGAACAAAACCAAACATACTAACAAAATAAAATAAATAGATATGTACAAGTAAGATAAATAAATAGAGTAATAAATATGTACAAAAATATATACATATATTCAGGTGCTGTGGGGAAGGGAAGGAGGTAAGATGGGGGATGGAGAGGGGGATGAGGGGGAGAGGAAGGAAGGGGCTCAGTCTGGGAAGGCCTCCTGGAGGAGGTGAGCTCTCAGTAGGGCCTTGAAGGGAGGAAGAGAGCTACCTTGGCGGATGGGCAGAGGGAGGGCATTCCAGGCCTGGGGGATGACGTGGGCTGGGGGTCAATGGTGGGACAGGCGAGAACGAGGCACGGTGAGGAGATTAGCGGCAGAGGAGTGGAGGGTGCGGGATGGGCTGTAGAAGGAGAGAAGGGAGGTGAGGTAGGAGGGGGCGAGGTGATGGAGAGGCTTGAAGCCGAGGATTAGGAGTTTCTGCCTGATGCGCAGATTGATTGGTAGCCACTGGAGATTTTTGAGGAGGGGAGTAACATGCCCAGAGCATTTCTGGACAAAGATAATCCGGGCAGCAGCATGAAGTATGGACTGAAGTGGGGAGAGACACGAGGTTGGGAGATCAGAGAGAAGGCTGATGCAGTAGTCCAGACGGGATAGGATGAGAGCTTGAATGAGCAGGGTAGCGGTTTGGATGGAGAGGAAAGGGCGGATCTTGGCAATGTTGCGGAGCTGAGACCGGCAGGTTTTGGTGACGGCTTGGATGTGAGGGGTGAATGAGAGAGCGGAGTCGAGGATGACACCAAGTTTGCGGGCTTGTGAGAAGGGAAGGATGGCAGTGCCATCAACAGAGATGGGAAAGTCATGGAGAGGGCAGGGTTTGGGAGGGAAGACAAGGAGTTCAGTCTTGGACATGTTGAGTTTTAGGTGGTGGGCAGACATCCAGATGGAGATGTCCTGAAGGCAGGAGCTGATGCGAGCCTGGAGACAGGGGGAGAGAGCAGGGGCAGAGATGTAGATCTGGGTGTCATCAGCGTAGAGATGATAGTTGAAGCCGTGGGAGCGAATGAGGTCACCAAGGGAGTGAGTGTAGATCGAGAACAGAAGGGGACCAAGCACTGATCCTTGGGGAACCCCCACAATAAGGGGATGTGAGGGGGAGGAGGAGCCTGCAAAACCCTTCTCCAACCCCCTGGCTCTCAACATTCTCCGCTACTCTCCCATCCTTCCCAGCAGTATCCTCAGAGGAACTCTCCTCCCTCCTCTCAAGTGCTACTTCGGCCACCTGTGCTTCTGACCCCATTCCCTCTCATCTCATGAAATCTCTCGCTCCATCCCTTCTCCCCTCCTTAACTTCCATCTTCAACCACTCACTCTCCACTGCTTCCTTCCCCTCTGCCTTCAAACACGCCCATGTCTCTCCCATCCTAAAAAAACCCTCTCTTGACCCCACCTCACCTTCTAGTTATTGCCCCATCTCCCTCTTACCATTCCTTTCCAAACTCCTTGAATGAGTCATCTACACCTGCTGCCTCGAATTCCTCAATGCCAACTCTCTCCTCGACCCCCTCCACTCTGGCTTCCATCTGCTACATTCCACGGAAACTGCCCTCTCAAAGGTCACCAATGACCTCCTGCTTGCCAAATCCAATGGCTCATTCTCTGTCCTAATCCTCCTTGACCTCTCAGCTGCCTTCGACACTGTGGACCACCCCCTTCTCCTCAACACACTATCCAACCTTGGCTTCACAGACTCCGTCCTCTCCTGGTTCTCCTCTTATCTCTCTGGTCGTTCATTCTCAGTCTCCTTTGCTGGCTCCTCCTCCCCCTCCCATCCCCTTACTGTAGGGGTTCCTCTAGCTTTAGTTCTTGGTCCTCTTCTGTTCTCGATCTACACTCAGTCCCTTGGTGACCTCATTCGCTCCCACGGCTTCAACTATCATCTCTATGCTGATGACACCCAGATCTACATCTCTGCCCCTGCTCTCTCCCCCTCCCTCCAGGCTTACATCTCCTCCTGCCTTCAGGACATCTCCATCTGGATGTCTGCCCGCCACCTAAAACTCAACATGTCCAAGACTGAAGTCCTTGTCTTCCCTCCCAAACTCTGCCCTCTCCCTGACTTTCCCATCACTGTTGACGGCACCACCATCCTTCCCATCTCACAGGCCCGCAACCTTGGTGTCATCCTCGACTCCGCTCTCTCGTTCACCCCTCACATCCAAGCCGTCACCAAAACCTGCCGGTCTCAGCTCCGCAACATTGCCAAGATCTGCCCTTTCCTCTCCATCCAAAATGCTACCCTGCTCGTTCAAGCTCTCATCCTATCCCGTCTGGACTACTGTATCAGCCTTCTCTCAGATCTCCCATCCTCTTGTCTCTCCCCACTTCAATCTGTACTTCATGCCGCTGCCCGGATTGTCTTTGTCCAGAAATGCTCTGGACATGTTACTCCCCTCCTCAAAAATCTCCAGTGGCTACCAATCAACCTACGCATCAGGCAGAAACTCCTCACCCTGGGCTTCAAGGCTCTCCATCACTTCGCCCCCTCCTACCTCACCTCCCTTCTCTCCTTCTACAGCCCAGCCCACACCCTCCGCTCCTCTGCCGCTAATCTCCTCACCGTGCCTCGTTCTCGCCTGTCCCGCCATCGACCCCCGGCCCACGTCATCACCCTGGCCTGGAATGCCCTCCCTCCCAACATCCGCCAAGCTAGCTCTCTTCCTCCCTTCAAGGCCCTACTGAGAGCTCACTTCCTCCAGGAGGCCTTCCCAGACTGAGCCCCCTCCTTCCTCTCCCCCTCTTCCCCCTCTCGATCTCCCCCACCTTACCTCCTTCCCTTCCCCACAGCAACTGTATATATGTATATATGGTTGTACATATTTATTACTCTATTTATTTATTTATTTTACTTGTACATATCTATTCTATTTATTTTATTTTGTTAATATGTTTTGTTTTGTTCTCTGTTTCCCCCTTCTAGACTGTAAGCCCACTGTTGGGTAGGGACCGTCTCTATGTGTTGCCAACTTGTACTTCCCAAACTCTTAGTACAGTGCTCTGCACACAGTAAGTGCTCAATAAATACAATTGATTGATTGATTGATTGAAGCCCCACCATACCCAAGTGCGGGTGACTTTGTAATTTAAACAATAAAGACAATCTATCAGGAGCCACTACAAACCACTCCTTTATCGTATCATCCTGAAGTATTTCTCTTGTTTGACACATTATAGTGCAGAGTGGACCAATCCATCAAGGAAGCCTGAGAAACAGTGAGGCCTACTGGATAGAGCCCAGGCCTGGAAGTCAGAGGACCTGGGTTCTCATCATGGCTCCTCCACCTGCATGCTGTGTGTGTCCTTGGGCAAGTCATTTTACTTCTGTGCCTCAGTTTCCTCATCTGTAAAATGAAGATTCAATACCTGTTCTCCCTCCTACTTAGACTGTGAGCCCCATGTGGGACAGAGACTGTGGCTGACCTGATTATCTTGTACTAACTCCAGTGCATAGTACAGTGCTTGGCACGTAGTAAGTTCCTAACAAAATTCCATTATTATTATCGTTATTATTACTACCTCACTGTCAGTAGCTTCATCTGTGAAAAGGAAGGATAGATATGTAGAATCAGAGCTAGACAAGACCTTGAGATCATCAGAAAGTGCTAAATACTCTCCATTTTGTCAAAAGAGAAAATATAACTAACATTATACTAACGTTAATTCTTTTTCAATAAATGAATTCCTCTCCTAACTTAAAAAAGACTAAAATAGATTTTGTCGACATCAAAAGCATAGCTCCATTTACAGTCATAACACATGCAGCCTCTGCTGATCCCACATCTAAATGTGATAGTTACATATTTTAAAATCTCTATAGAAACTCAGCGTGTGTTTCTTGAAAATGCAAATGCCTCTTCTAATATTATCCCTAAATATATTCCCAAATAAAGAACGCAGTCTGTAACTTTCCCAATTAGCTTTCATTTAATTCAGTTACATGAGAAATACATATCACCAAGGTGAAAGATTGAAATTGTGGTAAAAAATTAAATTTAAACAATATTATGCATGCAAAACTGTCATCTCTCACTCATTCATTCATTCATTCAATCATATTTATTGAGTGCTTACTGTGTGCAGAGCACTGTACTAAGCGCTTGGGAAGTACAAGTTGGCAACATATAGGGACAGTCCCTACCCAACAATGGGCTCACAGTCTAAGCTTAAAATCTAATGAGTCATATTTAGTAAATATGTACTATGTTGCCTTTAAAAAAACAATAAAAAACAAAAGTTGCTGTAGAATGCACTTGGGAGACTTCAACAGAGCTAGTGGACATGTTCCCTGCCAACACCGAGCTTACAGTCTAGAGGGGGAGACAGATAGTTATATAAATTAATAATTTATTATAATTTAGGGTTAAGGGTGGGATGAATACCAAATGTCCAAAGGTCACAGATCCAGGTGTCCCTTGACATGCATTTTTAGAAAACTATTGCTTGATGGTATCTGTTAAGCACTTACTACATGCCAAGCACTGTACTAAGCACTGGGGTAGATACAAGGTTGTCTGGTTGGATACAGTCCCTGTCCCTCATGGGGCCCACAGTCTTAATCCCCATTTTCCAGATGAGGTAACTGAAGCACTGAGAAGTGATGTGACTTGCCCAAAGTCACCCAGCAGACCAATGGCAGAGTAGGGATTAGAACCCAGGTTCTCCTGACTCCCAGGCCCGTGCTCTATCCACAAGGCCACGCTGCATCTCTCATATAGAAATTAAACTTTCTGACTGCCCCTTACTAAATACTTCCTTAAAGAGACTGTAGAGCTGGTCTCTGAATGTGATCTGTTTGGAAGATAACTTGTGCTCAGTTTCCCATTCAGTTTGAGGTATCCTTTCATGCCACTTACTCACTTGACTAACACTTTCTTCTTCTGCAGAGGCATTTAGAGAAGCAGCATTGTTTAGTGGAAAGAGCATGGGCTTAGGAGTCAGAGGTCATGAATTCTAATCCTGGCTCCGCCATTTGTGTGACTTTGGGCAAGTCACTTAACTTCTCTGTGCCTCAGTTACCTCATCTGTAAAATGGGGATTAAGACTGTGAGCCCCACATGGGACAAACTGATTACTTTGTCACTACCCCAGTGCTTAGAATAATGCTTGGTACATAGTAAGCGCTTAACAAATACCATTATTATTACTGTTATTATTATTATTTATTAAGTGCTTACTGTGTGCCAAGCATGGGAGTAGTTACAGCATAATTCGAACAAACATATCCCACAGGGGACTCACAATCTAAGTGGGAGAAGGCAAGACACAAAAAATAACAACGATAAGTATCAAAGGCAATATGCTAAACTAAATACAAGAGGGAGTCTCAGCCTCATTGGTGCAGGCAAAAGTCCCAGCTTCTCTACTTTTCTGCCGTGTGGCCTTGGACAAGTCACCTAACTTCTTTGTGTCTCAGTCACTTCATCTGTAAAATAGGGGTTAAGACTGTATGTCCTATGTGGGACACAGATCATGTCCAACCTGGTTATCTGATATCTACCACAGCACTTAGTACAGTCCCTGGCATATAATAAGGACTTAATTATAATGATTGTGGTTATTTGTTAAGTGCTTTCTCTGTGCCATTAAAGGAACAAATTAAAAAACCTAATTATCTGGTATCTACCTCAGGGCTTAGTACAGTGCTCGGCACATAGTAAGCACTTTACAAGTACCCCCAAATTAGTCAGTTACAATTACCGCACATTTCCAGTGCAATGGCAATGGATTTGACTGATTTGGGCAGTGGGTGAAAACAAACAATGAAATATTTCCTCTTACAGTGAGTGTTAAATATATAGAATCTCTTTCCTCAGGAAGCTGTGGAGGCCTACATTTTCAGTAGATTCAAGAAGGAATCGGATACCTTTCACAGATGAAGCTTATTGTGGACAGGGGAAGGGTCTACCAACTCTGTTGTACTCTCCTAAGTGCTTAGTATAGTGTTCTACACAAAGTAAGGGCACAATAAATACCACTGACAATGGCGATGCCAACAAAATGCCCATAAAGAGTTCCTAAAGTGAAAAGTTAGTGATGTTGGAAAGTTTGAGATGGATTCTTGAAGGGGAAAGTTAGAGCTAGAGGTCTTAGAAAAACTGTCACTCTTGTTTGATTGATTAGGCAGTCAAAAATTCCTGTTTCTCCTGAGTCTATTAGAATATTCAGTGTTCTGATCCACTGGTGACCTGTCCCATGCTCTCATATTCCTAGATGAGACTGTAAGCTCCATTAGACTGTAAGCTCCTTGAAGGCAGGAATCGTGTCTACCCTCTCTGTTACCTTGCACCCTCCCAAGTGCTTAGTAAAGTGCTCTGCACACAGTAAGCGCTCCATAAATGCCACTGATTGATTGATTAGGCTTTTAGTGACAGGACCCTTGGATAGCAAAGTCCAGCCTAGTTGCAGTTAAGTGGAGTCACTAACGGGGCCAGCCTGATGAATAGCACAAGGTTGGGAGAAGGGCACTTTTCCAGGGGATTCCAACAATCAAGCTCCTTGTGGACAGAGTACAATGCTCTACACACCGTAGGTACTCAATAAATACCATTAATTGATTTCTCTCAGTTTCTCTCAAAGGTCACCAATGACCTCCTGCTTGCCAAATCCAACGGCTCATATTCTATCCTAATCCTCCTCAACCTCTCAGCTGCCTTCGACACTGTGGACCACCCCCTTCTCCTCAACACGCTATCCGACCTTGGCTTCACAGACTCCGTCCTCTCCTGGTTCTCCTCTTATCTCTCCGGTCGTTCATTTTCAGTCTCTTTTGCAGGCTCCTCCTCCCCCTCCCATCCCCTCACTGTGGGGGTTCCCCAGGGTTCAGTGCTTGGTCCCCTTCTGTTCTCGATCTACACGCACTCCCTTGGTGACCTCATTCACTCCCACGGCTTCAACTATCATCTCTATGCTGATGACACCCAGATCTACATCTCTGCCCCTGCTCTCTTCCCCTCTCTCCAGGCTCGCGTCTCCTCCTGCCTTCAGGACATCTCCATCTGGATGTCTGCCCGCCACCTAAAACTCAACATGTCCAAGACTGAACTCCTTGTCTTCCCTCCCAAACCCTGCCCTCTCCCTGACTTTCCCATCTCTGTTGACGGCACTACCATCCTTCCCGTCTCACAAGCCCGCAAACGTGGTGTCATCCTCGACTCCGCTCTCTCATTCACCCCTCACATCCAAGCCATCACTAAAACCTGCCGGTCTCAGCTCCACAACATTGCCAAGATCCGCCCTTTCCTCTCCATCCATACCGCTACCCTGCTCGTTCAAGCTCTCATCCTATCACATCTGGACTACTGCATCAGCCTTCTCTCTGATCTCCCATCCTCGTGTCTCTCTCCACTTCAATCCATAATTCATGCTGCTGCCCGGATTGTCTTTGTCCAGAAACGCTCTGGGCATGTTACTCCCCTCCTCAAAAATCTCCAGTGGCTACCAATCAATCTGTGCATCAGGCAGAAACTCCTCACCCTGGGCTTCAAGGCTCTCAATCACCTCGCCCCCTCCTACCTCAACTCCCTTCTCTCCTTCTACAGCCCACCCCGCACCCTCCGCTCCTCTGCCGCTGATCTCCTCACCGTGCCTCGTTCTCACCTGTCCCGCCGTCGACCCCCGGCCTACGTCATCCCCCGGGCCTGGAATGCCCTCCCTCTGCCCATCCGCCAAGCTAGCTCTCTTCCTCCCTTCAAGGCCCTACTGAGAGCTCACTTCCTCCAGGAGGCCTTCCCAGACTGAGCCCCTTCCTTCCTCTCCCCCTCGTCCCCCCTCCATCCCCCCATCTTACTTTCTTCCCTTCCCCACAGCACCTGTATATATGTATATATGTTTGTACATATTTATAACTCTATTTATTCATCTTACTTGTACATATCTATTCTATTTATTTTATTTTGTTAGTATGTTTGGTTTTGTTCTCTGTCTCCCCCTTTTAGACTGTGAGCCCATGGTTGGGTAGGGACTGTCTCTATATGTTGCCAACTTGTACTTCCCAAGCACTTAGTACAGTGCTCTGCACACAGTAAGCGCTCAATAAATACAATTGATTGATTGATTGATTGATTCTACCAGGAAGACTATTTGCTCCTCCTTTTTCTCTTCTTTATTAATATGGACTGCAGAGAGAGTAGACTATTTTTTCTGTTTAAAAATAATTCCCTGATTACCAAAGAACAAGAGATGTACATGTATACACAAACACACACACATACATACACACACACACACACACACACTCATTCATTCTATCATATTTACGGAACGCTTACTGTCTGCAGAACACATGGACTAAACACTTGAGAAAAGGAGCTCACAGGGTAGAAGATTCAATAAATCCAGCTGAGCAATTATTCATTTTGCTGTTGTTTTTGCCAGGGTGGGGGGGTGGGGGAGAGAGAGGGAGAGACTGTCTCTGCATCTGCCAGAGCCCTCTGTCAGTTTTCACTTGTAGGCATGATCTGGGTATCCTATGTGTGTCCTTCTGGCTTTTTGGGTTGCATCCTCAGCAAGCGGAAGAGCAGATGTCTAAACTGTGAGCCCGCTGTTGGGTAGGAACCGTCTCTATAACATTGCAAACTTGTACTTCCCAAGCGCTTAGTACAGTGCTCGTCACACAGTAAGCACTCAATAAATACGATTGAATGAATGAATGTCTGAGCACCTTGGCAGCATGGGTAGGGTAGGCTGGGCTGAGTTCCTGCTCTGGTAATAATAATGATGGCAGTTATTAAGCAGTTACTATGTGCAAAGCACTGTTCTAAGTGCTGGGGAGGTTACAAGGTGATCAGGTTGTCCCACAGGAGGCTCACAGTATTAATCCCCATTTTACAGTTGAGGTAACTGAGGCACAGAGAAGTTGTGACTTGCCCAAAGTCACACAGCTGATAACTGGCAGTCCTGGGATTTGAACCCATGACCTCTGACTCCAAAGCCCGGGCTCTTTCCACTTAGCCACGCTGCTTTGACCTGAAACATCAAAGGTGCCCCAGTGGGAGGGCTGAGTGAAACTTTTGGTCAGTCAGGCAAGCGGGCTGCTGGGACTTTTCCACACGTACATTACGCGTGCTGTAATAATAATTATGGTATTTGTTAAGCTCTTACTATGTGCTAGGCACCATACTGAGCACTGCAGAGAAGCAGCATGGCTCAGTGGAAAGAGCACGGGCTTGGGAGTCAGAGGTCATCGGTTGAAATCCTGGCTCTGCCACTTGTCAGCTGTGTGACTTTGGGCAAGTCACTTAACTTCTCTGTGCCTCGGTTACCTCATCTGTAAAATGGGGATTGATTGTGAGCCCCACATGGGACAACCTGATCACCTTGTATCCTCCCCAGTGCTTAGAACAGTGCTTTGCACATAGTAAGCATTCAACAAATACCAAACTTATTATTATTCTACAAGCAAATCGGATTGGATACAGTCTCTGTCCCACATGAAGCTAAGAGTCTTGATTCCCATTTTGCAGATGAAGGGACTGAGGCCCAGAGAAGTGAAGTGACTTGCCCAAGGTCACCCAGCAGACAGCAGAGCTGGGATTAGAACACCCATGACCATCTGACTCGCAAGCCCGGGCTCTGTCCACGAGGTCACGCTGTTTCTTATAGGTCGTGCTGTATTTCTGGTGCCTAGCTCGCTGGCCTGAGGAGTCCCCAGATAGTTTACCCCCAGGAGAGTTTCACTCATTTGCTCCTGCCAAGTTCCACTTTGTCTTCCTCTTCCAGTTTCCTTAGTTGGGAGTGGTGTGGCAGACCCATTCCCCTCTGCCGGAATCACAGAATCCTCTCCGGAGGTCAATTTAGGCCTCTGCCTGCTCCCCTGTCCGGGTCGACTGCCTTGTGGTTCCATTTCTGGTCCCTAATCTGTTAGAGGCCTGGCTTGTTTGTGGGAGAGAGCTGCAGGGGCCCAGGTCCGCTTCAACCTGCCATGCAAGGAAATGCCCATCGCCCTAGTGAGAAGCGGGGAAGGACCCTGTATTTCCTGCCGTCTCCTCTACAGCACTACTCCTGGGGATAGGCTAGGCTAGTCCCTTTATGTGGGCAAGTGAAAGGTTGGCTGACTTTCAAGGATCCTTTAAAGGCTGCAAATGACACACCATTCCTAGAGAGTTTCCTTGTTTTTCTAGTTGTGGATTTTTTTTAAGGGTGACATTCACAACCAAAGAAAGCCAGTCCATTTACGTGCAGCTTGGAGTCCTGTTGGTAGCTGTATTTCTTCGTGGCAGGGGTGGGTGGGGGCGGGAGGCGTGGTGGCTCTATAAAGGAGCCAGTTTTGGGGGGGACCCAAAGTTTTAATGGAGTGCTGAGGGCAGGAGGTAGGGGAGCCCTTGCTGCCAGTGCCCCCGTGGAGCTGGCTTTCACCAGCATCCCAGCAGTTATCACTGTAGGCAACTGGGGTCCCACAGAATCTTGTAGGGAGAACATTCTTCTTCTCCCCTTTCCCTGAGTCCCTCTACCCATGGGGACCTATTTGGAGCTTCAGTAGCTCAGTTGGTGTGGGACCCTGCCCCCCAAATCTGCCAGCTTGCTGTTTGGAGGCGAGAGGAGACTCATTTCCCCAGGAGGGACAGCATGTGGCCTCTGGGTTCAATGATCTTACTTCCATTTAAGAATCTACTTTGGTTTTCCTCAATAAATTAATGTGGTTTACAGACTCATCTGAACACTGTGGGGATAAACTGGAAAGTGATTGATGTGAAGCAGAGAAGCAGAGTGGCTTAGTGGAGGGAGCCCGGGCTTGGGAGTCAGATGTCATGGGTTCTAATCCTGACTCCGCCACTTGTCAGCTTGGAGACTCTGGGCAGGTCACTTCACTTCTCTGTGCCACAGTTCCTCATCTGTGAAATGGGAATTAGGACTGTGAGTCCCACATGGGACAACCTATCTCATGTCTACCCCAGTGCTTAGAACAGTGCTTGGCACATAGTAAGCACTTAACAAATACATTATTATTATTGTTGTTACAATATAGCAATCAGCAGAC
Organism: Tachyglossus aculeatus; assembly: GCF_015852505.1. Taxonomy (NCBI): domain Eukaryota; kingdom Metazoa; phylum Chordata; class Mammalia; order Monotremata; family Tachyglossidae; genus Tachyglossus; species Tachyglossus aculeatus. The sequence goes on along the minus strand of NC_052098.1, from coordinate 3,861,387 downwards.
ATTATTCCCTGCCCACAATGAGCTTACAGTCTAGAAGGGGAGACAGACATTAATATAAATCAATAAATTACGGATATGTATATAAGAGCTGTGGCTCTGGGGCGGGGGGGATGAATAAAGGGAGCTAGTCAGGGTGATGCAGAGGGAGTGGGAGAAGAGGAAAGGGGGGCTTAGTCAGGGAAAAGGGGGGCTTAGTCAATGTGGATGTGTGAAATACTCCTACAGAGAAAGAGAATCTAAGGTGAGAGAAGTTCTCAATTTGGCAACTTAGGCTGGGTGTCTTTAGGTGATGATTAAGACCAGAAATGGCAGCTCCTTTCTCTTCCACTTCCTGACTGGCAGGAAAGAGGAGAGGGGATAAGGATCCAACAGGAGACTCTTAACAGACTGTCACAGAAATCCACACCTACTCATCTTGGAAGCAGTGTGCCAAACGGTAATGGTAAAGAGATGAGGGTGTGCCTAGGGACCGATGAGATTAATGACCTTGGAAAGAGTCCCGCCTCACAGAGCCATTTGCATTTCTAGCTTGGTTGGCAGCTTGAATAGCATTTATCCTGGGGCCAGACTTCATTCTGGGAAGCTGCAGTCAACAGAAGAGAAGCATCTTCTCAGATGAATGTGGTTTTTCAGCGGGGCAGAACAAGACACCATTGAGCCACGGAGCGTCCTCGGTGGAGGGACCCTTAGGCAGGTGGGGTGTCAGTGTATTTGTAGGGGGAGGCAGACACCCTGGACATATTTCCAAAGGGATTATGCCTTCTGTGCCCTCCCCATGCTCATATGTCCTCTTGCCCTCCGACTGTGTGCAATTATTGCTAAAGTGGATGGTCCTTTCATTTCCATGTGGTCAGCCCCTTGATTTATTTTTAGACCTTATGGTAAGACTGCCCTGGAGATTTATGCGATGTGAAGAGTGACTACTAATTCAATCACACTTGCCTCAATTCCCCTTGGTTCTGACTGAAAGAGTAACTCATACAGCCCATCTGCTCAAACTACTTCCTGTAGACCATGAAGTTCTGCCTTTGTCTGGGGTGTGCAAGATGCAAGAACATGAATTTATGTATGCGCACGCGTGCACGCACACTCTCTCTCTCTCTCTCTCTCTCTCTCTCTCTCTCTTTTCCCCAAGTGAAGGATTATACCAATTTTTGGTTAAGCCTGCTGTGGTTATATATTTCAGGAAACTGTTCCTTGTATATCTTCTGCCAGTCTTTCAAACTTAGTGGAGTCCTTGAATTCCTCAGACTTTTTCCTAGGAGGGGAAAGGAGAATTATTCAACTTTTCAAAAGCATTTTAAATGTCTTAAAACCCACTCTTGCTCCCTTCTCTGCGGGAAACATTTCAGTCTTTAAAAATCAAAAGCAAATAGCCAGACATGGTTACCAAATGGTCCCACTGATTCTCACCAATTTTTCTGACTACTTCTAGATAACAGACCCCGATGTAAGTCATGAGAGGGGTCACATGAAATGGAGATAGCTAGAAACCTACTGCTTCAGCCTCCTGATTGACCTCCCTGGCTCCTGTCTCACCTATAGTAATAATAATTATGGTATCTGTTGAGCGCTTACTAGGTGCCAGGCACTGTACCAAGTGCTGGGTGGATACAAGCAAATTGGGTTGGACTCAGTCCCTGTTCCCATTGTCACAGTCTCAATCCCCATTTTCCAGATGAGGTAACTGAGGCACAGAGAAGCTAAGTGACTTGCCCAAGGTCACACAGCAGACAAGTGGTGGAGCTGGGATTAGAACCCATGATCTTTTGACTCCCAGACCCGTGCTCTATCCACTACACCATGCAACTCTGCTGCCTGGATCATTTTTATACAAAAATATTCTTTTCCCTTCTCCTCAAAAACCTTCAATAGTTGCCCATCCACTCCTATATCAAGTAGAAACTCCTCATCAACTGCTTTCAGGAAGTCAGTCAACTCCTTTCCCCCTTGCTCATTCTTGTTTCTCTCCCAATAGAACCAAGACTACACACTTTGCTCCTCTACTGTGAGCTGACACTGTGCCTTGTTCTCATCTCTCTCATCAGTCTTTTGCTCGTGCCCTCCCTCCTGACTGGAATACCCTTCCGCCTTCACATCTGTCGGACCATCACTCTCCCTCATCTTTAAGGCCCTACTAAAATCAGTTTCTCCAGGAAGCAACATGGCCTAATGGGTAGAGCACGGGCCTGAGTCAGAAGGACATGGGTTCTAATCCCTGCTTCACCACATGTCGGCTGTGTGACCCTGGCCAAGTCACTTAAATTCTCTGTGCGTCAGTTGCCTCATCTATAAAATGGGGACAAATGCTGTGAGCCCCATGTTGGAATGTGTCCAACCTGATTAGCTTGTATCACCGCAGCACTGAGAACAGTGCCTGGCACATAGTAAGTGCTTAACAAATGCCATCATCATCACAAGGAACTCTTCTCTGACTAATCGCTCATCTCCCCATCCTGTGTTTCTTTCTAGTGTGTCACTCACTCTCTAGAGTCAGTATTCCCTAAGCAGTTATATACTCACCCCACATAGCAACCAGTTTGTTACCCTACCTGTAATTTATACTAGTGTAATTATAATTGTAGTATCTGTTAAACATGTACTCTGTGTCAAGCCCTGTACTAAGCACTGGGGTACATACAAGATAATCAGGTCAGATACAGGCCCTGTCTCATGAAACTCACAGTCCAAGTTAGAGGGACAGAATGCCTTTCTCTCCTGCTAGACTGTAAGCTCCTTGAGGGCAGGAATCATGTCTACTTACTCTCTTGCACTCTCCAGTGCTTAATCCAGTGCTCTGCACACGGTAAGTATTCTAAAAAAGCACTGGTTGATTGAAATGATTAATTAGGCTTGGAAATTGCTTTCGAAGGTTAATAATTAAATAACGGAAACTTACACCAGAATATAAACAAATATTTCCAACATTCCTTTGATGAATTTATCTTATGTTTCTTTGATAAACATGTGTTACTTTGGCTTTAATATTTATGAGAGTTAAAGACCTGCTAACAATAATGATGGTAATAATAATAATAATTGTGGTATCTGCTAAGGGGATACTATGTGCCAAATGCTAGGGTAAATGCAATCAGGTCAGACACAGTTCCTGTCCCACGTGGGAGTCACATTCTGAAGGGAAAGAAGAATGGTATCCCCATTTTACCGATGAGGAGCCTGAGGCACAGAGCAGTTAAGTAACTTGTCAAGGTCACCCAGCAGGCAACTGGTAGAGCCGAGATTGGAACCTAGGTCTCCTGACTCCCAGTCCTGTGATTTTCCCAGCAAGCCACATTGCTTTTCTAGGAGAGGAACTTTTTCTGCATGAGTAAATGACCTCCTGCAGTAAAGATATCCTTGATTCATGTGGACTGCCCCCAGAGGAAAAAAAAATAGACAGCAGTCCGATTTATTACAGTTCAGTTTAAATGTACAAATGAAAGTTCTGACCCGGGCAGCACTGGTGTCCATTAGTTGTTGTGTGCAATCTTTTCAAAAGAGTAATATCTGGTGCATTAAATGAATAAATTGGAAAGATAGGCTGAAACTATGAATTCCAAAGGCCCTGACCAAACTATTCTGAACACTTTGAACTAAAAATACAAATATAAAAAAGCAATTGGGGCAGAAAAGAAGAAAAAAAAAGATCATCTGAAATGGCAATTGAAAGGGAAGAGAAATGACAGCATGTTACTCTAACTGGGGACAGATTGTATCACAGGATTATTAGAATATGGGAGAAAACATTATTATTGCTTAAATTGAATTGGATTATTTATTACCATTCTAAAAAGTATTGGACATGACAAAAGATTTCTGGCAAATATTAGATTATACCAAGAAATAATATGTATGAGAGAAGTGCCTCGGAGATAAATCTCTATATAAACATTACAAATATTAAATTCTCCTTTATGTAGCTCCCATCTGATAAGAATAATCCTTATATTTTATAAATAGCTCATACTGTAGTTCTATTTCTTACATCATTAAATAGACATTCCTTCCTACATGGTAAGGTAAGGTTGAACTCTTCCCCCACCCCCACCCCCTCACCGGCCCTCCCCCTACCCAGAAATTACCACATCACTTAACATCTAGTGTTGCTCAGTGGAAAAAATACTGGCCAAGGAGTCAGAGGACCTGGGCTCTTATCCTGACTATGCCACTTGCCTGCTGTTTGACATTGGGCAGGTCACTTCACTTCTCTGCAGCTCAGTTTCCTCACTTGTAAAATGGGGATCCAAGACCTGTTTTCCCTCCTACGTAGACTGTGAGCCTTGTGTGGGTCAGGGACTACATCTGAACCAATTATCTTGTGCCTATCCCAGTGCTTAGTATACTGCTGGGTATAGAGTAATACCACATTTATTATCATTATTATTATAAAAAACATTTACACCTGCTCTTCTGCCATCTTCAACTGTCCACTCTATGATGGCTCTTTCCCCTCTGCCTTCAAATATGTTCTTGCATCTCCTGTTCTGAAAAAAAACAACCTTCCCATGACTCCACTGTACCACTCATCTCTCTCCTATCATTCCTGGGCAAACTCCTCCAATGGGTTGTTTTTTTCACCCACTGCCTCCACTTCTCCTCCAACTCCCTTCTTGACCCTCTAACTTCCAGCTTCCACATCCTCCACTGAAACTGCTCTTTCTGATGTTAAAAATTGACCTTCTCCTTGCCAAATAGAACAGACAGTAAATAGAACGGTCACATTGCTTCTCTCTATTATTAAAAGCTCTGGTCTGGGAGTCAGAGGAGCTGGGTTCTAATTCTGCCTTTGCCACATGCCAGCTGTGTGACCTTGGGCAACTCACTTGACTTATCTGTGCCACAGTTTCCTCAACTGTAAAATAGGGATTCAGTACCTGTTCTCCCTCCTACTTAGAATGGGCACCCTATGTGGGAGAGGGACTCTGTCTGACTAGATTAGCTCATATATGCCCCAGTGCTTAGAGCAGTGCTTGACGTATAGTAAACACTTAACAAATACCATAATAATCATCAATTTTTTTAAAAAAACAATTAATCAATTGTATTTATTGAGCACTTACTGTGTGCAAAGCACTGTACTAAGCACTTGGGAGAGTACAATAAAACAGAGTTGGTAGACACGTTTCCTGCCTACAATGAATTTACCATCTAGAAATGGAGACAGCTATCAACATAAATAAAAAAATTTCAGATATGTGCATAAGTGTTGTGGTGTTGAGGGAGAGGTGAATAAAGGGTTTACATCCAAGTGCAAGGGTGACATGGAGGGAGTGGGGTAGTAGGAAATGAGGGCTTAGCTGGGGAAGGCCTGTTTGGAGGAGATGTGTTCTAAATGTGGTTTCAGAAGCAGCATCACTTTCTGGTTAGGACATGGGCCTGGGGTCAGAAGGATTTAACATGGTAGTACTTTGGATGGAGAGGGAAACGTGGATTTTAGCAATGTTGTGGAGGTTGAACTGACAGGATTTGGTGACAGGTTGAATATTTGGGTTGAATAAGAGCCCCCCTCCTGTAGACTGTGAGCCCCTTGTGGGCAGGGACTGTCTCTCTTTATTGCTGTACTGTACTTTCCAAGTGCTTAGTACAGTCTCTGCACACAGTAAGGGCTCAATAAACATGATTGAATGGATGAATGAATGAGAGATGTCAGATGAAAACACCAAGATGACGGGCTTGCGAGACAAGGAGGATGGTGGTGCTGTCTATGGTGATGGGAAAGAAATGGGGAGAACAGGGTTCTGGTGGGAAGATGAGGAATTCTGTTTTGGACATACTAAGTTGGAGTTGTCAGTGGGACATCCAAGTAGAGATTTCCTGAAGACAGAAAGAAATTCAAGTCTGCAGAGAAAGAGAGAGATCAGCACTGGAGATGTAGATTTGGGAATCACCCTAATGGAGATGATAGTTGAAGCTGTGGAAGCGAATGAGTTCTCCAAAGGAGTGGGTATAGATAGAGAATAGAAGGGGACTCAGAACTGAGCCTTGAGGGACTCCCACAGTTCTTCTGCTCCTCAAAAACCTCCAGTGGTTGCCAGTTTCTCTCTGCATCAAATAGAAACTCTTCACCATTGACTTCAAGGCACTCCATCAGCCTTCTTTCCCCCATACATTCTCCCTCCTCTCCCACTACACCCCAGCTCACATGCTTTAAGTCAACCTATTCAAGCTTCATTGCCTCTCTCTTACTGTGATCTCTGGCTTATGCCATCCTGTCTCTCTGAAATTCCTTGCCTATTCAAATCTGGCAGATCCCTGCTCTCCCTATCTTTCAAAGCCCTCTGAGATCAGATCTCCTCCAGGGTGCCTTCCCTAATTAATTTCTCATCTCCCCACTATTTTCCCTTCTCCCATAACCTTAGCACTTCTGCATCTTCTAAACACTTGGTAACTCACCCTCACCTCCTGTAACACACACACATATACACATCTTTAAACTATTTGCTTCCCCCAACCTGAAATTTATGTTAGCATCTGTCTCCCCTGTGAGACTGTAAGCTATTTGAGGACAGGGATCATGTCTTTGGCGGAAGCAGCGTGGCTCAGTGGAAAGAACCCGGGCTTTGGAGTTAGAGGTCATGGGTTCAAATCCCGGCTCCGCCAATTGTCAGCTGTGTGACTTTGGGCAAGTCACTTAACTTCTCTGGGCCTCAGTTCCCTCATCTGTAAAATGGGGATGAAGACTGTGAGCCCCCCGTGAGACAACCTGATCACCTAGTAACCTCCCCAGCACTTAGAACAGTGCTTTGCACATAGTAAGTACTTAATAAATGCCATCATTATTATTATTATTATTAATAACCCAATTGAAAACACTTAATAAATACTATTGATTGATTGAGAAAAGCAGAATGGTAAAGGAGCTACAGGAAATTGCCTTTGGATTAAGTTTTTCATCCCACTTTATCTGGCTTATGCAATAGTCGTGGCCTTATTCTTTTTATCACTGTTATGACAAATGCTGGAAAGGGCATATGGACTTGCGATGAGTAAATTGATCTCAGTGACCTTATAATTGCCCCTCAAACAACGTCAGTCCCTTATTCCTTGGAATACACACCAGTGTTCACATGAATGCAGTTTCGTCCCTTGAAACATTATGCCAATTGAATTGGAGCATGTCTTTGCCATCTAGCTGTGGAAAGTTCAGGTGTCAAATTTTAATTTGGAATAATGTGCTGAAATGGGGACAGGGGTTTTAGTACAAGGGTGGAGAAAACTGAGAAAAGCCTGGCTTCAAAGAACTAACAGGCCCGAGACACCATGTGAAAGCATTTCAACGTTCATTCTCCCTCTCCCTTCATATTTGACAGACAATCACTCTCCCCACCTTCAAAATTTTATTAAATCACATCTCCTCCGTGAAGCCTTCCCCAACTAAGCCCTCATTTGTTGGAATACACACCAGTGTTCACATGAACAGAAGAAGCAGCGTGGCTCAGTGGAAAGAGCACGGGCTTTGGAGTCAGAGGTCATGGGTTCGAATCCCTGCTCCGCCAATTGTCAGCTGTGTGACTCTGGGCAAGTCACTTAACTTCTCTGTGCCTCAGTTACCTCATCTGTAAAATGGGGATTAAGACTGTGAGCCCCATGCGGGACAACCTGATCACCTTGTAACCTCCACAGTGCTTAGAACAGTGCTTTGCACATAGTAAGCACTTAATAAATGCCATTATTATTATTATTATTATGAATGCAGTTTCATCCCTTGAAACACTATGCCAATTGAATTGGAGCATGTCTTTGCCATCTAACTGTGGAGAGCTCAGGTGTCAACTTTTAATTTGGAATAATGTGCTGAGATGGGGACAGGGGTTTTAGTACAAGGGTGGAGAAAACTGGGACAGGTCTGGCTTCAAAGAACAGGCCAGAGACACCATTTGGAAGCATTTCAACTTTCATTCTCCCTCCCCTTCATATTTGACAAACGATCACTCATTGCCTTTGCACTTGGATCTGTACCGTTTATTCACCTCACCCTCAGCCCCACAGCACTTACATATACATCTGTAATTTACTTTAATGTCTGCCTCCCCTTTCAGACTGTAAGCTGGGAACACGACTACCAACTCTGTGCGACTGTACTTTCAGCATGGTGCAGTGGATAGAGCAATGGCCTGGGAGTCAGAAGGTCATGGGTTCTTATCCCAGGTCCGCCACTTGTCTGCTGTGTGACCTTGGGCAGGTTACTTTACTTCTCTGGGCCTCAGTCACCTCATCTGTAAAATGGGGATCGAGACTGTGCACTCCATGTGGGAGAGGGACTCTGTCCAACCCAATTTGCTTGTACCCACCCCAGCGCTTAGTACAGGGCCTGGAATGTAGTAAACACTTAACAAATACCACAGTTATTATTAGTACAGTATTCTGCCTATGGTAAGCATTGATTAATTGATTGATTTCATTGGAAACTCAGGTCTTAAGCCTCTTGTGGGAAGAGATTTCTGTCTACCAATTCTGTTGTAATAATGATGATGATAATAATATTTGTTAGGCACTTATTATGTGCCAAGTACTGTACTAATTGCTGAGGTAGATAATCAGGTCATACATAGCCCCTGCCTAAGTAGGAGGGAGAACAGCCATTTCATCTCCATTTTACATAGGAGGAAACTGAGGCTCAGAGAAGATAAGTGACTTGCCCAAATCAATCAATCAATCAATTGTATTTATTGAGCGCTTACTGTGTGTAGAGCACTGTACTAAGCACTTGGGAAGTACAAGTTGGCAACATATAGAGACAGTCCCTACCCAACAGTGGGCTCACAGTCTAGAAAGTCACCCAACAGACAAGAGGCAGAGCCAGGATTAATAATTATGGTATGTGATAAGTCTAGGTTTGATAAGGTACTGCTCTAAGCACTGAGGTAGATGCAAGTTAGTCAGGTCAGACACAGTCCCTGTCCTATACAGGACTCCCAGTCTATGTAGGAGGGATAACAAGTATTGAATCCCCATTTTACAGTTGAAGAAACTGAGGCACAGAGGAAGTGAAATGACTTGCCCAAGGTCACATGGCAAGCAAATGGTGGAGCTGGGATTAGAATTCAGGTCCTCTGACTCCCAGACCCATGCTCTTTCCTCTGGGTTACACTGCTTCCCAAGCTCTAAGTAGAGTGCTCTCCCTACAGTAAGGACTCAGTGAATAGCATTCATTGGTACATTAATTGGTCAGAGGTCTGGGGGTTCAGTCCAAAAAACGGTGTGAGCCATCACATCACAACTTTGACTTCTGTGGAGAGAGAACCTAAGAAGTAGAGGCAAGGATACTGAAGGGTACTTATCCTCTAGTTTCCACCTCTTTGACTTTGGATGAGCCATTCCCAGATCCAACTCAGGCTCCCCTTTCAGAAAGGAACCAAGATACCTATCCAGTGTCCTAAAGACTCCTGCTTTGAAGAAAGAAATATCCATCCCATACTAGGACGGACTTTTGGTCAGCGTTTGACCTGTTTCACAGCTCTCATTATCTACAGGAGTTGCTGAGCGTCACTGGCAATGTTGCAAATGAAATGGGAGACTAAAGAACATTGGGCTCACAGGAAACATCATGGAACATCTGAGGTTCCTGGGAAATAGAGAGGAGACTTTCTAAGTCTGTAGCTTGAAGGGTTTTGCAATTAACTTCCCAGACGAAGCATCCTCTACTTAACCTTTCCTTCACCTTCATGACAGCAACCCAAAAGCAGCAATAAAAAGAATGTTTATGATTATTTATCTCGGAAGGAACCCCACAGCTTGAACTATTAACCTAGAAATGGCTATTATTAGCTAACCACAAGAATGAAATTCTGAGTCCCTTTTGAATACTGTGAGAATGATTTTGGTAAGGGAGAATAATGGGAAAAAAGCAGACAGAATCTATTCTCTGAATTTTGGTAGTAATTATGGGGAGGAGAAGTGACCTTTTCAGTATTCTCTTATCCCATGTCTCGAGTTCCTTGAAGGTTAAGATTGTACATCACTGGAGTCATAAAGTACTGCTGGATGGATTTTGGGGGTAGAACTTTTGCATGATTGTTTTTGTATTCTGATTTCCAGGCCTGGCGGGTAAGTGAGAGAGCTGTGACTGCCAATTGGTTTTTAATGGCCCCAGAGTGAATTTCTACTCCAAAATTATCTTCTCAATTGGCTGCGCGCACTGTCAGAAATGTAAACAGCACACATGGCTCTGTCCACAGAGAATGGAACCCTAATATGGTTTTCTATAAGCGGTGAAATGAGCGTCCCCTCACCTCCTCCTTCTGCCAAGCCCTGCCTCATATGCTGTTGATGGTCAGTCTGTCTGTCTTTCCCCCTTTCCTGCTTGTCAGGCTGATAAGACAGAACTGATGACTTGGAAGATTTTAGCCAATTTTTTTTTTGTTTCTCTCTCAGCCAAGCTGCTCTATGCGGCTCTAATATTGCAGTAATCCAAAGGTTTCAGCATCTTTGTGTGCGTAAATACAGTAATTCTGGAAATCCCTTTCTGGAAGCATTCCCAGAAATTTCATGGAATGAGGACAAAGCTGGACATATGCAGGTTTTTTTTGAGGTGTAAACTCATTCATTAAAACCCCTTCCCATAAACCATTTTTTTGGGGGACATACAATTCAAATCTTACCTAAACAAATGAGTCAATTAGGCACAATATTGCAGGTACACTGAACATTTCAGGGCAAAGCAAGTTTACTTGTAGTTTTGTTGTTTTGTTGCAGTATCCCTCAGCACAGAGGAGCTGGCCTGCCCTGTTGTTATGGAAGGTTTTAGGGTGGGAGGGAGAGGAATCAAAGGGGAAGGGTTATTTTTTATAATAACAATGGAAAAGAAATCAGGATTGTCTTTGATTTATCTACAATCAATCAATCAATCAACCCATGAAATTTATTGAGCATTTACTATGTGCAGAGCTAATACTAATTCTAAGCTAATAGGAAGGGCCTGGGAGAGTACAATAAAACAGAGTAGGTAGACATGGTCCCTGCCCAGGACAAGCTTACAGACTAGAGGGGGAGACATATTGATATAAATAAATAAATTTTGGATATCAATCAATCAATCGTATTTATTGAGCGCTTAACTTACTGTGTGCAGAGCACTGTACTAAGCGCTTGGGAAGTACAAGTTGGCAACATATAGAGACAGTCCCTACCCAACAGTGGGCTCACAGTCTAGAAGGAGGAGACAGAGAACAAAACCAAACATATTAACAAAATAAAATAAATACAATAGATAAGTACAAGTAAAATAAATAAATAAATAGAGTAATAAATGTGTACAAACATATATACATATATACAGATGCTGTGGGGAAGGGAAGGAGGTAAGACGGGGGGCATGGAGAGGGAGACGAGGGGGAGAGGAAGGATATGTATATAAGCGCTGTGGGGCTGAAGGAGGGGGTTGAATATAGGGTTCCAATCCAAGTGAAAGGCCACACAGAAGGGAGTGGGAGAAGAGGAAATGATGGCTTAGACGGGGAAGGCTTCTTGTAGGACATGTGCTTTTACTAAGGGTTTGAAGGTGGGAAGAGTGATCGTAAATCAGATATGCAGAGGGAGGGCGTTCCAGGCCAGAGGCATGACATGGACAAGAGGTCAGCAGCAAAATAGACGAGATTGAGGTACAGCAAGTAAGTTGACACTTGGGGAGCGAAGTGTGCCAGCTGGGCTACAGGGGGAAATCAGGGAGGTAAGGTAAGGACGGTGGGCAAGGTGATTGAGTGCTCGAAAGAGTGTGGTGAGGAGTTTCTGTTTAGGAGAAATGGCGTGGCTCAGTGGAAAGAGCATGGGCTTTGGAGTCAGAGGTCATGGGTTCAAATCCCACCTCCACCAATTGTCAGCTGTGTGACTTTGGGCAAGTCACTTCACTTCTCTGGGCCTCAGTTCCCTCATCTGTAAAATGGGGATGAAGACTGTGAGCCCCCCGTGGGAAAGCCTGATCACCTTATAACCTCCCCAGTATTTAGAACAGTGCTTTACATATAGTAAGCGCTTAATAGATGCCATCATTATTATTATTATTATGTGGAGGTGGATGGGTAACCACTGGAGGTTCTTGAGGAGTCGGGAAACATGGACTGAACAGAAAAATGAGTATAAATTGTAGAGTATAAGAATAAGTGCTGTAGGGCTAAAATTATGTCTCTCTTTTAGAAATGTAACTTTAAAGTTTAGGGGTGAGGGGTATTTGATGAATCTTGATGGCCATCTCATGCCAGAACCCCCAATGCTGCAAACCCCAGAGGTTCAGTTACAGCGGCTAAATCCAGACAAGCGCAGCACTCAACCTTTTAAAGATTCACACATAACAGGTTCCCGAACCATCAATCAATTAATCAATGGTATCTATTGAGCACATATTGCATGCAGAGCACTGTACTAAGAGCTTGGGAACATACAGTATAACAAACTTGGTAGACAGGTTCCCTGCCCACAAGGAGCTTATGTTCTAGAGGAAACTACTCACATTGACCATGTTCTGGTCAGCTGAGAACACTCTGAAAGCATTGGAAATGTTTCCAGATGTACAGTGGTTGGCCTCTCTTTTTCTCTTAGTGTGCATTGAAAAATTAAGAGCTTCAGGTCCAAAATATGTGTGTGGGAAATCAGTTTGAGTTTTGCTCTTTATAGTCTGTGGGAGATTGTGGGTAAGGAAGTCTCTCTTGACTTGAACAATCAGAGCTTCTATTTTAATGGCACCAGAGAGCTCACCTGGGAAACTTGGACACCAGCTCCAATACCAAACTTATTTCCTCCCCTCTTGGTGCCTCCCTAAAAAGGAATAATTAATTGGCTCATACCCTCATAGGATGCTGCCTCTTTATTGAAATAAGCAAATGGCCCTCCCAAATGTTGCCCTAATCTGGTGCTAATAAATCATTCTATTTTCTAGAGGAAAAACAGAGTAAGGGTTGGAGAAACTCCTTTTTAACGTTCAGAGCTCATTAAAACTCCCAGATAGTTACCAACAATGCATTTAGATGGTGCCAGGCCTATTTCTAGCTCTCGGGTGACTAAAAATACGTAGGATAAAGCAAGAAATGAAAATAACTCAGCAGTACCGCTTATTGGAAAGAGCATATGCCTTGGAATCAGAGGACCTGGGTTCTAATTCCGGCTCCACCACTTGTCTGCTGTGTGATCTTAAGCAAGTCATTTCACTTTTCTTGGCCTCAATTGCCTTGCTGTAAAATTCATTCATTCAATCTTATTTATTGAGCACTTACTGTGTGCAGAGCACTGTACTAAGTGCTTGGGAAGTACAAGTTGGCAACATATAGAGACGGTCCCTACCAAACAGCGGGCTCACAGTCTAGAAGGGGAAGACAGACAAAACAAAACATATTAACAAAATAAAATAAATAGAATAAATATGTACAAGTAAAATAAATAGAGTAATAAATATGTACAAACATACATACATATATACAGGTGCTGTGTTGGAGATTAAATCCTACTCCTTCTAAACTTAGACTGTGAGCTCCATGTGGGACAGGGACTGTGTCCAATCTGATTGTCCTGTATCAACCCCAGTGCATATCACATTGCTTAGTACATAGTAAGTGCTTAACAAATACTATTATTATTATTACCTTTTGGATAGGGTTGTTAGACTAAAGGGAGAGACAGATGTTAAAACATATCAAAAAGAAATGCAGGTCTCGCATATAATGTTAGATGCCATACTTGTACGACCTTGGCTCAGAGACAATAAGCACAAGATGAAATGAATCAAGATTTTATTGTACAGTGCTACTGCCACACCTTCAAATTTCTGGTTGCTCTATGGCTTGCAGGTCCTGTCTGTGTATACTTCAGTACAGAAATGGACTTTCTTCAAGCAGGTCCTGTCTGTGTATACCTCAGTACAGAAATGGACTTTCTTCAAGCAGGTCCTGTCTGTGTATACCTCAGTACAGAAATGGACTTTCTTCAAACAGGTCCTGAAGGACCATGAGATTGAAATGGACAATAATAAAGCTGCTGGTTTGGGCATGAAATGCTTCTAATGCATGTGACATCCTGATTAACTTGTATCTACCCCAGCCCTTAGAAAAGTGCTTGACTCATAGAAAGTGCTTAACAAATGTCATAATAATAATAATGATAATAATAATAACAGTACTGTTCATCTCCAGACAGGGTTTCCCTTGGCAGTGCAGGTCCTGGGCTCAAGTCGGCTAGAATGAGGATGCTGGTCTGGAAGCTGGGGAAGAATGGAGGGGATTAAGAGTAGAACTACTTTCCTGGAACCATTAGCTCTGAGGGACAATTCAGTGCTCCTTGAGGAGGTTCCCCCAAAGGCATGGGGACTGGGGTAATTACCCTGATTTTTCCTACCCTAGGCGCAGCCCGGCTGAGCGCTCATAGTGCATGTGACATTATCTGGTGTTCTCAGTCCTAAATCCCCACAAAGAGCCTCCGGAATCACCCGGACCCTGTCAGCCTCTGTTGGGGCCTGAAGCCCACCAGTTGTCCCATTCTTCTAAAACAGGTTGACAACCTTTTCTTCTCAAGGCTCCACAAGTCCCTGCACCCCTATCACTGCTACCACCCTGTAGCTGATGCCCAGATGTCTCCCCAAAGGTGTAGAGGTTATCGGGAACCAGCCTACCACCCCACTCTTGGGGATGGCTAAAGAAAGCTCATGGATAAAATGCCCCCCCCCCAACTCCCGCTACATGGCTCCCCAGGTTCACACATCTTCCCAACTCCTGGAGCTTCTCCTCTAGTCCTACTGCAGGTAGATTCTAAGCTCTGAGAGCTCAACAATATTTGGTAAGTTCTTAATAGTGTAACAGTGAAAACAAATCTGGTCCAAACCACTTTACCCTGGATCTAATATTTTTCCCCACCAAGGCCTCTGTACTTTCCTGTAGTGTCCCGGGACTTACAGTCCTCTGGTCTTTCCTCCCTTTTTTATGGCATTTGTTAAGCACTTACTAACCAGCGTGGCTCAGTGGAAAGAGCACGGGCTTTGGAGTCAGAGCTTGGGTTCAAATCCCAGCTCTGCCAATTGTCGGTTGTGTGACTTTGGGCAAGTCACTTAACTTCTCTGTGCCTCAGTTCCCTCATCTGTAAAATGGGAATTAAGACTGTGAGCCCCCTGTGGGACAACCTGATCACCTTGTAACCTCCCCAGCGCTTAGAACAGTGCTTTGCACATAGTAAGCGCTTAATAGATGCCATCATTATTATTATTTTGATGTGCCATGCACTGTACTAAGCTTTGGGGTTGATATGCCCTTATCTGGTTGTACGCAGTCCCTGTCCCACATTTTTTTGAATGGTATTTGTTACAGTCATATTCATCATTTTACAGATGAGGTAACTTTGGCCCAGAGAAGGGAAGTGACTTGCCCAAGGTCACACAGCAGACAAGTGGCAGACTCCCTTATGACTCCCAGGCCCATGTTCTATCCACAAAGCCACGCTGCTTTTCTCTTGGAGTGTCGCAGGTTCCAGTCTCGTCCTCTCAGAGCCCTTTGGATGCAGGGAACATTTTCTCCTCCTCAGGGGCAGGAACCTCGCTCTTCCAGAGTCCTAGCCACTGGACCCCAAACATCTAGGGTATCCTAACCCATATCCGGGAACCTCTCCGATTCCTTCCTGTGTCCTGTCTCCATCCAGGGTCATGGCCCGAGCTATCCCCTTGTCTTGATCCCCCAGGCACACAGCTCGCTCCCCTTCAACTCCAAGAAGGCCAAGGGTTGTCTTCTTCCTCCACCTGGACCCTTTACGTCTTCCCCAATCCTACTTTCTCTGCTGGACCCGGCTACATATTTACTCTTTCTTCAGGGAGGGGCAGCACAGAGTGACTCTCCTGGTGAGGGGCCTAGTGGAAAGGGCATGGGCCTGGGAGTCAGAGAATATGGGTTCTAATCCCCGCTCTGCCACATATCTGCTCTGTGACCTTGGGCAAAGCACTTCACTTCTCTCTGCCTCAGTTACCTCATCTGTAAAATGGGGATTAAGACTGTGAGCCCCATGTGGGACAGGGACTGTGTCTAACTTGATTACTTTGTATCTACCCCAGTGCTTAGAACAGTGGTTGGTTGGCACATAGTAAGCGCTTAACAAATATCATGATGATTATTATTATTCCTCCTCCCTCACCTACGTGTGGGGCCAGGAGAGCTGGTCACCACTGTGAGGTAACTGGGCTACTTGCCCTCAGGATAAAAGTTGCAAAGTTCAGCCATTTTCTCTCCCACTTCTGCCCCTGTTTTAGGCAGTGCCCCATTCACCTCGAGTTAGTAACATACCTGATGCAACAACTACAATCAGCGACTCTCCAGTCACCTCCCATATTGTTAGAACTGTCAAATATTTCTGTGAGATAGGTAGGGAACAAGTATTATCCCACTGAACATGTCTTACCATGTGGCAAATGAAATCTTGGGAAGAAGGGATGTGTTTTGAGTTTTCCATAATCCTAATAGATTGCAAACTCCAAATCTTGATTTTTTTTTAACATTCCTCTCAGGTTTGGTATAGCAATATGGACAAAATAGATACTCTGTAATACAGCTGCTGCTGCTGGGGATGATAATTACAAGACTGACCAGAACTGAGTTTATAATGATGCGTTCAGATCCCATTTTGCTACCTCCCATAGATGTGAAAATATCAAGTAAAATGATATTTGCACCTCCTGTCCCCACCATTTGAAAACCTCAGGAGATTTGGCAGTTCACATGGAGTTTAATTCAAAAATCCTGGCTTCAATTAAACTTGGTTTAATTCAAAAATCCTGGCTTCAATTAAACTTGCAACCTTCAGACCCTGATTACAGGATGTCAAACCTAGGGAAATATGGTGCAAATTAGAAGCTGTGTGGCCTAGTGGACAGAGCACGGGCCTGGGAGTCAGAAGGACCTGGGTTCCAATTCCAGCTCCTGCCATGTGTCTGCTGTGTGACCTCGGACAAGTCACTTAACTTCTCCATGCCTCAGTTACTTCATCTGTAAAATGGGGATTATGACTTTGAGTCCCAAGTGGGACATGCGCTGTGTCCAACCCGATTAGCTCTGTCTACCCCAGCTCTTAGTATAGTGCCTGGCACATAGTAAGGCCTTAACAAATGCCATTAAAAAAAAGAAAAATCAGCCTCAGAATATTTCCAAAGGCCTCAGTAGGAATTTCCAGTTCTATGGCAACTCTCTGAAGAGAGCTGAACTGTGACTCTGGGTCTGTGGAGTGAGTGAGTGGGTATGGGGATAAGGAAGCTGAGGATACCCCTCCTACCCTTCTTCTTGCATGGAGGACTTCCAAGTCCCTGAATGTGGAATCACACTAAGGGTTATCACCAGATAGGGTCATGCCTGGAGGAGTTGCGATTTCCTCCTAAACCACCTACCTCCACCCAAGCAGTTACAAACAGTCTAATTTCCTTTGGCTGAGGCTTTGGCATGCTGGGATTTGAACTCATAACCTTGAGGTTTTGAGGTGTTCAACTGGGTTAGGTACAAGATAAGCAGATACAACCCAGTCCCTGACCCACATGGGGCTCACTCTCTAAGGGGGAGGGAAAGATGAGGAAACTGAGGCTTAGAGAAGTTATGTGACTTGCCCAAGGTCACCCAGCAGGCAAGCGGTAGAGCTGAGATGGGAAGCTAAGTCTTTTGACATCCAGTCCTGTGCTCTTTCCATTAGACCATGCTGCTGCCTAACTTTCTCACCTCAATCAATCAATCATTAGCATGTGCAGAGCACTGTACTAAGCACTTGCAAAAGTAGAAGGCAATGGACGTGATAGACATAATCCCTTTCCAAGGAGAGTTTACAGTCTAGAGGGTGAGGCAGATATTCCAATAAATTACAGCTAGGGGAAGTGGTGGAGTGGCAGGGTATGGACATAAATGCTATGGGGCTGAGGGTGGAGGTGAATAGCAAGAGTTTAAGGGGTCCAGTTTCAAGTGGGAAACAGCGTGGCTCAGTGGAAAGAGCACGGGCTTTGGAGTCGGAGGTCATGAGTTCTAATCCCACTCCGCCAATTGTCAGCTGTGTGACTTTGGGCAAGTCACTTAACTTCTCTGGGCCTCAGTTACCTCATCTGTAAAATGGGGATTAGGACTGTGAGCCCCCCGTGGGACAACCTGATCACCTTGTAACCTCCCCAGCACTTAGAACAGTGCTTTGCACATAGTAAGCGCTTAATAAATGCCATTATTATTATTATTATTTATTATTATAATCAATCAATCAATCAATCGTATTTATTGAGCACTCACTGTGTGCAGAGCACTGTACTAAGCACTTGGGAAGTACAAGTTGGCAACATATACAGACAGTCCCTACCCAAAAGTGGGCTCAGAGTCTAAAAGGGGGAGACAGAGAACAAAACCAAACATACTAACAAAATAAAATAAATAGAATAGATATGTACAAGTAAAATAAATAAATAAATAAGTGTGTAGGCGGTACACAGAGGAAGATAGGGAGGGGAAATGAGGGCTTAGAGAGCCTCTTGGAGGAGATGAGGGTGCATCTTTTATGTGTGCAGAAGTTGAGGTTATAAAAATTTCCCCTGAATTAATCGAGAAAACAGTTAACCAAAACCCATTTAAGGCAATTTGTTGCCTGTGAATATAGCATGTGACTCTGCTTAAATTTTCTAATTAAATGGCCAAGCCTTTTTACATTGCAGCTTTTCTATAAGCCTCCAAATTTTGTACAAGTGACCTTTCACTTTTCAGTTTACAAGCTAACAGATAAGAAATATTTAACAGACGATGCTTTGCGTTTATATGGTGCTGCCGCAATAATTAGTGAGGTTTCTGGATGAATTATGCTATTTAACATCTGTTATTAAACTATATCCACATTTATTGCCTCATAACAATATCATTACAAAAGAAAGCTGTGCAGATGAGAAGCATTTCTTTGTAAACCCTAATAAATGTGCAATGTGTGTGTAAATATTTACTTCTCCATAATTCTCTCTCTATTTAATTGTGACTCCGCATTCAGCCATTTTAATTATACTGGATTTCTAGCTCTTTTAGCATTTAGATGTTTAACTTTAATGTTCTGTTGACAGAGCTTTCTTGTATTTAATCTACATTATGCCAGCACAGTATCAAGGTTGTAAACGGGAATTGGCAGAAACCAAGGCTCAATGTGGCAATGGCAACGTTGACATAGCATGCAGGGGGTCCGTCCTTTATGCTAATGAGCTTGATCCAATATACCTCTGGTGTGCATTGCCTTCTTCGATAGCAGCCGTGTGGCAGAGATGAAAGCATTAACTCTGCTGTGAGAATCTTTGACTCCTAGAGGAAGTGTTGGGTGGAAAAAAGCGAGAGCCTTCATGATGTTTCCAAGCTAATAGGCATCCATTCCATCGATCCTGGATCTTCGGATCCCTCCCCAAATCTCCAGGCATCCCGCCTCCTCTTTCTCCAACTTTTGATGGGCAGGCAACCTATTTCTCTGAGAGAAGAGAGTTCATCAAGCATGAAGTCCCCAGGATCTCCCTCTCTGTGTCGCCCCTTCCTTGACAACTTACAATTTCATCCTCTCCACTTGACTGAAGCTACCCTTGTTTAGATCTTTAATGACTCATTTTTAGCAAGATGCAATCATCTCTCACCTGGTCTGACATTCCTTGAACTCTCCGCAGATTCTGACATGGTTGAAGGAGGAGACCCTGCTGAATACTTTCTGACCTTCTTTGATGGACACAGTCTATCCTGTTTCTCCTCCTACTTCTCCAGACATTCCTTCTCAGTCTCATTTGCTGCCTCCTCCTCATCTGTTCACCTTTTAACTAGGCCAGTCTAAGGGCTCAGTATAAAGTGACACATTCCCTGCCCACAAGGAGCTTACACTCTAATGTGGCAAGACACTTAACTTTTCTGTACGTCAGTGTCTTCTTCTGTAATTCAGTATCTGTTCTCCCTTCTACTTTGTGAGCCCCATGTGGGACAGGGACTGTGTCTGATGTGATATTTTTGTATCTATCCCAGTGCTTAGTACAGTGCTTGGCACATAGTAAGAGCTTAACAAATATATATCATTATTATTATATACATGTGTACAGAGGGGGTAGGGAAAATGAAGGCTTAGTCAGGAAAAACCTCTTAAAGGAGATATTATTTTAAGACTGTAAGTTCCTTGTGGGCAGGGAATGCGAATACATCTGTTTATTGTTGTGTTGTACTCTCCCCAGCACTTAGTACAGTGCTCTGCTCATAGTAAGTGCTCAGTAAATACTATTGAATGAATGGATAAACCACTGAAGGTAGGGAGAGTGGCAGTCTGTTAAATATGAAGGGGGAGAGAGTTCCACACCAGAGGCAGGAGATGGGTGAGGGGTTGGCAGTGAGATGGACGAGATCGAGGTATGGTGAGTAGGTTGACGTTATCGGAGCGAAGTGAGTATGCTGGGTTGTAGTATGAATTTGGTGATGTAAGAGAGGAGGGGGCAAGGTGATTGAGTGCTTTAAACCCAATAGTAAGGAGTTTCTGTTTGATGCAGAGGTGAGTGGGCAACCAGTGGAGATTCTTGAGATGTGAGGAAGCATGGAATGAATGGCTTTTAACAAAGTGATCCAGGCAGCAGAATGAAGTATGGACTGGAGTGGAGAGAGAAAGGAGGCAGGGAGGTCGGCTAGGAGGCTGATGAAGTAGTAAATGTGGGATAGGATAGGTGCTTTTTTCAGCATAGAAGAAGCTTGGATAGAGAGGAAACGGTAGATTTTAGTGATGTTTCTCAGGTAGAACTCAAAGGATTTGATGACAAATTGAACGTGTGGTTGAGTGAGAGAGATGAGTCAAGGATAATGCCAAAGTTACAGCCTGCAAGACAGGGAGGGTGGTGATGGGAAAAACAGGGGGAGGACAGGATTTGGGTGGGAAGATGTGGAGGTTTTCTCTGGGCATGTTGGCTTTGATGTTTCAGTGGAGCACCCAATTAAAGACGTCCTGAAGGCAGGAGGAAATACTAGACTGCAGAGAAGTTGAAAGATCAGGGCTGGAGGTGTAAGTTTGGGAATAATCCACATACGGAGGTAGTTGAAGCCATGGGAGCATATGAGCTCTCCAAGTGAGTGGGTGTAGAAAGAGAATAGAAGGGGACCCAGAAGTAAACCTTGAGGGACTCCCACCATTAGGGCTCAAGAGGCAGAGGGGGAGCCCACAAAAGAGACTGAGAATAAGCAGCTAGAGAGATAGGAGGAGAAACAGGAGAGGACAGTGTCAGTGAAGTCAGGGTTGGATTATGTTTCCAGGAGAAGGAGGTGGTCAGCAGTGTCAAAGGCAGCTGAGAGTTTGAGGAGGATTAGGATGGAGTTGAGACCATTGGATCTGTCAAGAGGGAGATCATTGGTGTCCTTTGAGAGAGCAATTTCTGTGGAGTGAAGGGGGTAGAATCCAGACTGGAGGGAATTGAAGAGAGAATTGGAAGAGAGAAAGTAGAGGCAGAGGGTGTAAATAACTCACTCAAGGAGTTTGGAGTGGAATGGTAGGAGTTAGATGGGGTGATAAATGGAGGGAGCCATAGAGTCAAGAGAGGAGCTTTTTTTTTTTAGGTTAGGGGATACATGAGCATGCCCTCAGATAGCCAAAAATGCACCCCTATCATTGGTCCTCTCCTTTTGCCTTTCTCCTGTCAGTTTTAAAATTGCTTTGTAATGGTCTATCTACCATTCTAAACAGCCTGGCTGAGTGGAAAGAGCACAGGCCTGGGTGTCAGAGAACATGGGCTCTAATCCCAACTCTGCCACTTGTCTGCTGTGTGACCTTGGATAAGTCACTTAACTTCTCTGTGCCTCAGTTACATCTGCAAAATGGGGATTAATGATTATAATAATGATAATGGCATTTGTTAATTGCTTACTGTGTGACAAGCACTGTTCTAAGTGTTGAGGTTCTAAGCATGGAGGTAGATACAGAGTTATCAGGTTGTCCCATATGGGGCTCATAGCCTTAATTCCCATTTTACAGATGAGGTAACTGAGGCACAGAGAAGTTAAGTGACTTGCCCAAAGTCACACAGCTGACAAGTGGTGGAGCTGGAAGTCGAACCCACGACCTCTGACTCCCAAGCCCATGCTCTATCCACTAAAGACTGTGACTGTGGGACAATCTGACTACCTTGTAACTGCCTCAGCACTTAGAACAGTGCTTGGCACATATTAAACACTTAACAAATGCTATTATTATTATTATTATTATTATTATTATTATTTTTACTGCAGTGCTTGGCACATAATGCTTGGCATAAGTGCTTGGCTTTCAAGTCAGTCAGTCAATCCTATTTATTGAGAGCTTACTGTGTACAGAGCACTGTACTAACTGCTTTGGAGGATACAGTGTAACAATGAACAAACACATTCCCTGCCCACAACGAGTTTACAGTCTAGAGGGGAGCTTCTACAAAATACCACAATTATTATTTGAGTCAAAACCAAGGGAATAAGATGCTTAGAGTTCACTTGTTTAATCAGATTAATTAAGCATATTTGGTTTCACTTAAACATATAGTTCAATCAGGAAAAAAAATATTTGGAATACCAGAACCAAAGCAAAAATATATTTCAGTATATATATATATATATATATATATATATATATATATATATGTATATCCTTTATTGTGAGTGAATGAAAATAAATTCACTTAACATGTTGCTCCTCCCTTCTCTCCTATGTTGGCTTGTCACCAGGTCTGGCACATTGCCTGACCCCATCCTTACTATACCTTGACCCCAGATTCCCCACTTGTGACGTCTTCCTGTAATTTCCTATTTGATGCTATTAAGAGATTCTTTCTGAACTATTAGGGATCCAGAATGCTGCAGCTAGGTTACCCTCTTACTCCAAAAAAAGCCGAGTCATAGCACTTTGACCATCTGCCATTGTTAGAAAGCTACATATTTAGCACCTCTAGAAAGAAAAATGTGAAATATTTATCCTATCTCATACCACCAAGCCAGTCATTCCTTATCTTTCATGTCACCTCAATATGACAACTCTTATTTAAATAACTTCATTTTGCCACAACTGGTACTGTCTCTTTTGATTTGACCTTATGAAAGGCACAACCCATTCCTGGGAGATTGTCATGGTTTGAACAAATAGCACCCTGGCTGCTCTTCACTGCACTTCCAGAATTCCCATCACTTTTGCTTGGTCATGTTGGTCTGGAGGCGTAGGACTAAATCCGGAGCTGGTCAAAGCTGGGTTCCCATTGTCAATGATCCTGGGGATTACTCAACCATTGAACTGCCCATACAAATACTTGCTGAAATGCCTAGAACTTGAATTAATTACATAACATGATGCACTTAGGCTAGAATAAGTATGCTACTTGCTTCAGCATTTACCATGAAGGCCAGACGATTAAGGGAAAAAATCATTAGGAGGTTGAAATGAAAACAGCCTCAAGAATGAGGGAAACATTTCTCTCTGCATCAAGCAGAAACTTGTAATCATCGACATTAAGGTACTCAATCAACTCTCTCCCTCCTACTTATCCTCTGTCTGTTGTTCCCCTACACTTCAGCTCGCATGCTTGGCTCCTTTCAAACCATCCTACTCACTGTGCGTTGCTCTCATCAACTCTCACTGTGGACCTCTTGCTCACACCCTTCTTCCTGCCAGTAATTCCTTCTCCTTTCACATCCAGGAAGTCACTGCTCTCAGCATCTACAAAGCCCTTCTAAAATCATATCATATATCAATCTCTTCCAGGTGGCCTTCCATAATAATAATAACAATAATAATAATGGCATTTGTTAAGTGTTTACTATGTGCAAAGCACTGTTCTAAGCGCTGGGGGGATACAAGGTGATCAGGTTGTCCCACGTGGGGCTCACAGTCTTAATCCCCATTTTACAGATGAGGGAACTGAGGCTCAGAGAAGTTAAGTGACTTGCCCAATGTCACACAGCAGACATGTGGCGGAGGCGGGATTTGAACCCATGACCTCTGACTCCAAAGCCCGTGCTCTTTCCACTGAGCCACGCTGCTTCCATGACTAACCTCTCCTCTCGCCCAATACTTTGGCATCATCTAACCACTTGGGTAGTCACACACGCACACACACACACACACACACACACACTCTCTCACTCAATTATATTTATTGAGTACTTACTGTATGTAGCGCACTGTACTAAGCACTTGGGAGAGTACAATATAACAAAATTGGTAGTCTTGCTCCCTGTCCACAAATAGTTTTCAGTGTAGAGGCGGAGATAGACATTAATATAATCAATCAATCAATCAATCATATTTATTGAGCGCTTACTGTGTGCAGAGCATTGTACTAAGCACTTGGGAAGTACAAGCTGGCAACATATAGAGACGGTCCCTACCCAACAGTGGGCTCACAGTCTAGAAGGGGGAGACAGAGAACAAAACAAAACATATTAACAAAATAAAATAAATAGAATAGATATGTACAAGTAAAATAAATAGAGTAATAAATATGTACAAACATATATACATATATACAGGTGCTGTGGGGACGGGAAGGAGGTAAGGCGGGGGGATGGAGAGGGGAAGGAGGGGGAGAGGAAGGAGGAGTATTAAGTATTACTTAATATAAGTAAGTAAATTATGGATATGTACATGTGGGGCTGCTGTGGGGCTCAAGGGTGAATAAAGGGTGAATGATGGGTGAATGAAGTGTGCAACTCCAAGTGCAAAGGCAACACAGAAGGGAGTGGAGGAAGTAGAAATGAGGGGCTTAGTCAGGGAAGGCCTCTTGGAGAAGATGTGCCTTCAATAAGGCTTTGAAAGTGAGGAGAACGATTGTGTGCCAGATATGAAGAGGGAGGGCATTCCAGGCCAGCGGCAGGATGTGGGCAATATGTTGGCAACAAGATAGATGAGATCGAGGTTCAGTGAGTAGATTGGCATTAGAGGAGCAAAATGTACAGCCTGGGTTATAGTAGGAGAGCAGCAAGGTGAGGTAGGAGGGGGCAAGGTGATTGTGTGCTTTAAAGCCAATGGCAGAGTTTCTGTTGGATGCGTAGGTGTATGGGCAATGAGTATGAACTAGTGGGTAGAGCATGGGCCTGGGAATCATCATCATCATCATCAATCGTATTTATTGAGCGCTTACTATGTGCAGAGCACTGTACTAAGCACTTGGGAAGTACAAATTGGCAACAAATAGAGACAGTCCCTACCCGACAGTGGGCTCACGGTCTAAAAGGGGGAGACAGAGAACAAAACCAAACATACTAACAAAATATAATAAATAGAATAGATATGTACAAATAAAATAAATAAATAAATAGAGTAAAAAATATGTACGAACATATATACATATATACAGGTGCTGTGGGGAAGGGAAGGAGGTAAGATGGGGGGGATGGAGAGGGGGACGAGGGGGAGAGGAAGGAAGGGGCTCAGTCTGGGAAGGCCTCCTGGAGGAGGTGAGCTCTCAGCAGGGCCTTGAAGGGAGGAAGAGAGCTAGCTTGGCGGATGGGCAGAGGGAGGGCATTCCAGGCCCGGGGGATGACGTGGGCCGGGGGTCGATGGCAGGACAGGCGAGAGTGAGGTACGGTGAGGAGATCAGCGGTGGAAGAGCGGAGGGTGCGGACTGGGCTGTAGAAGGAGAGAAGGGAGGTGAGGTAGGAGGGGGCGAGGTGATGGAGAGCCTTGAAGCCCAGGGTGAGGAGTTTCTGCCTGATGCGCAGATTGATTGGTAGCCACTGGAGATTTTTGAGGAGGGGAGTGATATGCCCAGAGCGTTTCTGGACAAAGATAATCCGGGCAGCAGCATGAAGTATGGATTGAAGTGGAGAGAGACACGAGGATGGGAGATCAGAGAGAAGGCTGATGCAGTAGTCCAGATGGGATAGGATGAGAGCTTGAATGAGCAGGGTAGCAGTTGGGATGGAGAGGAAAGGGTGGATCTTGGCAATGTTGTGGAGCTGAGACCGGCAGGTTTTGGTCACGGCTTGGATGTGAGGGGTGAATGAGAGAGCGGAGTCGAGGATGACACCACGTTTGCGGGCTTGTGAGACGGGAAGGATGGTAGTGCCGTCAACAGAGATGGGAAAGTCAGGGAGAGGGCAAGGTTTGGGAGGGAAGACAAGGAGTTCAGTCTTCGACATGTTGAGCTTTAGGTGGCGGGCAGACATCCAAATGGAGATGTCCTGAAGGCAGGAGGAGATGCGAGCCTGGAGAGAGGGGGAGAGAGCAGGGGCAGAGATGTAGATCTGGGTGTCATCAGCGTAGAGATGATAGTTGAAGCCGTGGGAGCGAATGAGGTCACCAAGGGAGTGCGTGTAGATCAAATCAGAAGGACCTGGGTTCTAATCCCAGCTCCTCCACTTGCCTGCTGCGTGACCTTCGGACAAGTCACTTCACTTCTCTGTGCCTCAGTTACCTCATCTGTAAAATGGGGATTAAGACGTGAGCCCCATGTGGAACAGGGACTGTGTCCAATCCGATTGACTTGTATCCACCCCAGGTCTTAGTATAGTGCCTGGCACATAGTAAGCACTTTATAAATACCATAAAAAAGAACCATTGGAGGTTCTTGAGGAGTGGGGGAAACATGGACTGAACATTTTTCTAGAAAAATGACCCAGGAAGCAGAGTGAAGTATGGACTGGAGTCGGGAGAGACAGGAAGCAGGGAGGTCAGTGAGGTGGTTGATAATAATAATTATTAATAACTGTGGTATTTGTTAAGCTCTTACTAAGTACCAGGCACTGTGCTAAGTGCTGGGGTGGATACAAGCCAATCAGGTTGGATACAGTCCCTGTCCCACAGTCTCAATCCCCATTTTGCAGATGAGGTAACTGAGGCGCAGAGAAGTGAAGTGACTTGCCCAAGGTCACACAGCAGACAAGTGGCAGAAACGGAATTAGAACCCATAACCTTCTGACTTCCAGGCTCCTGCTCCATCCGCTATGCCATGCTATAGAGCTGATGCAGAATTCAAGGCGCAATAGGATAAATGCTTAGATTTAGTGTGGTATCAGTTTGGATGGAGAGGAAAGGGCAGGCTTTAGCAATGATGTAAAGGTTGAACTGACAGAATTTGGTGACAGATTGATTATGTAGCTGAATGAGAGACACGAGTCAAGGATAACACCAAGGTTACAGGCTTATGAAAGAGGGAGGATGGTGGTGCTGTCTACAGGGATGGGAAAGTCAGGGGGAGGACAGGGTTTGGGTGGGAAGATGAGGAACGATGTTTGGGACATATGGAGTTTGAGGTGTCAGCAAGACAGCCAAGTAGAGCTGTCTTGAAAACAGGAAGAAATGCAAGGCCACAGAGAAGGAAAGAGATCAGGGCTGGAGATATAGATTCTCAAATCTATGCGGAGATACCATCTGCATAGGGATGGTAGTTGAAAACATGGGAGGCAATGAGTTCTCCAAGGGAATAGATGTAGTTGGAGAATAGAAGGGGACCTAGAACTGAACCTTGAGAGACTCCCACCATTAGCGGGTGGAAGGCAGAAGAGAAGCCCATGAAAGAGACTGAGAATAAGTGGCCAGAGAGATTGGAGGAGAACCAGGAGAGGAAGGTGTCAATGAAGCCAAGTTTGGATAATGTTTCCAAGAGAAGGGGGTGGTCAACTGTGTCAAAGGCAGCTGGGTGGTCGAGGAGGTTTAGAATGGAGTAGTGGCTGTTGGATTCAGCAAGGAGATCATTGGTGGTCTTTGGGAGAGCAGTTTATGAAGAGTGAAGGTGGCAGGAGGCAGATTGGAGCGGGGTAAAAGAGAGGATTGGAGGGGAGGAAGTGAAGACAGTGGGTGTAGACAACTCACTCAAGGAATTTTAAGAGGAATGGTAGGAGGGAGATGGGGCAATAAATGGAGGGTGCTGTGGGCTCAAAGGAGGTGTTTTTAAGGATAGGGGAACTTCCCAAGTGCTTAGTACAGTGCTCTGCACACAGTAAGCGCTCAATAAATACGATTGAATGAATGAATAAGCGTGTTTGAAAACAGTGGAGAAAAAAGCCATTAGAGGTGAACAGTTGAAGATGGCAGTCAGGGAGAAAAGAAGAGAGGGGACAAGTGCTTTGATAAGGTGCAAAGGGATGGGGTCGGTGGCTTAGGTGGAAGGAGTGGATTTTGAGATAAGGCAGGAGATCTCTTCTTGAGATACTGCTGAGAACGATGGGAGAGATGAAGAAGGGGCAGGAGGAGGGAGAGACTGGAGAGGAGCAGGGGAGATTTCAAGGGGATCATGCCTGATAGTTTCAATTTTCTCAATAAAATAGGTGGCCAAGCCATTAGGGGCAAAGATGGGTTAGGTGGTGGGTTAGAGGGTTTGAGAAGGGAGTAAAATGTCTGAAACAACTGAAGAGAGCAAAGGGTATGGGAGTCACTAAGGATAGAGAAATAATGTTGACGGGCAGAGGAGAGGGCAGAGTTAAAGCAGGCAAGAATGAACTTGAGATGGAGGAGGTAAGCCTATATCTGGATTTCTGCCAGAAGAGCTCTGCGGCTAGCGCATGGGAGCAACTGAAGCAGACTGTGGAGGTGATCCAGAGGGTTAGGCTAGTGGTATGATATTGACAAAGGGATAGGAGAGCAAGTTAGTTAAGTTCAGTAGAGTGGTGTTGAGAGCATCAATTTGGTCATCAAGGGAAGTAAGTTTGGGAATGGAGACTGGGTGGGGTATGATGACTTGAGAAAATTGGATGGGGTCAAAGGATCGGAGGTCTCTGTGGGATCAGGACAGACAAGCGCTTAGTACTGTGCTCTGTACACAGTAAGCGCTCAATAAATACGATTGAATGAATTTGTGGGGAAGGGGTGTGTGGTAGAGACCGCAGGTAAGGAGGTTGTGGTTGGATAGAGAGATTTCAGAGTTGGTGAGGGTAGATATTACACAGTGACAAGAGATGATGAAATGTAGTGTGTCCGAGTTGGTGAGTAGGTGAGGTGGGGTGGAGCAGGAGGTCAGTGGAGTTGAGGAGTGATAGAAAGTGGTCAGGGTAAGGTCGTAAGGAACATCTAAGGGGATATTGATCCCCAAGGATCAATATAGGGATTGAGAAAGAGAGAAGGAATGTGAGAAAAGTATCGAAATGTTTCAGAAAGTTGGAGATGGAATCTGGGGGATGGTAGTTGACTGTGACTAGTTATTGGAGACGGAAGTAGAGGAGGATGATGTGCGCTTCTAAAGAAAGGAAAGAGAGGGACAGGGGAGGTGGAATGGTGTGGAAGTGACAGTGGGGAGCAAGAAGGAATTCAACTCCTCCCCTTTTCCCGGTGAATATTGGGGAGTGGAAGAAGATAAGGCTCCTTCTAGACTGTGAGCCCCTTCTAGAGTGTGAGCCCACTGTTGGGTAGGGACCGTCTCTATATATTGCCAATTTGTACTTCCCAAGCGCTTAGTACAGTGCTCTGCACACAGTAAGCGCTCAATAAATACGATTGAATGAATGAACGAATAGAGAGAGCGGCAGGGGAGACTGTGTAGTGTGGAGAGAGCCAGCTTTCAGTGATGGTGAGGAGGAGCAGTGATTGAGTCAGAAACCAGTCAATGATGAAGGGAAGCTTACACACAAACAAACACACACACACATGCACACACACACACTCTCACACACTGCTCCCACCCGCCCATGCATGTGAGCAGCAGCCAAATAGTGGGGAAAGTCAACCCCAAGTTTCATGCAGCTTGTGAGAGGTAGTGGAAACTTCCACATGTGTGCCTTTTTTGGCTCTTCTTACCATAAGAGGTGTGACTTGAAGAGCTGAAGGTACACAGGTCACACTAATTGATGGCTTTCTGAATGGAATATTATAGCACTAACTCAGAGGAAATGCCCTGATAATGCTATGCCCCACGTGGAAGCAGGGACTCATGGGTACACCTGGTAGGTAAGGAGTAGGTTGTGTAAGTCTTCCATAGCAAAATCATGATTTGGATTTCTAAAATTGACCCACCCTTTCCTTCTCATGACTTAGTTACAATATTCTAGTCATGTTATCATGATTGCACTTGGATCTGTACCCTTTGGGCATTTGGTAGTCACCCCACCTTCAGTCCCACAGCACCCTTGTATTTCACTTCTCATGGCACTGCTTACCAGGTCTCCTAACTAGCTTGTAAAATACCTCGAGGGCTTCTGTGTATCCAATGTATTTAGAGAGCACTTATTCTGTGCTAAACCCTGTATTAAGCACTTGGGAGATTCATTCATTCATTAATTCAATCATATTTATTGAGACTTCCCGTGTGCAAAGCACTGTCATAAGCGCTGGGGAGAGTAAAATATAACAACAGATACATTCCTGCCCACAACAAACTCATAGTCTAGCTGGGAGAGTTCAATAATCCCTGACCTCAGTGATGTTCCTAAATTTCTAGTTCAGTGCTCAGCATCCAGTAGGGGCTCAGTAAAATTGTTAATGATGTCACTGATAAGAAAATGTAGGAGTTGAGAAATTGGTACGTAATAGAGATCACCCATATCATCCTCGGTGATAGAAGGTTAAAAGCGATGGAGCCAAGAATTGTAAAATATCTTTCACAGTGTTGATGGGTAGCCTGATTATAGAAATTGCTGAGAGAAAGAGAATCTAAGGTGAGAGAGGTTCTCCATGACGGTTAGGAATAATAATAATAATAATGTTGGTATTTGTTAAGCGCTTACTATGTGCAAAGCACTGTTCTAAGCGCTGAGCACTGTTCTAAGCGCTGAAAGCACTGTTCTAAGGACTGGGGAGTTTACAAGGCAATCAGATTGTCCCACAGGGGGCTCACAGTCTTCATCCCCATTAAAGATCTTCTCTATTTGGCAACCTACTTAGGCTGTTTGTCTTTAGTTGTTGATTAAGACCAGAAATGGCAACTCCTTTCTCCTCCACTTCCTGACTGGCAGGACAGAGGAGAGGGGACAAGGATTCATCAGGAGACTCTTAACAGACTGTCACAGAAATATCTTTCACAGTGTTGAAGTGCAGCCTGATTATAGAGATTGCTAAGTCCAAATGGCTTGGTCTAGGGAGGTATTCAATTATCCCAGTCCTTCTGGCCCTCATTATTTGGCCCTTGCTTTCCCTTTTGTGGACATTCAGACCCAACTGACATAACAGAGCAGCATCTGACTTTTGGAAGCTGTTTGGTAACATTTGATGTCACTTATACCACTGACGCACTTACACTTAAGATAATAGGTTTCTAAAATTTATTGAAACCCCTCAAATACAGGATGGATGGGTGTTTGACCTACTTAATGGATCAGATATTTAGGGATGCAATAAGCATATTTATTATTGTGCAGAGAGCAAAAACACCATCTAATTTTTTGAGGTTGTCTGCTCGATGTAAATTTTTCTATTCCAGTGAATTGTTCATTGCTTGCCAATTGTTGTAGTGCGAAGACAACCATTTGAGACCCATACCAGGGGAGTTTGAAGCAGTCTTCCCCTTCTAGACTGTGAGCCCACTGTTGGGTAGGGATCGTCTCTATATGTTGCCAACTTGTACTTCCCAAGTGCTTAGTACAGTGCTCTGCACACAGTAAGCGCTCAATAAATATGATTGATTGATTGATTGATTAAGGTGTGTGGATACAAAAGAGGTTGAAGTTTATCTCTTTTTGAAAATGATAAGGAAAGCCAATCTTGCACAGATATTTTGCTCCACCCTGAATAGTGAGAGAGCAAAGAAGAGGTGCGAGACAGAATCTTTCTAATGTTCTTGTGGCTGAGGCTCAGAAAGCATGCTAGGAAAGGGAAGGGGTTTAAAACTGCTTATGAGAATTGCCTAACTTTTCTCTTCTCTGTACCATGTCTCTAGCTAGGTTGTGTACTGGAATTTGAAGGAAGAGGGTTAGAAGATATTGAGTTAATTTGGTTTCTAGTCTGTAAGCTCCTTGAGGGCAGGGATCATGTCTGCTTTCTCTATTGTGCCCCTCCCACCCCCAAGTACTTATTGAGAAGCAGTGTGGCTTAGTGGATAGAGCACGGGTCTGGGAGTCATCAAGACCTGGGTTCTAATCCCAGCTCTGCCACTTGTCTGCTGTGTGATCTTGGGCGGGTCACTTAACTTCTCTGGGCCTCAGTTACCTCATCTGTAAAATGGGGATTAAGAGTGTGAGCCCCACGTGGGACAGGGGCTGTGTCCAACCTGATTAACATTTGTCTACCCCAGTGCTTAGTACAGTGCCTGGCACATAGTAAGCACTTAATAAGTACAATAATAATAATAATTCTCATCAGATAGTAATCAATCAATCGTATTTCTTGAGTGCTTACTGTGTGCAGAGCACTGTACTAAGCACTTGGGAAGTACAAGTTGGCAACATATAGAGACGGTCCCTACCCAACAGTGGGCTCACAGTCTAGAAGGTGGGCTCACAGTCTAGAAGATAGTAGATTGTAAGATCCTTGAAGGCAGGGGTCATATCAGCTACCTCTATTCATTCATTCAATCAATCAATTGTACTTATAATAATAATAATGGCATTTATTAAGTGCTTACTATGTGCAAAGCACTGTTCTAATCGCTGGGGAAGTTACAAGGTGATCAGGCTGTCCCATAGGGGGCTCACAGTCTTAATCCTCATTTTGCAGATGAGGTAACTGAGGCACCGAGAAGTTAAGTGACTTGCCCAAAGTCACACAGCTGACAACTGGCAGAGCCGGGATTTGAACCAACGACCTCTGACTCCAAAGCCCAAACTCTTTCCACTGAGCCACGCTGCTTCTCTTATAGAGCATTTTGTGCAGAGCACTGTACTGGAGAAGCAGGGCTTGTGCCCAGACCGAGACTTCAGGGTGGAGCATGGAGGTTTCTCGGGCCGGCCCGTGTATAACCTGAAATGTGTACCGGACACCAGGTTGCTGGTTATGAGCGGCCCCCCAGGTGATGCCCGGCATGTGTGGGAAATGGCGGAGGACAGTGACGTCATCCGAGCCGTGGGCGCCAGCGGCAGCGGGGCAGGCGCCGAGGGCCCGTGGCCCAGGATTGCAGCCACGGTCGGCCGGGCCCCCGGGGTGGTCCACGGGGCCAGACTCGGCGACGTGCGGATCACCGAGATGGAGTCGCGGGCAGTCGTCTTCAGGGCAGGGCTGAGCGGCGACGACGAAGTGAGCAGTCTCCAGGTCCTGGACGCGGACACCTTCCTCCTCTGCTGTGCGTCGGGGAAGCTCGGCCTGCTGGACATCCGCCAGGCCCCGGGGACCCCGGTGACCCTGGGACCCACCCCCGGGCCCACCGGGGAGCCATGGTGCGCCGGAGCCCGAGACCGGGCCGGGGCGGACCCCACCGTCGCCAGCCTCTCCTCGGGAGGGCAGCTGCGGCTCACTGACCTGCGGAACCCGCGCGGCCCACGTGGCGGGCCCGCTGCCCGGCGACCACCGAGCCCAGCGCGGACGGGGAGCTGCTGTGGGTGACCTGGGTTCCGGCCCTGGACAGCTGCCTGGCCGTTTCAGGGCTCGATGGCACCGTGAGAGTCTACGACACCACAACCGCCCCAGGAGACGGAGCGGAGCCGCTCTTTGTCCACAAGGGTCACCTCTTCATGGCCCCCGACGGCCCCGGGGAGACCCCTCCGCTGGTCACCGCCCACACCTGGCACCCCTGGCGCCCGAGAACGCTACTGTCGGCCACCACCGACGGCTCCCTGCACGTGTGGGACTGGACGGACCCTCGGGCTGCCCGCTGACGTTGGCGGGCGGGAGGGAGGGTGGAAGGAGCCGGGCCTCCTTCCCGACAGGGTGGGCATCGTCCTTCTTCCAGCTGGAGCCCCCAGAGCCCGCGAGTCCCATCCCCGTCCCCTGCCTCGGTCCCGGGACCTGGAATCCAGCCGAAGGGCGGGGTCCCCGCTCCTGCTCCGAGTCCCCGCTTTTTGGGAGCGGGTGGGTCGGGCCCCAGGGGCAGCCTGCGCCTTGGCAGCGATGGCAACTGAGGACCCTTGAGGAGCCCGTCATGGAGGTTGCTTGCCTTGGGCAGCAACCGCGGCAGAGTCTCCCAGCACCGCCAGTCCTGAGTTTAGAGCCAACTGCCACCGCCGGAGTGAGGTTGGTCAAGGGGCGTCGCTGGAGGAGGGAGTCCCAGTGGACTCATAATAATAATAACGTTGGCATTTGTTAAGCACTTACTGTGTGCAAAGCACTGTTCTAAGCGCTGGGGGGATACAAAGTGATCAGGTTGTCCCACGTGGGGCTCATGGTCTTAGTCCCCATTTTACAGATGGGGTAACTGAGGCTCAGAGAAGTTAAGTGACTTGTCCAAGGTCACACTGCAGACTATTACTCTATTTATTTATTTATTTTACTTGTACATATCTATTCTATTTATTTTATTTTGTTAGTATGTTTGGTTTTGTTCTCTGTCTCTCCCTTTTAGACTGTGAGCCCACTGTTGGGTAGGGACTGTCTCTATATGTTGCCAACTTGTACTTCCCAAGTGCTTAGTACAGTGCTCAGCACACAGTAAGCACTCAATAAATACGATTGATTGATTGACAGTAGACAGTGAACTTACAGTCTAGAAGGGGAGACAGGCTTCAATCAATCAATCAATTTGTACTCTCCCAAGTACTTAGTACGGTGGTCTACACACAGGCATTAAATGGTAACGATTGCTACATCATACTGTTCTTTCCTCTTTAATAGTTCATTGACCTGCCCCTTCCTCCATCCTCTCTGGTTCTAGCCTTTTTCTCCTCCCAGATGGATTACCTGTAATGTTCTTTTCATTGTTTTCCCTGACACAAGTCCCTCCCTTCTTCAGTCCATTCTATTTACAGAGGATTTGAGTCACTTCACCAGGCTCCAGTTAACTCATCTGCTCTTTTCTCCCTGTACTAACTGCACCTTGCTCATAACTTGTCCATGTCAGAAATTTTTTTCCCCGTGTGGATCTCCCGCCCATCCCTCAAACTCACCAAATAATGTCCCCACTCCTCACACGCACCCCACAGAGTTCCCTAAAAAGCCACCAGCTCCCACAAAAGACCTTTCATTATTCATCTCCCACCTCCCTGGTCATGTCACCCCATCACTCACCTCGAGGGAATTCTGTTGATTATTTATGTGAATGCCACCCTTTGGTTTTTATTCGTATCCATGCTCTTACACTTTTACCTGTTGTATGCTTGCAATTTGTGTTTGCTTGTCTTCCTCAATGATATGTTCCAGCAAGAAGTACAGTGTTCGGCACATAGTAAATGCCTAATAAATGCTGGGATGATGATGATCATCCCTGTTGTCCAGATGCTTGGCCTTGCTCGAGAAGCATTATTCTATTACAAGTATTATTCACTTGCAAATTGCTTTGACTGCATATTTCTGAAAAGTTCTCCTGAGTTGCTCCCTAGAGATCCCATGAAACAGAGACAATAATTGTTGCTCCTGATGATGGAACCAGTTTCCTCTAGTCACCAAAGGAATGATGCCCCAGAGTTTTATTGAAGTGATTCTAGGAAAGGCCTTCAAAAGCTTTGCTTTGTTAAGAAATGTCATCCCCAGTATCATCATCCATTAGACCAGGGAAACAAACAAGAGAAAGAAACTTCGAATTTATGGCCTCTTGTCTGCCTTATCCCTACAATAGCTTCCTTCAAAGATTGTGCACTTGGGGTGAGGAGGTTGAGGTGGGGAGGGAGGATGGAATTTATTCTTAGAAGAGGTTTCTTCCTAGAATATCATCTCAAACTTGTGATCCCAGATGTGGCGAGTAGAATTCTGCATTTATGAAGCTGTAAATAACTTTCTGCTTTTATTCAAGTTCCAATTCCATTCTTTGCATTTGACTCTTGTGACATATCCTACAGATCCCTGCCAAAAGACACCTTAAACAAATTCCTGATATGACTAAGTAACAGAGGGACACTGGATTCAGTGATTGGCTGGGTTTATTCAATTGTACATCCAGTTATTTATTCTGCTATTTCATTCTGACATCTTGAGGGCAGGGGCCATGTGTCTTGTATTTCATGTACTCTCCCGAGTGCTTAGTACAGTAATAATAATAATATTATAATAATGGCATTTATTAAGCACTTATTATGTGCAAAGCACTGTTCTAAGCGCTGGGGAGGTTACAAGGTGATCAGGTTGTCCCAGGGGGGCTCACAGTCTTAATCCCCATTTTACAGATGAGGTAACTGAGGCATAGAGAAGTGAAGTGACTTGCCCAAAGTCACACAGCTGACAATTGGCAGAGCCGGGATTTGAACCCATGACCTCTGACTCCAAAGCCTGTGCTCTTTCCACTGAGCCACACTACTCTGTGCACTCAGGTGCTTAGTGTATGAATTGTACTTTCCAAATGCTTAGAACAGTGCCCTGCACACAATAAGCGCTCAATAACTACGATTGATTGAATGAATTGAATGAATGAATGTTGTTGGCAGGATCTTCGGCAAAGTCCTTCTGGACTAACTCCTGAATCAGTGAATATAAATGGATAATAAGAGTAGTGTTCCTTAAATTCATATACTGATCTGTGGGAGTAAATATCTCACTCAGGGTTTCATTTAGTGATGTTTGTTCCAGCATACCCCAAAGGGGGTCTCTGGTGCTCTGGGAGAGAAGTGAGCAATGTATCAAGACAATAGTTTCTGCTTTCATCCCCCCACCTGCCCTTGCTCCCTTCTGCCTTATTACCATAAATAGCATTTATTGCCAGCCTACTGTATGCCAAGCACTGTACAAGGCACCTGGGAACAGACAGGAGAAGTAAAGGACAAAGTCTCTTCCCTAGAGGAGCTTTAAGGGGGAGATAAATTACTTATGTCAATAGTCCTACCAAAACGGTTGGAAATTTTCTGTGGATGCCTATCCACTTGGCACCCCAGAATACCCCTCTGGCACAGCTGGAACCCTCACAAGAAAGGGGGGAAAGCACAGTCGTAAACAGGTCGTATTCCCCTTGTACCCGTAACCCACTTCCTCCCCTCCCAGGATGCATTTGGCTTTTGAGAGCCCCCAACGGAAAGGCCAAAGGCATGGTGAGGTGGCATTGTAGGGGATGAACAGGGAAGAGGAGGAATCTCATGTAGGAAGTTGGGCACTTAGGTCGGGCCTCAGTTTCTTTGTAAAATGGGCATTTGATACCAGTTCTCCATCCTACTTAGACTGGGAGCCTCATGTGGAACAGCAACTGCTTCCCACTTGATTAATTTGTTTGACAGATAGAGTGCTTTCCAAATACCACAGTTATTATTTTGATGATTCCTGCTGCCAAGCCTCCTAGCACTTGAGAAGAGCAAATGCACCTCCATTTCCCTTAATAAGCCTTACAGAGTGACTTGGCCAATGGGGGAAAAGGAAAGGGAAAAGTTTGAAATTTTAGTTGGGCGTTTAGTAAATGCGATTACTCCGAAGGAGTACAAGGCATCTTTTGCCTTCCAAAATTTTCACTCTTACTGCTTTAAGCCCGCACTCACAGGAAGCAATTTTGGTAAATGACAGAAGGTCCCATGTATGAAAAAGGAGAGGTTGCTCTGCACAGAGTGAGTGCTCAATAGACACGATTGACTGACAGACTGACTGCAGGCAGGGATCATGCCTAATGACTCTATCATAAAGATAATAATAGTAATGATAATAATAATAATAGTTCTCAACTCTCTCAGAGCTTGCCTCCTCTGGGTGAAGATTGGAATGAAGAGTGATTCAGAAAACTCCAAAATGTGTTAATCCAAAATTAAATCTAATCTAAACCCTAATCCCTTGCTTCAAAGTCCAGCGACTCTGATGTCTAATTGAGTGCTGCAATAGAACTTGACTTTTCGACAAATCAGTAACAATTTGATGTATGATCAAGCTATATTTCATTATCACAATAAACATTCTGGTCCTCTAAAATGTCTATAGGATATTCTAAAGTGTAGCCCTGCCCCAGTGAGCTTCCAATCCATATAAAATGGGGTCAAGAGGGAAGGAAATCTAAGGAAAAATTTGAGTGACAAGACACAACAGTAGTTTGGGATGTTTAGGCACACTGGGTCTATTTCAGTTGATGATGATAATAATAATAATAATGGTATTTATTAAGTGCTTATTGTGTGCCAGGCACTGTTCTAAGTGCTGGGGTCAATACATGCTCATGGGTTTGGACACAGCCCCTGTCCCATATAGGGCTCACAGTCTTAATCCCCATTTTACAGATAAGGGAACTGAGGCACAGAGAAGTAAAGTAACTTGCCCAAGGTCACACAGCAGACAAGTGGCAGAACAGGGATTTAGCCCCCTGGCCCTTATGATTCCCAAGCATGGGCTCTATCCACTAGCCCACACTGCTTCTCTGTTGAGTTTGCTTCTCTTGTGAATAGAAAATTGACAAATCCTGGAAGCGATCTGCGGGATAATTTCATTTTTCCCCCCACCCTCGGCCAATCAGGTGGAGAGAGTTCATTCCACACCCTAGATTAGCAAACTCAATTGTCGTCTGTCTGTCTTCATGAATCAGTGGAAAAGGTCGAATGGGGAAGCTGCCGTTCTTTGGGCCCAAGGGGACATCGACCCCGCTGGAAGAGTATTATCAGCTACCCAGCCTGGAGTGAAAGGCTCTGACCACAACAGTCAGAAGGGTTTCAAACCTCACAATCGATCCAGAATGGAATGATATCTGCCCTGGCGCTGGGCAATGCAATGATCATGATGCTTTGCCAAAAGAACAAAAGCTGTGGTCTGAGCTAAAGGGATTCTGCAGATGCGCTACCGCTGCTTTGCTTGGATCATAGGGTTACCGTGGTTGGGTTAATCTCAATTTTCGAAGGAGCTGGAGAGGCACTGTGAATCCTAGGGCTCTGGAGAAATGAAGTTAATGGCATGCTCAGTCTTTGCATGTTCTCCATCTGCTTGCTTGAGGGTGAGGAAGTGGAGGTGGGGGTGGAAGAAGCACCCCCAGATTGCAATAACCAAAATTATAGGTCTGCCTCATGGCCACAGGGTCTGCACACAACCAGGGAATAGCTGGGAAGCACAATAGTGCAGCAGGACTTAGCGCTCATTGACAGGAGACAGTAAAGTAGATATGAAGGCTGAGTGAAAAATCCTTGATAAAAGAACTTGAAGAGCACATTCTGTAGATAAGAAAATGTGTGTGAAAGAAACACAAAGATGATTGGTGAAGGCCAGGAGAGGGGAGAAGAGGACAGAGGAGCAGGGGGGAAAAGGGTAAGAAAGAATGAAAATAAGCCTGATTTAGAAAAACACAGAATTCCATTTTCCTGGTTGGTATATGTTCAGTTGGATACGCAATGATTTATTTTACTTCAGCTGTTAATCTTTTTATGTCTGCTTCCTCCATTAGAGTGTAAGCTTCTTGAAGGCAAGAAGTGTGTTATTTCTGTTTTAATAATAAGAATAATGGCATTTGTTAAGCACTTACTATGTGCCAGGAACTGTGCTAAGCGCTGGGGTGGGTACAAACTAGTCAGGGTGGACACAGTCCCTGTCCTACACACTCGTAATCCCCCTCTTTGACAGATGAGGTAACTTGAGGTACAGAGAAGCAAAGTGACTTGCCCAAGGTCACACAGCAGACATGTGGCGGAGCTGGGATTAGAACCCACGACCTTCTGACTCCCAGGCCTGTGCTCGATCACCTACGCCATGTTGCTTCTAGTAGTAGTAATAATAGTATTTCTAGAACAGTCACTGTGTGCAGTGCACTGTACTGATTGCAAAAGTACAACAGAAGCAGGAGACACTGGACCAATGATATACTTCAACCACTGGACGCAATCCTAGTTGCTCCATCTTTGGAAGGATGTAAAATCGATCAATAGTAATTGTTGAATGGCTAGTGTGTGAAGTATGGTATTATAAGTGAGCCCATTGTTGGGTAGGGACCATCTCTATAATGATGTGCATATACCTTTAATTCTATTTGTTCTGTTGATTTTGACACCTGTCTACATGTTTTGTTGTCTGTCTCCCCCTTCTAGACTGTGGACCTGTTGTTGGGTAGCGACCGTCTCTATATATTGCCGACTTGCACTTTCCAAGCGCTTAGTACAGTGCCCTGCACACAGTAAGTTCTCAATAAATATGATTGAATGAATAAGTGCTTGAAGAGTACAATGGAGTTGTAGGACACAGTCCCCACCCTCATAGAGCTCACAATATATGAAGGGAAGACACACAATATTCTCCTAGACTGTGATCTCTGTACGGGACAGGGATGATGTCTGACCTGTAGATCATGAATCTAAACCCAGCGTTTAGTAAAGTGTTCAGCACATAGTAAGTGCTTAACAGATACCACAATTAAAGGTGGCAGTTAAAAAAAATGAAAAGAAAAACTTTCTCACCTAGCAGGTGGTAGCCATATGGAATTTATCCCCACAGGAAATTGCAGAAGTGAAAAATATCAACAGACTGAAAAGGAGGTTGGGTAAATTCATGGATGAGAGATTCATAATGGGTCAGTAGAGGGAAAGATAGGGATGTTAGATTCATTCATTCAATTGTATTTATTGAGTGCTTACTGTGTGCAGAGCACTGTACTAAACACTTGGCAAGTACAAGTTGGCAACATATAGAGACGGGCCCTACCCAACAACGGGCTCACAGTCTAGAAGGGGGAGACAGACAATAAAACAAAACATGTTAGATGCCTCATCCCTAACCATTAGGAATTTATTGAGCACCTATTGTGTGCAGAGCACTGTGGTAGTCACTGGGGAGAGTACAATAGAACAAATGGAGATGGTCCTGGCCCTCTAGGAGCTTACAACCTAGCAGGAGAGATAGACATAAAAACACCTTACAGATAGGAGGAAGAAGATAAAGTGGATGTGTTGCAGAGTTAGTTCTCAGGTTATACCAAGCACCCTGCTGCCACTGTCAGAGACAGACTACTTTGTCATCAGTGCGACCGCCTGTTGGGTAGGGACTGTCTCTATATGTTGCCAATTTGTACTTCCCAAGCGCTTAGTACAGTGCTCTGCACACAGTAAGCGCTCAATATATACGATTGATGATGATGATATGCCATTTGAGAAAACAGTCTCCACCTTCCAAGTGAACATCCCTGAAAATGGACCCTTAGGTTATTTTAGCTGACTGAACGACAGGAGGGAGAAGCTATGGTGAGGGTGAGAAGCAGCATGGCCTAGTGGATAAAGCACTGGCGTGGGAGCCAGAGCACCTGGGTTCTAATCTCAGCTCCCTCACTTGTCTGCTGTGACATTGGGCAAGTCACTTCACTTCTCTGGGCCTCAGTTTCCTCAACTGTAACACCGGGATTCAGTGCCTGCCTTGCCTCCTACTTGACTGTGAGACCCATGTAGGACAGGCACTGCGTGATTAACTTGTATTTACTCCAAGCCTTAGAACTATCCTATCTCTATCCTAATCCTCTTCGACTTCTCAGCTGCCTTCGACGCTGTGGACCACCCCCTTCTCCTCAAC
Source organism: Tachyglossus aculeatus (assembly GCF_015852505.1). Taxonomy (NCBI): domain Eukaryota; kingdom Metazoa; phylum Chordata; class Mammalia; order Monotremata; family Tachyglossidae; genus Tachyglossus; species Tachyglossus aculeatus. The sequence continues at coordinate 3,820,095 of NC_052098.1, read as the reverse complement.
ACGCTATCCAACCTTGGCTTCACAGACTCCGTCCTCTCCTGGTTCTCCTTTTATCTCTCCGGCTGTTCATTCTCAGTCTCCTTTGTGGACTCCTCCTCCCCCTCCCATCCTCTTACTGTAGGGGTTCCTCAAGGGTCAGTTCTTGGTCCCCTTCCGTTCTCTATCTGCACTCACTCCCTTGGTGAACTCATTCGCTCCCACGGCTTCAACTATCATCTCTACGCTAATGACACCCTAATCTACATCTCTGCCCCTGCTCTCTCTTCCTACCTCCAGGCTCGGGTCTCCTCCTGCCTTCAAGACATCTCCATCTGGATGTCTGCCCACCATCTAAAACTCAATATGTCCAAGACTGAACTCCTTATCTTCCCTCCCAAACCCTGCCCTCTCCCTGACTTTCCCATCACTGTAGACGGCACTACCATCCTTCCTGTCTCACAAGCGCGCAACACTGATGTCATCCTCGACTCTGCTCTCTCGTTCACCCCTCACATCCAATCTGTCATCAAAATCTGCCGGTCTCAGCTCCGCAACATCACCAAGATCCGCCCTTTCCTCTCCATCCAAACCGCTACCTTCCAGGTTCAATCTCTCATCTTATCCCGAATGGATTACTGCATCAGCCTCCTCTCTGATCTCCCATCCTCCTGTCTCTCCCTACTTCAGTCTATACTTCACGCTGCTGCCCGGATCATCTTTGTGCAGAAACGCTCTGGGCATGTTACTCCCCTCCTCAAAAATCTCCAGTGGCTACCAGTCATCCTATGCATCAAGCAAAAACTCCTCACTCTTGGCTTCAAGGCTTTCCATCACCTCTCCCCCTCCTACCTCACCTCCCTTCTCTCCTTCTCTAGCCCAGCCCGCACCCTCTGCTCCTCTGCCACTAACCTCCTCACTGTGCCTCGTTCTCACCTGTCCCGCCGTCAACCCCCGGCCCACATCCTCCCTCTGGCCTGGAATGCCCTCCCTCTACACATCTACCAAGCTGGCTCTCTTCCTCGCTTCAAAGCCCTACTGAGAGCTCACCTCCTCCAGGAGGACTTCCCAGACTGAGCCCCCTTTTTCCTCTCCTCCTCCCCATCCCCCACCCGCCCTACCTCCTTCCCCTCCCCACAGCACCTGTATATATGTTTGTACAGATTTATTACTCTATTTATTTTACTAGTACATATTTACTATTCTATTCATTTTGCTAATGATGTGCATCTAGCTTTACTTCTATTTATTCTGATGACTTGACACCTGTCCACATGTTTTGTTTTGTTGTCTGTCTCCCCTTTCTAGACTGTGAGCCCATTGGTGGGTAGGAACCGTCTCTATATGTTGCCAACTTGTACTTCCCAAGCGCTTAGTACAGTGCTCTGCACATAGTAAGTGCTCAATAAATACGATTGAATGAATGAATGAACAGTGCTTGAGGAGTAGAATAAGTGCTCAACGAATGCCATAAAAAAAGTGGAGGGGCTGATGAAAACTTATGTGGGCTTGGAGGGGATTAATACCCTGTTCAAAAGACAGGAGAAATGTTGGTTTGATCATACATTCAATAGTTTGATTCATTGTTGCCTCAGGAAAAAATATGAGAGAAAACTATTTCCTGCAAAGGCCTTGCTCTGCCTCCTCAAAAGCACCTACCACTTGGCTGTGCAACAAATGTAAAATAATCACAATAATTTATTCACAGATATCTTTTGTGATTAACGAAAGGAGTAAAGACAGCTGTTAAAATCATTTTGGCAAAGTAATTGGATTTGAACTTCAGCTTAAATATGAGAGTCCTGATAGTTATTCCCTAGTGAATAGCATTAGCATTCTAAAATAATCTGGAGTAAAAATGACTTCTATACTTTGTAATGCAAAAAAAATGCTAATTTTCAGCTTGTGGGTTGACTGTTTCTATTTCTTCTCAAAACACTTCCCAATTTTCCTCTGTCATCCAGGACAGCACCACAAAATCCAATGTGTTTCAGTCTGCTTGAAAGTGACAAATTGCCTCAGCTGTGGCTTGGAGATCTTGGTCAATTTCCCATTGGTGGGAAAAATTCAGGTGAGACCCCCCAGGGGCATCGTGGCATTTAGCTTTCTCAGAGTGCTTGAATTTGGGGGCTCTTATTTCAAAGAGGGCACAGATTTGGCCTGGAAGGCAGAAGGACCTGGGTTCTAATCCCAGCTCTGCCACTTGTCTGCTCTGTGACCTTAGGCAAGTCACTTAACTTCTCTGTGCCTCAGTAAACCTCATCTGCAAAATAATAAGACTTTGAGCCCCATGTGGGACAGGGACTGCATCCAACCTGATTAGCTTGTATCTACCCCAGAATTTAGTACAGTGCCTGTCACGCAGTAAATGCTTAAACAAATACCGTAAAAAAATGATTTCCTTTACCTAGACAACCCTTTTCAAAAGTCATTTCTTTCTCTGTGTAGCAATATATTTCTCAAATTTGCATGCCAGGTTTTTTTCCAAGGAACTCAAGGTACTGACCACAGAACTTTAAGCATGGAGGGTCAAACATCATGAAATGAAAACTAAGGGAAACAGGAAAGAAGAGAGGAAGACAGAGTTTGGGGATAAGGGTGTGTTCTGAATTCAGGTATTGCAAGTAACAGCACTATCACCTACCAAGGCTGATGGGAATTTCATGTCATTATTTTACCTCTAAGACTATGACTAATAACTTTCAGGGATGCCCTGAGGATTTCCCCAGTCCCTGTTTTCAAGTCTTTCACACTGTGCCATTTTTGTCTCTCCTCTCCATTTTTTTAATGGTATTCAAGTGCTTACTGTGTGCCAGGCACTGTACTAGGCACTGGGATAGACACAAGCTGATCAGGTTGGACACAGCCCATGTCCCACATGAGACTTCCTGTCTTAATCCCCATTTTATAGATGAGGCAACTGAGGCACAGAGAAGTTAAGAGACTTATCTCACAGCAGAGAAGTGACAGAGCTGGGTTTAGAACCCAGGTCCTTCTGACTCCCAGGCCAGTGCTCTATCCATCCATTCAACCACACTGCTTCTCATTTAACACATGGAGGGAGGCACACAAAATCACATGGAGACTTGGTTCCTGCATCCAACATGAAATTGTGAGCTCATTGTTGGGTAGGGACCGTCTCTATATGTTGCCGATTTGTACTTCCCAAGTACTTAGAACAGTGCTCTGCACACAGTAAGTGCTCAATAAATATGATTGAATGAACGAATTGCTTTTTGCAACCTTTCCCACAGATAGGGAAGGGAAGGAGAGGCCCCAGGGCATTCCTCATGAATTTTATCAGTGGCCTAGATTTCTCCAGGCTAAATGGTTCAGTGAATTGAGGGGATGAGATGTCACCTCTACCACTGACAACATAAACTCATGTGTGATAGCAAAAGGCTTTCTGGGTCCTATCAGTGTAGCAGGCACCATTGAAAACAAACCATTTAATTCCTTGGTGACTCAGTTTACTCACTTTGAGGAATGAGATTTCTGACACCTGCCTCAGGGGTGTTGATACAAAAAGCTTAAAAGCACATTGAAAGCTTAAATAAGAGGTGTTATCTGTTTATTTATTCATGTCTTTAATTTTAACACTGGAGCCTGGGTGAGATTTGCACCTGGATTTAATAATAATAATAATGTTGGTATTTGTTAAGCGCTTACTATGTGCCAACCACTGTTCTAAGCACTGGTAATCAGGTTATCCCCCATGGGGCTCACAGTCTGTGAGCCCCAGTCTTCATCCCCATTTTACAGATGAGGGAAGTGAGGCCCAGAGAAGTTAAGTGACTTGCCCAAGGTCACACAGCTGACAAGTGGTGGAACCAGGATTAGAAACTATGACCTCTGGCTCCCCAGCCCATGCTCTTTCCACTGAGCCAAGCTGCTTCGTAAGGATTTGTTCTTTTTACTCACGCTTTCCTCAGCCCCTCAGCACTTAAGTACATACCCATAAATTATTTATTTTTATATTCACTCTCTCTATATATTGTACTTATATTGTACTCTCGTTATATACATATATTATATTCACTCTAAGACAGGCTTAGCAGTATATATGTCCTAACATATGCTGCATTTCTAGTTCCTCCTTCATCCTAAATCTCAGTCAATCGGTGGCATTTATTGAGCACTGACTGTGTGCAGGGCACTGCACTACGCTCTCAATACTAAGGAAGCAGGGAAAAAATAGGTCAGGGTCTGGGTGATGTGACTGATTTAGGGAAAGAATTCTGACCCAGGTTCTGCAAAAACATTTCCCTCAGAATATGTCTGGTAGTTATTTGAAATTTGCTCATGTCATCCTTATGGTCACTTTTTGAGGGGAAACGTGGATTTGCCTTGCCCTTTTATATTGTGAGTGGAAATTTGGCAACAGTGCACTGGTAGAACTCATGGTTTTTCTGTAACACAGTGTCACCAGGGCATCCTATCCTTCAGAGAACTTTTGAAGATCAGCTTGACTCCTCCCTGCTTCCCTTCCAAACCTCCCAGAAATCCACCCCAATTAATCCTCACCTTCTTGGGCCTGGGAGTCAGAGAACCTGGGTTCTAATGTCACCTCTGCCACTTGCCTGCTGCATGTCCTTGCCAGTCCTCCGTTCCTTCATCCGTAAAACAGGGATTCAATACCTGTTTTTCCTCCTATTTAAAATGTGAGTCTCATGGGAGACCTAATGATTTTATAGCTACCACAGTGCTTAGTACATTCATTCCTTGGCACATAATAAGCGCTTACCGAAGATCACAGTTAATTACGATTCCTGGTCATGTATTATCACTTGTGGGTGGATTCTGTTTCTTCAGTTTACTTATTTATTTCCTACTTTTGTTTGGGCCAATGGTATCAATTATTGGACTCTTTTTTTCCCCTCATGATATATGTTCAATTTGTGCCTGCCCATCCCAAACTCTTATATGGTCAACTGCTTGGGAGAAGGAACTGTCTTGTCCCAAGCAGTTGGTAGAGTGCTCTGCACATAAGTATTGATGACGATGATGAAAGTGGAAGTTGGACTAAAAGAGGGACTGAATATGTAAAGCAAATGGAACATTTAGCTAGAGGAGGGTAGTCCCTCTTCTAAACTATCAGAGAATTTGGGCCTGTGTTGTGAGTTTAGTAAGCATAATGTCAAGCTGGTACCTAAAAGTGATGTTATTTCCACCTGAATCTTTTTGGTAGAAATATCCCTTTAAAGCCGCGGTTCCTTTCAGGGAAAATCTGCTCTAAAACATCTCACTAGCATTTACCAGGGCTGCAGGGCGTGGGAATCGTTCAGATTCTTTACATTTTGTTTTTCCAATTGCTCTCTAGCTCTCTGGGTGGAGATGCAATCACAGGGCCTAGGAATCTAGTGCTAGAGAGAGCGCACTCTGTGAGTCAGAACAATTTGCAGTGTTCACACACACTGTATGTCTGGCTTGGGATTTCCTAGAAGACAGGAGATACCTTCATAGCAGAACAAATGCCCAAAGTTAGCCTGAAATCTGCAGACTTGGTTACAACCAATGCTGAAATGAGCTGTGGGGAGGGGATGGGGAAAAAGAAGAAAGAGAAGAAAATGTCTCCCCCCTCTAGACTGTAAGCTCATGTGGACAGGGAATGTGTCTGTTTATTGTTGTAGTGTATTCATTAATTTGTTCATTCATTCGTATTTATTAAGCGCTTACTGTGTGCAGAGCACCGTACTAAGTGCTTGGGAAAGTACAATACAACAGTAAACACTGACAGTCCCTGCCCCCACCGAGCTCACAGTCTAGAGAAGGGCAGACAGACATCAATACAAATAAATACAATTACAGATATATACATTATTGTACTCTCCCAAGTGCTTAGTACAGTGCTCTGCACACAGTAAGCACTCAAGAAGTAGAATTGACTGAAAATACAGTTCCAAGTGATCACCATGGATGGATCAGTCAAAAGTCAATGGTATTTATTGAGCGCTTACTGTGTACAGAGCACTGTACTAAGCACTTGGGGGAGTACAATATAACAGAGACAGTAGTCACATTCCCTGACCATAAGGAGCTTAACAATCTAGAGAGGGAGACAGTTTCTTCTCTTTCTCCTTCTTCCCCATCTCCTCCCCAAAGTTCATTTCGGCACTGATTTTCAAAGGAGCCAGCAGACACAAGATGAGCTTCTCCCCGCCTACCGCCTTCCTCTGTTCTCTGCTCCAGCCAGGTAGGAGTTGTGTGCAGGGGTCTTTGCCTGCCCCCGACTTATCTTCTTTGTCTAAATGGTGTGCTACCATGAGGAGACTGGATTCGTTAATCCTGGAAGCTAAATCTTTAGTCTTACCCAAATCCCATACAGCCCCTTCTCCCACCCGCAAACAGTGGCCAGACCCAAGCTTGTGCAGTCACTTCACGTCCTCTGTGCCTCAGTTACCTCATCTGTTCTGACAATTTTGACACCTGTCTACACATTTTGTTGTCTGTCTCCCCCTTCTAGACTGTGAGCCCGTTGTTGGGTAGGGACCATCTCTATGTGTTGCCGACTTGTACTTCCCAAACGCTTAGTCCTGTGCTCTGCACACAGTAAGCGCTCAATAAATACGATTGAATGAATGAATGAATCTGTAAAATGGGGATTTAAGACTGTGAGCCCCGCATGGGACAGGGACTGTGTCCAACCCGATTTACTTGTAGCCACCCTAGCGCCGAAGTACAGTGGCTGGCGCATAGTAAGTGCTTAACAAATACCATTATGATTATTATTCTTATATGAAAACAGTTGAAGTTTGTGTGGGAAATCTCTCAGCATTCTGGGTTGTTTTAAAGTGTGGATCCACTCCTCTAGCATTTCCAATGCCACATCACTCTACGGAATTGTTCCATTAGCTGTCTACCCCTAATCATGAAATTTGCATGCTGAAAGCACTTAGCTCATCTAGAAAGGGACTCGAAGGGATAGAATGAGCACTTAGCGGGTTAGGCAATCAAAAGTTAAAAGAATTATTTTCAGTTGCACTAGGTGGGTTTGAGGGCACTTCTGAAAATCATTTGAATTTTCGCCCACGGACTGGGATGGCCCACGCTAGGACCGTGTGCTTGGCTTTGCCCTTGGTTGCGGCCCGAGCTGGTGAAATCAGAATTCTAGTAACAGGAGTGGCGGAAGTGGTGGGCGGATGGAAGGGAATACATAGGCAGAACCCTATTTCCAACAGCCTGGGGCAGGGTCGCCATGGACCCCTATTTGAATACTTCAGCTGAATTGGATGGCAGCTCCTGAGAGGTTTTCTGGGTTCACCTACTTTTCTTTGTTAACTTTACCCACGACATAGGTCATTTCCACGCGGAGCAAACTTACTGAAAGTTAAATAAAGGTCGTGGATCCTTCCAGTGATAGTAAGGTGCTGATGATTTGTGCCTGTTAGGGGTTTTTGGTCACCATTCAGCACATTGGGGCAGAGAATTATTAGGTGGAAGTGGAAATTATTTGCCATGGAACGGTGTCTTTGTGAAGAACTTTGTGGGGAAGCAGTGTGGCTTAGTGGAAAGAGCATGGCCCTGGGTTCTAATTGGGGCTCCTCCACTTGTCTGCTGTGTGACCTCGGGCAAATCACTTAACTTCTCTGTGCCTCAATTTCCTCACCTGTAAAATGGGAATTTGATACCTGTTCTCCCTCCTACTTAGACTGTGGGCCCCATGTGGGACAGGGACTGTGTCCAACCAGCTTAACTTGTATCTACCCAGTGCTTAGAACAGTGCTTGGCACATAGCGCTTAACAAGTAATAACCATAATTATTACTTCTTCAAAGCCTACCCACCACTCACAAGCTGTATGTTCCTTGGTCCCCTTAAAGAACCACTCCTTTGCTCTGAGGTACTCAAAATGATAGTTGGCATGTGTGTTCACATAAAGTTACCAAGGGTCATTTGGGAGGCAGGCCCTTTGGTGAGTTGTTCTTAAGCCATGGATCTTTTCTTCACTAATGTTCATCTCTAAACTCTGTGGCTTTCCCCCTACCTGTAATTTATTTTAGTGTCTGGCTCCCCTGCTTGATTGTAAGCTCCTACAGTGCAGTATTGTGTCAACTAACTCCATTGCACTTTCCCAAACATTTAGTACAGTGCTCTGCACAGAGTAACTGCTCAATACAATTGATTATTATTAGAATTATTAATAATAATATCAATAATATTATTTATTAACAATAATAATGATGACGATGATGATGATGATAACAATAATGGTTGTGGTATTTGTACAGTGCTTACTATGTGCCAAGCACTGTACTAAACACTGGAGTACATACGAGATATTCAGGCTAAACGGAATCCCTGTCCCACATAGGAGTCACAGTCTAAGGGGGAAGGAGAACAGGTATTTAACTCCCATTTTATAGATGAGGAAACTGAGGCACAGAGAAGACAAGTGGCTTGCTCAAGGTCATACAGCAGGCAAGTGGCAGAGTCGGAATAATAATAATAATAATAATCATAATTATGGTATTTGTTAAGCTCTTACTCTGTGCCAAGCACTGCCCTAAGCGCTGGGGGAGATACGAGTTTATCAGGTTGTCCCACTTGGGGCTCACAGACTTAATCCCCATTTTACAGATGAGGTAACTGAGGCACAGAGAAGTGAAGTGACTTGCCCAAAGTCACACAGCTGACAAGTGGTTGAGCCAGGATTAGAACTCAGGTCCTTTTGACTCCCAGGTCCATGCTCTATCACCTCTGACTCCTAAGCCAGTGCTCTTTCCACTAAACCACGCTGCTTCTCCATTAGATTAGATTAGGGACTAGAACCTAGGTCTCCTGATTCCCAGGAATGAATTGATTGGTACATACATTTGAGCTCTGAGGATTTGGAATGTAAATATGTTTCTATTGAAGAAGTCCTATTTAAAAATGTAGGTACTTTCCTTGTGCTGACATGCCCTAAGAGTTCCTAATTGGGAATGTTCTATATCTATGGGGATTTCATAACTGCAAATGAGTAGTTTGCTGCCCATAATTCATCCTGCTCCCTTTCAACACGGAGACACTGGTCTCGGCTTTATGTGGGTAAAGTGGCCAAAGAAGCTTTGTTTCCCCCAAGAGAGTAAAAGAAAGAGACGTGATTCCGTGGTATAATATGAAAACAGTCACAAGTGGATTCTACCCAGGAGACAGAAACAACAGGCAAGCATCATGTCTTAAAGCAACTCCAGGGAGTGTATCTCTGTTGAGATGAAAGCGGCAGGATCGCTCCACTCTGATTTAGTCTTTGACAGACTGATATTTATGACAGGGGTGGCGAGGGACTAAATGTTTGATTGGGAATCAATCAATCAGTCAATCGTATTTATTGAGCGCTTACTGTGTGCAGAGCACTGTACTAAGCGCTTGGGAAGTACAAGTTGGCAACATATAGAGACAGTCCCTACCCAACAGTGGGCTCACAGTCTAGAAGGGGGAGACAGAGAACAAAACCAAACATATTAACAAAATAAAATAAATAGAATAGATATGTACAAGTAAAATAAATAAATAGAGTAATAAATATGTACAAACATATATACATATATACAGGTGCTGTGGGGAAGGGAAGGAGGTAAGACGGGGGGATGGAGAGGGGGACGAGGGGGAGAGGAAGGAAGGGGCTCAGTCTGGGAAGGCCTCCTGGAGGAGGTGAGCTCTCAGTAGGGCCTTGAAGGGAGTAGGAGAGCTAGCTTGGCGGATAGGCAGAGGGAGGGCATTCCAGGCCAGGGGGATGACGTGGGCCGGGGGTCGACGGCGGGACAGGCGAGAACGAGGCACGGTGAGGAGATGAGCGGCAGAGGAGCGGAGGGTGCGGGTTGGGCTGTAGAAGGAGAGAAGGGAGGTGAGGTAGGAGGGGGCGAGGTGATGGAGAGCCTTGAAGCCGAGGGTGAGGAGTTTCTGCCTGATGCGCAGATTGATTGGAAGCCACTGGAGATTTTTGAGGAGGGGAGTAACATGCCCAGAGCATTTCTGGACAAAGATAATCTGGGCAGCAGCATGAAGTATGGATTGAAGTGGGGAGAGACACGAGGATGAGAGATCAGAGAGAAGGCTGATGCAGTAGTCCAGACGGGATAGGATGAAAGCTTGAACGAGCAGGGTAGCGTTTTGGATGGAGAGGAAAGGGCAGATCTTGGCAATGTTGTGGAGCTGAGACTGGCAGGTTTTGGTGACGGCTTGGATGTGAGGGTTGAATGAGAGAGCGGAGTCGAGGATGACACCAAGGTTGCGGGCTTGTGAAACGGGAAGGATGGTAGTGCCGTGAACAGTGATGGGAAAGTCAGGGAGAGGGCAGGGTTTGGGAGGGAAGACAAGGAGTTCAGTCTTGGACATGTTGAGTTTTAGGTGGTGGGCAGACATCCAGACGGAGATGCCCTGAAGGCAGGAGGAGATGCGAGCCTGGAGGGAGGGGGAGAGAGCAGGGGCAGAGATGTAGATCTGGGTGTCATCAGCGTAGAGATGATAGTTGAAGCCGTGGGAGTGAATGAGGTCACCAAGGGAGTGAGTGTAGATCGAGAACAGAAGGGGACCAAGAACTGAACCTTGGGGAACCCCCACAGTAAGGGGATGGGAGGGGGAGGAGGAGCCTGCAAAAGAGACTGAGAATGAACGACCGGAGAGATAAGAGGAGAACCAGGAGAGGACGGAGTCTGTGAAGCCAAGGTTGGATAGCGTGTTGAGGAGAAGGGGGTGGTCCACAATGTCAAAGGCAGCTGAGAGGTCGAGGAGGATTAGGATAGAGTATGAGCCGTTGGATTTGGCAAGCAGGAGGTCATTGGTGACCTTTGAGAGGGCAGTTTCCGTGGAATGTAGGGGACGGAAGCCAGACTGGAGGGGGTCGAGGAGAGAGTTGGTGTTGAGGAATTCGAGGCAGCGTGTGTAGACAACTTGTTCAAGGAGTTTGGAAAGGAATGGTAGGAGGGATATGGGGCGATAACTAGAAGGTGAGGTGGGGTCAAGAGAGGGTTTTTTTAGGATGGGAGAGACATGGACATGTTTGAAGGCAGAGGGGAAGGAACCAGTGGAGAGTGAGCGGTTGAAGATGGAAGTTAAGGAGGGGAGAAGGGATGGAGCGAGAGATTTCATGAGATGAGAGGGAATGGGGTCGGAAGCACAAGTGGCCAGAGTAGCACTTGAGAGGAGGGAGGAGAGCTTCTCTGAGGATACTGCTGGGAACGATGGGAGAGTAGCACAGAGTGTTGAGACCCGGGAGGTTGGAGAAGGGGGGGGAAGTGACTTTGGGGAGGTTGGACCTGATGGATTTAATTTTGTTAATGAAGTAGGAGGCCAGATCATTGGGGGTGAGGGAAGGAGGAGGGGGAGGAACCGGGGGCCTGAGAAGGGAGTTGAATGTACGGAAGAGCTGACAGGGATGATGGGCATGGGTGTCAATAAGGGAGGAGAAATAGTTTTGTCTGGCAGAGGAGAGGGCTGAGTTAAGGCAGGAAAGGATAAACCCGAAGTGAACGAGGTTGGCATGGTGTTTAGACTTTTGCCAGCACCGTTCGGCAGCTCGAGCATAAGAGCGAAGGAGGCGGACAGTGGCAGTGGGAAGTATATAATGTCTAAAAGGTTCCATTTGCCAGTAGAAAGGAAAAGAGATCCAGGGGAGCTTACCAAGCTGAAATGAAGAAAAATTGAAATTGAGACACCTCAAGGTAATTAACGGGGACAAATTTGGTAACTGTCAGGTGCTTTCCCTCTGATGAGTATCGCAGCATGGAAAGAAGAAATGGAATTCTGATCACTCTCTCTGATGATGGTGGAAGGTGGGTGGCAGCAATGGGAGGGACTTTTGTGGGCATTGGTGTGGCCCAGAGCTACTGTGAGGGAAACTAAGGATGTAAGGACCACTGCATCCTTGAACAGCTTTTCCAACAATACATAAGATCAAACAGAAACTCCAGACCATGGGCTTTGAAGTACTCACTCACTTTGCAACTCCTATCATAACTTGCTGATCTATTACAATCCAGCAGGCTCACATCGCTCCTTTAAGGCCAACTTATTCACTGTACCACGTCTATTTTGCCTCGGACCCCTTACCCTGGTCCTGCCCTTGCCTGAGAAGCCCTTCCTCTTCATAGCCGATAGATGATCACACTTCCCACCTTCAAAGCCTTATTAAAATTGCACCTCCACCAAGAGGCCTTCCGTGATTGAGCTCTCATTTTCCCTTCTCTCTCTCCCATTTGTGTCACCATTGCAATTGGATTTGTATGCTTGATTAAACCCACTGTCAGCTACACAGCACTTTTGTACATATCTATAATTTATTTAAAGCTGTCTCCCCTTCTAGACTGTGAGTTCCTTGTGGTCAGCGAATGTGTCTACCAATTCTGTTGCATTGTACTCTCCCAAGCGTTTAGTACAATGCTCTTCACGCAGTAAGTGCTCAATAAATACGATTGATTGCTTGACCAATTGATACGCCAGCCCTCCTCTTCCTTTCAGCCCTCAGTGTTTTTATAAGTATCTTACATTAGGCAGTAGGTACCTCTACACTGTAAACTCTTTGTGGGCAGGGAGCATGTCTACAATCTCTGTTGAACTGAACTCTTCCAATTGCTTAGTACAGTGCTCAGCACACAGTAAGCATCTAAATACCACTGGCTAATTGATTAGCCAGGTAGAAGAATCTTTCTTTCTTTCTTGCCTGTCTAGTAGAAATCATTCCCATTTCAATCCCAGTTCACTCTCATTTTTCTTCCATTCCAGGGGTGTCCATGAATGTGGGTGTCTCTGTAAACCTGCTGTGTGACCTGTATTTTTCTGGGGTGGGAGTTCTTGCATGCATCTTTCATATTCTTCAGTTGTCTCTTGGAACTGTTCCGTGGGATCGGAACATTTGTTTTACTTGTGAATTTTGAGCTCCTTAACGACTCAAAAGACCCTATTGTCTGCGTCCTCTGTAACTTCCCTATAGGGCTGAATACAGTACTCTGTGAACAAATGGAAGGATTTCAGTAAATACTCACCAACCTATCTGCCTGGGTTTCTGGCAAGGCTGGCTATCAACCTGGTGTCAGAAGATGGTGAAGGGAGAAAGGGCAAGCAAAATCCTCCAGAAAGGGCCAAATGTGTCCAGAATATGGACATTCCAATAGCTAAAAAAGAAAGCTCCCTAAAATCCTGGATTTGATCTCATTCCAACCTCAAGGTCAGGTGGGTAACCCAAGGAAGAGATAGCTTTGACTATCAGGAGTTTTCCAGGTCTGCATTTTGAGGTTTTTTAAAAAAATTTGTGGTATTTGTTAAGCACTTACTATGTGCCAGGCACTGTACTAAGCATTGTGGTAGATACAAGATAATTGGGTTGGACACAGTCCCTGTACCACACATAGGGGTCTCAGTCTTAATCCCTGTTTTACAGATGATGTAACAGGCATAGAGCAGTTGTGACTTGCCCAAAGTCACACAGCAGGCAAGTGGCAGAGATGGGATTAGAACCCAGGTCCTCTGACTCTAATGCCTGTGCTCTTTCCACTAGGCCACAACTGCTTCTTTAAATTCAATTGTCGTTCTTTTTTCCTAGATCCTTAGAGTTAACTTGGTTCCTTGACACACCTAATTTGGGCAAATCCACTTTGCCCTCAGAATGGATTTTGCTTATTCTAGCTCACCACAGCAATTGGTCAACTAACTCTGATTGGGAGATATTTTCAGTGTTTTTGTCCTTCAGTGAATTGGCAAAACATTAAAAAGTGTCAGTTCTGTCAGAGCTCTGGAAACCCAGTAGCAGCAGGGGAAGGTAAGAGAAACTGCAATTTCTCTTTGGACATTCTGCTCCACTCCACAATGACATAATTCAGCTCGGTGAAAACTTGGGTCTCTGATGGGTGTGTGTGTGTGTGGCTGTTGTCCTTCAGTCTACCTTTTCCTGTCTCCATCTTTGACACATCTTGTCTCAATCTTCTCCAGTTTGGTGATTTGTTGGGGGAAAGAAAACCACACTCAACACACCTGTCCATACCTACCTCTATGCCCTACAAGCATACCCACCAACATCCACCCATTTAAGCATGCTCACCTCAAACTCAAGTCTTCCAAATACACTTTCACACCACAACCTTGCCACATACATACAAACACACACACCACCTCCCCACACCCTCCATGCACAAAGAAAACATTCATCTGCAGGAACACAGTCATGCTTACATTCTCTTAGTGACAGTGACCTTAAGTAGTAGTGATTGTGATAGTATTTATTGAACCCATACATATTGCAGTCAATTATGCTAAGTGGGTGGGAATGACAACCCCAAGACACATTCTTACCCATAAGCTCATTGTGGGCAAGTAAAGTGTCCACCAATTCTACTGCACTCAATTTTCTCCTCAGAAATCTCCAGTGGCTACCAATTAACCTACGCATCAGGCAGAAACTCCTCACCCTCGGCTTCAAGGCTCTCCATCACCTCGCCCCCTCCTACCTCTCCTCCCTTCTCTCCTTCTACAGCCCAGCCCGCACCCTCCGCTCCTCTGCCGCTAATCTCCTCACTGTGCCTCGTTCTCGCCTGTCCCGCCGTCAACCCCTGGCCCATGTCATCCCCCTGGCCTGGAATGCCCTCCCTCCCCACATCCGCCAAGCTAGCTCTCTTCCTCCCTTCAAGGCCCTACTGAGAGCTCACCTCCACAAGGAGGCCTTCCCAGACTGAGCCCCCTCCTTCCTCTCCCCCTCCTCCCCCTCTCCATTCCCCCACCTTACCTCCTTCCCTTCCCCACAGCACCTGTATATATGTATATATGTTTACACGTATTTATTACTCTATTTTACTTGTACATATTTATTCTATTTATTTTATTTTGTTAATATGTTTTGTTTTGTTCTCTGTCTCCTTCTAGACTATGAGCCCAATGTTGGGTAGGGACCATCTCTATATGTTGCCAACTTGTACTTCCCAAGTGCTTAGTACAGTGCTCTGCACACAGTAAGCACTCAATAAATACGATTGATTGATCGATTGATTTTCTCAAGTACTTCGCACAGTGCTCTGCCCACAGTAAGTGTTCAATAAATACCATTGGTTGATTGATTGTTTGATAAGAAGCTTACACACTAACAGGGAGGCAGACAGAAAGTTAAGACACCCACAAGGACTCAGAAATTAACTCAAGAACACATGGAAAAACACATACCCTCAAAACACACAAACATCCTAGGCCAAATTCAGAGTGAGTAGTCCAGGACTAGAACGCCAGAGAAAGACAACAACAAAGAAAAAAGACATGAGAAGAAATTGGAAACCAGAACTGGGGAAAGAATGAGAAATTCACTGAGTATATAGCTTGGGAAAAGCTGGGTATTTCTGCTAGTAGATGTAAATTTCTTTCGTACCCAAAAGTCTTGTGAAGCTGCCATTCTGAGGATATAGCTTCTACATTGATTCCTTAGCATGTGGCATTTCCATTTGTTATTCCCAGCCTTTTATATCTATTCGAGAGAAAGTATCCAAAGTGCTCTTAAAGTTACTCCATTGTGTAGTTGGTGTGACAATTCCAAGAATGCAATGAAAGGTCAAAGCAGAGAGTATTCATTCTTTCCTCAGCAATTGAACAATTCACATAGGAAGAAGCACTGTAGTCAAGTGTCTGAGTGCAGGTCCTTTCTACTTCTTTATCTACACAATTCTGGGTTTGAATTTTGGAGTTATGACTGCCATCCATACAATGTTCTAGAAGGAATCCTTGACGAATACATTCTGCATCTCATTGTCCATGAAAATATCTTTGCTCTCTTAATGAGCTCTCAGTCTTTTGTTTTAACACTTGTCTCTGATTTTCTATTCTTTCCTCTGTATTCCTACTGTTCCTCCTCTTCTCATTAACTATTCTTTGGCTGTGTACGCACTGCAGTCTTTCTCCAGTGGTATGGGCTGTTGAGGAATTGGCATCAGTAACCCCAACCCCATTCTGACTTAGTTGCGACAGTTATGTATTTGTGTGACACTTTGTATACTGTGGCTTAATTTAATTTAGACCTCTAGACTGTGAACATTTTTTTATGGTATTTGTTAAGTGCTTACTATGTCTCAGGCACAGTTCTAAGCATTGGGGTAGATACAAGGTAATTGGGTTGAACACAGTCCCTGTTCCACCCACATGGGGTTCACAGTCTTAATCCCCATTTTCCAGATGAGATAACTGAGGCCCAGAGAAGTGAAGTGACTTGCCCAAGGTCACCCAGCAGACAAGTGGTGGAGCTGGGATTAGAACCCAACTCCTCATGGGCAGGGATCTTGTCTACCAACTCCATTGTATTGTACTCTCCTAAGCACTCAATGCTGTGCTCTGTACATAGTAAGTGCTCAATAAATACCATTGATTAATTAGTGTCTTTCTTCCCTGCTAGACTGTTAGCTTCTTGAGGACAGGGTTCATGTCTACCAACTTTATTGTACTCTCCTAAGCGCTTCTTACAGTGCTCAGCACACTGTAGACCGTACGCTCCTTGAGAGCAGGAATCATGTGTACTAACTCTATTGTATTCTCCCAAGCACTCATTACAGTGCACTGCACAGAGTAGACTGTAAACTCCTTGAGAAGAAAGATCATGTCTACTAACTCTATTGCACTCTCCCAAGAGCTTACTTAATAAGGTCTCAGCAGAGAGTAAACACTCGGTAAATACTATTTGTTGATGGTTGCATTATTTCTTGAAGTAGCCCTAAACCTCATCTGCTGTTCCAGCTACTCTTGGAGAGCAGGCCCTTCAGCATACACAAAATTTATCAGTCAGTGCCTAAACATTCCTCCAGAGCTAAAACCCAAACTAGAGTTCTGCCAAACTAAATCGACCACTCTGGAGGTTCCATTCTCCAGAATGTTATCCTACCTTTGGAAGCAACCGCATCACTTACCCTTGAGACATTTTGTTTATTCATTTATTCTTTCATTCAGTCGTGCCTAGTGAGAGCTTACTGTGTGCAGAACATTGTACTAAGCACTTGGGAGAATACAATTCAACAATAAGTGGACACATTTTAGGTGACTCTCTCCTGAAGGGAGCTGATTGTTGGGCAGCCATAGAGACCAAGAAAGTTGTCCATGACCTCCCTCTAGACTTGAGGGGGAGAGCAGGGCCCATGGAATGCAGAGCCTAGGGCTATTCCCCTGATTTTTCCTACCCTAGCAAGAGCTCTGAACGCACACACACACACACACACACACACACACACACACACACACTCCCCCCCCCCCCCCCCCCCGCCAACAAGTATTTTGGCTGTGGATTTCCTGGCATGCTGTAAGGTGAATATCTGAGCCACTTTATAGGTGATCGCAAGCCAGCTAGCTTGGTGGGGGGTTTCGATTGGAAAAATATGCTCTTTACCATGAAAAGTTTTAATTTTATAGTTTTAAACTCATACATCGTCTCCCTGGCTAGGGGCTACTTTATTCCTCTGACGTAGATGAGTGAGGATCCTTTGGAACATAAATATATGCAATAAGCCAATAACTCTGCCTGCCTTTCGGCTGCTCCTAGAGGGTATCTCCGTTCTGGCAAACAGAAGGGTAATGGGAATTAGAAGGAGGGGAAAAACAGCAATAAAAATATAAATCAAAAAAAGAAGGAAATCCATTTGGTCCTTGGCAGCAGAGACACTGTTCAGCTAATCCATGCTGAGTGCAATCCAATACTCCTTTATATAATCCTGTGCTTGTGGAAGAAAATTAAAGTTTAATGCAATAACGGCTGACACAAATCACTTTTGTTGCCCAGAAGCAGATTAAAGAATAGTTAAAATCACACAAATCTAATTTCTTTTTTTTTTTTGCTTTATTCTGTAACATCTTGATTCTTTAATCCATAGCATCAGTTTCTGATTATTAAACATATATTATCAACATAAGCGAGATTGGGGAAAAAACAGTGACAGCCAGGAAATGATTTGTGCTCAAATGGTACATGTTAAAGCTCTTTCAGATTCCATAAATTTTTCATAGGTTCCTATAGGTCCTTGCCTTTAATCAATCCGTGTCAAGGGGACTTTAAAAATAAGCATAAAGCAATGGAATGCTATCAATCATAATTGGAGCTGTTAGGGTCTATTGTATCCCACCAAGCTATCGTGTGTGTGTGTGTGTGTGTGTGTGTGTGTGTGTGTGTGTTTCTCTTCTACATTGGAGTTCTGCCAGCAATGGGACAGCGTAAGACCTTTTTATTAAAGATGCAACGTGGATACTGGGAAATGTTGCCGAGGTTATCCTCTCTTCGTGAAACCTCTGCTCTTTGTGGAAACTGCTGCTTCTCTCCTCAACAGCTAGCCAAAGACCATGAAAGGATTGTTACCAGTGCACCACTGACCTTTCTGTTTTTTGGTTTGACCCTCCTAGACTAACCTCATCTGGCTCTGCCTTAAGCTCTCCCTTGCCCTCCACCAAAAAAACAAACAAACAATAAAACCCTGTGCATCACCTTAAAGGAATGACATTTTAAACTGGTTTCTCAATGGCCACAGGCCTCAGTAAATGGAGAGGAAGAGAGGTATCAGCCAAAGCCCATACTGGCCTGAAGTCAACCGGCTGTGCAATTGCCTAGGTTCCCAGAGCTCCCCTCAACCCTCCCAGGAAGTTTTCATGGTGCCAATGTGACATCATCCATACTCCATTTCATGGGCATTTGGTGGTTGACATGCACGCCACTCTTAAACCCTAAAATGTCTGAGGGGAGATTCTTAAAGGACAGGAGCTCGGTCTTTTCTCTGCTTTCTCTTCAGCTGCTTTCTTTCCGCCCTGCTTCAGTAGGATCATTGTTCTCCTTATGAGCACGTCATCCCAGTTCAAATTTCTTGCCAGTTAGAATGCCGAAAGGGTTTAGCAAAAGCACCGTGGCCCATTATGAGAGCGAGTTCACATATGTCACTTCATGGTCAATTGTAAAATGCTCCTGTGACTTGGAAGTATCAAATGGATGTAGGGTTCAAAAAGAGCCTGTTTCCTTTCCCTGTTCCCAGTGGGAACCCCTGTCCCAATTCCTCCTCAATTTCCCCTCTTCCCAAGACCTTGAATGAATTCACTAATAACCCCACAATCTTCGGTTTCCATTGGCGTCAATGGCCACTGGCCAATGGCCACCCTCATTAATGTTGAATAAGATTAAGACTCACAGGCATACCGAATGGGCAACATGTTCAAGACTGAACTCCTTGACTTCCCTCCCAAACCCTGCCCTCTCCCTGACTTTCCCATCTCTGTTGACGGCACTACCATCCTTCCCGTCTCACAAGCCCGCAACCTTGGTGTCATCCTCGACTCCGCTCTCTCATTCACCCCTCACATCCAAGCTGTCACCAAAACCTGCCGGTCTCAGCTCCGCAACATTGCCAAGATCTGCCCTTTCCTCTCCATCCAAACCACTACCCTGCTCGTTCAAGCTCTCATCCTATCCCGTCTGGACTACTGCATCAGCCTTCTCTCTGATCTCCCATCCTCGTGTCTCTCCCCACTTCAATCCATACTTCATGCTGCTGCCCGGATTGTCTTTGTCCAGAAACGCTCTGGGCATGTTACTCCCCTCCTCAAAAATCTCCAGTGGCTACCAATCTGCGCATCAGGCAGAAACTCCTCACCCTCGGCTTCAAGGCTCTCCATCACCTCACCCCCTCCTACCTCACCTCCCTTCTCTCCTTCTGCAGCCCACCCCGTACCCTCCGCTCCTCTGCCGCTAATCTCCTCACCGTGCCTCGTTCTCGCCTGTCCCGCCATCGACCCCCAGCCCACGTCATCCCTCGGGCCTGGAATGCCCTCCCTCTGCCCATCCGCCAAACTAGCTCTCTTCCTCCCTTCAAGGCCCTACCGAGAGCTCACCTCCTCCAGGAGGCCTTCCCAGACTGAGCCCCTTCCTTCCTCTCCCCCTCGTCCCCCTTTCCATCCCCCCCATCTTACCTCCTTCCCTTCCCCACAGCACCTGTATATATGTATATAAATTTGTACATATTTATTACTCTATTTATTTTACTTGTACATATCTATTCTATTTATTTTATTTTGTTAGTATGTTCGGTTTTGTTCTCTGTCTCCCCCTTCTAGACTGTGAGCCCACTGTTGGGTAGGGACTGTCTCTATATGTTGCCAACTTGTACTTCCCAAGTGCTTAGTACAGTGCTCTGCACACAGTAAGTGCTCAATAAATACAATTGATTGATTGATTTTGTGGGGTACTGAACTGAGGAATTTGGAAAATACATTGTGCACTAGAGGAATGGTGTGTGGGTGTGTTTTAAAGATTTCTCTGGTCAACCGCCCAAATAAACATCATCAGAGTGAAGGTGGAGATTAAATCCACCTAATGGGGAGAAGAAACCTTGGCTATTCCTACTAGTTCAGATCCGGTTTGGGTTTCTGTTTCTGTGGAGGACCCGATCTCGCTGTTATGTTTTTTTCCCGCATGGTCACAGGCCCTAGAGGAGTAAAGTGGTCTTTGTGATATGTTAAGTGCACAAGCACTGTGCCAAGCACTGGTGTAATCAATCAATCAATCAATCGTATTTATTGAGCGCTTACTATGTGCAGAGCACTGTACTAAGCGCTTGGGAAGTACAAATTGGCATCACATAGAGACAGTCCCTACCCAACAGTGGGCTCACAGTCTAAAAGGGGGAGACAGAGAACAGAACCAAACATACGTGTAAATACGATACAATCAGATTGGACACAGTCATTGTCCCACGTGGAGCTAACAGCCTAAGGGAGAGGGAGGAGAAGCATGACTTAGTGGAAAGAGCAAAGGCCTAGGAGTCAGAGGACCTGGGTTCTAATCCCAGCTCTGCTACTCCTGTGCTGTGTGACCTCGGGCAAGTCACTTCTCTGTGCCTCAGTCACCTCATCTTTAAAACGGGGATTAAGTAAGTGAACCCCATACAGGAACTGGACGATGTCCAACCTGATTATTTTGCAGCTACCCCAGCACTTACTATAGTGTCTGGCACATAATAAGTGCTTAAAAAATACGATTAAAACAAAACAAACAGACAAAAAGAAAAACAGGTGTTTAATCCCTATTTCTGATGAGGAAATTGAGACACAGAGCGGTTAAGTGAATTGCCCAAAGTAACTCAGCGGGCAAGTGGCAGAATCAGGATTAGAACCCAGGTCTTTTGACTCCCAGTCCTGTGCTCATTCCACTAAGACACAGGTCCACTTGGGTCTGTATCTTAGCTTTTCAGAAGGGGTACCCCTTCCTTGGGGTAATACTAATAAGTTGAACAACCGCCACTGTGAAACAGTTTAATATTATCAATAACAACAACAGTCATCATCATCAATCATCATCATCATTCTAGTATTTGTGTTTACTATGTACCGAACCTTGTAGTAAACACTGGGAATGTACAAGGTAATTCAGTTGATAATCAACTTAATGGGTTCCTGTCTCTCTGTTCACTATGACCCCAGGGGCTCACGATTGTGACCTTGGTATGACCTCTCCTCTTTCCTCCTCCTTCTTTCCTTCCCATCGCCCCCCAGCCCTACCTCCTTCCCCTCACCACAACACGTGTGTTATTTGTACATATTTATTATTCTATTTTATTAATGATGTGTATATAGCTATAATTCTATTTATTCTGATGGTATTGACACCTGTTTACTCATTTTGTTTTGTTGTCTGTCTTCCCCTTCTAGACTGTGAGCCCTTTGTTGGGTAGGGATCATCTCTATATGTTGCCAATTTGTACTTCCCAAGTGCTTAGTACAGTGCTCTGCACACAGTAAGTGCTCAATAAATACGACTGAATGAATGAATGAGTGAACGGTTGACTGATCCCAGAAACTGAGATCTAATTTTCAGACCCTCTCCCTTCTCTGGCTCCTCCTCTGAACAGCCCTTGACCCTTCTACCTCCCGCTTCTAGACTGTGAGCCCGTTGTTGGGTACGGATTGTCTCTGTTGCTGAATTGTACTTTCCAAGTGCTTAGTACAGTGCGCTGCACACAGTAAGTGGTCAGTAAATATGATTGAATGAATGAATGAAAATCTGCTGGCAGGTGGTTGGCTGGTTGCCTTCAGAAACACCACAGTAGCATTTTTCAAATGGAGGCGGGCTCAGATACTGATGAGTTCATTTTGATCCAGCATAGGAGCCACTAGGTCTCAGTCTAGTATAAACTATTTATGTGTTCCAACTCTATGAATAAACTCCCTTTTGCAAATGTTTCTTGGGGTTGTATATGTGTCATGATGGCTTTCTAAATCCAAGTAGCATGTAATATATATGTTGTATGTAGCCATGTATACAAACGAGAAAATTTACAGGTCTCTCATGCATTGTTTTCCCTCTCCTGAGGTACAGATTTGAATGTTCCAGACAAAACGCTTTTTACATTTCTGCCTCATCCCCTGAAACCTGATCTAAGCAGGATTTGTTGTATGAAGGCATGTTTAAATTTGTGTTCTCATGACCCTCCAACTGTGGATTAGGTAAGTAATGCTATACTTTATAATTGCAAAGATAACAATGTTGTGGGTATTTTTAATGCTTGAAATGGGTGCTAGACATCGCTATGGCATAAACAAGTGAATGGGGACACGGCAGTGCCCAAGGCTAAGAAGGTGCACAGAGAAGGTCTACTTCACAATCACAGACTGTACCCAAATCCGCCATCTTGAAATGGCTGCTTCTAGTTTTGGGGGGGATGAGAGTGTGAATGACTCAGTGCAACCCATCACCACTGCTTGAAAAACAACTTCAGCGTATAGTCCCTTTGAATTGGGGCTGTGAGGGGGAAGAAGCTTAAACAGAGATCTTATGAAAGTAGGCACCACCAATCAGCAGCACCCTGGGAGTCTGGTTAGGAAGGCACTGCTCCCCTGAAGAGGGAGGGTGACGAGAAAAGGTATTCCTAAAACCTGCCAGCCTCACTCAAGCTAGATTCTTCAGAGGTGAAACAGAGTGGCCTAGTGGAAAGAACACACGCCTCCGAGTCAGAAGACCTGGGTTCTAATCAAAGCTCTGTCATTTGTCTGCCATGTGACCTGGGGTAGGTCACTTCACTTCTCTGGGTCTCAGTTTCCTCATCTGTAAAATGGGGATTCAGTACCTGTTCTCCCTCCTACTTCGACTATGAGCCTCCTGTGGGACAGGGACGGTGTCCAACCCGATTATTTTGTATCTACCCCAGCGCTTAATGCAGTACTTGGCCCATAATAAGTACTTAAGTATCATTGTTACTATTATTATTATTATTAATAATAATTATTAGAGGTCTGTGAGGAGTGAGCCTCCACCTGGCAATGCCAATACAAAAGCAAACCATCCCTTTGGGAAATCCAGGCGGTCATGCAGTGTAGAATGAGCTCGGATGCACTTTTGCTTCTCTTCCCCTGAGCTCACCTGTGCCCACCAGTCAGGGTGAAACCAGCCACAACTCCACCCAGGAGGGCACCCAAGGGGCATGAGCAGAGCTGGCAGGGCAAGGCTGGCTCTGTCGTTGGTTCACCTGGCTCAAAAACGCAGAGGCTGGCCCTCCAGTTCAGCGGAGAGGTTGGGCCAAGGCGGCTCCTCCCCAGGGAAAGCAGAGAGGGAAAAGAGAAAGAAGTAGCAGAGCTTGATCTTTTTGTTTTGAGATGCAAACCTCTTGGTTTCCCTTTTAAGTGGAGTGTTTTTGTTCACTTGTAAAGCAATAGCTGGGAAGGAGGTCGGGGTTTTGATTTCCTCTAACCCAAGTTTTTGAACTTGCCTCTGGTCTGTCAGGATCCACAGGGCACCCCAGCAGTGCCAACCAGTGGGAGAATTCATTTCTCCTCACACCGAACAACCCTGCCTATATGTCTGTTGATCGAGGTCCCAACATATTGGCACAGATTACCCTTTTGAAGCTCAATTGATAGGTCGGAGCATGCCCTCTTCCCGGTTGCTTCTTAAATGAGACACAGCAGCACGGTTTAGCAACCTCTATTCTTTCACCGGCAAGGAAGAGAACAGAGAGAAATTACAAGTCCATAGATCTTGGGCAAACGCCATCACCAGTCTCTCTCAAATATGGGCCCTGGCTATTAAGCAATCAGATATGCTAGAGTAATGATGCACACACCTAGAGTAGGCGCATTAGGCAGGGGGCCAAAGCCGAGAGGCATCACATTATCTGGAAGTGCATTATTACCCAATGACACGTACTTTGCCATCATCCCCAAATAAATTATGACATTTAAAATTTCATTAAGCCCATAAAATATCTGAAAAGCACACACGTTTATGGTTTGTCAGAATCTGCCTCCATGGGTCCAGCAAAGTGGGGGCTCAGAAATGGAGAGGGATGAGAGAAAAGAAACAGGGTTTTTCTCTCTGCTTTGTCCACCTGTTTTTCGATCCCACAGATGTTGGAATTGGACTGGAATCCACTCATTCATTCAATCGCATTTAGTGAGCACTTACTGTGTGCAAAGCACTGTATTAAGTGCTTGGGAGAACACAATATAATAATAAACAGACACATTCCCTGCCCACGATTGGAATGAGAGGAGAGCTCCCATTTGGAACTGGGAAACAGAAGGTCCATTTTATGGGTTTTCCCCAACAAACAAACAACAAACCTCCAACAAACAAACATTTCTTCCTGGTTTTCCAGCTTCCTGGAAGCTCATTATGAGCAGGGAACATGTTTGCTAATTCTGTTGTATTGTACTCTCCCAAGTGCTTAGCACGGTGATGTGCACACACAGTAAGTGTTCAGTAAATACCATTGATTGATTGATCCTCACAGGCAAACCTTTGATTCCATGAAGTGGCCACTTGACTGAATATGAGAACAGAAGACCAGCAGTATGAAAGGTCATTCTTTCTCCTGCAGTAGCAACAGGGATGTGTGGTTGGCAGGGAGGGGGGAAAGTCTGCCTTTGTCTGAATTGGTGGTGATGATAATCAGAAATTCATTGGGCTGGTGTTTAGCTCCTTGGATCCACTTTGTCCCTGTGGTGTAATCATAATAATTGTAGAATTTGTTAGTAAGTCAGTCAGTCAATAGTATTTATTGAGCACTTACCATGTGAAGAGCACTGAACTAAGTGCTTGGGAGAGTACAACAATATAACAGACGCATCCCGTGCCCACAAGAAACTTGCAGTCTAGAGGGGGAGACAGACATTAATATAAATAAATAAATGACAGATATGTACTTAAGGGCTGTGGGGCTGGGAGGGGGAATGAATAAAGGGGGCAAGTCAGGGCAATGCAGAAGGGAGTGGGAGAAGAGGAAGTGCTATGTACCAGATACCATAATAAGCACCCTCTAGACTATGAGCCCGTCCTCTAGACTGTGAGCCCGTTGTTGGGTAGGGACCATCTCTATATGTTGCCAACTTGTACTTCCCAAGCGCTTAGTACAGTGCTCTGCACACAGTAAGCGCTCAATAAATACGATTGAATGAATGAATATAAGTAAAGAGTGTGGACCTGGGAGTCAGAGCACCAGGATTCTAATCTCAACTTTGCCTCTTGCCTGCTGAGTGTCCTTTGACAAGTCATTTAACTTTTCCATACCTCAGTTTCCTCATCTATAAAATGCTTTCCCTCCCACTTAGATTGTGAGCCCCATGTGGGACAGGGACTATGGCCTGAAATAAATAACTTACAGCAGCGACATGGGAGAGAGTCGAGGGTGGAGACTCAAGTTGACTGTGCTCAAGTACAGTACAGTACTCAAGTACAGTGCTCTGCACACAGTAAGCATGTGAGCCCACTGTTGGGTAGGGACTGTCTCTATATGTTGCCAACTTGTACTTCCAAGCGCTTAGTACAGTGCTCTGCACACAGTAAGTGCTCAATAAATACGATTGATTGATTGATTAATAAATATGATTGAATGAATGAATGACTGCTCGGAAGGAGACAATGGTAAACCACTTCAGTATTTTCACCAAGGAAACTATGAATACACTGCCAGAATGATTGCAGAAGGAAAGCAGGGTGTTCTGGGGAGATAATAATAATAATGATGATGGTGTTTATTAAGCCCTTACTATGTGCAAAGCACTGTTCTAAGCGCTGGGGAGGTTACAAGGTGATCAGGTTGTCCCATGGCGGGGCTCACAGTCTTCATCCCCGTTTTACAGATGAAGTAACTGAGGCCCTGAGAAGTGAAGTGATTTGCCCAAAGTCACACAGCTGACAATTGCCGGAGCTGGGATTTGAACCCATGACCTCTGACTCCAAAGCCCATGCTCTTTCCACTGAGCCACGCTGCTTCTCAGATGTGAGATGTGACTGTGGTGTCGCTCTGGGTCGGAGATGACTTGATAGCATAAGACAAGTACCTATCCCAGCACTTAGTAGAGTGATTGGCACATAGTAAGCACTTAACAAATACCAGAATTATTATTATTATTATTTCAGATGCAGTCCCTGTCTCATATGGTCTCACAGTCTAAGTAGGAGGGAATGTAGTGTAGTTCTGTCCTCTAAGATTCACTAGGCTGTAGAAATGGAAATGCTAACTTGTTTCCTGTGAGGTCTTCATCAATATCCTCTTCTTCACCAACAGCATAGTGTTCTAATATTTATGATGATGATGATGATGGCATTTATTAAGCGCTTACTATGTGCAAAACACTGTTCTAAGCGCTGGGGAGGTTACAAGGTGATCAGGTTGTCCCACGGGGGGGCTCACAGGCAATCCGCATTTTACAGATGAGGGAACTGAGGCGCAGAGAAGTGATGTGACTTGCTCTCACAGGTTGAAAAAAGCACCCATCTTTCACTTAAAGGGAACAGCAGTGCAGATAACAGAAAATAACCACAAATACATACGCCCAGGCTCTATGGGAAGCAGTGTGGGCTAGTGGCTAGAGCATAGGCCTGGGATTAAGACTGTGAGCCCCATGTGGGACATGGACTGCATCCAAATTGATGAGTTTATATCTACCCCAGTGCCTAGAACAGTGCTTGGCACATAGTAAGTACTTAACAAATACCATTTAAAAATAAAGATCTCTGACACAGGAAGCGGTAAAGCACCTAAATTTGGGTGCTTTAGAGAAGCAGTGGTGGGCTAGTGGAAAGAGCACGGGCAAGGGAGTCAGAAGACCTGGATTCTAATCCCACTTCCTCCACTCATCTGCATGGTGACCTTGGGCATATTACTCCACTTCTCTGCTTCTCTTAGAGAAGAAGTGTGGCTCAGTGGAAAGAGCACGGGCTTTGGAGTCAGAGGTCATGGGTTCAAATCCCAACTCCGCCACATGTCTGCTGTGTGACCTTGGGCAAGTCACTTCTCTGAGCCTCAATTACCTCATCTGTAAAATGGGGATTAAGACAGTGAGCCCCATGTGGGACAACTTGATCACCTTGTATCCCCCCAGCACTTAGAACACTGCTATGCACATAGTAGGCGCTTAACAAATGCCATCATTATTATTATTCTCTGTGTATCAGTTCCTTTTTCTATAAAATGGAGATTCAGTACCTGTGTTCTCCCTCCTACTTAGCCCCATGTGGAACGTAATTATATTCTTTCTAACCCAGCACTTAGTACAGTTCTCATCACATAGTAAGCACTTAACAAAGACCACAATTATTATTATCACTATTTGGGGGCTTGCAGAAAGTGACCTGGATTTCTCCAGCATTCAATCATTCCATCAGTCAATCAATAATATTTAAGTGTTTACACTACAGAGAACTTTACGAAGCACTTGGGAGAGTATATTAGAGTTAGTAGGTGCAATTCCTGTCCTCAAGAAGCTAATGATCTAGTGGGGGAGAAAGAAGCTAAAACAAATTATGGGTAAAGGGAAGTAACATAGTTTAAAAACATGTAAATATTAATAAATATTGAGTGCTGTGTGCAGAGAACTGTACTATTTATTAATATTATTGTTTTCATTATTATGGTATTTGTTAAGTGCTTACTATGTGCCAGGTACTGTACTAAGCACTAGGGTAGACACAGAATAATCTGGTCAGACATAGTCCAGGTCCCACAAATTAAATGGGAGGGAGAACAAGTATTTAATCCTCATTTTACAGATGAGAAAACTGAGTCACAGAGAAGTTAATTGACTTGTCCAAGGTCACAGCGGACAAGAGCCAGGATTAGAAACCAGGCCTTCTGACTCCCAGACCCAGGCTCTTTCCACTAGGCTACACTGCTTCTCCATTTGGCACTTGGCAGCAGACAATGAGATAACCAAATGTGATTTCTCCCAGCAAGACACTTCCAATACAATAGGGCAGTTCTTTTATCATAGTGCTATTTCCCAACATATTCTCCCCAGCAGCTGAAGGCATTATGAGGTTTATTAAAAGCTTATTATGTGCTAAGAATTGGTGTAGATAGAAGGTTATGAGACTGGAAACAGTCCCTGTCCCATAAGGGGTTGGTACTACTGGGACAGGAAAGAGAAAAAGAATTGTATCCCCATTTTACAGATGAGGGGATCAAGGTTCGGAGAAGTTAAGTAATTTGCCCCAGGTACTCTTTCGATTAGGTCATGCTACCAGACTTTGCTTTCATTCATTCATTCATTCATTTAATCGTATTTATTGAGCAGTTACTACATGCAGAGCACTGTACTAAGCGCTTCTGAGAGTATGAGCAGCATGGCATAGTGGATAGGGCACGAGCCTGGGAGTCAGAAGGTCAAGGGTTCTAATCCTGGCTCTGCCACTTGTCTGCTGTGTGACCTTGGGCAAGTCACTTCACTTCTCTGGGCCTCAGTGACCTCATCTGTAAAATGGGGATTGAGACTGTGAGCCCCTGGGACAGGGGACCGTGTCCAACTGGATTTGCTTGTCTCTACCCCAGAGCTTAGTACAGTGTAAGCCCTTAACAAATGCCAATGTTAATTAATTAATTAATTAATTAATTACAAAGTAACAATAAGCAGACACATTCCTTGTCCAAAAGGAGCTTACAGTCTAGAGGGTTTATTTCCGCCTGTGCTGGAAGGCTCAGAGAGGAGTGGGGGTGTGTGTATGGGGTGTGTGTGTGTTGTGTTTATGTGGGGCCGGGGGGAGGCGGGAAGGGAAGAAGTGCATTTAACTGATGGGCAGAAGTGCAGCTTTCCTGGGTCCCAGAGATCATCTGCAGTATTGTTAATCTGGAGATTATCAACTAATTAATGCATAGATACAAAGAAATGTACTAGAGGGATAAAAATATGCCCTCAAACCATAAAAGAGTTTGTCTCATTGAGAAGTGGAAATGGAAAAATCAACTGAGCTTTCACATGTCTGGGTTCCATCGGCAAGAATTCTTTCCTGTATGAGTTCACACTTTGGTGTGTGGTTTCTAATTCTGAGTTCACCTTAATTCACTCTGTGGAGTGAAATAGTGGAGACAACATGAACTTATCCGTGCAGCTTGACAAATCTACTGTTTGTTATTCCAATGCAAACACATTCATTAATGTCCTAATTACATCTAGGAGAGGAGAATGGTCAGGCTAGGTAGAGCTTTCCTCTAATGGTTATGTTTCGATGAAAGATGGACATTGGAGACTTTCTTGAATTGGAAGACTGGACCTCATTAGGAGGGGAGATGTTCTGCATATGGAATCTGAATTAAGCACATAACGAGGTGTGATTTATCAAGTAATATGGTGCTGTACCTTCATTATCCTTTCATTTTCAGTCAGTCCACTTGAACTCCTTATGCGTCCAGTAGCACTTAACCTTCCCATACAACCGTTATTAGGTATCGTGAAGAGAAGCCTTGGACTCTCTCGGTGAATGATCAACATTCGGAATAATATGAGCTCGACTGTAAAATCCTTGTGGGCAGGGAACATGTCTACCAACTCTGTTGTATTGTACTTCCCCAAGCACTTAGTACAGTAAGCATTCAATAAATATGACTGATTGATTGACTGATCCACATAAAGGAAAGCAACACCAGAAAGGTCATTTTGATCACAATGCTATTCCTCCTCCTTCTCTGATGATCTTAAAGTACAAAAGAGGAAATGAAAAAAACAAATTCACTGTCTCTGTCAAGCTGAGCCTTTAGCAATAAAGTTAGTTTCCCCCTTCATTTGAGTTCCTCTATGGGCCACACTTTGAAAGTCATCAGAGTCGGAAAGTCGAGTCATGCAAAATATCTCTAAGATGAAAAAGCCCCTTTATAATCTAGACCCTTTATTCCGAGAAACACTAAATGCAATCCGCTTTAATGAGAACGCGGGTCTAGCCAATCGCAGGCCCCGAATGTGCAAGTCTTTGACAAAATAGAAATTGGGCCCTGAAAAGGGTTATCAATTTAAAATATACAACTTGGAAAGATTTACTGCCAGCTGTATGGTAGGGCTATGGTAGGGCTATGGTAGGGTAGGGTAGTTAATCTTTGCACAGAGCAGGGTTCATCATGGTGGTCAAGACATGGATGTGTGAGATCCTTTGGATTCATTCAATCGTATTTATTGAGCACTTACTATGTGAAGAGCAGCCCTATAGTATGTTCATTCACCCATTCGTTCATTTCTTCATTCATTCATTCATTCGATTTTCTTTCAGAGAAAGAAAAAATATTATTTCCCATGGTGATATCTAAACACTGGACTGGGCCAGTTTAGGCAGAACTCCCAGAATTAAACCAGTGTTGTTTCCTTGTTCTTTATGGTATTTGTTAGGTGCTTACTATGCATCAAACATTGTTCTAAGTGCTGGGGTAGATACAGGTTGATTAGGTTGGACGCAGTCCCTGCCCCGCATGGGGCTCACAGTCTAAGTACGAAGAGAACAGGTATTGAGTCCCCATCTTATAGTTGAGGAAACTGAGGTACAGCAAGTGAAATGACTTGCCCAAGGTCACATAGCAAGCCACTGGCAGAGCTGGGATTAGAACCCAGGTCCTCTGATTCCCAGGCCTCTGATCCTTCCACTAGGCTGTGCTGCTCTCTCTACACGGTACCAAGTAGTGGCCATGAAGTGCAATATTGGGCAGTAGATGGAATACTGGGAAAAGATTTGAAGTCCCAGGGCTTTCATGTCAGAGCTGGAGAGTGTTTGTGGTGGACTGTGAGCCCATCTTCTAGACTGTGAGCCCGTTGTTGGGTAGGGACCGTCTCTATATGTTGCCAACTTGTACTTCCCAAGCCCTTAGTACAGTGCTCTGCACACAGTAAGCGCTCAATAAATATGATTGAATGAATGAATGAAACACTAGTTGTCACACCGTTGGTGCACGACAGAGGGTTCACTCGGCTCCCGCCCTCTTCTACCTCATCCCCAAGAACCCTCGACAGGCAGAGCTTCTCTTTTTTTTTTTAATGGCATTTATTAAGTGCTCACTATGTGCAAAGCACTGTTCTAAGTGCTGGGGAGGTTACAAGGTGATCAGGTTGTCCCATGGTGGGCTCACAGTTTTAATCTCCATATTCCAGATGAGGTAACTGAAGCCCAGAGAAGTTAAGTGACTTGCCCAAAGTCACACAGCTGACAATTGGCAGAGCTGGTATTTGAACCCATGACCTCTGACTCCAAAGCCCATGCTCTTTCCACTGAGCCATGCTGCTTCTCATAACCTCTTTGAAGGTTATCAGCGCTTAGAATGAGTGCCAGCACTTAGAACACTGCTTGGCACATAGTAAAGCACTTAACAAATACCATCATTATTATTATTATTATAAGCCTTCCCTGATTAAGCCCTCCTTGCCCCAATTCTTAATCAATCAATCAATCAATCATAGTTATTGAGCACTTACAGTGTTCACAACAATCAATCATTCAGTGGTATCTATTGAGCACTTACTATGTGCAGAGCATTGTACTAAGCACTTGGGAGAGTACACTATGCAGAGTCGGTAGACATGTTCACTTGCCCACAATGGGCTTACAGTCTAGAAGGGGCAAAAGACATTACTATAAATAAGGACATTATGGATATGTACAGAAGTGCTGTGGGGCTGAGGAAGGCATGAATAAAGGGAGCCAATCCAAATGCAAGGGTGACACAGGTGGGAGTGGAAGGAGAGCACTTAGTACAGTGCTCTGCACACAGTAAGTGCTCAATAAATATGATTGAATGAATGAGAGGAAATGAGGGCCTAGTCCAAGCAGGCCTCTTGGAGGACACGTACCTTTAGTAAGTCTCTGAAGGTGGGAAAGGTGATGCTCTTTCAAATGTGAAGTGGGAGAGCTTTCCAGGCCAGAGGCAGGAGAGGTAGGCGAGAGGGCAGTGGTGAGATAGATAACATCGAGGTAGAGCGAGTAGGTTGGTTATACATAATAGGTTATGTATATATCTGTAAATTATTTATATTAATGTCTGTGTCACCCTTTAGATTATAAGCTTGTTGTGGGCAGGGAATGTGTCTACGATTTCTGTTGTATCATACTCTTCCAAGCCCTTAGCACAGTGTTCTGCACACAGGATGCACTCACATAGTATTGATTGATCGATTGCTTGATTGACTTGAATGGGGCTGAGGTCTGATGGGTAAGGATTCTGCACAGGGGAAAGAAGATTAAAGAGTAGAAAGGAGAAACTCACTGAAAAGCAGGGTAAGCAGAGGGTCGGGTTTGAGAGCACTATTCAGAAGGAAAGGATAAAGGATGGGGAAGTTTTAGAATGCTTGGGGACATGGCCTCGAATATTTTTCTGTTTTGTTTTGCATTTCCTTTATGTTCTGCAGATGGAGCCAGGTTAGCTGCTGGCATCAAGAGGCAGGAGGAGGTACGTAAATAAATAGCCCGAACATTAGCAAGAAAGACCAAAACAAAAAGGACACAAATATTCTTCTGTTCTTCCACCTATTGAAATTACAATGATTTCCGAAGGATCCTGCTGGCTTTGAAAATTGCAGTTTACAGCCGCACCACGGTGACTCATTTCATTTCTATCAGCTGCTGACCTGCACGAGCTTCTCAAAAGAGTGACAACAACCAACTCCAGATCTTTACCTCAGCTTTTCCATCCCTCTGAACAATGAAGGGACTATTATATTCTAATTAAAAACTCCAGACTCTGGGGCCCATTTGGGGCCACCTCCTTCCATCCCCACCTGCCAGTGCCAGAAAGAAGTCCATCCCATGCAGGAGCAGAGAATGGGCCCAAATTAAGCTCTGCTGTATCTCCATTGTTGAAGACGGACTACGGGCCCGGATGGGCCGACGGTTCAGCGTGGCATAGTGGATGGAGCAAGGGCCTGAGAGTCAGAAGGTCATGGGTTCTAATCCCTGCTCTGCCACTTTCCTGCTGTGTGACCTTGGGCAAATCAGTTTGCTTCTCTGTGCCTCAGTTCCCTCATCTGTAAAATAGGGATTGAGACTGTGAGCCCCTTGTGGGACAGGGACTGTGTCCAACCTGATTTGCTTGTATCCACCCCAATGCTTAGTACAATGCCTGGCACACAGTAAGTGCTTAACGAATACCATAATTATTATAATTAACCCAGTCAGGACTCCTGAATTCCACCATTTCCTAGGCTCTATGTCCTTTACCTGGAGCCTGAAGATTCACCTGTCCTAGCCCTTGAGGGGTTCCCACATACTTCCACCCAAAGAAACCCATATTGTGGGAGCCCTCATTCAGCTTTCCAGCCATGACCCAATAATAATAATAATGATGGTATCTGTTAAGTGCTAATAATGATAATAATAATAATAATGGCATTTATTAAGCGCTTACTATGTGCCAAGATAATGGCATTTATTAAGCACTTACTATGTGCAAAGCACTGTTCTAAGTGCTGGGGAGGCTACAAGGTGATCAGGTTGTCCCACGGGGGACTCACAGTTTTAATCCCCATTTTACAGATGAGGTAACTGGGGAAAAGAGAAGTTAAGGCCCTGCTGAGAGCTCACGTCCTCCAGGAGGCCTTCCCAGACTGAGCCCCCTCCTTCCTCTCCCCCTCCTCTCCCCTCCATCCTCCCCGCCTTACCTCCTTCCCTTCCCCACAGCACCTGTATATATGTCTGTATGTTTGTATGTATTTATTACTCTATTTATTTTACTTGTACATATTTATTCTATTTATTTTATTCTGTTAATATGTTTTGTTTTGTTGTCTGTCTCCCCCTTCTAGACTGTGAGCCCACTGTTGGGTAGGGACCATCTCTATATGTTGCCAACTTGTACTTCCCAAGCACTTAGTACAGTGGTCTGCACACAGTAAGCGCTCAATAAATACGAATGAATGAATGAATAAGTGATGGGTGGAGCCTCCATTCCTTTTTGTTTTTTATGGTATTCGTTAAGTGCTTACTATGTGTCAAACACTGCTCTAAGCACTGAGGTAGATACAAGCTAATCAGGTTGGACACAGTCCCTGTCCCACATGGGGCTCACAGTCTAAATAGGAGGGAGAACAGTGCAGATCTAAGGTCTTGAGGGAATGTGTCTGTTATATTGTTGTATTTTGTGCTCCCAAGCACTTAGTACAGTGCTTTGCATGCAGTAAGCACTCAATAAATACCATTGACTGACGGACTGACTGACCCCACTACAGGCCCTGCTCACAACCTTCTCCTCTGGAGAGCTCTGAACGCCATGTTCTCCACCCTTGGCCTACCAGCCGATGCCAAGGCCAGATCCCCGGCAGTGAGGACGTGGAAGCGGCCAGGCTGCTTCCAGAACACTGGTCTGGGAACTTGAGAAAAGTGGATGATGATCTCCATATAGAGCCAAGCACTAGGGAAGGCTTTGTGGATGCTGTTGCGATGGTGATGATGAGATTCCCAAGGACGCCTCTAGAAAGCTGACGAAAGGTAGTTACAAGCAAAGTGAGCAGTGAAACACTGTGAAGACACTAGCAAGCACCATTTGAAGCAGTCTAGCTCTGAGAGTTCTACATGAGCTAACCTCTCATCAGTCAATCATTGGGATTTCTTGAGTGCTGTGAAGAACATTGAACTGTAATTGACTTATTAACTTATATTTACATCTGTCTCCCCTTCTAGACTGTAAGCTCTTAGTGGGCAGGGAATGTGTCTGTTTATTGTTATAGTGAACTCTCCCAAGTGTTTAGTACACAGTAAGCACTCAATAAATACAATTGAACCAACCACAAATGGACTAAGCACTTGGGAAAATATAAGAGAATAAGATTCTGTTCTCTGAGCTCATCAATAACAATAATAATCATAATAACAATAATAATAAAATGGCATGTGTTAAGCACTTACTATGTGTCACGCTCTATTTTAAGTGCTGAGGAAGGTACAAAATAATCAGGTCAGGTGCAGTCTCGGTTCTACACAGGGTTTATAGTCTAAATAGGAAGAGGAACAGAATCCCCATTTTACAGAGGAGGTAACTGAGGCACAGAGAAGTGACTTGCCCAAGGTCATACAACAGGCATGTGGAAGACAATTAGATTTAGGAGTGAATCCAGGTCCCACAGACAGCCCCAGCTATTAAAAGAAAACAACAACAACAAAATAACTGCAAGGCTTCCATCCTTCTTTTTATTACATGCATACATCATGCAGAAAACACCATCAGCTGGGCTGTATTCAAATTCCAAGAGCATTAAGAAAACCAAATTCATTCATTCATTCAATCGTATTTATTGAGCGCTTACTGTGTGCAGAGCACTGTACTAAGCGCTTGGGAAGTACAAGTTGGCAACGTATAGAGACGGTCCCTACCCAACAGTGGGCTCACAGTCTAGAAGGGGGAGACAGAGAACAAAACAAAACATATTAACAAAATAAAATAAGTAGAATAAATATGTACAAGTAAAATAGAGTAATACATACGTACAAACATATATACAGGTGCTGTGGGGAAGGGAAGGAGGTAAGGCGGGGGGGATGGAGAGGGAGAGGAGGGGGAGAGGAAGGAGGGGGCTCATTCATTCAATAGTATTTATTAAGCGCTTACTGTGTGCAGAGCACTGTACTAAGCGCTTGGGAAGTACAAGTTAGCAACATAGAGACGGTCTCTACCCAACAGCGGGCTCACAGTCTAGAAGGGGGAGACAGACAACAAAACAAAACATATTAACAAAATAAAATAAGTAGAATAGTAAATATGTACAAGTAAAACAGAGTAATAAATATGTACAAACATATATACATATAGTGTTCCGCACAGAGTAAACACTCAATAAATATTATTGGCATGAATGGCAGTCCCTCCTGCAGCCCAATGGCCGTGGTGCCCATCATTCATTCAATCGTATGTTATTTGTTAAGCACTTCGGTATTTGTTACTGGTGTTTGGTATCTGTTAAGCGCTTACTAGGTGCCGAGCTCTGTTCTATGAGCTGGGGTACGTACAAGGTGATCAGATTGCCCCCCGGGAGGGGCTCACGGTTTTAATCCCCATTTTACAGATGAGGTAACAGGCCCAGAGAAGTTAAGCGACTTGCCCAAGGTCAGAAGGCAGACGAGTGGCGGAGCCGGGATTAGAACCCACATCCTCTGTTTCCCAAGCTTGTGCTCTTGACACTAAGCCACGCTGTATTGCACTCTCCAAAGCGCTTAGTAGGGTGCTCTGCACATAGTAATAATAATAACAACAATGATGGTATTTGTTAAGCACTTACTATATGCCAAGCACTGTTCTAGGCACTGGGGTAGATACAAGGTAATCAGGTTGTCCCATGTGGGGCTGACAGTCATAATCCTCAGTCTGGGAAGGCCTCCTGGAGGAGGTGAGCTCTCAGTAGGGCCTTGAAGGGAGGAAGAGAGCTAGCTTGGCGGATATGGGGAGGGAGGGCATTCCAGGCCAGGGGGATGACGTGGGCCGGGGGTCGACGGCGGGACAGGCGAGAACGAGGCACGGTGAGGAGATTAGCGGCAGAGGAGCAGAGGGTGCGGGGTGGGCTGTAGAAGGAGAGAAGGGAGGTGAGGTAGGAAGGGGCGAGGTGATGGAGAGCCTTGAAGCCGAGGGTGAGGAGTTTCTGCCTGATGCATAGGTTGATTGGTAGCCACTGGAGATTTTTGAGGAGGGGAGTAACATGCCCAGAGCGTTTCTGGACAAAGACAATCCGGGCAGCGGCGTGAAGCTGTTCTTTACATGGCAAGGTTTTTGTGTGTTTGGCTTCAAATTCATGCCATTTTGGATGCCACCTGTGCCTCCAATTTTCAGATTGGTATTCCAGAACAGATTCTGCAATTTTATTTCTGTACCATGGGTAATAGAGGAGTAGTGGCAGTAACGGTATTTAGTGACTGCCCACTGGCTGACGTGTGAGGTACTAAGTGCTTGGGAAACTACAACTGAAGCACAAGACATGCTCCTTGTCCACAGGAGCTTCCATTCTAATAGGGGAGAGAGAGAGACATAAAAATATGTACAAATGGAGTGATCAGAATAATTGAATATATATATATATATATATACACACACACACATAAGTGCTGAGGATGGGTATATAAACAATGGCTGCTGGATTGATAAAACCCAGGGTATTGGGAATTATTTAGAGAAGGCTTGTTGGAAGCAGGGACATTTTTAGGGAAAAATCTGAATTGAGAAAAATAATCAATCAACTTTATTAAGACCTGTTTGCAAAGCCCTATTCTAAGCACTTGGGCAAGTACCATGTAACAATAAACAGACACATTCCCTACCCACAGTGAGCTTACAGTCTAGAGGGGGAAACAGTATATAAATTATAGGCTGGGAAGGGGGGATGAATAAAGGGAGGAAGTCAAGGTGATGCAGGAGGGAGTGGGAGAAAAGGAAAGGAGGGCTTAGTCAGGGAAGGCCTCTTGGAAAAGATGTGCTTTGAAGTGGGAGAGAGTAAGTGTCTGTTGGATATGAAGTGGGAGGGTGTTTCAGGCCAGAGGCAGGACTTGGGCAAGAGGCTGGCGGTGAGGTAGACGAGACTGAGGTGCAGTGAGTAGGTTGGCATTAGAGGAGCAAAGCGTGCAGGCTGGGATGTAGTAGCGAAGAATAGGAATAGTATTATATGTGTTTTCTATACAGTGTTAGAAGATCTTTTAAGCCAATCGAGGCAGTGTTAGAAAATGGATATGTGTTTTTTTAAGGGTAAAAAATCACAATGCAAATATTTCCCTCAAATACATACTTTTGTATTTCTTGTTATTGTTAAAGTGCTTTCAAGTAAAAGCCATCATGTGAGACATTGTATTTGCATTTCATACACCCAGAAGATTCTGAAATCTAAGCATGAGAAGAATGAAATGCAGACTGATAGGATGTTCACTACTAAACCCTTGTGTATCTTCTTGAACATATTCACCCCCCCATATCCACCCTTCCTTCCAATTCATTACCACACCCATCCCCCCTTGTTATTAATATCCTGTTCAAGCTTTGTCATTTCTTCAAGAACCCACTATGACCTCAGCCAGCCATGTTTCAAGTTCAAAAGTCAAATACTAGCAGATTTTATTATCCTCTAATCAGCCCTGTGGAATGTGTCTGTGATTACTACACTTGAGGATGGGCTCTTCAGTGATCATAAAAAAAAGAAATCACTAAATTAGAGGTGGTCTCATCCATATAGAGAAAATTCAGATGTCTACGAATGTGGAATTTCTGCTTCCTTGCAAGAGGGATATCTCTTAAACCACATTTGGATTCATCTATTTCCTAATTCAGTGTCAATCTGAGATCAGATTGA
Organism: Tachyglossus aculeatus; assembly: GCF_015852505.1. Taxonomy (NCBI): domain Eukaryota; kingdom Metazoa; phylum Chordata; class Mammalia; order Monotremata; family Tachyglossidae; genus Tachyglossus; species Tachyglossus aculeatus. Next base: position 3,781,660 of record NC_052098.1, on the reverse strand, counting down.
AAATGAAACCCCTACACCAGGAGAAAATAAGACCATGAGGATGTGAAGGATGAACTGGGCCAACCAGTTCAGTATTCTGTCTCTGACGGTGACAATGGAACACTCGGGAAAAATATGTGATGCAGTCCTTCTCGATACCCATTGTCATGGACATGGAGGGTCCCTGCATGCTTTTTGTCCCAGATCCAACCCGAAGGAACCATCTCAATCAATCAAAAGTATTTATTGAGCACTTACTGTGTGCAGAGCACTGTAATAAGCACTTGGGAGAGAATGATTTTCCCAGCCCATAAGGAGCTTACAGTCTAGAGGGAGAAACCGATATTTAATATGAATAAATTACAGATATGTACATAAGGGCTGTGGGGCTGAGGGAGGGGTGAAGAAAGGGTGATGCAGAAGGGTGTGGGAGAAGAGGAAATGAGGACTTAGTCTGGGCTTTGACCATCTCCAGGGATGAGAGGGCACTTTGCTCCCCTGGGCTCATGGACTCCTCCACTTCTCTGCTGAGTTTCCCAATCAAGGATCACTCACTGCCAATTTGCGATCCTGCCTTTTCCAGTACAATTACTCTCCCTCCCTTCAAAGCCTTACTGAAGGCACATCTTCAAGAGGCCTTCCCAGACTAAGCCCCACTTTTCCTCATCTCCCACTCCCTTCTGCGTTGCTCTGACACACTCCCTTTGCTCTTCCCCACTTCCAGTCCCACAGCACTTATGTACATATCTGTAATTTTATTTATTTGTATTGATGTCTGTCTCCCCTACTCTAGACTGTAAGCTCGTTGTGGGCAGGGAATGCCACTGTCTATTGTTGTATTATACTCTCCCAAGTGCTTAGTACAGTGCTCTGCACACAGAAAGCACTCAATAAATACGATTGAATGAATGAATGAATATGGTCCCACTATGCCTCTACCTGAGGCCAGACAAGCATTCCACATTATCCCCCTAAACCCAGCCCTTCTAGAGCCAGTGATTTAGGATTGTGAAAAACCAAAGTGGAGACATTTTTTCAGCTACTGCCTCCATAATTACTGAGGCAAGTGAGAGCACTACAAGCAACACCAGATAGATGTAATGGCATTTGTTAAGCACTTCCTGTGTGCCAGGCACTGTACTAAGTGGTGGTACTAATGTGAGATACCATGATAATCGATTTTCAGCATTACATCCTGACGATCTGAACATGTGAATGTGCTCAACTGTCCTGGGCTAAATCTCCCATTTCTTTCTCTAGCTCCACCTCCCAACAAAAGATAAAAAGTCCCATAAGGCCTTGCTCCACAGAGCACCAGTCACTATACTTCAACCTCTATCTAGCTATGGCTAAAATAGAGATAAGGTCAATGAGGGTCACACACACTCCCTCCCCCATGTCTAAGTAGGTGGGAGAACAGGTTTTTGAATCCTCATTTTACAGATGAGGAAACTGAGGGTCAGATAATAATTGATAATAATAATAATTATGGTATTTGTTAAGTGCTTACTATGTGCCAGGCCTTGTACTAAGTGCTGGGGTGGATACAAGAAAATCGGGTTGGACACAGTCCCTGTCCCACACAGGGATCGCAGTCTCAATCCCCATTTTCCAGATTAGGTAACTGAGGCCCAGAGAAGTGAAGCGACTTGCCCAAGATCACAGAGAAGTGGCGGAGCCGTGATTAGAACCCATGATCAACCTTCAGACTCCTAGGCTTGTGCTCTATCCACTAGGCCATGTCGCTTCTCATGATAATTAAAGGACTTGCCCAAGGTGGTAGATCCAGAGTTTGAATAAATAAATACCATAGATTGATTGATTAATTGAAAGCTAAGCTCTCCCTCAGGCAAGTCAGGGTGGGTGCAACATGTGAGTAGAATGGACAATAGCAGGAAGGCCCAGTGGTTATGGCGGCCAGAAATGGGATTTACACCAGCAGAGAGGATAGCGGAAAAAGCACAGTAAAACCCAATCTCCATTCTTGGGTTCGAGTGTGGATTGTTGGGAGACCAGAGCCATGGACAGACAGTGAAGACAATCAATCAATCAGTCAGTGGACTTTACTGAGCACTTGCTGTGGGCAGAACACTGAACTAAGAGCTTGGGAGAGAACAGTACATTGGAGTAAGTAATAATAATAATGATGGCATTTGTTAAGCGCTTACTATGTGCAGAGCACTGTTCTAAGCGCTGTTAGATCAGGCAGAAACTCCTCACCCTCGGCTTCAAGGCTCTCCATCACCTCGCCCCCTCCTACCTCACCTCCCTTCTCTCCTTCTACAGCCCAGCATGCACCCTCCGCTCCTCTGCAGCTAATCTCCTCACCGTGCCTCGTTCTTGCCTGTCCCGCCATCGACCCCCGGCCCACGTCCTCCCCCTGGCCTGGAATGCTCTCCCTCCCAAAATCCGCCAGGCTAGCTCTCTTCCTCCCTTCAAGACCCTACTGAGAGCTCACCTCCTCCAGGCAGCCTTCCCAGACTGAGCCCCCTCCTTCCTCCCCCCCCTCCTCCCCCCGCCTTACCTCCTTCCCTTCCCCACAGCACCTGTATATATGTATATATGTTTGTACATATTTACTACTCTATTTATTTTACTTGTACATATCTATTCTATTTATTTTATTTTGTTAATATGTTTGGTTTTGTTCTGTCTCCCCCTTCTAGACTGTGAGCCCACTGTTGGGTAGGGACCGTCTCTATATGTTGCCAACTTGTACTTCCCAAGCGCTTAGTACAGTGCTCTGCACACAGTAAGCGCTCAATAAATACGATTGATTGATGGATTGATTGTTCTAAATTCTAAGAGACACAATCTCTGCCCTCAAGGAGCTAACAGTCTAGAGGGGGAGACAGATATTATTAGTGATTACAGACGGATATATACACAGGTGCTGTGGGTATGGGGGGAGGGCGGGGTGACTGTCTAAGTGTTTAAGAACAGACCCAAGCGTATAGGCGACACAGAAGCGGGTGTTTAGGAAAGTGAGAGCTTAGGCAGAGAAGACCTCTTGGAGGAGATGTGATTTTAGGTTGGCTTTGAGAGTGGGGAGGGTGGTGGTCTGTGGAATATGAAGAGGGAGGGAGTTCCAGGCCAGAAGTTGGCAAGGGGTCAGTCCTGAGAAAGATGAGATCAAGGTACAATGACTAAGTCTGTGGTAGAGGAGAGAAGTGTGAGGGCTGAGCCCCCTCCTCCCCCTCTCCATCCCCCCACCCCGCCTTACCTCCTTCCCTTCCCCACAGCACCTGTATATATGTATATATGTTTGTACATATTTATTACTCTATTTTAATTGTACATATCTATTCTATTTATTTTATTTTGTTAATATGTTTTGTTCTCTGTCTCCCCCATCTAGACTGTGAGCCCACTGTTGGGTAGGGACCATCTCTATGCGTTGCCAACTTGTACTTCCCAAGCGCTTAGTACAGTGCTCTGCACACAGTAAGCACTCAATAAATATGATTGATTGATTGATAGTACATCAACAATGTAAAGGTAGGAAGGGGAGAGCTAATGGAGGGTCTTCACAATGTTGCTGAAACCAACCCTTTCTTCTCTATCCTAATTGCTACATGCTCACCCAAGCACTTATCCTCTCCCACCTTGCTTACTGCTTCAGCCTTCTTGTTGACCTCCCTGCCTCCTGTCTGTCCCAACTTTAGTCAATACTTCACACTGCTGCTCTGATCACTTTTCCACAAAAACGTTCAAGAGCCTCCAGTTGTTGCCCATCCACCGCCACATCAAACAGAAACTCCTTATCATTGACTTTAAGGTACTTAATCACCTTGCCTACCCCTCCCCTTGCTCCCCCTGCCCCACCGCACTTAGTAATCAATCGTATTTATTGAGCGCTTACTGTGTGCAGAGCACTGTACTAAGCACTTGGGAAGTACAAGTTGGCAACATATAGAGACAGTCCCTACCCAACAGTGGGCTCACAGTCTAGAAGGGAGAGACAGAGAACAAAACCAAACATATTAACAAAATAAAATAAATAGAATAGATATATACAAGTAAAATAAATAGAGTAATAAATATGTACAAACATATATACATATATACAGGTGCTGTGGGGAAGGGAAGGAGGTAAGACGGGGGGATGGAGAGGGGAACAAGGGGGAGAGGAAGGAGGTTAGTACCACCCAGCCTACGCATTTTGCTCTTCTAACACCAACTCATTATACCTTGATTTGTAGAGAAGCAGTGTGGCTTAATGCAAAGTGCACGAGCTTGGGAGCCAGAGGTCATGGGTTCTAATTCTGGCTCCACCACTTATCAGCTCTGTGCCTCAGTTACCTCATCTGTAAAATGAGGATTAAGACTGTGAGCCCCACATGGGACAACCTGAATACCTTGTATCTACCCCAGTTCTTAGAACAGTGCTTGGCACATAGTAAGCACTTAATACTATTATTATTATTATTATTATTATTATTATTACTTGTACCCTTTATTCATTCCTCCCTCAGCCCCACCACACTTCTTTACATATCTGAAACTTACTTTAATGTCTGTCTCCCCCTCTATACTGACAGCTCCTTGTGATCAGGAAATACACCTACCAACTCTGTTATGTTTTACTCTCTCAAGCACTTAGTATAGTGCTCTGTACACTGTAAACATTCCGGTGCTTATCCCTCCCCTCGCGCCGACCCCCAACCGCACATAGTAGATCTACAGAGCAGCATGGCTCAGGGGAAAGAGCCCGGGCTTTGGAGTCAGAGGTCATGGGTTCGAATCCCGGCTCCACCACATGTCTGCTGTGTGACCTTGTGTGTGACCTTGGGCGAGTCACTTAACTTCTCTGAGCCTCAGTTCCCTCATCTGTAAAATGGGGATTAAGACTGTGAGCCCCAAGTGGGACAACTTGATCACCTTGTATCCCCCCCCCCAGCGCTTAGAACAGTGCTCTGCACATAGTAAGCGCTTAACAAATGCCATTATTATTATTATTATTATTATTATTATCTACCACCACCCAGCCCACACATTTCGCTCTTCTAACACCAACTCATTATACCTTGATCTCATCTATATCACCTCTGATCCCATGCCCTTGTCTTACCTCTAAGCTGGAACTCCCCCTTCATATAGAACAGACCACCACTCTCCCCACCTTCAAAGGCTTATTTAAATATCAATTGATATGACTGATCGATTGATTGAGTGCCTTAAAGTCAATGGTAAGGAGTTTCTTTTTGTTGCAGGGGTGGAAGGGCAACCATTGGAGGTCTTAAGGAGAGTGGAAACAGATTGAGCACTTTTTGAGTCAATCAATCAATTAATGATTTCTATTAAGCACTTAGTGTGTGTAGAGCATTGTGCTAAGTGTTTGGGAAAGTACAAGATGATTCTTGCATATGAGGAGCTTACAGTTTAAAAAGGGAGAAAAACATGAGCCGAGCAGCAGAGGCATTGGAAAGATCATGACACCAAGAGGCAGATGAGTAAACAGCTTTCATTGGACATTCTTTCTGTGCACACTCTGTGGAATGAGTTTTCCATAGTATCAATCAGTCAATTGATCAGTGACATTTATTGAATGCTTATTGTCTGCAGAGCACTGTACTAAGTGCTTAGGAAAATACAGTATAACAGAATTGGTGATGCATAGTACATACATAGGTTATTTCAGCCACATCTACATGTGTGGGTGGTGTCTCCGCTAGGGTGTAAGCTCCCTGAAGGCAGGGATAGTGTCTACTAAATAATAATGTTGTTCAATCTCCTAATCAGTAATATTTTCTTTTACTATGAAGGCATAGGTACGCCTATTCACACACACCCCTCTTTCTCTCTCTCTCTACTTCTCTCTCCCCTCCCTCTTTCCTGATTTTTCTTCTTTTTTGATTTGTCTCCCTCTCTCTCTCCTCTCTCTTTCCTTCTATTCTTTCTCTCCATCTTTCTATCTTTCTCTTTCCCTCTCTCTCTCTCTCTCTCTCCTTCCCTCTCTCTCTCTCCAGGGCACAAGGATAACATTCAGTAAATGTTTGCTTTATTAATTTTCTGCTTTAGGAATTTTTTCAAGCACAATGAATTTATGAAATGACCTAAAGGAGGTGATGTCGCCTCTGATTTGCCGATTTTTTTTAACCAAAAAGGAGTTTAAACACTGGGAAAACCCAGGTTCATTGGAAAACAGCCTTATGCAAGCCTCAGTGCCCTGGACAAAGGGTTAAAAATCTTAAGCAAACAACGGCAAACATACTTTAGGGGCCGGGCAAGGATCATCAGCTGTCCAAAACAAGCAGAAAACATCAGGCAATTCAAGCCTGAATAGGTTATATCTATGTCAACTTCTAGAATTTCTGATCAAAGCCAAATGAAAGCAAAGCCTGACAGACGATCTGCAGGCTCTCAACCAGTGCCCATTTAGCCAATTGATGGTTAAGGGACAGAGAAGCAGTGTGGCCTAGTGGAAAGAGCACGGGTCTGGGAGTCAGAGGACTGGGGTTCTAAGCCCGGCTCTGCCAATTGTTTGCTGTGTGACCATGGGCAAGTCACTGAACTTCTCTGGGCCTCAGTTTCCTCTGCCATAAAATGGGAATTCAATACCGGTTCTCCATCTCACTTTGACTGTATGGCCGTTGTGGAATGGGGACTGTATTCTACCTAATTCAGGTGTATCTTCCCCAGTCCTTCAAACAGTTCTTGATACACATTCATTCATTCATTCAATCAATCATATTTATTGAGCACTTACTGTATGCAGAGCACTGTACTTGAGAAAGTACAAGACTACAAGACAACAAAAAAATAGTGACATTCCCTGCCCACAATGAGCACACAGTCTAGGTGGGGGGAGACAGACATCAATACAAATAAATAAAATTACAGATATGTACGTAAGTGCCATGGGGCTAAGAGAGGGGAAAGTAAAGGGAACAAGTCAGGGCGATGCAGAAGGGAGTGGGAGATGAGGAAAAGTGGGGCTTAGTCTAGGAATAAGAATAATAATAATGAGAAAAATGATAATGATAACTTTGCCATCCTGCACCTTGCTAGGAATGTATTCTGTCCTAATTCCCAAGCCATCAGCACAGTGGCTGGTCACATTTCATCATTACCTCTGTCATGGTTAAATATTTATAAATTACATCACATACCTACCAATTCTATATGATAAAAATTAATTTACATCAACATATGTCTCCCCCTCTAGACCATAAGTTCACCGCGTCTACCGACTCTGTTACATTGAATTCTCCCAAGTGGTTAATGCAGTGCTCTGCACTCAATAAGTGCTCCATAAATACCACTAATGATGATGAAGATCGTTGCACTCCAAGTTTGGGGCTGAAGACTGAGAGACAGACATACTGGGATAAATCACATTTGGATGCTGAAAACACCGAGAGAGAACATGACAGCAAACCAATTCATCAACCCGTGGAGGCCTACTGATTTTTTCCTCGTTGAAAAAGCAATGTGTCGGTTCCAGAAAAAGCCTTCGGTGCTGGGGTTAAATGAACAAAAGTAGGTCAGGGTGGGGGAGCGGGAGAGGCCAAACTTTAACTGTCTCTCATCACCAAAGGCCAAGGTTGTGCTTTCCTCCCCCAGCAGAGTCAAAAGAAATGCGAACCTTCAGCCCACTAAATTTCTCCTGTATCCACCAATCAATCAATCAATCGTATTTATTGAGCGCTGTGTGCAGAGCACTGTACTAAGCACTTGGGAAGTACAAGTTGGCAACATATAGAGAGAGTCCCTACCCAACAGTGGGCTCACAGTCTAGAAGGGGGAGACAGAGAACAAAACCAAACATATTAACAAAATAAAATAAATACAATAGATATGTACAAGTTAAATAAATAAATAGAGTAATAAATATGTACAAACATATATACATATATACATTGCTGTGGGGAAGAGAAGGAGGTAAGACGGGGGGATGGAGAGGGGGATGAGGGGGAGAGGAAGGAAGGGGCTCAGTCTGGGAAGGCCTCCTGGAGGAGGTGAGCTCTCAGTAGGGCCTTGAAGGGAGGAGGAGAGCTAGCTTGGCGGATAGGCAGAGGGAGGGCATTCCAGGCCAGGGGAATGACGTGGGCTGGGGGTCGATGGTGGGACAGGCAAGAACGAGGCACAGTGAGGAGATTAGCCGCAGAGGAGCAGAGGGTGCAGGCTGGGCTGTAGAAGGAGAGAAGGGAGGTGAGGTAGGAGGGGACGAGGTGATGGAGAGCCTTGAAGCCGAGGGTGAGGAGTTTCTGCCTGATGCGCAGATTGATTGGTAGCCACTGGAGATTTTTGAGGAGGGGAGTAACATGCCCAGAGCGTTTCTGGACAAAGACAATCCGGGCAGCAGCATGAAGTATGGATTGAAGTGGGGAGAGACACGAGGATGGGAGATCAGAGAGAAGGCTGATGCAGTAGTCCAGACGGGATAGGATGAGAGCTTGAACGAGCAGGGTAGCAGTTTGGATGGAGAGGAAAGGGTGGATCTTGGCAATGTTGCGGAGCTGAGTCCGGCAGGTTTTGGTGACGGCTTGGATGTGAGGGGTGAATGAGAGAGCGGAGTCGAGGATGACACCAAGGTTGCGAGCTTGTGAAATGGGAAGGATGGTAGTGCCGTCAACAGTGATGGGAAAGTCAGGGAGAGGACAGGGTTTGGGAGGGAAGACAAGGAGTTCAGCCTTGGACATGTTGAGTTTTAGGTGGCGGGTAGACATCCAGACGGAGATGCCCTGAAGGCAGGAGGAGATGCGAGCCTGGAGGGAGGGGGAGAGAGCAGGGGCAGAGATGTAGGTCTGGGTGTCATCAGCGTAGAGATGATAGTTGAAGCCGTGGGAGCGAATGAGGTCACCAAGGGAGTGAGTGTAGATCGAAAACAGAAGGGGACCAAGAACTAAACCTTGGGGAACCCCCACAGTAAGGGGATGGGAGGGGGAGGAGGAGCCTGCAAAAGAGACTGAGAATGAACGACCGGAGAGATAAGAGGAAAACCAGGAGAAGACGGAGTCTGTGAAGCCAAGGTTGGATAAGGTGTTGAGGAGAAGGGGGTGGTCCACAGTGTCAAAGGCAGCTGAGAGGTCGAGGAGGATTAGGATAGAGTATGAGCCGTTGGATTTGGCAAGCAGGAGGTCATTGGTGACCTTTGAGAGGGCAGTTTCCATGGAATGTAGGGGACGGAAGCCAGACTGGAGGGGGTCGAGGAGAGAGTTGGTGTTGAGGAATTCGAGGCAGCGCGTGTAGACAACTCGTTCAAGGAGTTTGGAAAGGAATGGTAGGAGGGATATGGGGCGATAACTAGAAGGTGAGGTGGGGTCAAGAGAGGGTTTTTTTAGGATGGGAGAGACATGGGCATGTTTGAAGGCAGAGGGGAAGGAACCAGTGGAGAGTGAGCGGTTGAAGATGGAAGTTAAGGAGGGGAGAAGGGATGGAGCGAGAGATTTCATGAGATGAGAGGGAATGGGGTCAGAAGCACAGGTGGCCGGAGTAGAACTTGAGAGGAGGGAGGAGAGCTCCTCTGAGGAGAGTAGCAGAGAGTGTTGAGAGCCAGGGGGTTGGAGAAGGCGGGGGAGTGACTTTGGGGAGGTTGGATCTGATGGATTTAATTTTGTTAATGAAGTAGGAGGCCAGATCTTTGGGGGTGAGGGAAGGAGGAGGGGGAGGAACCGGGGGCCCGAGAAGGGAGTTCAATGTATGGAAGAGCTGGCGGGGATGATGGGCATGGGTGTCAATAAGGGAGGAGAAATAGTTTTGTCTGGCAGAGGAGAGGGCTGAGTTAAGGCAGGAAAGGATAAACCTGAAGTGAACGAGGTTGGCATGGTGTTTAGACTTTCAACAGCACCAAAAACCCAACTACAAATGGCTGTCAACCTGGGCGTGCACTGGAAACGAGGTGGGTCTCCTCTCTCTCAACCCTGCGTGGAAACATTATTTTTCCTGTACTAGAAGCCATCATCACTCTTTCACCATAAGGAAGGTCACATCATCTTTCACAAAAGATTTGCCTGCTTGTAATTACTGCCTGCAGTGTACAGACAAACGCAATCTTTTAAAATGCTGTGTTAGACTTATACCCAAGGGATCCAATGGTACAAATGTAAAGCGAGCAAACCAGTTTGTCTTAGCAAGACCTTACAGTGCTGATTGGAAACAGCTGAACTAAATCAACAGTTACCTTGAGCCAGAGGCCTTTGGAGAGCAATTAGAGTCAAAACTTGGGTTTTGAACCCAATGTGCTCTGTCAGTCTCAGTGATTTGTGTTTGTTGTACTCAGCCTCATTTCCTGCATGAAATACGAGGCTGTATAAAGAGGAAAAATTCCCAAGATTAAAAAATATTTGACCTCAGTGCATTTGTGAGCATGAAAGTACACATGTCTAAATGACCATTTTGGTTTGTAGTACAAAGTTCTATTGATGTTGGCAGTCTGAGCTTCTCTGTCTCAAAGCCACATGAATGGTTTCAAGTTACAGCCAAAAAATGTTTTCCACATGCTTTAGTGCAGGCCAATTTACACAGCAGATTTTGCAGAGATGTTGGCCAAGTGCTTCATAAAAGGCTGCCTTCTTTGGGATCGGGGAAACCACAACAGACACATTGCTAATGCAATCTAATTATCTGCTTGAATATTTTTCCAGATGTACCCAATGTCTAAAAATACTGCAATAAGAAAGGTATTATTTGGCTTCCTCGATTGAAACAGTGGCATAAAGAACCTGTTTGTCTAGAAGGAAAGTTATGACACTAGATTCCTCCAACCGCACTGATAAGCCCATAAGGCAGAGCACACTCTTCAGTGAAGTCAGAGGAATTCAACGTCAAAGTGGGCCAGTGGGTGGTTTCCACCCTGAGGCCAAAGGGACCCATCTCAACCCTGGACAGATGCTCCTGGCAGTTTTTGTAGTGTGATGGAGTTCAGGCCTGGACAGAGGGCCCTAACCCAAAGGCGTTTTGTCGCCAAGGTGCTCAACGGGTTGTCGGTTACTTCTCCTGGCGTACGGTGACGACGGCAGGTAATTTTCTGGAGATCCAAAAGCGCTTCAACTGGTGGATCGGCTGGCACCAGGAATTTCTGACCATGTACTCAAGGAGGAGATCACTGGCCTTGAGAGCCTCGTGTTTTTCCTCCTACCTTACTTCAGCATAATTTATTTTCATATTGGGAAAAAAGAATCGCCCTTGAGGGAGTTTTCTTGATGTCATTTGGCCCTGAAGCCTCTCAATGGATACTTAATGTGCAAGCACATTAGAGTTTATATTATTGCCATGGAATCGGTCTATTATGAACCCAATCCTCTTGGCAGATGGGCTTTAGAAATCGGCCTCCAAAGTGGAGATTGAATAAGGACTTTCCTGAATGGATGATAATGTAAGAGTCAAAATAAATAACTCAAGCAAAGACTTTCGCTTGCTGCTAAAAGACATTTGCTTTGATACAGCCCAGAAAATTGGTGGAAACACGCCTGCCACTTCCCACTTCATCCGCCTGCAAGAGGCAGGAAAAAAAACCCGTCTCTTTCTGGGAAGCCACTAGATCGGAGGCGTGACGTTACCTTCGCTGTTTTGACTGGTCTCAGTCACAACCACAGACCACTGTGAACAACTTCTCTAATTCCCATCCTGCACCACTAGTTGAAGCTGTGGCTGACACTGAAGAAAAAAGTTAGTGGAGAACCCAAGAGCAGCTGGCTAGTTGATGACCCAGCACGTTCCCATTAATTGGTATGTCCCCCGCTACCTTGGCGATGGTTCCATCTTGCAACGTCCGTTAGGTTCTTCCAAGAGGAGTGTTTGGGGGGGTCATGGCAACAGATTATTGTTCAGCAGGGAGAACAGGATACATCTTGATCATCCTCCCATCATCCTCCCATCTTCCATCCCCTACGATGATACTACTACTACTGATAGCAATAATAGTGGTATTTATTAAGCACTTACTATGTGCCAAGCACTGTGGTAGATACAAGTTAATCAAGTCAGATGCCACTCCTGCCCCACGTAGGGCTCACAGTCGAAGTAAAAGAAAGAAAAGGTATTGGATCCCCATTTGACAGTTGGGGAAACTGAGGCAGAGAGTCATTAAGTGACTTGCCCAAGGTTACACAGCAGGCCAGTCGTAGAGTTAAGATGAGAACTCTGGTTCTCTGACAACCATACTCTTTTCACTAGGCCACAATGCTTCCCATGCCAATGGTTCTCTCAGATCCAGCTCTTCTAAATGTCTTCCCTCTGTGTTCACCTCTTCTCTTCTGGGCAGGAAGACTTTTTATTTATTTTTTTGCATTTCTTCCTGTTCCTGCTCTTCTGTGCGATAGAGGCTCACAATACACCTCCCCAACTCAAATGTAACATTACATCATGGAACCTACACAAGGTGGCCACGCTCGGTCTCTGTGATGTTACAGGGGTTTTTCAGGCAACAGATTATTATTCAGCAGAGAACAGGATAAATTTTATTCATCCATGCTACAAGAGCCCCTAGATCCTAAAGCCTTCCAGTTCTCCCATTGCAGGTTTGAGGGCATCCTCCTCACTGCTCCCCAAATCCGTACACCCCTCTCACTGCCACCACTCCACAACTGTGGCATCTTCCCAAAGGCCTAGAGGTCACTGGGGACTAACTTACATGGAGCCAGGATTAGAACACACACCCTCTGACTCCCAAGCGCGGGCTCTTTTCACTAAGCCACATAAGCTAACCAATACAAGCAAATCCAGTTCAAATTGCCTCTCCACGGATCAACTACTGACCGCTTCAAGAACCCTCTGTATTTCCCTTAAGGTGTCCTGTGGCTCATGTTCTGCCCCCGCAGGGGCAGGATCTTGGCTTCTCCGGAGTCCTAGCCACTGGACTCTGAGCCTCCAGAGATAATAATGATGGTATTTGTTAAGCGCTTACTATGTTCCAAGCACTGTTGTAAGCGCTGCTCTGATTCCCTCCCAGTGTCCACAGCACAGACTTTCCCTGTGCCCTGCTCTCACAGGCATTCAGCTTGATTTCCCTCACCTCAAGATGGCTGAGAATCTCCCTTCCCCTAGACGGGCCCCTTATTCTAATTGATTTGGCTCTCTTCAGGGAGGGCACCATGAAAGGACTTTACTAGCTTTGTCTTCCTTCTCTAACGGAACTGGTCAACTCAGTCCCTCAGAAAAATTCCAGAGTTGTCTTTTTCTAAATCATTCATTCAAATGTATTTGAGTACTTTTGTACAGAGCACTGTGCTAGGCAGTTGGAAAGTACAATTGGAGAAGCCCAGCTGCTCAGAATAATTAGGATAAATTATTATTATTATTATCATCATTAATGGTATTTGTTAAGCACTTACTATGTGTCAAGCACTGTTCTAAGTGCTGGGGTAGATGCAAGTTAATGAGGTTGGTCACAGTCCCTATTCCACATGGGGCTCACTGTCTAAATAGGAGGGAGCAGGATTCAATTCCCATTTTGCAGTTGAGGAAACTGAGGCACCAAGAAGTTAGTGACTTATTGAATGTCACAGAGCAGAGCAGGGATTAGAACCTAGGTCTTCTGACTCCCAGGCCTGTGCTCTTTCCACTAGGCCCCGTTGCTCTTCAGGAATCTGGATGTTGGACACCATCTTTTTCAATAGTTGTAGTGGTAGTAGCAATAGTATAGATTGAGCACCCAATAGGTTCAATGAAGTCAATAGATGGCATTTATTGAGCACCTATGTGCAGAGTACTGTTCTAAGCCCTTGGGAGAGCACAACAGAATTAGGAGAGGTGTTCTCAAAGAACTTATGATAGAGTTGGGGATGCAGACATTAAAATAAATTACAGTTAAGCTTTTAGGAAAGTACAACACAAAGGAATGATGCATTCCTTGTCTACAGGGAGCTTAGACTAAACTTTTCAATTAGGATTCTAAATACTGGTGGCAGACCTAAGTACCTATTCACTACAGAAGCTGCCTTCCCATGAACTAGCATCTCTTGGCCACCCACCATGTACAATTGGCCCAGGATTGGAATTTACAGCTTAAAGTGCTTCAGAACACTCAAGGTATACCAATGCATTAGCAAGTCACAACCAAGAGGAGCCATGGATGTTTCCCCGAAGACAGCTCTGAATGCAACCCAAGGGATCCAGGGGGTCAGGCAGAGCCATCCCACCCCAACCTCAGGGCAAGCCCAGACTGGTTTGGAGTAATAGCAGTGTGGAAATTTGCCACCAGACTCTCCCTTTTGAGTCCTTTCCCTGTTCTGGTCTGGGGGAGGGCTAATAAGGAGACCTGCCCTGGGCACACCCACAGGACACACCCTAAATCTTTGGGAAGGATGGACCCTGTGGGCTGTGGCTTCCTCGCTCCCTCCCGCTCCTCCTCTTTGTTGTCGGAGAGAAACAGGCTCCTCTGGCTTGTGGAATGCCAATGATCCAACGAGGCACCTTGGTGAGGAATGTGAGACTTATCACCCGCCCAAATGCCTTGGCCTTCAGTTTGGCCAGCAGCAGCCCTAGCAGGGGGGGAACAGCTGTGCAACCATTTATGGGAGTGGCGTCGGGGTCTGGCTGCCATGAGTATTTTTTCCCCTCTTGGCAGCCTGCTTCCTTTTGAGTCACTCCGGAGTGTGATGGATTCATTTTCAGTTGTGTCCTTGAGTCAAAAGGTCCCAGGCCATCTTTTTTTTTTTTTGATTTTTTTCCAAGAGATTCCTGCTCCTGATAAAAAAAAAGCATGTTTAACATCTGGTTGGTTTTGTATTCCGGCACATTCTTTCCGAGCACATTTTTGGTCCTCTGTCCCCTGAGGAAGAGGAGAACTGAGGGGTGGGGTATAACGTCCCCCTCCCATGTGCCCAGCACCAGCACCAGGGGAGCAATATCACATCTTTCCCCTGAGCATGCTTCAAAAGATGCACCGTGCCATTTGGGGGGTCTGTTGGGGAGAGGGGGTGGACAGCAGATATTCTGTTCCCTGCTGACAGCTACCCAAAGGAACTCCAATGAGGGAGCAGGCCTGGCATTCTCCTTTGGAAGCAGCCGAACACTTCGAATGGAATCCCATTATTGCCGAATGTGACTCTCCTTCCTGCCTGCGGTTCCTGAGAGGGCAACATCACATTCAGGAGCAGCAGGGGAGAGAGAAATCTTCCTTCCACCACACCCACCCTCCCTCATTCTCTGCTTGTAGCAGCCTCTGTATCACCACAGTGTGCAGAACCCAGGCTCTCCCTCTTTCCTCTCTCCTGCACAGTCATTCTCTTGAGATTAAACAACATTCTGCTCTCCACCAGAGACCCGTGGCTCAACAGGACTAATAAGCCATGGTGGTAATCCAACACTGTATCCTTAAGGTCTTGAAGAAGGCAGCAGAGTCACTGAACAGGGCTGTGGTAATCCTTAAATGTGTTGGCAGCTCATCATAGAGTTTGGAATTGCTATGAAATAGAGGTAAAACAACAGCGGAGACTGATGTTGCTTTCAAGGGACAGTTTTGTGTTACAGAAAGTCGAGCAAAGCCCAAGACCAGTGCATTGTAAGTCAGGCGCATACCAGAGTATATATTATAGCCCGCTCCTTTGAAACCACCTAATTAGAAGTGGAGATAATAGTGCAGAGGCTAGCAGTGTATCAAAGCTATTGTTTGGTCTCCAACAGTCCTGAAATGAAAGTGAGGGGGACTGAATGCTACAGGTTGCTTAACTTTGGGAAACTTAATGGCCTCCAATCCCCTCAGATGGGAGGTTTCCACAGTTAGGAAGCAACAGGAAAGCAGGGAAGAGGCCCCTGTTGATAAGGGACCCGAAAATGGGGCTGAGAGATGTAGACAAACGTGTCAGGCCTCAGTGATTGAAGATGTGATGGCATCGAGCGGGTGTTTGGGAATTTCTGAAACCAAGTGGTTTTGTGAAGAGAAAAGCCAGGAAGATGGAAATCTGAGACCTTCAACTACTGTAATATTTGAATCAGAGGTTACTGAAGTCACTGGAGAGTGATTTGTTATGGCACTTGCAGTTCAAGAAGGTATCTGAATATTTTTCATGAAAATACTGCATGGGCCCAAAGAAATATCTGTTTTCCTGGTCCTGGTAATGATCACTGTGGCATTTCTTAAGTCCTTACATATTGTGCTAAGCAAGCACTATGGTAGATACCAGGTTTTGAGATTGGACACTGTCACTTCCCCACATGGGGCTCACAGGTGATCTGTTCCCCATGTTACAGAGAAGAAAACCAAGGCTCAGAGAAGTTAAGTGACTGGCCCAAGGTCACACAGCAGGCCGGCGGTGGAGCCAGAACTTGAACTCAGGCCTCCCAACTCTCGACCCTCTAGACCCTGTACTCTTTCCATTAAGAAATACCGATTCCTTTTTTTTCCTTTATTTTTAAACGGCATTTGTTAAGTGCTTACTATGTGCCAGGCACCATACTAAGTACTGTGGTAGATGCAAACTAATCAGATTGGACACAGTCCATGTCCCACATGGGGCCCACAGCCTTCATTCCCATTTTACAGATGAGGGAACTGAGGCCTAGAGAAGTGAACCAACTTGCCCAAGGTCACACAGCAGCCAAATGGTGGAGTCAGGATCGGAACCCAGACCTTTTTGACTCTCAAGCCCATGCTCTATCCACTAGGTCATGCTGCTTCTCAAAGTGAGAGAAACACTATTGAGACAGAAGAAGAGTAAAGATGTTGCAAATGATCTCAAGGAAGCAAAGAGCAAGTCATGATAGACTCTGTGGTAGTTCATCAGGCTACTACCAGCAACCAAATGTCAACATGAGCAGTATTGATTTCTCAAGAGGCTGTGACTCCCTTCTCCACCTCTAATATAGATTTTGAAAGTTTGTGAGATTGATCCTTTGCTCATTTCTTGCAGCCTGCAATGGGTAAATGGAATACCATGCTTTGTCTTCCAAACAGTGAAAGGCCTTTCAAATCAGGTGACTTACTTGGACAGACTGCAGCTGTAAACCCTAGAGAAGCAGCATGGCTCAATGGAAAGAGCGTGGGCTTGGGACTCAGAGGATGTGAGTTCTAATCCTGGCTCCACCACTTGTCTGCTGTGAGACCTTGGGTGAGCCACTTCACTTCTCTGTCCCTTAGTTACCTCATCTGGAAAATGGGGATTAAGACTGTGAGCCCCACGTGGGACAACCTGGTAACCTTGTGTCTACCCCAGCGCTTAGAACAGTACTCGGCACATAGTAAGTGCTTAACAAATACCATCATCATTATTATTATTAGTCACCCTTCTTAAGAACTGGGGATTTATTATGGACTGACCTCAATTAGAATAACTGGATCCCTGTCAACCAGGATTTAAAAAAAATTTTTATTGTAGCGATCAATCATTTTAATATACTTGGCTTGCACTCATAGTGTTCTAAAGATTGCTATAAAGACATTATGAAGCGCAGTCTCAGACAACGCAATAGATCTGAGGACTGTGGAAAGCCTACTGTAGGGGACAGACCAGCCTGGAGGGCAGCAATATATACAGAGAGAGGTCACTCTCCTTGAGCAAAAGCTTCCCAGAGATCCATGATGCCATGAGGCTTGCTTGAGAACAGACCGGCCCTGAAGGGGATAAACCCATTAATACAGGCTCTCCTGTACACATATCAGTCCTTTTTTTTTTTAATGGTACTTGTTAAGCACATACTATGTTCCAGGCACTGTACTAAGTGCTGGGGTAGATACAAGCTAATCAGGTTGGAGACAGTCCATGACCCACATGAGGCTCACAGCCTTAATCCCCATTTAATTCATTCACTCAGTCATATTTATTGAGTGCTACTGAAGAAGCAGCATGGCTCAGTGGAAAGAGCCCGGGCTTGGGAGTCAGAGGTCATGGGTTCTAATCCCGGCTCCACCACTGATCAGCTGTGTGACTTTGGGTAAGTCACTTGACTTCTCTGTGCCTCAGTTACCTCATCTGTAAAATGGGGCTTAACACTGTGAGCCCCACGTAGGACAACCTGATCCCCAGTGCTTAGAACAGTGCTCAGCACATAGTAAGTGCTTAACACAAATGCCATTATTATTATTATTATTATTATTACTGTGTGCAGAGCACTGTACTAAGAGTTTGGGAGAGTACAATAGAACAATAAACAGACACATTTACAGTCTAGAGGGTGAGACAGACATTAATATAAATAAATTAATTTTATGGATGAGATAACTGAGGCCCAGAGAAGTAAAATGACTTTCCCAAGGTGACACGGTCAACAAGTGGCCGAGCTGGGATTCAAACCCGGATACTTTTGACTCCCAGACCCACGCTCTATCCACTAGGCCAAGCTGCTTCAGCTGTATTCTCTCTCTCTCTCTCTCTCTCTCTCTCTCTCTCTCTCACACACACACACACCCACACACACACACACACACCCTATATTCTCTCTCTCACCCTTAGGAAAACCATCAAAAAACATTAAGACAAAAATAGCATCAATCAATGAAATGCTCATTGTGAGAAAGAGCTATGATTTGGCAAGAGGCTGAACAAAGAGAGAAGGCGCCATTGTGAAGAGAGGGCATGGATAGAGATGCTAGTCTCCCAACCCCAGGCACAAGTGGGAAGAGGGAAAGGGAAGAAGGAAGAGGCAGGGGGAGAGAGTGAAGAGGGAATCTTGGGACTTGGTACACCCCTGCCAGAATGTGATTCATAATGATAATTAGTAATTGTTTTCTCCCAAGAACTTAGAACAGTGCTCTGCACAGAATAAGTGTTCAGTAAATGCTAATCAGTCTATCAATCAATGGTATTTACTGAGAGCCCACTCTGATCCTCAGAGACTTCAACATCCACATGGATATCCCTGGTGACTCCTCTGCCGCCCACCTTCTATCTCTCCTTGATGCTGCCAACCACTTGCTCCAGCCCACCTCGCCCATTCACCAACTTGGTCACACCCTCGACATCATCATCTTCTACCGCTGCACTGTCTCCACCCTCACCAACTCTGAAATCCCTCTTTCTGATCATAATCTTCTCACCTGCCTCCTCACTCACACTCCTTTCTACTGTAAATCCATATTACTCCCTCATAGAGATCTCTGCTCTTGACCGCATCCATCTGAGTGCCTCACACCCCACCTCGCCTCCCTTTCCTCTCTACCCAATCTTGATGATCAGATCACTGCTCTCAACTCTACCCTTTGTACTCAGCTAGACTCACTCGCTTCCCTTTCCCTTTGCTGCTCTCGGACCACTAACCCACAGCCCTGTATCACTGCCACTGTCCGCCTCCTTCGCTCTTATGCTCGAGCTGCCGAACGCTGCTGGCAAAAGTCTAAATACCATGCCAACCTCGTTCACTTCAAGTTTATCCTTTCCTGCCTTAACTCAGCCCTCTCCTCTGCCAGACAAAACTATTTCTCCTCCCTTACTGACACCTATGACCATCATCCCCATCAGCTCTTCCGTACATTCAACTCCCTTCTCAGGCCCCCGGTTCCTCCCCCTCCTCCTTCCCTCACCCCCAACAATCTGGCCTCCTACTTCATTAATAAAATTAAATCCATCAACTCTGAGCTCCTCAAAGTCACTCCCCCACCTTCTGCAACCCCCCGGCTCTCAACGCTCTCTGCTACTCTCCCATCCTTCCCAGCAGTATCCTCAGAGGAGCTCTCCTCCCACCTGTGCTTCTGACCCCATTCCCTCTCATCTCATGAAATCTCTCGCTCCATCCCTTCTCCCCTCCTTAACTTCCATCTTCAACCGCTCACTCTCCACTGGTTCCTTCTCCTCTGCCTTTAAACATGCCCATGTCTCTCCCATCCTAAAATAACCCTCTTTTGACCCCACCTCACCTTCTAGTTATTGCCCTATCTCCCTCCTACCATTCCTTTCCAAACTCCTTTAACGAGTCATCTACACCTGCTGCCTCGAATTCCTCAATGCCAACTCTCTTTTCGATCCCCTCCAATCTGGCATCCATCCCCTACATTCCACGGAAACTGCCCTCTCAAAGGTCACCAATGACCTCCTGCTTGCCAAATCCAACGGCTCATACTCTATCCTAATCCTCCTCGACCTCAGCTGCCTTCGACACTGTGGACCACCCCCTTCTCCTCAACACGCTATCTAACCTTGGCTTCACAGACTCCGTCCTCTCCTGGTTCTCCTCTTATCTCTCCGGTCGTTCCTTCTCAGTCTCTTTTGCAGGCTCCTCCTCCCCCTCCCATCCCATCACTGTAGGGGCTCTTCAAGGTTCAGTTCTTGGTCCCCTTCTGTTCTCGATCTACACTCACTCCCTTGGTGACCTCATTCGCTCCCACGGCTTCAACTATCATCTCTACGCTGATGACACCCAAATCTACATCTCTGCCCTGCTCTCTCCCCCTCCCTCCAGGCTCGCATCTCCTCCTGCCTTCAGGGCATCTCCGTCTGGATGTCTGCTCGCCACCTAAAACTCAACATGTCCAAGACTGAACTCCTTGCCTTCCCTCCCAAACCCTGCCCACTCCCTGACTTTCCCATCACCGTTGATGGCACTACCATCCTTCCCGTCTCACAAGCCCGCAACCTTGGTGTCATCCTCGACTCCGCACTCTTGTTCACCCCTCACATCCAAGCCGTCACCAAAACCTCCTGGTCTCACCTCCACAACATTGCCAAGATCCACCCTTTCCTCTCCATCCAAACCGCTACCCTGCTCATTCAAGCTCTCATCCTATCCTGTCTGGACTACTGTATCAGCATCCTCTCCTATCTCCCATCTTCCTGTCTCTCCCCTCTTCAATCCATACTTCACGCCGCTGCCCGGATTGTCTTTGTCCAGAAATGCTCTGGGCATGTTACTCCCCTCCTCCAAAATCTCCAGTGGCTACCAATCAACCTACGCATCAGGCAGAAACTCCTCACCCTTGGCTTCAAGGCTCTCCATCACCTCGCCCCCTCCTACCTCACCTCCCTTCTCTCCTTCTAAAGCCCAGCCTGCACCCTCTGCTCCTCTGCCGCCAATCTCCTCACCATGCCTCGTTCTCACCTGTCCCACCGTCAACCCCTGGCCCTCGTCATCCCCCTGGCCTTGAATGCCCTCCCTCCCCACATCCGCCAAGCTAGCTCTCTTCCTCCCTTCAAGGCCCTACTGAGAGCTCACCTCCTCCAGGAGGCCTTCCCAGACAGAGCCCCTTCCTTCCTCTCCCCCTCCTCCCCCTGTCCATCCCCCCTGCCTCCCCACCTTACCTCCTTCCATTCTCCACAGCACCGGTATATATGTATATATGTTTGTACGTATTTATTAGTCTATTTTACTTGTACATATTTATTCTACTTATTTTATTTTGTTAATATGTTTTGTTCTCTGTCTCCCTGTTCTAGAATGTGAACCCACTGCTGGGTAGGAACTGTCTCTTTATGTTGCCAACCTGTACTTCCCAAGCACTTAGTACAGTGCTCTGCACACAGTAAGCACTCAATAAATACGATTGAATGAATGAATGAATGAATTGTACAGAGCACTATGCTAAGTGCTTGGGAATGTGCAATAGAGTTAGTAGACACAATTCCTGCCCTCAAGGAGCTTACAGTCTAATGGGGGAGCCAGACATTAAAATTAAGTACAGGTACGGTAAGCAACTGAGTTTAAGGATATAATAATAATAATAATACTTGTGATATTTAAGTGCTTATTATGTGCCAAGCACTGTACTAAGCGCTTGGGTAGATACAAGGTAATCAGGTGCCATAACGGGGTCACAGTACAAGAGAAGCAGTGTGGCTTACTGGAAAGAGGATGGGCTTGGGAGTCAGAGGATGTGGGTTCTAATCCTGGCTCCACCACTTGTCTGCTGTGTGACCTTGGGCAAGTCACAACTTCTCAAAAATCTCCAGTGGCTACCAATCTACCTACACATCAGGCAGGAACTCCTCACCCTCGGCTTCAAGGCTCTCCATCACCTCGCCCCCTCCTACCTCACCTCCCTTCTCTCCTTCTGCAGCCCAGCCCGCACCCTCTGCTCCTCTGCCGCTAATCTCCTCACCATGCCTCGTTCTCGCCTGTCCCACCGTCGACCCCCAGCCCACGGCATCCCTCTGGCCTGGAATGCCCTCCCTCCTCACATCCGCCAAGCTAGCTCTCTTCCTCCCTTCAAGGCCCTACTGAGAGCTCACCTCCTCCAAGAGGCCTTCCCAGACTGAGCCCCCTCCTTCCTCTCCCCCCTCCTCTCCCTCTCCATTCCCCCTGCCTTACCTCCTTCCCTTCCCCACAGCACCTGTATATATGTATATATGTTTGTACATATTTATTACTCTATTTATTTTACTTGTACATATCTATTCTATTTATTTTATTTAGTTAATATGTTTGGTTTTGTTCTCTGTCTCCCCCTTCTAGACTGTGAGCCCACTGTTGGGTAGGGACCGTCTCTATGTGTTGCCAACTTGTGCTTCCCAAGCACTTAGTACAGTGCTCTGCACACGTTAAGTGGTCAATAAATGCGATTGAAGGATTGATTCTCTGTGCCTGTTACCTCATCTGTAAAATGGGGATTAAGACTTTGAGCCCCATGTGGGACAACCTGATTACCTTGTATCTACCCCAGCGCTTAGAACAGTGCTTGGCACATAGTAAGCACTTAAATACCATCATTATTATTATTATTAGTAGTAGTAGTAGTAGTAGTAGTAGTAGAAGGGAGAACAGGTATTGAATCCCTACTTAACAGATGACGGAATCAAGTTACAGAGAAGTTAATTGACTTGCCCAAGATCACACAGTGGGTAAGGGCAGAACTGGAATTAAAACCCAGGTTCTCTAACTTCTAGGCCTGTTCTCTGCGATGTGGGGATGGGGTGGGAGGGGAGTACCGTAGTGCTTAGAGAGTGGGATTAAGCACATGGGAGAAGCAGGTGGGAGGGAAAATAGGGTGGGGGGGATGAGAGCTTAGTCTGGGAAGCTTCCTAGAATAGATGGGATTTCAGTAAGACTCTCATTCACATATCTGGACAGCCAAGATGTTATCATTTACGTTTATGTTGTGGTATTTGTTAAGCACTTACTATGTTCCAGGCACTGTACTTAGCATTAGGAGAGATTCAAGATAATCAATCGTATTTATTGAGTGTTTACTGTGTGCAGAACACTGTACTAAGTGCTTGGGAAGTACAAGTTGGCAACATATAGAGACAGTCCCTACCCAACAGTGGGCTCACAGCCTAAAAGGGGGAGACAGAGAACAAAACCAAACATACCAACAAAATAAAATAGAATATGTACAAGTAAAATAGAGTAATAAATATGTACAAACATATATACATATATACAGGTGCTGTGGGGAAGGGAAGGAGGTAAGATGGGGGGGATGGAGAGGGGGACTAGGGGGAGAGGAAGGAAGGGGCTCAGTCTGGGAAGGCCTCCTGGAGGAGGTGAGCTCTCAGTAGGGCCTTGAAGGGAGGAAGAGAGCTAGCTTGGCGGATGGGCAGAGGGAGGGCATTCCAGGTCCAGGGGATGACGTGGGCCGGGGGTCGATGGCGGGACAGGCGAGAACGAGGCACGGTGAGGAGATTAGCAGCAGAGGAGCGGAGGGTGCGGGCTGGGCTGTAGAAGGAGAGAAGGGAGGTGAGGTAGGAGGGGGCGAGGTGAGGGAGAGCCTTGAAGCCAAGGGTGAGGAGTTTCTGCCTGATGCGCAGATTGATTGGTAGCCACTGGAGATTTTTGAGGAGAGGAGTAACATGCCCAGAGCGTTTCTGGACAAAGACAATCCGGGCAGCAGCATGAAGTATGGATTGAAGTGGGTAGAGACACGAGGATGGGAGATCAGAGAGAAGGCTGATGCAGTAGTCCAGACGGGATAGGATGAGAGCTTGAACGAGTAGGGTAGCTGTATGGATGGAGAGGAAAGGGTGGATCTTGGCAATGTTGCGGAGCTGAGACCGGCAGGTTTTGGTGATGGCTTGGATGTGAGGGGTGAATGAGAGAGCGGAGTCGAGGATGACACCAAGGTTGCGGGCTTGTGAGACGTGAAGGATGGTAGTGCCGTCAACAGAGATGGGAAAGTCAGGGAGAGGGCAGGGTTTAGGAGGGAAGACAAGGAGTTTGGTCTTGGACATGTTGAGTTTTAGGTGGCGGGCAGACATCCAGATGGAGATGTCCTGAAGGCAGGAGGAGATGCGAGCCTGGAGAGAGGGGGAGAGAGCAGGGGCAGAAATGTAGATCTGGGTGTCATCAGCATAGCGGTGATAGTCGAAGCCGTGGGAGCGAATGAGGTCACCAAGGGAGTGCGTGTAGATCGAGAACAGAAGGGGACCAAGCACTGAACCTTGGGGAACCCCCACAGTAAGGGGATGGGAGGGGGAGGAGGAGCCTGCCAAAGAGACTGAGAATGAACGACCGGAGAGATAAGAGGAGAACCAGGAGAGGACGGAGTCTGTGAAGCCAAGGTCGGATAGCGTGTTGAGTAGAAGGGGGTGGTCCACAGTGTCGAAGGCAGCTGAGAGGTCAGGTCAGAACCAGTCCCTATCCCACATGGGGCTCACGGGGAAAGGAGGAGGGAGAATAGGTATTGCACCCCCATTTTAGAGATGAGGAAACCTATGCCCAGTTTCTCACCACCAGTTCATCTGCTACAAATGGAGAGTTAGTACCTAGGAAGCAATGGCTTCTTCTGCCACTCCGTTCCAGCCACCACAATGGGCCTCTTTAAAGTGTGTTAAAAGAAATGCTGGAATGAGAGCAGGGTGGTAATTAGCAGAATGACGCTGTGCACAATCCCTAGTGAGTTTGCCCATCTGCCAAGCTAGCTCTCTTCCTCCCTTCAAGGCCCTACTGAGAGCTCACCTCCTCCAGGAGGCCTTCCCAGACTGAGCCCCCTCCTTCCTCTCCCCCTCGTCCCCCTCTCCATCCCCCGTCTTACCTCCTTCCCTTCCCCACAGCACCTGTATATATGTATATGTTTGTACATATTTATTACTCTATTTTACTTGTACATATCTATTCTATTTATTTTATTAATATGTTTGGTTTTGTTCTCTGTCTCGCCCTTCTAGACTGTGAGCCCACTGTTGGGTAGGGACTGTCTCTATATGTTGCCAACTTGTACTTCCCAAGCGCTTAGTACAGTGCTCTGCACACAGTAAGCGCTCAATAAACATGATTGATTGATTGTCCAGAGATTCCCTGCATGGATTCCTCAGTCCACACTCCCCTAAGCTCCTTTGTGCTTTAGCCAGTGGAGAAGACTGTTTTCATCATACATCTCTGTCAATGTGAGCATCCCTTCAAGGGCCTGACTCAGATCTGCCCTTCCCTCCATCTTCCAAGTTCCTCAGAAAGGCGGCCAGATGGCATGCTGCCATGTTTTTTTTTTTATCAGACCATCCACACTGTCATTAGATTCTAAGCTCCTTATTATATTCTTTTATTATACTCTCCCAAGTGATTAGTACAGTGCTGTATTTACAGAAAGTCTCAGTAAATACCACTGAATGAACAACACCGTGGCCCTTCGGGGCTTGGATAAGAAAGAATGACGGTTATTTATTAAGCGCTTATTATTTAGTCACTATTTTATTTCATGGTATTTCTTAAGTGCTTACTATGTGCTAAACATCATTTGCAGCACTCGAGTAGAGACAAGATAATCAGGTCTGATGTGGTCCCCATTCCAAACAGGGCTCCCAGTCCGAGAGGGAGGGGGAGCGGGTATTTTATCACCATTTTATAGATGAGGAACCTGAAGCACAAAGAAGTTAGGTGACTTGCTCAAGGTCACACATCAGGTAAATGACAGAGCTGGGAAGAACCCCCAGGCCTCCTGCCCTGCCCCAGGCCTGTGCTTTTTCTATTAGGCAACACTGCCTCCCCAGGAGTCCCTGGCACAGAAGCCACATGGGATCTTTAGCCAGGCACCAGCAGGGCAGAGACCTTTAGCTTCCTCATCATATTGCTGAGGAATTGGATAGGCTCCCACCTGGATTCTTCTTACTCCTCTAGTGGGACTCTTTCCCCCACCCTCTCAATGTCTCTGCCTCAATACCTCTCAATGCCTCCACCTCACTTCCCCACTGTCTTCCTCTAGATTCTGTGCTCCAATCACATGAGCCACCCTGCACTCACCCTTCATGAGATAATTGAGTTTCCAGGAGCTCTACCAATCTCCTACTCCACATGGCCCCACCCTGAGGGGAGCTTTGATTCTGAAATTTAAAGCACCATATCAAATGCAGCTGGTGTGGCTGGGTGTTTTAGGAACTAATTGCTTTGATCTCTTTAGTCCATAGAATCCAAAGCCAATGTAACCCCCTAGGGAAACGTAAAACCTGGCCAGAAAATTTAATCTTTTCTATTGACACACGCAGAAACTGCTCATTTTGCTGTCAATCAACCAGTGAACATCGACGTCTCATCAATTTTCTACATAGCATTAATCATCATTGTCAGTAAATATCTTTAATGCAGAGCACTGAGCCTAGAGCTTGGGAGAGTGCAATAAAAGTAGAACACACAGGCCCTGCCCCTGAGGAGCTTAAACTCAAATACTTTTCTTAGGGATGGTATCTATCATATTTATTGAGCACTTACTGATTGAATAGACAAGCAACACTCACAATATTTCTAAATTTACACTTTGTTTCAACTTCACAACACAGTAGTTGGTAAGCTCCCCCTCTAGACAGTAAGCTCACTGTGGACAGGGAATGTGTCTCATATTGTTGTATTGTACTCTCCCAAGAGTTTAGTACAGTACTCTGCACACCGAGTGCTCAATAAATACAATCGATTGACTTTCTGACATTAGCTGCCTTCATTCAATCATATTTATTGAGCACTTACCGTGTGCAAAGCACTGTACTAAGTGCTTATAGGACTAGTAGCTCACTCACATAATAAGAATACTAATAAATGTGGTATTTGTTAAGCGCTTACTATGTGTCAGGCACTGTACTAAGAGCTGGGGTAAATACAAGATAATCAGGTTGAAAACAGTCTGTGTCCCCCATAAGGCTCACAGTCTTAACCCCCCCATTTTGCAAGTGAGGAAACTGAGACACAGAGAAGTGCAGTGACTTGGCCAAGGTCACACAGCAGGCCAATGGTGGAGCAGGGATTAAAACACAGGTTCTCTGACTCCCAGGCCTGTGCTCTTTCCACTAGGTCATGCTGCTTCACACATCCACCCTGATCCCCACAGTACCACAGGGAAATAGGAAAACTGTTTTAAGTCACAATGTGGCGAGAAGAGAAGGAAATTTAAAAGGAGGTGGGGGATTGCAAAAACAGGCAAGGTCAGTGAAGAAGGAGAGCAATGGAGTAACCAGGGAGGGTTGAATGTCTATTTTACTGCCAGTGAAGGAGAAGTCAGCTACCATGTTGTGGAATCTCTCTTGCTAAATGTAATAAGATTGCAAGCTCCTTGAGAATGGAGTTTGTGATGTGGTTGTCCATCTACCACCGCAAACAGAAACTCCTCTTAGCCTTAAAACAATCAATCAACTTGGCCCGCAAATCTTATCTCACTGATTTCCTGCTCTACAACCCAGCCCATACACTTCACTCCTCCAATGCCAACTTACTCAATGAACCTCGATCCCATCTATCTCGCTGCCAACCCTTTGCCTACATCCTCCCTCTGACCTGAAACTCCTGCCCCATCCATATGCGATAGACCACGACTCCCCCCCACCTTCAAAGCCTTATGAAAGCCACATCTCCTCCAGGAGGCCTTCCCAGATTAAGCCCTCTTTTTCCCCTACTTCTTTTCCCTTCTGCATCATCTACGCACTTGGATCTGTACCCTTTTAGCACTTGATATTCCCCCCACCCTCAGCCCCACAGCTCATAGACATATCCGTAATGTATTTATTCATATTAATGTCTTTCTCCCCCTGTAAAATGTAAGCTCCTTGTGGGCAGGGAACATATCTACAAACCATTATAGTATACTCTCCCAAGTGCTTAGTACAGTGCTCTGCACAATCAATACCACTGATTGATCGATTCAGATTGACAGCACTTTAATTTAAAACACATTGGCCCAGGAACCAATTGTCTCGTAAGTCCGAGGATGTACTGTATTGTATAAACAAACGAGCAAAGCCATCCATTTTTTATTCAAGGAAATTCAACTTTTTTGACCAGCTAGAGCAAACTAACTCACCCCAGTGGAGGGTTGTTTATGCAACAATCGTGGAAAGCAGAAAACTCTTTGATTTTACCCCTCTGATGGCACTTGCCCTGACTTTCAAGATGAACACATTCTTTCCCCAAAGACTTGAGAGGTTTGAACTCCATCAAACTCCTGCTTGATTTTATTCAAATGAAGCTAGTTAGAGAGAGAAGTCTATAGACAATCTGGCGAAAGGAACATACCATGTTACGTGTGTGTGCAGATCATTCCTAATGCTAGTACATAATCTATTTGGAACTGACTCAAGCCATAGAAAGTCCCCAGTTTTGTGGTGTCTACTTGAATTTTGCCAGAGTACATCTGTCATTTCATTCAAGAGCAGGCCTATGGGTAATCATTTAATCAAAGCCACTGCTGTGATTGCTACTTGTACAGAAAATTATAAAGCTACAGCAGCAGTAAAGCCGGGATTACCAAGATTAAATGGGCACTGCTTTTTGCTAAGTGTTGGGTAAGACTGAATTACCATCTCTTTAAATTGGAAGGAAATTGGAGAGGGAGAATTATTCATTTGGTCAGAACCGCGTTTCCTAATTTTCATTTCCTCTCGTTGTACTTACAGTAAATTATGTAATTGAAAATTCATGGAGGACACATACAGAGAACATCTAATTATGGTTTTTGCACTGGAAGAAGTTTCATTCTCACCTTTCAGGCTCCTGCCCCTTTTTGGGGTTTAAGAGATGAAAGGCTAATAAAATGTTACATTAAGAAAATGTAAGATCTTTTTTCACTTCATCAAAATTTCCTATCTCCCTAACCTTAGCCTCAAAAAATACCCAGCTAATAACTCCTGGGCCATTTAATCCAAATGGGAGAACAAGGGCGTCTTTGGATGAGAACTTAATGGAAAAGTAACTGCAAATGGCAAAAGAGTTTGGATTTGAGTTTCAACCCCCCTAAATTCTGCTTTTATCAATATTATTCTGTCTCACTTCTCTTCTCTCCCGAAAGACCCAAGGTGGAGTAAATTGCCTAAAGACAGAGTTTATCCCTTGGGGAGTGGACAGACCAGCCCATTGATAAAGTACATACCACTCCCTGAAGAATAATCAGCTAAGGTTAGGCTCTGAAAAGCCACTAGAACAAAGCCACTCTGAGCTCCTCTATTCATTCTCTCTGTTGATGGCTTCCTGACAAAACTTACTCCGTTTACAGGTTAAAGGGTAATTTCCCTAACCACTGACATGTCCAAAAGAAACAGGAGTCTGAAAATAAGATTATTTTGTTCTCTGTCCTTTCACCAATTAGACGTTAACCAGCAATTTGGGTTCATTCATGATTTGTAAAGCATATTAGAGCATTAGGGTCCAGTTATTGTACTGGCAAACCAGCTTGCTTTTTACAGGAAATTGAGGACGCAGATGCCATTTCCACATGACCCGCCTTTTACCAGGTTAGGAATGCTCATGGCCATGGGAGGGCGATTTTCCAAGGAAAATCTGAGCATCTCACGCTAACTACTGATAATAATCACTGCAGTATTTGTTAAGTGCTTACCATGTGTCAAGCACTTTACTGAACAATGGTAAAGATATACGGTCATCAGGTTGGACACATTTCCTGTCCTACCTGGGGCTTACAGTCTGTCTTGTAACCCCATGAATATTGGGTTACTGTATTTACAAGTCCTGAAAAATTTCATTCTAGTCCACCAAGATCCATCAAGCCCAGAAAATCAACTGCCATAAAAATGGATGTCTGTTGAGTAACTGAATCAGTCATGGTGAAAGCAACCCAGCTCACTAGATGAGGCCAGGATAAAGGGGAGGCCTAGGCTCAGATTAGGGCTAAGGAGAGGACCAGGGTTAAGGTAATAAAAGGCAGGTTAAGGCTCGATTATGGAGAGCATTTAGGAACTAATTGGAGTACCTGTTGGCTCTCAATTCACTTCTGATGACTGGATGTGTGAATTCTTGATTGTCCAATATTCAGTTTTGGATGACTTGTTCTGATTCTTTAGGTGCTCAATAAAACCACTGATGATGATGGGAGTGTTCTGGGATTTTTATACCTATCTTTCCCAGTGCTTAGTACAGTGCTCTGCACACCACAAGTGTTCAATAAATTCCACCGATTGATCAATTGGTGATGGTCCTCCCTTTCCTCCCTCTAGGAATCTTCCAAGAATCCTTGCTTACACTGAAACCAGCTCTGTCACACTCTGTCTATGACACTGTAGAACCACCCAAACCTCCATCATAAGGCCACTCTACTGAATAGCATATTAAGTGCTTACTATGTGCCAAGCATTCATTCAATTTTATTTATTGAGCACTTACTGTGTGCAAAGCACTATACTAAAGCACTTGGGAGAGTACAATATAAGAACAGACACATTCCTGTCACAACATGCTCAGACAGACATTAATATAAATAGATGAATAAATGAATTAGTGATATGTACAGATATGTATGTGCTGTGGGGATGAGAGGGAGAATGAATGAAGGAGCAAGTAAGCGCAACACAGAAGAAAATGGGAGAAGAGGAGGGCTTAGTCAGGGAAGGCTTCTTGGAGGAGATATGCCTTCAATAAGGCTTTGAAATGGGGGAGAGCAATTATCTGTCTGATATGAGGAGGAAGGGCATTCCAGGCCAGAGGTAAGATGTGGGTGAGAGGTTGGCAGTGAGATAGATGAGATATAGTTTCCAGTTACTGAACACTGGGAAGATAGGTATAGGTATCCCCAAGCACTTCCAGAAAACACTTTGGCTAAGGCAAAGAGGGCATTGTTTCCTTTTGAATATCCCTTGTTTCTTATCCACTTGTGAACATAAACAGTCTTTAGGGTTCTGTAGCATCTCTCAAAGAATTCAGCCAATCTATGGACTCAGCAAACCTCCCAATGCCACACCACCAGATGCTGTGTGTCTTCAATGTGGAGGCCGTTTGGGCTCTAAAAGGCAGTTGATTCTGTACCATTTAAATTCATCTTCACTCTATCAGCTCATCAAAATATCGTTTTAGCAATCACAGCAGGACACTTCTTGCCCCGTCCCTTGCTGGAGGGCACAGTTTGGCAGAATTGCTTCCTCTTTGGAATGCCAAGGTGGCACCAAAGCTTATTGGTGGGCCAAGGTTAAACTCTATACGGGCCTGGGAGTCAGAAGGTCAAGGGTTCTAATCCCCACTCCACCACTCGCCTGCGTGTGACCTTGGGTAAGTCAATTCACTTCTCTGGGCCTAAGTTACCTCTCCTGTAAAATGGGGATTGAGACTGTGAGCCCCAGGTGGGACAGGGACTCTGTCCAACCCTATTTGCTTGTACCCACCCCAGTGCTTAGTACGGTGTCTGGCAGATAGTAAGTGGTTAACAAATATGACAATTATTATTATTATTAATTCCTCCTAGGGCTTCTCTCTGACCTGCAAAACTCAGGGAACACATCTTGCCCCTTGAGCTACCCCTGTGAACGGGAAATCCTTTCCCCCTGCTCCCCTGCCTCTTGATTCATTTGAATGTGTCTGTCCTGGGACACAGCAGAAATCCACTGAGTGTCTTTTCCCCCTGAGAAATACACACTCATCTGAAACCAACCATTAATCAACCTTATTTATTGAACACTTGCAATGTGCAAAGCACTGTACTAAACACTGGGTAGAATACAATGCAATAGAATTAATAGAAACAATCCTTTCCCTCAAGGAGTTTATAATCTAGTGAGGGAGTTGTTGTCTTGTGTTGTTCAGTCGTGTCCAACCCATAGTGACGCCATAGACATAGCTCTCCCAGAACGCCTCACTTCCATCTGCAATCATTCCGGTAGCGTAACCATAGAGTTTTCTTGTTAAAAATATGGCAGTGATTTACCATTGCCTCCTTAAATAAAATAATAATAATAATGGCATTTATTAAGCACTTACTATGTGCAAAGCACTGTTCTAAGTGCTGGGGAGGTTACAAGGTGATCAGGTTGTCCCACAGAGGGCTCACAGTCTTAATCCCCATTTTCCAGATGAGGTAACTGAGGCCCAGAGAAGTTAAGTGACTTGCCCAAAGTCATACAGCTGACAATTGGCAGAGGTGGGATTTGAACCCATAACCTCTGACTCCAAAGCCTATGCTCTTTCCACTGAGCCACGCTTCCACGCAGTAAACGGGTCTCTGCCCTCAACTCTCTCCCGTGCTGCTGCTGCCTAGCACAGGTGAGTTTTGACATGTAGTAGATTGCCTTCCACTCACTAGCCACTGCCCAAGCTAGGAATAGAATGGGTAGGCTTCTGCTTGACTCTCCCTCCTGTAGTCATGATTGGAGTACTGGAAACTCTCCAGGTGTGACTCTGAGAGGAAAGTGAGGGAGTCAGACATTATAAGAAGTTACAAAAAGGAAACTGGCAGAATGTAAGTGTAGGTACATGTATATTACAGTTTGGTACATAAGTGCTGTGGGGCTGAGGATGGGGTGAATATCAAGTACATAGGGAATGCAGGAGAGTGAGTAGGGGAAATGAGGATCAGATTGGGAAGGACCTCTTGGAGGAGATGTGACATTTGGAGAAATTTGAAGGTGTGGCCCAGCCCCACAGCACTTATGTATATATCTGTGATTTATTTATTTATATTAATGTCTGTCTCTCCCTCTAGACTGAAAGCTTGTTGTGGGTAGGAAATGTATCTATTATATTGTTATGTTGTATTCTCCCAAGCACTTACTACAGTGCTCTGCACACTGTAAGCGCTCAATAAATACGATTGACAATGAATGATGGAGTAGGTTCATTCATTCATTCAAATTTATTGAGCACTTACTGTGTGCAGAGCACTGTACTTGGGAAGTACAAGTTGGCAACATATAGAGACGGTCCCTACCCAACAACAGGCTCACAGTCTAGACGGGGGAGACAACAAAACAAAACATGTGGACAGGTGTCAAGTCATCAAGTTACATTTCTACTTTTAAAAGAAATCAGGAAATGAAAACTAACGGCTTCTCACTAGAGTGACCAGGAAGCCCGCCCCAGAAGCAATTCCATAGAATATACATTATGGTATTTAAATTTCATTTTGGGGAAAAATACGTTATAAACTCAAAGTATTACTTTTGGATAAATCTGGTACATTTTCAGTCACATGAAGCAGCATGCCCTAGTGAAAAGAGGACGGTCTTGGAAATCAGGGGATGTGAGTTCTAATCCTGGCTCTGACACTTGCCTTCTGTGTTGCCTTGGGCAATCACTTCACCTCTCATTTTCCTCACTTGTTCTCCCTCCTTAAAAGGTGAGCCCTAAGTGGGACAGGGACTGTGCCTAAGGTAGGGACCGTCTCTATATGTTCCCAACTTGTACTTCCCAAGCACTTAGTACAGTGCTCTGCACACACTAAGCACTCAATAAATACGACTGAATGAATGAATGAATCTCCCCCTTCTAGACTGTGAGCCTGTTGTTGGGTAGGAATTGCCTCTATCTGTTGCCGAATTGTACTTCCCAAGAGCTTAGTACAGTGCTTTGCACACAGTAACCGCTTGATAAATATGACTGAATGAATGAATTACTCCACTGCTTAGTGCAGTGCCTGACACAGAGTTGGTACTTAACAAATACTACATTATTATTATTATTATTATATCAAATGATTTGTGATGATTCCCTGAGTTTCAATAATAATAACAATAATAATGTATTATTATTATGTATTAGGTTGGCATTAGAGGAGTGAAGTGTGCAGGCTGGGTCATAGTAGGTGACCATCACAGTGAGGTAGGACAGGGACAGCTGATTGAGTGCCTTAAAACCAATAATAAAGAGTTTCTGTTTGACACCTACTATGTCTTCTAAGGTCTTTTCCAAGCCCTTTCCCTTGAACTGTGAAGGATTTGGTGAATTTTCTACAAAGAGGACATACCTTGACTTCACTAAATTAATGAAAATAATCAAATAAAAAAAATCAGAGGGAGAAAAGAATCTATAGAGTTTATCCTCCTCTAACATCCTGTACCCAGCTAGGGCAATCTGGAGCTGCTCCTCCTGTCAGTTTCGACCAATTAATAATTGTGGTATTAGTGAAGTGCTTACTATGTGCTAAGCTCTGGGGTAAATGCAAGCTAATCAAGACAGACACATTCTCCAATTCCTTGTGGGACTCTACAATAATAATAAAAAATTGTGATATCTGTTAAGCACTTACTATGTTCCAGGTGCTGTACTAAGTGCTGGGGTAGATACAAGCAAATTGGGTTGGATACAGTCCCTGTCCCACAGTCCTAATCCCCATTTTACAGATGAGGTAACTGAGGCACAGAGAAGTGAAGTGATTTGCCCACAGTCACACAGCAGACAAGTGGCAGAGCAGAGATTAGAACCCAGGTCCTTCTGACTCCCAGGCCCGAGGTCTACCTACTAGGCCACATCGTAAGCTCCTTATGGGTAGGGATTGTGTTTTCCCCAAGTACTTAATACAGTGCTCTGAACACAAAAAGCACTCAGTAAATACCATGGACTATTGATTGATAAGTTGGAAGGAGAACAGGTATTGAATTCCCATAAGTTAAGTGACTTGTTCAAGGTCACACAGCAGGCAAATGGCAAAGCCAGGAGTATAACCTGGTCTCCTGAACACTTTCTACTAGGCCACACAGCCAAAGAAGGAGGTCTGGGCTTCTGCAGGGGCTGGTTCATTCCTACCTCGTTCATTTTGGAAGGCAGACTTTTCACCGCATTATATTCTGGGCCCATTGAATCACATTTATCTGTTTGTTGGAAATTGCTTCATTTCCTCTCAATTCACTTTTCCCTGGCTGCACTGCTTTGCATTAATTGCCATTTCTGGCTAGCATCTGGAAGGGCGTGAGACCATACTGGTTGGAGCCCAATGCCGCTTGGCATTTGCATACGCTTATTATAACTCTTTCGACATTTTCAGGTTCTATACGCCGAAGCCCTGCTCCAAGCTGATCTGCGTCCAGGCTAACTTGGATTATGAAAGAGGTGTTATTATATGCATTTGAGGAACCAGCTATGGAAATTTCAGACCGAAGACTTCACTCTAAATTCATGATTACTTTTTCTTGATGCACAAAAGTTCCAATATGACTATCTCCAGATATTACTAAAGCAGGAAACTAGTGAATTTCCCTTTATCCTTAAAGCCCATAAACAGACATTAGCATTAAAATAACTTCCGAAGTTGATCTAATGATTGTCATCAACTTTTCTCCTAAGGATCAAATTAATATAATGTGGGCTAAATAGCAGTGACCTTTAATATTTGTTAATCCCATTGATTTCCTACTTTCCCATTTATGAGTTTACATATAAAACTGACATTTAAAAAATGCATCTATTTAAAGTCATTTTTATTCCTCACTTTTAATAGCCAGGGGGACAAATGTATAATCATATGGTGTCAAAAGCAAAATGTCGAACACAAATGTTAAGTGCTGAATTATAAGCAGGGGAAACGATGAATGGGCATTCCTATGATTACCTAGTTAGCTCTGCACAGTTACATGACTTTGGGAAATTGGGGTAGGGTAATCAGGTAAACCAGATGAACTGGAGCAAAAGCAGATTTTTACAAAAGTCCAGCTAGACTGGAAACTGTAAGCTCACTGTGGGCAGGGGAACGTGTCTAACCAACTCTGTAAATACTGTACTCTCCCAAGGGCTTAATACAGTGTTCTGCATGCAGTAAGCATTCAGCAAATACCATTGATGGATTGCCTGTCTACATTTCCCCATTCCATATTACCAATGCATCCTCCTCCTGTTTGGTTGAATGGATTCAGCAGCATGGTTCAATGGGAAGAGCACGGGCTTGGGAGTCAGAGATCATGGGTTCAAATCCCAGCTCCACCAATTGTCAGCTGTGTGCCCTTGGGCAAGTCACTTAACTTCTCTGTGCCTCAGTTACCTCATCTGTAAAATGAGTCCCGCGTGGGACAGCCTAATCACCTTGTATCCCCCTCCAGAACTTTGAACAGTGCTTTGCACATAGTAAGCGCTTACCACCATCATCATTATTATTATCATTATACAGACTCATCCTTTTGTTCTCTTACATCCCATTTTGCTCCACCCACTTAGAAATGCTGCCTCATTATGTTCTTGCCATCTTTCTCTCAGGAGTTTAAGTTACAGATGCTGTCATACTGTCCCTTTTATCGATGAGGAAACTGAGCTTCAGAGAAGTTCAGTGACTGGCTCCGGGTCAGAAATCAGCAGCACGGATCAAACCCAGGACCACTAGTGAACCCAGAAATTGTTCCCAGGACATCTAACATTACCACACAACAGAGAAGGCATTTGTTCTCTGGAACTTTTCCAGAGAGCTCTACAGGCAAGCAAATTTGAAAGTAGCAAGTTAGATAGGGTTACCTTAAGGTGGTGGGGAGAGTGTCTTCCAAAGATGAAGTGCTCTCTACACTCCCCACCTCCCCTTTCAGATGAACAGACTTAATGACCTAATTAGTATATCTAACACCTGATACACGTAGCACTTAAAGATACAGTCACCAAGCTGCTTTTTAAACTGTTTGTAGTTGGGGCAGGTTTGTCTGCTTTGGGGCTTTCAAAAGCAGAGGCCCAGGTCAAATGTCTTTCGCTTAAAGGGGAAACCTGAAAGAGTACATTTTGAAAGCCTTAACAATGGGTCCTTTCTGTGGGTCACTCCAGATTCAGGCCCGGCCTGGATAAAATGCCAATTTGCATCTCCGAGCAAAATATCAGTGAGCTCGGTGAGGTGTTTGACCAGTCCTTCCCTGGGCAACTGTTTACTTTCCTTCCTGACAGTGGCAAGGAATGAACAGAAAGTGACAACTGCCATAAGCTGGGAGCCTATTTTTGTCGCAGGTAAACTCTTTGTGAGCCGAGAATGTCACATGTCTCGTGCTTCTGTTTACCTTCCCAAGTGCTTAGTATTCATTCATTCATATTATTTAGCGCCTAGTTTGTGCAGAGCACTGTACTAAGCACTTGGGAAGTACAAATCGGCAACATACAGAGGAGGTCCCAACCCAACAATGGGCTCACAGTCCAGAAGAGGGAGATGGACAAAAAAACAAGTAGACAGGCATCAATACCATCAGAATACATAGAATTATAGCTATATACACATTATTAATAAAATACAATGCATTGTACTCAGTGGCATTCAATACATACCATTATCAGTAATACTACTATCACTAAATGCTCTGGGCATGTTACTCCCCTCCTCAAAAATCTCCAGTGGCTACCAATCAACCTACGCATCAGGCAGAAACTCCTCACCCTCGGCTTCAAGGCTCTCCATCACCTCGCCCCCTCCTACCTCACCTCCCTTCTCTCCTTCTACAGCCCAGCCGGCATATGTTTGTACATATTTATTACTCTATTTATTTATTTATTTTACTTGTACATATCTATTCTATTTATTTTATTTTGTTAATATGTTTGGTTTTGTTTTCTGTCTCCCCCTTCTAGACTGTGAGCCCACTGTTGGGTAGGGACCGTCTCTATATGTTGCCAACTTGTACTTCCCAAGCGCTTAGTACAGTGCTCTGCACACAGTAAGCGCTCAATAAATATGATTGATTGATTGATTACTACTTACTATTCATTCATTCAATCCTATTTATCGAGCACTTACTGTGTGCAGAGCACTGTAGTAAGTGTTTGGGAGAATACCATATAACAATAGCAGACACATTCCCTGCCCACAATGAGCTTACAGTCTAGAAGGAGAGAACTACTACGGCTACTACCACAGGAGTACAGCATTTTCAGGGCTTCAAAGGTGGCTTCACCCTTCCATTTTGTTTCAGTGGTAGCACAAATAGGAGAAAAGAAGGGAGTTAAAGATCCCCCACCTAATGACACCAGAACCTGGCACAGAGTTTCTATTCTTTTGCCATTTAGAGTTCTGGCAAATGATCCAGGCCATCAGTCAAAGGCAAACCATCTGCCTGCTTCCAGACTGGAAATCATTCTGGGCGCCTTTTGCCACTCAAGAATTCACTCTTTCCAAGACCAGCTTATTACTTGGAAAAGACTAAGCTAACACTAATGATGCCATACTGATGTTCCCCCAGCTCCCACCTACTTTCACAGAAGGGGCCGGTTTCGCTACCATGGCTATAGAGACTGTGCCTGCTGCTGACACCACAAGAGGGGAGGAGAAGGAAGGGGAAAATCATCTCCCAACCTCCTCATTCTCCTCCTCGCCCTCTTCTTCCTTCTCCTTCTCCTCCTCCTCCTCCTCCTCCTCATCATCACCATTGTCCCCACCGCCACCATGGCTTTATCCCTAATGTAGTCTAAAGTCTGTCTCCCCCTGTAGATTATGAGTTCCTTGTGGGCAGGGAATGTGCCTACCAGCTCTGTAGGCACATTAGTACAGCTTAGTACAGTGCCCAGCTCCTGGTAAGCGTTCAGTAAATACCACTGGTTGATTGATGGATTGACCCAGGACAGGCAGTCTAGATGGAGCCCGATTACCAAGAATGTCAACACAGATGGTCAGGGCCAAGTCACAGCCTTGTTGGTGGAGAAAGACTGAAAGATCAGAATCCTGCAATCGAATTATGGCTTCAACCTTGGCCTCTGCTTCTTTATAAATTCATAGTTTTAGAGAGCTGACAGTGTGCTTGGCTGTAAATAACGCTAATGAAACATGCAGTGTTGGGCGATCATATCAGAGAATTTCGTGAATGAAACCAATTTCTACCCTTGGATCCACCATGTCCGCCTGAAGCTGGATTTCTTCCATCACTGCTCAGAGCTCATAACGTGGCAAAAGCAAACATGTCTGATGATTCCCCTCCCACCCA
The DNA here is from genome assembly GCF_015852505.1 of Tachyglossus aculeatus. Classification (NCBI taxonomy): domain Eukaryota; kingdom Metazoa; phylum Chordata; class Mammalia; order Monotremata; family Tachyglossidae; genus Tachyglossus; species Tachyglossus aculeatus. Next base: position 3,742,877 of record NC_052098.1, on the reverse strand, counting down.
AAAGCCAACTGGGGGGAAGGTTTGTCGGGAGACTTGCTTGATGCTTTCCCTAATGCAGTGAAAAGATTTCCAAGTCTGTCTGCCTTTCAAGTGGGGCGGTGATGTGTGCAAATAGCTAGCAAGGGCTGAGTGACAGACTTGGGGATGAGGAGGTCAGCTGGAGAGCTCTGTAAATATCAGCATTTACACTTTGCAGAGTTCAATCAACCTGCACCTCGGGGCCTCAATCAATCAATCAATCAATCAATCAATTGTATTTATTGAGTGCTTACTGTGTGCACAGCACTGTACTAAGCGCTTGGGAAGTACAAGTTGGCAACATATAGAGACAGTCCCTACCCAACAGTGGGCTCACAGTCTAGAAGTGGGAGACAGAGAACAAAACCAAACATATTAACAAAATAAAATAAATAGAATAGATATGTACAAGTAACATAAATAAATAAATAGAGTAATAAATATGTACAAACATATATACATATATACAGGTGCTGTGGGAAAGGGAAGGAGGTAAGATGGGGGGATGGAGAGGGGGACGAGGGGGAGAGGAAGGAAGGGGCTCAGTCTGGGAAGGCCTCCTGGAGGAGGTGAGCTCTCAGTAGGGCCTTGAAGGGGGGAAGAGAGCTAGCTTCGCGGATGGGCAGAGGGAGGGCACTCCAGGCCTGGGGGATGATGTGGGCTGGGGGTCAATGGCGGGACAGGCGAGAACGAGGCACGGTGAGGAGATTAGCGGCAGAGGAGCGGAGGGTGCGGGCTGGGCTGTAGAAGGAGAGAAGGGAGGTGAGGTAGGAGGGGGCGAGGTGATGGAGAGCCTTGAAGCCAAGGGTGAGGAGTTTCTGCCTGATGCGCAGATTGATTGGTAGCCACTGGAGATTTTTGAGGAGGGGAGTAACATGCCCAGAGCGTTTCTGGACAAAGACAATCTGGGCAGCAGCATGAAGTATGGATTGAAGTGGGGAGAGACACAAGGATGGGAGATCAGAGAGAAGGCTGATGCAGTAGTCCAGACGGGATAGGATGAGAGCTTGAACAAGCAGGGTAGCGGTATGGATGGAGAGGAAAGGGCAGATCTTGGCAATGTTGTGGAGCTGAGACCGGCAGGTTTTGGTGACGGCTTGGATGTGAGGGGTGAATGAGAGAGCGGAGTCGAGGATGACACCAAGGTTGCGGGCTTGTGAGACGGGAAGGATGGTAGTGCCGTCAACGGTGATGGGAAAGTCAGGGAGAGGGCAGGGTTTAGGAGGGAAGACAAGGAGTTCAGTCTTGGACATGTTGAGTTTTAGGTGGCAGGCAGACATCCAGATGGAGATGTCCTGAAGGCAGGAGGAGATGCGAGCCTGGAGGGAGGGGGAGAGAGCAGGGGCAGAGATGTAGATCTGGGTGTCATCAGCGTAGAGATGATAGTTGAAGCCGTGGGAGCGAATGAGGTCACCAAGGGAGTGAATGTAGATTGAGAACAGAAGGGGACCAAGAACTGAACCTTGGGGAACCCCCACAGTAAGGGGATGGGAGGGGGAGGAGGAGCCTGCAAAAGAGACTGAGAATGAACGACCAGAGAGATAAGAGGAGAACCAGGAGAGGACGGAGGCCTCAAGAGTTTGGGGTTCAAACGGCCTCACAAACTTTAGTATAACTGTCGATATTCCTCTGGTTTCATTAAGGAATTGGAGGGAATTCCCTCCATACAGAGGATCCTCGAAGGGGAAGGGTTCTTCTGCCCCAGCTGGCCATGTCCACTCCCTCTCTACCTTGAGATGGAGTAAGTGGAGAGGCCAGTGAAGCTTCTGATACTACTTTCTGCCATGCAGCTTTCTCTCATTGCCTGTGCCTAAAAAGGGCATCTAACAATCCTACTAGACTGTCATCTTCTAGAGGGCAGGGATCATGTACATCTACTCTAGTGTACTCTTCCCAGTGTTTAACACAGTGCTCTGCATACAGTGAGCACTCAATAAATACCAATCAGTCAACAGTATTTATAGAGTGCTTATTGTTTCCAGGGCACTGAAGTAAACAATGGGGAGATTACAATACAATAGAGTTGTGAAGCAACAGGGCTTACCTGAAAGAGCATGGGCTTGGGAGTTAGAGGATGTGGGTTCTAATCCTGCTCCACCACTTATCTACTGTGTGATCTTGGGCAAGGTACTTAACTTCTCTGTGCCTCAGTTACCTCATCGGTAAAATGGGGATTAAAACTGTGAGCCCCACGGGGGAACAACCTGATAATCTTGTATCTACTTCAGCGCTTGGAACAGTGCTTGGCACATAGTAAGCACTTAACAAATGCCATTATTATTATTATTATTATTATTATTATTATTATTATTATTAACAAATACCATCATTATCATTATTACTAGTTAGTAGACACATTCCCTGCCCACAGGGAGCTGACAGTCTACAGGGTAGAGAGGAGTGAGTGATTCCAAGCATACAGACCCTTCACTCCTCTCCCTCAAAGAGACAATTGAATATCATGCTTTGACCCTGTGTGGTGCTCAGATTTCTTCTGGGAAAAGCAAACCTGGTTATAGGACACTTTGACAGTTCCAAATCCCTGAAACTGAAGATTTTCACTCTATCCCCACTGCAAAAATCTAGCAATTAATGTTTGTTCCCCCAATCCACTGACAACCCCACACTCTGCATCCATGGCAACAGTGGGTTTCCTAGTCCTGACTGGTTCATAAGCCAGTGTTCATTCATTGATTCATTCAATCGTATTTGTTGGGTGCTAACTGTGTGCAGAGCACTGTACTAAGTGCTTGGAAAGTACAATTCAGCTATAGAGACAATCCCCACCCACAGTGACCTTACAGTCTAGAAGGGGGGAGACAGACATCAAAACAAGTAAACAGGCATCAATAGCATCAATATAAATAAATAGAATTATAGCTATATACACATCAAAACAAGTAAACAGGCATTAATATAAATAAATAAAATTATAGATATGTACACAAGTACTGGGGGGTGGGGAGGAGTGGTAGAGCAAAGGGAGGAAGTCGGGGCGATGGAGAGGGGAGTGGGAGCTGAGGAAACAGGGGGACTTAACTGGGAATCACCGAGTAATATGCCTTTCTGTGGTTTTAGGTTCAACATCACTGTCGTGTGCTTAGCTTCAATTTCAGACCCCCGAAGGAAATGGGCCACCTAACGTATGGCCATGGTAGTTGGATTGTTTGGAAACTGCAGTAACTCTTCTCCTTATTCACTGCTCCTGGAAAACTACCAATCAAACAATCGGTCAATCAATCATATTTATTGAGCGCTTACTGTGTGCAGAGTATTCATTCATTCAATCGTATTTATTGAGCACTTACTGTGTGCAGAGCACTGTACTAAGCGCTTGGGAAGAACAAGTTGGCAACATATAGAGACGGTCCCTACCCAACAGCGGGCTCACGGTCTAGAAGGGGGAGACAGACAACAAAATAAAACATATTAACAAAATAAAATAAATAGAATATGTACAAAAAAATAAATAGAGTAATAAATACGTACAAACATATATACATATATACAAGTGGTGTGGGGAAGGGAAGGAGGTAAGGCAGGGGGGATTGGGAGGGGGAATGGGGAGGGGGAAGAGGGGGAGAGGAAGGACGGGACTCAGTCCGGGAAGGCCTCCTGGAGGAGGTGAGCTCTCAGTAGGGCTTTGAAGGGAGGAAGAGAGCTAGCTTAGCGGTTGTGTGGAGGGAGGGCATTCCAGGCCAGGGGGATGATGTGGGCCGGAGGTCGACGGCGGGACAGGTGAGAACGAGGCACGGTGAGGAGATTAGCGGCAGAGGAGCGGGAGGGTGCGTGCTGGCCTGTAGAAGGAGAGAAGGGAGGTGAGGTAGGAGGGGGCGAGGTGATGGAGAGCCTTGAAGCTGAAGGTGAGGAGTTTTTGCCTGATATTGTACCAAGCACTTGGGAGAGTATATTATAACAGAGTTTTTTGTGTTTTTATGATATTTGTTAAGAGCTTACTTTGTGCCAGGCACTGTACTAAGTGCTGGAGTAGAAACAAGCTAATCAGGTTGGACCCAGTCCATATCCCACATGGGGCTGACAGTACTAAAATATATCCCATTTTACAGACGAGGTAACTGAGGCACTGAGAAGTTATGTGACTTGCCCAGGATCACGCAACAGACAGATGGTGGAGTTCATTCATTCATTCAATCTTATTTATTGAGCACTTACTGTGTGCAGAGCACTGTACTAAGCACTTGGAAAGTATAATTCAGCAACAAATAGAGACAATCCCTGCCCACAATGGGCTCACAGTCTAGAAGGTGGAATCAGAACCCAGGTAGATATGTTCTCTTCCTGAAAGGAGCTTACAATCTAGAGGAGAAGTTATTGGAATTGCTGTACCATCCTTATGCTGTGAGCCCCATGTGAGGTCAGAGATGGTGTCAGATCAGATCATGCTGTATCTACCCCAGCACTTAACCCATTACTTGGCACCTAGTAATAATAATAATAATAATAATAATAATAATAATAATAATAATAATAATAATAATAATTGTAGTATTTGTTAAGCACTTACTATGTGCCAGGCATATAGCACTGGGGTGGATATAAGCAATTCCGGTTGGACACAGTCCCTGTCCCATGTGGGGCTCACAGTCTCAATCCCCATTTTACAGATGAGGGAACTGAGGCAGAGGAAGTGAAGTGACTTGCCCAAGGTCTCAGAGCAGATAAGTGGCGGAGCCGACATTAGAACCCATGACCTTCTGACTCACAGGCCCATGCTCTATCCACTATGCAGCGCTTCACAAATCCCACGTTTATTATTATTGTGGTTATTATCTTTGGCTATTTCTTCCAAACTGTGGCATATTGGAGGAGCAGGCAAGGGGAGATCCCCAGCCCATTGTGGGACAAGGAAATAATTCCGACTCATTAGAAAACTCAGTACGATCTGGCTCCTTCAGACATAAAAGATTTCCCCAAGGCTCCTTTGCCAATATTTGACACGCTATGGATGCCAGCTGCCAAACTCTGCTGGGCATATGCCCCGCACATCAGCAGTCTGGGGGCAGGAAGCCTCCAGAAATCAATCAATCAATCAATCAATATTTATTGAGTGCTTACTGTGTGCAGAGCACTGTACTAAGCGCTTGGGAAGTACAAGTTGGCAACATATAGAGACAGTTCCTACCCAACAGTGGGCTCACAGTCTAAAAGGGGGAGACAGACAACAAAACCAAACATACTAACAAAATAAAATAAATAGAATAGATATGTACAAGTAAAATAAATAAATAAATAAATAAATAGAGTAATAAATATGTACAAACATATATACAGGTGCTGTGGGGAAGGGAAGGAGGTAAGACGGGGGGGGGGGGGGGGGGGGGGGGGGGGAGGATGGAGAAGGTGACGAGGAACGAGCCTCTCCAGTTAGGATTGCAAGAATTTGTGACTGGGAGAATTTTCCTTCAGGAAGATCAAGGCAGGCAGGTGGGCTAGGTCACAACTCTAGACACCTAGATGCCCATGCTCCTCATTCCACACAGGAACTCATTAAAATGCCATTTGTCCTTCTTTTTGGAAAAATAATTGAGCCGAGTCCTCTGTTTGTTTGGGTTTGGGTTTGGTTTTTATGAGCTGAAACCCAAATGTTTAGTTATCATTACATTATTTTTCTAGCAAATTTCTAGTAGTCAGTTTTATAGGCTACATCTATGGTCGTTATTGTTCCCCATCCATCTTATAATTTCAACTAAATCAAGCAATGAAAATTTTATAGTGCATCCCTAATTGTGCACCAGACTGGAACTGTTCATACAAATTCCAAGCAATTATAAGGCTTTCTGGGAAACATTGGCAGCAAACACAGGATTAAATGCTTGTAACAGCAAGCCAGATGGGAAACGGAGATAAGGAAAATCTCATGGAACCCTATTCTCTTTGCAAATCTACAATGCTATTTAAATCAACCTGGAACAGGAGAGCACTTTTACATCTCTGCACATCAAAGCATTGTTGTTCAGGTGCAGTAAGTAGATTACAGGTACGACAAACACCCGTTGTAAAATGCAGAGCCCTTTAGGTTCAAAACTAATCTGATTGATAGATTGGAGCCCAAAGGACCTGCCTAGTTGGAGGATCAGTTACATACCCCCCCCCACACACACACACACCACCACCACCACCACCAATCTATTGGTTTATGCAAGGGGTCTGGTGAATTAAAAAGGTAAAAGGTGCATGAAAATAATCTGGAGAAAATTTCACATAGAAACAATTGGCTTCCTGTCAAACCTTCCACCCAGAAACAAGCCAGAGGAGCTCGGCATACTTTGTCAACATATCTGAACGCATCTTCTAACACCTGACCGGAGTTCATTAAGTAATAGCAGAAGGATTGTTATTCTGACAGCTGAAGCCTTCTAAATAGACTGTTTCCAGAATCTGGGAGGAAACAAACATGGAATTAGTCAGTCAGTCAATCCTATTTACTGAGCGCTTACTGTGTGCAGAGCGCTGTACTAATTGCTTGGGAGAGTGTGGTATAACAATAAAAACTCACATTCCCTGCCCAATTACCATCATCATCGATCAATCAGTGGTGTTTATCAAGTGCTTATTGTGTGCAAGCACTGTTCTAAGCCCTTGGGAGAGTACAACACAAGACAGTTGGTCGACACATCCCTGCCCACAATCATCACATCATCACCATCTTCACATCATTACCATTAGTAGTCACTTGACTTCTCTGTGCCTCAGTTACCTCATTTGTAAAATGGGGATTAAGACTGTGAGCGCCCCCCCCCCCCCACCATGGGACAACTTGATCACCTTGTAACCTCCCCAGTGCTTAGAACAGTGCTTTGCACATAGTAAGTACTTAATAAATGCCATCCTTATTATTTATTCCTTTTATAAGATGCCAAGGTAATATGGTAATACTAGGTAATATGGCCTAGTGGAAAGAGCATAGGTCTGGGAATTAGAGGCCTGGGTTCTAACCCCAGCTCTGCCAATTGCTTGCCATGTGATCTTGGGCAAGTCACTTCACTTCTCTTTGCCTCAGTTTCCTCAATGGTAAAATGGGGATTAAATACCCATTTTCCCTCCTACTTAGACTGTAAGCCCTATGTGCGACAGAGACTGTGTCCAACCTGATAAACTCACATCGACCCCAGCGCTTAGAACAGTGCTTGACACATGGCAGTCACTTTACAAATGGCATAATCATTATTATTTAGCCCTTTCTTTAAGTACTTAGTAGAGTGGTCTGCCCACAGTAAATTCTCAGTAAATACAACTGATTGATATCGTGTGCAGAGCCCTGTACTAACAGCTCGGGAGAGTACAATCCAATACAGTGGGTAGACACTTTTCCGACCCTCAAGGAGGTTACAGTTTTGTGGCAAAATCATCTAATGGGCTGGTGACAACTGAGTGAATGGATTTGGATGCTGACAGAAGACAAATGGAATCAAGATAGATAGTTCCACCCTGGGCTTCATGGGGTGGATTTCGGTGGAACCCAAATCTCCTGCCTTGCTTTCACTAGGAATATTAGTCTCAAATTAATCTACATGGGGTGTCAACAGGGGAATTACTGCACCTCTTGGAAAACTTCAAGAAGTTGAACGTGAAGGCTCAGCTGAACATATACATGTGGTTTATGTGACTGTATACCCACTTTGAAGAAGCCATTGAAGTTCATCAGCACCTCAGGGAAGAAATGAGTGATTGGTGTGGTGTCTGTGATGGTGAAATTCCTAGGAATAGCGTCAAAGTACAGAATCCTGTGATTTTTGAGATGTGCCTGGTGCTTGCAATTACTAAGAAGGATTTATGGGATTTTAGAGAACGCATTATGTGTCAGCACAGAGTCACAATTACCAATAGATTATGGCCTTTGGCTCTGGAGTTAAAAATTATGGTGGAATGGGGTTAGAGAGGAACCCCAAAGGTACAGTGCTCTGCACACAGTAAATGCATAACAATGATAATAATGATGATAATCATAGTGTTTGTTAAGCACTTACTATGTGGCAAGCACAGTTCTAAGCACTGGGATCGATATGAGTTCAACAGATGGGACACAGTCCCTGTCCCACCTGGGGCTCACATCTAAGGAGGAGGGAGATAAGGTATTGATTGAATCCTCAACCTCAAATGTTGCAGTGCAACATTTATGTAGGCAGAGAATGCGTCTACCAACTCTGTTACATTGTACTCTCCCAAGCACTTAGTCCAGTACTCTGCATATTCATTCATTCATTCATTCATTCAATCGTATTTATTGAGCACTTACTGTGTGCAGAGCACTGTACTAAGCGCTTGGGAAGTACAAGTTGGCAACATATAGAGACGGTCCCTACCCAACAACTCTCAGTAAATGCCATTGATAGATTGATCAATTTCATATTGCACTCCAAAACAAAGCATCTCTGAGTCTTAAAAGGAGGCAGGCAGACAATGAAATCCTCAATCCTCCCATAGCCACCTGTTCCACCAGGTGTCTAACTCACACCCGCCCCCATGCCGAGAATTAGGATCTCACCAGGATGGAAAATCACCCCAGGGCTCAGACAAGAGTGAGGCTGCACAGACACAGCCCAGAAGCACTGTTGGTATTGCCCAATGTGGAACCAGAGCTAGAAATCACCCTCTTACCTAATTTCTTTGGCAATCATACAGGTCTGCTGTTTAGCCAAGTGGGTGAACAAGGTTGAAAATCTTGGGCCATGGCTGTGGGATTGCCTCGGATCACATTGGGTAAGGTTTAGGTGGAAATTAGCCTCCCTTTTTCCTCTCCTCCTCCTCCTCCCCTCCCCAATGGCCCCCTCCCTCCCTTTGCCCTACCGCCTTCCCCTCCCTGCAGCACTTGTATATATTTGTAGATATTTATTACTCTATTTGTCTTTTTTGTACATATCTACTACTCTATTTTATTAATGATGTGAATATAGCTATAATTCTATTTATTCTGACAGTATTGACACCTGTCTACTCTTTTTGTTTTGTTGTCTGTCTCCCCCTTCTAGACTGTGAGCCCGTTGTTGGGTAGGGACTGTCTCTATATGTTGCCGACTTGTACTTCCCAAGCGCTCAGTACAATGCTCCACACACAGTAAGTGTTCAATAAATACAATTAAATTGAATTGAATTGAAATTAGATTAGTCAAAGGGTAACAATGCCACCTGAGATGTCCTGGGATGTGCTTTTCCACTCTGTCCACTGTCGTTCACCTCCTCTTCCTCTTCCTCTCCTTCCACTTCCTTTCTCCTCCTCCCCCCACCCTCTCCCACCTCCTCTTTCTTCTTCTCCTCCTCATTTATTGAGCCCCTGCTCCGTATAGTGCATCCTACTATGTGTTGGGGAACATATCATAAAGGTAAAATATGTGGTTCTACTAATGAAGAGTCACTGTTGCAGGATGTGAGACTAACTGCCTTCGGTTTGGATGAAATAATTTTCTTTAATTTTATGAACCCACTGATGAACTTCATCTCCATCTCCAAAAGCCATTTTTGTCTCCAGAGCTTCCTGATTGTTTCACTTAATAATCTGGAGTTCTTAGTGCTACACAAAAGTTGAGTTAGGATTAATAGAGAAGCAGCGTGGCTCAATGGAAGGAGCCCAGGCTTGGGAGTCAGAGGTCATGGGTTCAAATTCCCATGCCGCCAACTGTCAGCTGTGTGTCTTTGGGCAAGTCACTTAACTTCTCTGTGCCTCAGTTACCTCATCTGTAAAATGGGGATGAAGACTGTGAGCCCCACGTGGTACAACCTGATCACCTTGTATCTTTCCCAGCACTTGTATGCTTTGCACATAGTAAGCACTTAACAAATGCCATTATTATTATTATTATTAATAATGGCTGTGACTACTTAGATCTCAGGGAGCATGTGGCTTCAGGGAATCCCTTGTAATGTTTCCAAGTATGCCCCAGTTTTTTTTAAAGTATTTGTTAAGTGCTTACTATGTTCCAGACATTATACTAAGTGCTGGGATAAATACAAGCTAATCAGGTCAGACACAGTCCATGTCCCACATGGAGCTCACAGTCTTAATCTCCATTTTACAGATGAGGTAACTGAAGCACAGAGAAGCTGAGTAACTTGCCCATGGTCATGCAGCAGACAAGTGGCAGAGCTGGGATGATGATGATAATAATAACAATAATAATAATAATAATGGCATTTATTAAGCACTTACTATGTGCAAAGCACTGTTCTAAGCACTAGGGAGGTTACAAGGAGATCAGGTGGTCCCACAGGGGGCTCACAGTCTTAATCACAGATGAGGTAACTGAGGCACAGAGAAGTTAAGTGACTTGCCCAAGGTCACACAGCAGACATGTGGCAGAGCCAGGATTTGAACCTATGACCTCTGACTCCAAAGCCCATGCTCTTTCCACTGAGCCACGCTCCCTTCTGACTCGTAGGCTTGTATTCTCTCCACTAGGCCACACTGCTTCAGTGGCTGCCAAAGGATCACTGGACTAGACTTTCACATAGAAGTCTTCCATTTCTACTCCTGTACTTGTGAAAATGAAGCACAGGAGCATTCAAAGTAAGAGAAAAGTAAACCAATCATTAGATTTCTGCATGAAGATGGACTAGAGTTCGGCTACACCCGAGCCAATGGTGAATTCTTACCTTATCTATGTGGAATCCTTCATACTCATTGAAAGATCATTGGCCATGTCTCTTTGGAAGTGGGCTTGGTAGAAAAGTCCATTTGGAGCCCAAATCCCCCCAGAGTGGGGCTAATGCTTTGCACCAGTTTGACATGCTTGAGAGTTCTGATAGGCCGGCAGACAGGGTGTTGGAGGCACCTATCACTAGTCTCTAGGCAGCATTCCTTCTGGGGAACCTTGATAGCAGGGGTTCCTCCTGATTGGCAGATTGCATTCAGGGCCTTACCACTCCCCATAGGACAGGACCATAGGACAGGTGTCAGGATCCCAGTGGAATAGAGGGCAATGGGTTGGGGAGGGGGAGAGGGCAGTACTGGGGGGCTGTCACCATGGCATATCAATCTAGCTGCTGAGATTTTGATTTACATGTGGGAAGGTGGTTGTGAAATCTGCTGCATGCCTGGGCAATCCTTCCTCCATCATGAGTACATAAAGATTATCCCTTGCTGTCATGATCTGCCTAAAGCTAAGAGCACCAGCCTGGGAGTCAGAAGGAAGTGGGTTCTTATCCCGACTCCGCCACTTGTCTGCTATATGACCTTGGGCAAGCCATTCATTCATTCATTCAATTGTATTTATTAAGTGCTTACTGTGTGCAGACCACTGTACTAAGCCCTTGGAAAGTACAATTCAGCAACAAATTCATTTCTCTGTGCCTCAGATACCTCATTTGTAAAATGGGGACAAAGTGTGAGACCCTTGTGGGACAGGGACTGTGTCCAACCTGATTAACTTATATCTCAGTGCTATATACCTCATATATATATGAGGTATATATATGTGCTATATATAAGTGCTACATACCTCACAGTTCCTTTGAAGGGAAATCTCACTGCCATTTTAACTAGGGAATCTCAGCTGCCCCTTTACTGATGTAGGTCCATAGTAAATGGTCTAAATAATGCTGGCTAAAGTATCCTTTTATCACCATCATCATCATCATCATCATCACGTGTGTATTTATTGAGAATTTACTGCTTGATGAGCACTGTACTTGACAGATATGGGGCACATGCAGGTATATAAGTATATATAAGTGCTATATACCTCAGCACTTAGACTGATGCTTGACACGTGCTTAAAAAATACCATCATTAAAAGTCACCCCACATTTCTCATTACCGCTGGCCCGTCTTCCATGACCACCCTCAACTGTCCACTGCCATGCCACAGTGTTGGAGGTTTTGCTTCACTGATAGCTTTATGTTGCCAACTTGTACTTCTCAAGCGCTTAGTACAGTGCTCTGCACACAGTAAGTGCTCAATAAATACGATTGATTTCAGCGGGTGTCCTGTCCACCTTTTCTATGATCGTCCTGTTTCAGCTCACCCTAGAGCACTTGTTCAGGGGTCCTGAGGTTGCCCATCTGTTTTCCTCATGTTCAGGGACGGGGCGATGTGATGAGCACTGCTTCCAAGTCGGTGGTTCGATTGTGTTCTTTTTTGTGAGACAGTCTTGCCACTTAATGTTAAGCATGACACATTGGTGGAATCACTCTAAAAATGGAACGTGGCCCCAGTGGTCAGGACAGTTTTCACTGTCTGTCATGGAGAAGGTTGGAGCCTATAACTGTCCTGAATACCTGCAGTTTGGTTGGAATTTTGATGTCACGTGGACACCACACTCTGTTTCTCTGTCTCCCAAAGGACACAGTAGCCTTCTTTGTAATCCTGGCTCTGCCACCTGTCTGTCTTGTGGTCTTAGGCAAGTCACTTTACTTCCCTGTACCTCAGTTATCTCAACTGTAAAATGGGGATTAAGACTGTGAGCCCCAAGCGGAGCAGGGACTGAATCCAACCCAATTTGCTGGTATCCACCCCAGCTCTTAGTACAGTTCCTGGCACATAGTAAGTGCTTAAAACGTACCACAATTATTAATTATTATTATTATTCTCCTAGGATTGGCTTGCATAATTGTGCTCCCTGAGGAAATCAGATAGGCAGAACTCCAGGCCAATCAGGATGTTCAAAGGAGGAGGCAATTGCCTGGAAAAAAATACTAGTATGTAGAACCACAACTTAACACCCTTGAGCTTTTCTGAAGCGAATTGCCAGAAAAAGGTCCGAATATCAAATCTCCTAAACATTGGCTGGCTAACGAGTCAGATAGCATTAGTTCTGGAAAAAAGCAGGTGGATTCCACTAGGGTTGCCTGGCTCAGACACAGCCCATTTGTAAAGCAAATGGAATTTTCAAACGGTGGTCGAAATGATCAGCCGGCCATTTTGCTGAGCTCCCGCTGCAACCCCCTCCTGCTAGGGAAAATGATGGGGTGTGATGCTATATTGTAGAGTCAAGTCAGGTTCATTCGAGCTGGCAGAGCTGTGACACAAGCCTTCTCTCCAGTAGTACTGAAATACACCCACCTTTGAGATGACAATTTAATCCAGAGCAGCTGAACATGGACTTATTCCAACCCGAAATGTCCTACTAAAACTGTATGATGGCTCATAAAGATAGTTCTGTCTCTAGGAATTTTATGGGCTAAGGTGATGTGTTGAGTGATGGGTGGCACCCCCTGTACCTCCATTAAAGCCTTCAGCTCACTTGCTTTGGACTGCAGCAGAGCAGTGGATAATTTTCTGGACGTGAGAAGGAAGAAAAGAGTGTGAGATTCTCCTCTCTCTCCTTAGCATAGCCCACGATTCCTGACTCAGGACAGCAGAGCATTTGGGATTGCCTATTGTACAGGAAAGAAGCATCCTACTCACAAACATTTGTAATGGTGGTATTCTCTGCAGTTGTGGAGAGCAGGGAGAGGTGTGACTGTACTGAGCAGTCCCTGAAGGAGGTTGTCTTGGAGGAGACCTTCTCAAGCCTTGGAAAGTGGTGTGACCTAATGGGTAGAGCCCGGGCCTGGGAGTCAGAAGGACCTGGGTTCTAATTCTGACTCTGCCACTTGTCTGCTGTGTGACCCTGGGCAAGTCAATTCACTTCTCTGTGATTCATTTACCGTGTCTGTAAAATGGGGATTAAAAATAATAATAATAATAATAATGATAATTATAATGGTATTTGTTAAGTGCTTACTATGTGCCAAGCACTGTTGTAACTACTGGGGTAGATACAAGGTTATCAGGTCGTCCTACATGAGGCTCACAGTCTTCATCCCCATTTTACAGATGAGGTAACTGAGGCACAGAGAAATTAAATGACTTGCCCAAAGTCACACAGCTGACAATTGGCAGAGCTGGGATTAGAACCCACATCCTCTGACTTCCAAGCCCGTGTTCTTTCCACTAAGCCATGCTGCTTCTCATTAAGACTGTGAGCTGCATGTGGGACAGGGAATATCCAAATTGATTAGCTTGTAATTACTCCAGCACTTAGTACAATGCCTGCCACATAATGTGTTCAACAAGTACTATATTATTTTTTAAAAAGCCCTCAAAGCTTGAGCAACTCTTACAGCAGCTCCAGGCCAAACTGGCATCTCAGCCTGGACACCAAAATGTCTCTTGCTTTTTCCACCGCTTTGGGATCTTGCTGTTCCTTCACCTGTATTTCTTGCTCTGGACTGATAGACAATGGTGATCTCAATATCGCGATGCTGAGAATTGGGCTCCCTTCTGAAATATGCTAGACTCGTGCCCCAGTGAACTTCTGGATAGGAAGTTAGTGGCTGGCTCAGACTGGGGATTCCACCTAGCAAATTACGGGTGAAATTGCAGAAGCGACACTCACAGCTATGCTTGTTCTCACAGTTCCTTTGAAGGGAAATCTCACTGCCATTTTAACTAGGGAATCTCAGCTGCCCCTTTACTGATGTAGGTCCATAGTAAATGGTCTAAATAATGCTGGCTAAAGTATCATTTTATCACCATCATCATCATCATCACGTGTGTATTTATTGAGAACTTACTGCTTGATGAGCACTGTACTTGACAGATATGGGGCACATGCAGCAGAAGTAAAAGACATGTTCCTTATCTTCCCTCCCAAACCCTCCCCTCTCCCTGACTTTCCCATCACTGTTGACGGCACTACCATCCTTCCCATCTCACAAGCCTGCAACCTTGGTGTAATCCTCGACTCCGCTCTCTCGTTCACCCCTCACATCCAATCCGTCACCAAAACCTGCCAGTCTCACCTCCGCAACATTGCCAAGATCCACCCTTTCCTCTGCATCCAAACCGCTACCCTGCTCATTCAATCTCTCATCCTATCCCGACTGCATTGCTGCATCAACCTCCTCTCCGATCTCCCATCCTCCTGTCTCCCCCGACTTCAATCCATACTTCACGCCACTGCCCGGATCGTCTTTGTGCAGAAATGCTCTGGGCATGTTGCTCCCCTCCTCAAAAATCTCCAGTGGCTACCAATCAACCTACGCATCAGGCAAAAACTCCTCACCCTCAGCTTCAAGGCTCTCCATCACCTCGCCCCCTCCTACCTCACCTCCCTTCTCTCCTTCTACAGCCCAGCCCACACCCTCTGCTCCTCTGCCGCTAATCTCCTCAGCGTGCCTCGTTCTTGCCTGTCCCGCCGTCGACCCCCAGCCCACGTCATCCCCCTGGCCTGGAATGCCCTCCCTCTGCACATCCGCCAAGCTAGCTCTCTTCTTCCCTTCAAAGCCCTACTGAGAGCTCACCTCCTCCAAGAGGCCTTCCCAGACTGAGCCCCCTCCTTCCTCTCCCCGTCCTCCCCCTCCCCATCCCCCGCCTTACCTCCTTCCCCTCCCCACAGCACCTGTATATATGTATATATGTTTGTATGTATTTATTACTCTATTCATTTATTTATTTTATTTGTACATATTTATTTTATTTATTTTATTTTGTTAATATGTCTTGTTTTGTTGTCTGTCTCCCCCTTCTAGACTGTGAGCCCGCTGTTGGGTAGGGACCGTCTCTATATGTTGACAACTTGTACTTCCCAAGTGCTTAGTACAGTGCTCTGCACACAATAAGCACTCAATAAATATGAATGAATGAATGAATGAATGAATGTTTCCTGCCTTCATGAATAATAATAATAATAACCATGATATTTGTTAAGGGCCTACTATGTGTCAAGCACCATAAGTGCTGGAGTACATACACCATAATCAGATCCCACCTGGGGCTCAGTAGGCTGAGTAGGAGAGCAGATTTGGTATCCCCATTTTGCATATGGGGGAACTGAGGCACAGAGAATAATAATAATAATGATAATACCGGTTAAGGACTTACTACATACCCAGCACTGTAAGCACTGGGATAGATACAAGTTAATCAGGTTGAACACAGTCTCTTTCCCACATGGGGCTCACAGTTCAAGTAAGAACGAATAGGATTTAATCTCCATTTTACAAATGAGGTAACTGAGGCACAGTGAAGTGAAGTGACTTGCCCAAGTTCACACAGCTGGTGAGTGGCAGATCCGGGACTAGAACCCAGGTCCACTGACTCCCAGGGCTGTGCTGTATTCACTAGGCCATGCTGCTTCCCTGAAGCTCACGATCTAATGGGGGAAGCAGGCGGACATGAATTGCCAAACAAAAGCCAGAGCCAGAGCCAGAGTATAGACGCCTATGATAAAAGAAAAAGTAATTAATGTTTAAAGTTAAATAAATGCATGAATAACTGATGCTAAGTTGGCTGATGGGGTGGGGATTAGTCAGGGAAGGCCTCTTGGAGGGCTTTGAAGCAGGGGAGTTATATGGTTTAGAGGACTTGAAAGGGATGGAGGGAAGGGAACTCCACAGAGTGGGTGTTTTAGAGGCCCTATAAAAAGAGAAGCAGCATGGCCTAGTGGAAAGAGCCTGGGCCTAGGAGTCAGAGGACCTGAGTTAAAATACCAGCTCTGCCACTTGTCTGCTGTGTGACTTGGGCAAGTTGCTTCACTTCTCCGTGCCTCAGTTCCCTCATCTGTAAAATGGACATTAAACCCTCCTCTCTCCTACTTCGACTGTGACCCCCATGTGGGACAGAGACAGAGACTGTCCAACCTGATTATCTTGTATCTATCCCAGTGCTAAGTATAGTGCCTGGCTCGTAGTAAGTCGCCTAAAAGTACCATTTAAAATAACACCAATAATTATGCTATTTGTGAAGCATTTACTATGTGTCAAGCACCAGGGTAGGTACAAGGTAATCAGGTCAGAAACAGTCCCTGTCCCACATGGGGCTCCCAGTCTAAGAGGGAGGGAGAGCAGGTGTTGAATCCTCATTTTACACTTGGAAATACAAAGACCCAGAGAAATGAAGTAATTTAGCCCAGGTCACACAGCAGGCAAGTGGCAGAGCCAGCTTTCCAGTAGGCCCACACTGCTTTGATTGAAGCCCTGACACAGTCTGCTTCCAAATGTTGAGACGTAGCATGACCTAGTGGATAGAGCACGGGCCTGGGCATCAGAAGGGCATGGGTTCTAATCCCGACTCTGCCATTTGTCTTCTGTGTGACCGTGGGCAAGTCACTTCACTTCTCTATGCCTCAATTACCTCATCTGTAAAATGGGGATGAAGACTGTGAGACAGGGACTGTGTCTAACCCAATTTGCCTGTATCCCCTCCTCAGTGCTTAGTACTAATGACAATAATGGCATTTGTTAAGCGCTTACTATGTGCAAAGCACTGTTCTAAGCGCTGGGGTGGATAGAAGGTGATCAGGTTGTCCCACGTGGGGCTCACAGTCTTAATTCTCATTTTACAGATGAGGTAACTGAGGCACAGAGAAGTTGTGAGTTACCCAAAGTCACACAGCTGACAAGCAGCAGAGCCGGGATTAGAACCCATGACCTCTGACTCCCAAGCCCGTGCTCTTTCCACTGAGCTACGCTGCTTCTCTACAGTGGCTGGCACATAAATAATAATAATAATTATTATTAAAGATTGATCTAGCAGGAAGAAGTGCCCACAGTGGGAGACTGAAAAGATCCAGGTTAGTTTTAACACCCCCTCCTAGTGCCCAGAGAAACTTTCTGTATCCATAATTAGTAGATGGAATGGAGGGAGGAATGGAATGGAGGAATAATATTATTATAATAATATTAATAATAATAATAATAAATGTTGGGCACATATTAAAATTAATTATCACTTAGACTGTGACTCCCACCGTGGGACAAGAACTGTGTCCAACCTGATTAACATATATCTACCTTAGCACTTAGAATAGTGTTTAACACATACTAAGAGCTAAACAAAATACCATAAAAATTTGAACCTGTGGGGAGTAGATCTCCAAGTGAAAACAGTTTTCCATTTCATCCTAGGGCAGGACTGGCCACCAAGATCCCAGGAAGATTCTGTTACCTGGGAGGGTTTTGCCTGGTTCTGAGCAACTCTCTGGTAGCTCTTTTACTTCTGTCTGTAGGACTGCACTCTTGATGGACTCTGAGGATGTCTTTGCAACTAAGGTCCTCTGGGTCTGTTAAGAGAGCAGTGAAGTTGTCAGAACTAATCAATCAATCAATCAATCAATGGTATTTATTGAGCGCTTACTGTGTGCAGAACACTGTACTAAGTGCTTGGGAAGTACAAGTTGGCAACATATAGAGACAGTCCCTACCCAACAGTGGGCTCACAGTCTAGAAGGGGGAGACAGAGAACAAAACCAAACATATTAACAAAATAAAATAAATAGAATAGATATGTACAAGTAAAATGAATAAATAAATAGAGTAATAAATATGTACAAACATATATACATATATACAGGTGCTGTGGGGAAGGGAAGGAGGTAAGACGGGGGGATGGAGAGGGGGGCGAGGGGGAGAGGAAGGAGGGGGCTCAGTCTGGGAAGGCCTCCTGGAGGAGGTGAGCTCTCAGTAGGGCCTTGAAGGGAGGAAGAGAGCTGGCTTGGTGGATGGGCAGAGGGAGGGCATTCCAGGCCAGGGGGATGATGTGGGCCGGGGGTCGACGGCAGGACAGGCGAGAACGAGGCACGGTGAGGAGATTAGCGGCAGAGGAGCGGAGGGTGCAGGCTGGGCTGTAGAAGGAGAGAAGGGAGGTGAGGTAGGAGGGGGCGAGGTGATGGAGAGCCTTGAAGCTGAGGGTGAGGAGTTTCTGCCTGATGCGCAGATTGATTGGTAGCCACTGGAGATTTTTGAGGAGGGGAGTAACATGCCCAGAGCGTTTCTGGACAAAGGCAATCCGGGCAGCAGCATGAAGTATGGATTGAAGTGGGGAGAGACATGAGGATGGGAGATCAGAGAGAAGGCTGATGCCCTAGTCCAGACGGGATAGGATGAGAGCTTGAACGAGCAGGGTAGCAGTTTGGATGGAGAGGAAAGGGCGGATCTTGGCAATGTTGTGGAGCTGAGACCAGCAGGTTTTGGTGACAGCTTGGATGTGAGGGGTGAATGAGAGAGCAGAGTCGAGGATGACATCAAGTTTGCGAGCTTGTGAGACGGGAAGGATGGTGGTGCCGTCAACAGTGATGGGAAAGTCAGGGAGAGGGCAGGGTTTGGGAGGGAAGATAAGGAGTTCAGTCTTGGACATGTTGAGTTTTAGGTGGTGGGCAGACATCCAGATGGAGATGTCCTGAAGGCAGGAGGAGATGCAAGCCTGGAGGGAGGGGGAGAGAGCAGGGGCAGAGATGTAGATTTGGGTGTCATCAGCGTAGAGATGATAGTTGAAGCCGTGGGAGCGAATGAGGTCACCAAGGGAGTGAGTGTAGATCGAGAACAGAAGGTGACCAAGAACTGAACCTTGGGGAACCCCCACAGTAAGGGGATGGGAGGGGGAGGAGGAGCCTGCAAAAGAGACTGAGAATGAACGACCAGAGAGATGAGAGGAGAACCAGGAGAGGATGGAGTCTGTGAAGCCAAGGTTGGATAGGGTGTTGAGGAGAAGGGGGTGGTTCACAATGTCGAAGGCAGCTGAGTGGTCGAAGAGGATTAGGCTAGAGTATGAGCCATTGGATTTGGCAAGCAGGAGGTCATTGGTGATCTTTGAGAGGGCAGTTTCCGTGGAATGTAGGGGACGGAAGCCAGACTGGAGGGGGTCGAGGAGAGAGTTGGTGTTGAGGAATTCGAGGCAGCGCGTATAGACAACTCCAACAAGGAGTTTGGAAAGGAATGGTAGGAGGGATATGGGGCGATAACTAGAAGGTGAGGTGGGGTCAAGAGAGGGTTTTTTTAGGATGGGAGAGACATGGGCATGTTTGAAGGCAGAGGGGAAGGAACCAGTGGAGAGTGAGTGGTTGAAGATGGAAGTTAAGGAGGGGAGAAGGGATGGAGCGAGAGATTTCATGAGATGAGAGGGAATGGGGTCAGAAGCACAGGTGGCCGGAGTAGCACTTGAGAGGAGGGAGGAGAGCTCCTCTGAGGATACTGCTGGGAGGGATGGGAGAGTAGCAGAGAGTGTTGAGAGCCGGGGGGTTGGAGAATCGGGGGGACTGACTTTGGGGAGGTCGGACCTGATAGATTTAATTTTGTTAATGAAGTAGGAGGCCAGATCGTTGGGGGTGAGGGAAAGAGGAGGGGGAGGAACCGGGGGCCTGAGAAGGGAATTAAATGTACGGAAGAGCTGACGGGGATGATGGGCATGGGTGTCAATAAGGGAGGAGAAATAGTTTTGTCTGGCAGAGGAGAGGGCTGAGTTAAGGCAGGAAAGGATAAACCTGAAGTGAACGAGGTTGGCATAGTGTTTAGACTTTTGCCAGCAGCGTTCCGCAGCTTGAGCATAAGAGCAAAGGAGGCAGACAGTGGCACTGATCCAGTGCTGTGGGTTAGTGGTACGAGAGCGGTGAAGGGAAAGGGGAGCGAGTGAGTCTAGCTGAGTAGAAAGGGTAGAATTGAGAGCAGTAATCTGATCATCAAGACTGGGTAGAGAGGAGAGGGAGGCAAGGTGGGGTGTGAGGTGCTCAGAAAGATGGATGGGGTCCAGAGAGCGGAGATCTCTGTGAGGGAGTAATATGGATTTACAGGGGAAAGGAGTGTGAGTGAGGAGGCAGGTGAGAAGATTATGATCAGAGAGAGGGTTTTCAGAGTTGGTGAGGGTGGACACAGTGCAGCGGTAGGAGATGATGAGGTCAAGGGTATGACCAAGTTGGTGAGTGGGTGAGGTGGGGTGGAGCAAGAGGTTGGCAGCGTCAAGGAGAGATAGAAGGTGGGTGGCAGAGGAGTCATCAGGGATATCCATGTGGATGTTGAAGTCTCCGAGGATCAGAGTGGGCATGGAAAAGGCGAGAAGGAAGGTGAGGAAGGGGTCAAGGAGCTAAGGAGCTACGGAGCTTCAGGTTTTCCACATCCTCCTACCACCCACCCACCCAATCTGCCCTTTTACCAATGCCTCTCGTGAGTGAATTCCGAGCCGGCTCCCTCCGTTCCATCTACTAATTACGGATACAGAAAGTTTCTCTGGGCACTAAGAGGGGTCGTTAAAACTAACCTGGATCTTTTCAGTCTCCCATTGTGGGCACTTCTTCCTTCTAGATCAATCTTTAATAATAATAATAATAATAATAATGATGATGATGGCATTTGTTAAGCACTTACTATGTGCAAAGCACTGTTCTAAGCACTAGAGAGGATACAAGGTGATCGGGTTGTCCCACGTGGGGCTCACAATCTTAATCCCCATTTTACAGATGAGGCAACTGAGGCACAGAGGAAGGTAAATGACTTGCCCAAGGTCACACAGCTGACAAGTGGCAGAGCTGGGATTAGAACCCGTGACCTCTGACTCCCAAGCCCGTGCCCTTTCCATTGAGCCATGCTGCTTCTCCACCCTTAACCTTTTCCATCCTGGCAAAATGGGATTCCTCTCTGGCATGACAGAAACAGCACCCTACAATGCCTAATGTTTCTAGATAAGAAATTTCTAGTTGGCTAAAAATGTAACCTGGAAAGCACAGGCTCGTTCTATTATCATTATAATCATTATTCCTCTTATTGTTATATTTTAAAGTTATTGTGACATTTATCGACTATTTCCTATGTGCCAAGCCCTGAGCTAAGTGCTTGAGTAGCTGTAGGTTGATCAGATCAGCTGCAGTCCCTGTCCACAGGGGGCTCACAGTCAAAGAAATTGGGAGAGCAGGTATCTGATCCCCATTTAGCAGATGAGGAAACTGAGGTACAGGATGGTTAAATGATTTCCAATCAATCAATCACTCATATTTATTGAGCACTTATTGTGTGCAAGGCATTGTACTAAGCTTTTGGGAGAGTACAAAGCAACAATATAAAAGACACATTCCCTGACCACAACGAGCTTACAGTCCAGAAGGGGGACACACAGCAGGTCAGTAGCAGAGTCCGGATTAGAACCCTTGTGTTCAGATTCCCAGTCCTGTTCTTTTTCCACTGGGCCAGGAAAGGAGTCTTGAGTGTTAACCATTCATAAGCACTCATCTGGGGTGAGAATAAACAGATTTCTAGCATTTCTAACTCAGGAAAGTGCTCAGAGTAGGGATGAGAGCCAGACCAAAAAGATGAAGGGAGGTTTAAAGGTCAGGACCTGCATTTTGGTTTGTTTTCTTTCTAGCTGAAATTACCAGAGAAATAGTGCAAAGCCCAGCTTTGGAGCATTTTGTTGTATTTGTTGAAGCCACCATCTCATCAGGAAAGCATCTGTTTTTTAGTCACCTTTATTAAACCCGCTGCCAAGGACCATTAGTACAGCTCTGGGTGTGTGCGTGTGATCATGTTCCATGCGTTTCATCCCTGAATTTCACAAATGTCCATCCCCAGAGAACAGCCTCTGTTTTAATAAAAAACAAACTGAAGAGGGAAGAGCAAGGCAGCGCCGTCTCTGGGGTTAATGGCACCACACTGACGATCCCAAGTCGCGTCATTATTTATGAGCGTAAAAAAGGGGAACTGATGATTAATAATCAAATTAGGATCCTGCCGTGATCCTTGATGCCCTCCCTGCATTGAAGGATCTCAAGGCGATGGTCTCTCCGTCACCGTTGCAGACAGAAATCACTTCGCCCGTCCACTGAAGTGCATGTTAACCACTTTCCAGCCCAATAATTGCTTATCCCCATTTCCCCGGCATCGCAGTGGTGATTTTTTTCATTAATGTAAAAAGCCTCTCAGAGCAGATGCATCTCTACATGTTGGTGGGTGATCCTTTGTCTTGAATTTCAATAGCCCAGGTTTTGCTCTTTTTCTCTTTCTGTTCATTCGCCCTGAATACAAAAGACAGGTGCTAATGGGAGTGAATTCTTTTTCCTGAATAGTACACACAGGGCTGAATCAAATTGCAAGGATGGGGGCTTGGGATAACATGCAAATATGAATAGAAGCTTCCCCTCAGCGCTGCTTCATTTGGACATTTATGGCTTTTGTTATTAAAAAAAGAAATAACTGGCTCTTTTACCTGCACTTCTGGATTTGCGGGGACCTGACCCACATTCCGCAGCCCTGCCATTGATTTCAATGTGGTCCGGTCGATTGACTTTCAAGTGGCCTTTTGGGAAACCAGTCGGGAAACCGGAGTCTCGTTTCCATCCCAATCCTTGGACTGTTTCACCACGAATAGTCCTTGTTTGAAATCGGAGGGAGGGCTGGCCAGAGAATGGCTCAGTTGGGTGCAGACATAGAAGGCAGACTCATCAATCTATCAATGATATTTCTTGAGCGCTTACTGTGTGCAGAGCACTGTACCAAGTGCTTGAGAAAGTACAATAAAAACAGAGGTGGTAGACATGATCCCTGCCCACTAGGAGCTGACGGTTTAGAGTGGGGGGAGAGGGAGGAGGCGGTAGTAGTCATAGTAATAGTAGTAGTATTTAAGGAGCATCCAGTTGGTGTATTGAGCTGTACTAAATGCTTGGGAAGCACAGAATGAAAAAGTGACATATTCCCTGCCCATACAAAAGGCTTACAGTGCTGAGGGGTGCTGTGTTCCATTTAGGGCTGAGTACTAGGTGTGGATGGCCATGGAGGGGAGGGCGGGATCAGGGTAGAGGAGACTCCAAGAGAATCAAGGCCCAGATAGTGGAAGATAGCCCACCCAAAAGAAGTGCTGTATTTGACTTTTTTTTTAACCCACCCGCAATGTCCCTGGCTTCCTGTAGCTTTCCGCAAGCAGGCACAAAAACTTAAGTCCCTCATTTCTCCAACAATCTGACCCATGTCGGAGTTTGAGGAGGAAAAAGATCTCCCATCTCACCAGCCATGTGTTTCTGTTTGTTTTCCGATAGCAGATGGACTGATAAAGTGCTGATTTTCACTGTCAGCTGGTTCCTTCTGGTTTTCCTTTTCACCTAGATCTTGGTTTTTGCTGGATGATAGTGGAAAAGCTGAGTCACCAGAAATAATAATAATGGCATTTATTAAGCACTTACTATGTGCAAAGCACTGTTCTAAGCGCTGGGGAAGTTACAAGGTGATCAGGTTGTCCCACGGGGGGCTCACAGTCTTAATCCCCATTTTACAGATGAGGTAACTGAGGCACAGAGAAGTTAAGTGACTTACCCAAAGTCACACAGCTGACAAGTGGCGGAGCCGGGATTTGAACCTATGACCTCTGACTCCAAAGCCCGTGCTCTTTCCACTGGGCCACGCTGCTTCTCCAGGCCTGAAAGGCCCTGGACAGGATGGCCACTACTCTTCAGATTGCTTTCTGGCTCCTTCTCTCCACTCGGGTCTGACTGACCCTTGCATCCCACTGGCCTTCCCTTGGTTAACTTGTGCAGAGTTCTCAATCAGGACCAAATCTCAACTGATTCAAACTTGAGCCCCTTCCCCTCCCCCTCTCCAACCCCCGCCAGCCTCTCACCCCTGGGATTAGTCCCCCAGACTCTTTTCTCTGGGCAAAGCAGTCCAGAGGCTCCCTATCAGCCACCCTTACTGCTCCATTTCCTTGGCAGATCAAAATGGCACCACTGAAAAATGCACTTCCCTGAAAGCCTTCTGGACCCACATTGGAACTCTCGATGGGGTTTATTGGGTGACCCTTCCTAGTTGTTGATACACGGCTTTTCCGAAGGACCCGGGGCAAGGGGCCGCATCATTTTAAGCTATGGAATGACTCTTTCAAACAAGCCCCAGATAAAGTTGGTGATTTACAAAAGCTTTTATCAGCCTCATGATGGATTTTACAGGAGTGGAACACTCTCTGACCCATGTGATTTGTTTTCATTTACAAAGGTGGAGAGGCTTTGAATTTAAAAATGGAACTTTTTCTTCTCGTGCCAAATGTAAACAATTTAACATCCATTTCCCATCCAGCTATTTTACCAGTTCAAAAGAGTTTATATGAATCTTATCTGCATTATATTTCCTGCTGATTGGCAGTGCCTCATGCTTCAGTGGGAAAGCCAAAAATGTGCTGGCTTTGAGCTGCAACAGGAAAGGCATAACAAAGAAAACTGGGAAATAAATGTAATGAGTAGTTACGAAGTGCTGAAAACTATACTTATTGTGCCTTCTTCTCGAGGGCTCGGGTACTGCCATACTGATTTATGTCTGGGAAGTCTTTCATGGAAATGCAAACAAAAGCTTCAGATTATTTTGTCAACAAGAAAACATAGTTTATACTATCTTCAAAGCCCGCCCCCCACCCACCCACCCCGTCCGCCACTACTCCTGACTTGACTGGTTCCATATTCCGTACCGCTGAGAGCTCCTTGGGCTTCGGGTGAAGTTTGAGCTGGATGCAGTAAATCAACGTAAAAGATAAAAGCCCCTAGAAGGTCATAGATCTGGCTTTCAAGACTGGAGGAATAATTCAGAGAACACAATACATTGGGACTGTTATGGTTAGATGCAGAGCCAATGTGCCAGACCTCAAGAGACCAGGTTGAAAAAAAAATGCTGAGGTTTTTGCAGAATTGTAAAAGCTTTCTGGAACTGCTGATAGAAAACCTCGACTTGCCCCCCAGATATTTAAAGGGCAGAGGGTTTTAAAGAAAAGGAAAGACAGAAAGACACGAGTGTCTCTTCCCAGGGATGAACCTGAGGGAGTCATTGAGTGTGATGCGTATTCTCTTCATCCCAGTGAACACGGGGAGAAGTTATGATGGAGAAATCACACACCCAGAAGGAAAATTCAAGACCTTGGACGTCCATGAAAGATAAAATGCCATTCTTCTTTGAAGAACTGCTTCCGTTTTCCTAGGGGCTCCGGCTTCTGCTGATGGGTTTCTCATTTCGAAGGGGTGGGAGGGCATTTGGACACATGCTCGATTCACTGGGTCACCTGCAGTTTTCTAGAGAGAGAGGGAGACGAAGGGGAGTGGGAGACCGCTGCATTTCCCTGTAGCCTGCCTCATCCCTTGGTCACCCCACAGTTGAACAATTAGTGGTATTCATCAATCAATTGTATTTACGGAGCACTTTCTGCATGCAGAGCACTGTACTAAGAGGTTGGGAGAGTAAAACATAACAATATAACAGACACATTCCCTGATCGTAACGAGCTTCATGAGTGCTTACTGGGTGCAGGGGACTGGACTAAGCACTTGTAGTAAAGCAGAAGTTCCATGATGGTACTTTCCCTCAGCACACACGCAAAACAAAAACAACCCCAAAACTGAAAGTCCACTGAATGTTGGAGAACTGTCCCACAGATCGCTTATCTTTTCCTGCCAATCTGCCAATCCGTGTAAATTATGGAGACCACAGTTAAGACTCTTTCCATGGGCCAGATGGTAGCTGTGGCCTGGAACTTAATGCCCTTTGCCCCAAACCATCAATTTGAAGAATGAAACCTAAACTACTTACTTTGCCCCTAGGGCCTCCAAATTTTTAAGCAGCTCATCGAAAACTTCATTTTTGCCCGGTTATTTATTTCAGCAAGCGATATTGTTATTGGCCTGAAGTCCAGATGGCTATCAGAAAATGGAGAGCATCTGGTATTTTGTAAAGTGAGCCATTTTGGTCTTTACTGTGCAAGGAGCTTGCGTGAAGAAGACCCTGAAGGCTAGTAAATGGCATTCGTGGCAACAACACAACCGCCCTTTCTCATGCAAAGGGACATGCAAGAAATTTGGGTATAAAAATCCAGTATTTTGAGCTGTTAGTGGAATGTGTCAGAACCAAAATGGGAAAAAAATGTATCAGGGCATCTATTGGTCAGAGGGATAGGGAGGGGCCACTTGGGTTCATAGGATCCCAACAACTCTATTCACTGGGCTTTCCTAATGCTTTTGTCCATTTGTTTCCATAGCTATATTTGCCCACCTGGACAGAACCTCCCCATGAGTAAGGTCATTTTCAATCACGAAGCACAGCCATGTGTGCATGTCCAGTTGTCATTTTCCGCTCACACACTTTGCTCCCAAGGCATAGTGAATAGAGCTCGGGGCTGAGAGTCAGAGGACCTGGTTCTAATCCCAGCTCTGCCACATGCCTGCTGTGTGACCTTGGGCAAATCACTTAACTACTCTGTGCCTCAGTTACTTCATCTGTAAAATGGGGATTGAGACTGAGAGCCCCATGTGGGACAGGGACTGTGTCCAACCCGATTTGTTTGTATCCACCCCAGCATTTAGTACAATGCCTGGCACACAGTAAGTGCTTAAAAAATATCACAATTATTGTTATCATTATTATTTTTATTATTTAATGCCAACCTACTCACTGTACTTCAGTCTCATCTATGTCACCACCAACCCCTCACCCACGTCCTGCCTTTGGCCTGAAACTCCTTTTCTCCTCATACCCAACACATGATCACTCTCCCGGCATTCAAAGCCCTATTCAAAATACAGCTCCTCCAACTAGGCCCTCATTTCATCTTCTCCAGCTCCATTTCACATCTCCCTTGCGTAAGGATTTATGCCCTTTATTCACCCTCCTCACAGTACTTCCGTACATATCTGTAATTTAATCAATCGATTTATATTGATGTCTGTAAGCTCTCGACTGTAAGCTCACTGTGGCAAGGAACATGTCTACCAACTCTGTTATACTGTACCCTCCCAAGTACTTAGTACAGTGCTCTGCACACGGTAAGCGCTCAATAAATACAACTGATTGGTTGATTGTTACTTCCTCTAAGGGAGGGAGAAAGGGGGCGGGGCGGGGCGGGGGAAGCAACCAAGTCTTCCAAGATCTGAGCCTTGATGAGCCCAATCTGTTGCACTCTAGTGCTTAGCAGATGGGATCATGTGACTTCTCCAGTCCAAGCTCCCGGCAATTTGCCATACACAACGGCCCTTTTTATCCCCTGAGTAAACAACATCCTTTAGAGAAAAAATCAGAGAACCCAAATCTGCATGTGCTGTTAAAAGCACCTCTGAACATTTTCAAATAGACCTTTGTGTCCTTAGAGGCAGCTGACCTTTTTATTGACCATTATGCAATTATTTACTCGTGGATTTATTCAGTAAACAGAGAGACTTGCCATAGCAAACCTTTCCATGTAGGCTGTACCCGAACAGGCACGGATCTGAAACAATAACATAGCTATGGATCACCTGGATCTTGGTGAGGAACACCAGTTTTTCAAGCAACAAAACTGAGCTGTCACTTGTAGAAGAGGATGGTGGTAATATTGGGAAACACCAATATTCCCCCATCATGCCATTGGGATTTAGTTACACAAATCCTAGTAACATTAAAGGCTGTTGTATAACTAATGGTCCTCCCATTTTTTCCCTGTCCACACCAATATATAACCAGCTACTGAGATAAGACTAATTCCCTCTACAGAGAAAAGCCTTATTTAAAGTAATTTAAGTCTAATTTAGGCTGATCTTATCCTCAGGGCCATGACTCACAGATACTAGGCAGTGATGAATATAGCCTGTGTCCACAATTTTCACTAAAACTTTTATGTCTAGAAATAGTCACTAGCTGCAGAATCTCCTTATCCATACACACTGGCGGTGTTTTTTTATGGTTTCTGTGGTTCAATCATTCGATCGTATTTACTGAGCGCTTACTGTGTGCAAATCACTGTACTAAGTGCTGGAGTAGATACAAGTTAATCAGGTTGGACCCAGTCCCTGTCCCACACAGGGCTCATACTCTAAGTAATCTTCCGATCAATCAATCAGTTGTATTTATTGAGCGCATAGTGTATGCAGAGTATACCGCATACTTAGTTACATTGCACTAAGGGAGAGTACAATGTAACAATATAACAGAGTTGATAGATACGTTCCCTGCCCCAACAAGCTCAGAGGCCAGAGGTATTGAATCCCCATTTTATAGCCCAGGGAGCTACGTAGAAGGGAAGTGACTTGTCCAAGGTCACACAGCAAACAATTGGCAGAGTCAGGATTAGAACCCAGGTCCGCTGACTCCCAGGCCCATGTTCATTCCACTAGGCCAAGCAGCTAGTAATGTGCCAGTCCTGCAGTGTCTGTGTCTGAAGAATCGAGAGGGCTTAAGAGCCACTACCACCACTAGGGCAAGAAGAAACCAGGGAGTCCATTTGAGACCCCAGCAAGGCGGGGAAGGAGAAACAACATCATGTCTTCTCGAACCCAAGTGTAAGGTCTTTTTGGGAAGGTGATATTTTATTTCTTCATTCTGTGTTTCCCACGTACCAAATGGGGTCTCAATAAATGCAACGGGTCCTCCCCGGAATCTGCTGAGGTTGTGGAAGAGGCAGAATTGCCTTAGTTCTCTTGGAGCCCAAGTCCGTCTATTTAGAATTAGTAATACTAGTAGTATTTATTGAGCACCCACTAGACTGGAAGCTTCTTGTGAGCAGGGAACATGTCTACTCACCCTTTGGAGAGTCCTACTGAACTCTCCAAAGCACTTAGTACAGTGCTCTGCACTCAGTAAGTGCTCAATGAATACCATTGATTGACTGATTAATGCAGTGCACAGTACACGGCCCTTGGGTAGCGCACAGTAACAAAGTGAAGAGTTCTCTGCCCACAAGGAGCTCATATTCTAAGAGGAGAGACACACTGAAAAATATTGACAACTTGAGTGGTCAAAATAAATAACTGATTACACATATATAATGACTGCTAAGAAGGGTGTAAATAAGTTTATAAGTGCTAGCATTGGCCGAAGGGATGGTATGTCTCAGGATGCTGGGAAATGAATTAGGGAAGAATTGTTGGCGGAAGTGGAATTTAGAAGAGCTTTGTATGTGGGGAGAGCTGGGGTCTGTCTGATGTGGGGAGGGAGGGAGGGAGTTTCAAGCCCAGGTGCAGCATAGGTGAGGTACAGCCAGAAGGTTGGCTTGGGAGGAACGAAGACAGCAGGATGGGGAACAGCAGATGGATGAGAGGGAAGAGCAATATAGGACCATCCCATACAAACCTGTCAATAGAGTATATAAACAGAGTTCCCCTAGATGGGTACCTGGAAAGAAGGGACACTAGTCATTAGCCTGAGGAAACGTCATCCCAACTGGAGAACCTGGAGATAACTATGGAGGGGGAGGGGGCCTCTTGACTCCTGGGTTGGGCACTTCGGTTGGGTGGGTGCTTACCTAACTGAGAGCTAGGTGCACTCCAGGACTTCATCATGTCATGTGACCCCCCTCCCCCCCAACATGTAAAGCCCTCCTAAATCCCACCTCCACCAACAAGTCTTCCCTAATTCATTTCCCTGCATCCTGAGCTATACCATCCCTTCAGCCAATGCTAGCACTTACAAACTTATTTACACCCTTCTTAGCAGTCATTATATATATATGTAATCCCTCATTCCCTCGCACTGTGCTGCCTGCAAGGAAGGAGAGCAGCCGCCCGAGCCGAGTTCTGACTCTGCCAAGCCCTGTCTCCCCTCCCCAAGCTAAAATAGGCTTCCTGGAGGAGGGGCGGAGACAGAAGCGAGCATAGCCCTCTTATCTTGGTCCATACGGGAACATCAAGCCAGGGTAATTCCCTGGACCTCAGAAACACTAGTAATTTGCCTGTGCCCAGGATACTTCCCAGGGTTGAGGCACATGAAGGAAGTAGTAAAGGATGAAGCAAAGCTGAGAAACCTTAAAGGGATGGCCACCACTTTTTTTGTGAGTTTTTTTGGGAAGAACCCACAGCCCCAGACAGCCATGACTTCTGACCACAATTCGTTTGCTTCCCGAGCTGATGCTCCCATCAATCGATGCTGAATGGCTACTATTTACCACTCCTCCAACTAAATACAAAACTGTCCATTACATCCCACCCCATTTTGCATTCTGTTCTTTGCAGGATTTTATTTGGAGAATGTACATTACAGGGAAGAGAGGCCTTTAGGGTACAATATATTTCAAAACACAATTAAAATAAACTCTTCAAGTGGAAATGTAAAATGCATTTGTATTCTATTAAAGCCTTTGGCCTTATCAAGTGCAGCACACTCTATAACAAGGTCATTAGTAACCAGCCACATACAATGGGGAACATACATCAGCAGCACGAAAACAAACATCAGTCCCAAACATCACAATAACTTCCTGTACCTGTTCTTGTTTGCTTATTGAGCTCTCGAACATTGTGAGTTGCTGAAATACATAAAAGTGAAACAGCTTGAGTCAATATTTGGCTGAACAAAGCCTAGAGCCATTTATTTAGTGCCATGACTGAACCCCTTGAACAAACAGCTCACTGTAGGCTGCATAACAAGAAAGACGACCTAATTCCAGCCCCTCCCCCTCTGCGGGGCCAGAATTGGAGGGAAGGTGGCCCAGTGACTAGTGCAAAGTTCTCTGAGGCCCGTTTCCAGGACAGATCTGCTGTGATGACACAAGTGCCCTTGATTTGAGCCAGGACTAAGATGTCGCTGAGGCTCTGGTCTGGGGGCCGGATCTCAACGGCTTGGAACCCAGGGGATCAAGAGGTGCCTTAGAGCATCGTTGCAAAGTGAAAATATGCCGAACCTCCAGATGAATCCAGGATGCTTTCTTGTACAAGTGGATTGGGGTGGGAGGGTGGGGGTCTGGCTTGAGGAAGTGATTCCTAAAGAAAATAATGACTTCTACCCTGGCTGGATGGCTGGGGGGAGAGCGTTCTGAGAGAGGAGAGCATTATGTGGAAATCAATATGATCATGGGAAGGCATCCCTTTTTGCACACTGAAGTGCTGCCCATGGGGTCAATCTCTGGAATTAACCTGGATTCCCTTTTTGATGATTTTTAATAAAGCCACGGTAGCTGGCCAACCTTCCCTTTCTTTACACCAGGGCATGGCACCGTGATGCTGGGGCAGGAGGAAACCATTTCATTTTAAGAATTCTTGAACTCCCCTGTGTGCATACTGCTTAATCTAGACTCTCTTCGAAAATCGGCCATATAATAATTTTCGGTCCCAGAGTCACTTGAACTAACTTGGGTGTGGGTGCCATATGATGATGATCTGGGTGGCAGCATACTTAGGCCCTTGGGTGTCATTTCCCTCCAGACATATTGGACTCAGCTTTCTCTTTTGCCCTCAAGAACCTCCAATGGCTGCCCATACACCTCCCTGAGAAAATGATTCTTTATCATCCTCATCCTCATCATTTATGTAAAAATGAATAGAACAACTATAAGAATGATCCCAGGAGCTCACAATCTAATGGGGAAGACAACGAGAATGACGAAAATACAATGCAAATAGTGCTGTCCTTACACTCCCATTCATCTTGCCCCTGCCTAGAAATGACCCAAATGCCAGTGTGAGGCCTTCTTGTATGTTTTTTGTCTCATCTTTATGTGTCAGTCACCAGCTTTCTCTCCCTTCCTGATCCTTAGATTGCGAGCCTCTTGGGGGCTAGGGGCTGTGTCTATATCTCCTCTGTGTTCTTCTTTCCCAGCACTCAGTATGTAGTACATGCCAAATAAATACCATTCCAACTACTAAAAGAGTAGAAGCTGAAAATGAACACAGGCTGTTACATAGATGCACAAAAAAACCCAAACAAACAAGAAAGAGGAGGTGGCTGATGGGATGGCATGACTAGAAGGAAGGAGGGAGGGAGGGTCATTTGGAAGAGGTGGCTTTTTGGAAGAATTTTAAGAGAGGGAATGGTTTGGCTAAGCCGGGGATAAGGTTGGGGACAGGGGAAGTAGACAGGAGCAATGAGTTGGAGGAGGAGAGTACTAAGTAAGCAGGGGTTAGGAATTTAAGAAACCTTAATAGGAGATGTAAACAACAGCAGATAGGGAAGGGCCAGCCAATTGATTTCTGCTTCCACCTATGGCTCCCTCCTGCTACTAAAAGCCTGGAGTGAAACTGGAAGTGGGAGGTCACAATGCACAATATACAATACTAGACTCCTGGGATTACAGTCTCTGGCCAAGTCTTTCCCACCTATCTAGAATGTTATTGGAGCTACATGGGAGTAATAATAATAACAATAATAATAATAATTATAGTATTTAAAAAGCACTCGCTATGTGCCAAGCATGTGCTAAACACTGGGGTAGATACAAGATAATCAGCATGGAAGCAGAAGCAGTGTGGCTTAGTGGAAAGAACACGGGCTTGGGAGTCAGAGGTTGTGGGTTCTAATCCCCACTCCACCACTTATCAGCTGTGTGACCTTGGGCAAGTCACTTAACATCTCTGTGCCTCAGTTATCTCATCTGTAAAATGGGGATTAAGACTGTGAGCCCCACGTGGGACAGCGTGATTACCCTTGTATCTACCTGATTATGTTGCCGATTTGTTCTTCCCAAGCACTTAGTACAGTGCTCTGCACACAGTAAACACTCAATAAATATGATTGAATGAATGAATACCCCAGTGCTTAGAACAGTGCTTGACACATAGTAAGTGCTGCATACCATCATCATCATCATCACCATCAGGTTGCCCATCCACCTCTGCATCAAACAGAAACTCTTTACCATCATCTCTAAATAAGCTCGCCCCCTCTGACCTGACAGATCTCCTACTACAGCCCAGCCCACATACTTCACTCCACTAGCATCAGTTTACTCACTGTGCCCTGATCTCATCTATCTTGCCACTGACCACTTTCCCACATCCTCCCTCTAATCTGGAACTCCTCCCCTCTCCACATACACCAGACCATCACTCTCCCCACCTTCAAAGCTTTATAAAAGTCACATCTCCTCCAAGAGGATTTCCCTGATTAAGTTTTGTTTTCCCCGGCTCCCTCTCCCTTCTACATCACCTATTCACTTGGATCTTTGGCAATTTGATATCAGCCCTGCCCTCAACCCCACAGCATTTATGTACCTATCTATAAATTATATATTATAAATTATTTACTTATACTAATGCCCGTCTCCCCCTCTAGACTATGAATGTATGGGCAGGGAACATATTCATTCATTCATTCAATCGTATTTATTGAGCACTTACTGTGTGCAGAGCACTGTACTAAGCGCTTGGGAAGTACAAGTCGGCAACATATAGAGATGGTCCCTAACCAACAACGGGCTCAACTCTGTTGTTTTGTACTCTCTCAAGAGCTTAGTACTGTACTCAGTATGTCCAAGACTGAACTCCTTATCATCCCTCCCAAACCCTCCCCTCTCCCTGACTTTCCCATCACTGTTGACAGCATTACCATCCTTCCCGTCTCACAAGCCCGCAATTCAACTCTGCTCTCTCGTTCACCCCTCACATCCAATCCATCACCAAAACCTGCCGGTCTCACCTCTGCAACATTGCCAAGATCCGCCCTTTCCTCTCCATCCAAACTGCTACCCTGCTGGTTCAATCTCTCATCCTATCCCGACTGGATTACTGCATCAGCCTCCTCTCTGATCTCCCATCCTCCTGTCTCTCCCCACTTCAATCTATACTTCACACTGCTGCCCGGATCATCTTTGTGCAGAAATGCTCTGAGCATGTTACTCCCCTCCTCAAAAATCTCCAGTGGCTACCAATCAACCTATGCATCAGGCAAAAACTCCTCACTCTCGGCTTCAAGGCTGTCCATCACCTCGCCCCCTCCTACCTCACCTCCCTTCTTTCCTTCTACAGCCCAGCCCGCACCCTCCGCTCCTCGGCCACTAACCTCCTCACTGTGCCTCGTTCTCGCCTGTCCCGCCGTCGACCCCTGGCCCACATCCTCCCCCTGGCCTGGAATGCCCTCCCTCTGCACATCCGCCAAGCTAGCTCTCTTCCTCCCTTCAAAGCCCTACTGAGAGCTCACCTCCTCCAGGAGGCCTTCCCAGACTGAGCCCCCTCCTTCCTCTCCCCCTCCTCCCCTTCCCCATCTCCCCACCTTACCTCCTTCCCCTCCCCACAGCACCTATATATATGTTTGTACATATTTATTACTCTATTTATTTTACTTGTACATATTTATTCTATTTATTTTATTTTGTTAATATGTTTTGTTTTGTTGTCTGTCTCCCCCTTCTAGACTGTGAACCCGCTGTTGGATAGGGACCATCTCTATATGTTTCCAACTTGTACTTCCCAAGCGCTTAGTACAGTGCTCTGCACACAGTAAGTGCTCAATAAATACGATTGAATGAATGAAGGAATGAATAGTAAGCACTTAATACATAGCATTGATGCTGATGATGAGTTCCTGTCCCACGTGGAGCTCACAGTCTAACTACGAGGGAGGAGGATTTCATCCCCAATTTACAAATGAGGAAACTGAGGCTCTGAGAAGTTAAGTGACTTGCCCAAGGTCACACAGCAGAAAAGTGGAGGAGTCAGGATTAGATCCTCTGACTTCCAGGTCCGTGCTCGTTCCGCTGCTTCTCAGTTGTAATGATATTCATTAAGTGCCTATTCTGCGCAGAACACTGTACTAAGCACTGGGAAAGAATACATAGGTGGGAATTGGACACAGTCCCTGTCCCTCAGGGGATTCATATAATAATGATGGTATTTGTTAAGTGCTTACTGTGTGACAAGCACTGTTCTAAGAGCTGGATATGAGATTGGGCCGGACCTAGAAGGAACCAAAATAAGAAGGTTTCTCTCAGAAAGGAAGCTGCTTCAGCTCTCTGAGGTAAACGGCTCTGCCAGAGCATCCAGGAGCCAGCCAATGCCCCATAATCAGTCATTTATTAACTGGTAGCCCTCGGTCCTGGACTACTGACAAGCTGGGTACTTTCGGTGAATGCTGTCCTCGTTTGGCACATCCCAGGTTCAGGCGAGCTGAGCTCACTCCCACTGTTCCTCCAGCCTGGAATTCCCCCCGCACGCCTCCTTGATTGGACAGACAACAGCCCTCCTCCTGTTCAAAGACCTACTAAAATCCCACCTCCTCCAACAAGCCTTCCCCAATAAACTCCCACGCCCTGAGTTACACCAACCCTTCAGGCCCCTCTAGCATTTGCATATTTATTTATAACCTCCCTCAGCATTTCTCTACAGTTCTTTTGTACAGTTTACTTAGTCTGATTACGCTACTGATAAATGTTTTGGGCTCAGTCTTCCTTGTTAGAGTGTAAGTTCCTAATAAACTGAGATTGTGTCTTGTGCTTTTTTTAATACTTCCCCAAATGCTTAGGTAAAGTGCATTGCACCCAGTGGGCACTCTGTAAATGTCCTTACTACTTTATCAGTCAATGGTATTTTTTGAGTGTTTACTGTGTGCAGAGCACTGTACTACAAGTACAGTACAAGAGAGTGGTAGATGCAATCCTTGCCCACAAGAAGCTTGCAGTCAACAGTGGTAGACAGGGGTAATATGTCCAAAAGAGAACTCCTTATTTTCCCTCCCAAATCCTGTCCTCCCTCTGACTTTCCCATCACTGTAGATGGCACCACCATCCTTCCAGTCTCATGAACCCATAACCTTGGCGGTATCCTTGGCTCCTCTCTCTCATCCAACCCACATATTCAATTTAACACTAAATCCCGTTGGTTCAATCTTCACAACATCACTAAAGTCCATCCTTTCCTCTCCATCCAAACTGCTACCCCGTTAATCCAAGCACTTATCCTAGCCCACCTTGATTACTGTTATCAGCCTCCTTGCTGACCTCCGTGCCTCCTGTCTCTCCCCACTCCAGAGCATACTTCACTCTGCTACCCGGATCATTTCTCTACAAAACTTTCAGTCCATGTTTCCCCACTCCTCAAGAACCCCCAGTGATCCACCTCTGCATCAAATGGAAAGTCAATCAATCAATCAATTAATCGTATTTATTGAGCACTTACTGTGTGCAGAGCACTGTACTAAGCACTTGGGAAGTACAAGTTGGCAACATATAGAGACAGTCCCTACCCAACAGTGGGCTCACAGTCTAGAAGGGGGAGACAGAGAACAAAACCAAACATATTAACAAAATAAAATAAATAGAATAGATATGTACAAGTAAAATAAAGAGTAATAAATATGTACAAACATATATACATATAAACAGGTGCTGTGGGGAAGGGAAGGAGGTAATATGGGGGGGATGGACAGGGGGATTGGGGGGGAAGGAAGGAGCTCAGTCTGGGAAGGCCTCCTGGAGGAGGTGAGCTCTCAGTAGGGCCTTGAAGGGAGGAAGAGAGCTAGCTTGGTGGATGGGCAGAGGGAGGGCATTCCAGGCCCGAGGGATGATGTGGGCCGGGGGTCGATGGCGGGACAGGCGAGAACGAGGCACGGTGAGGAGATTAGCGGCAGAGGAGCGGAGGGTGCGGGCTGGGCTGTAGAAGGAGAGAAGGGAGGTGAGGTAGGAGGTGATGGAGAGCCTTGAAGCTGAGGGTGAGGAGTTTCTGCCTGATGCGCAGATTGATTGGTAGCCACTGGAGATTTTTGAGGAGGGGAGTAACATGCCCAGAGTGTTTCTGGACAAAGACAATCCGGGCAGCAGCATGAAGTATGGATTGAAGTGGGGAGAGACACGAGGATGGGAGATCAGAGAGAAGGCTGATGCAGTAGTCCAGACGGGATAGGAAGAGAGCTTGAACGAGCAGGGTAGCGGTTTGGATGGAGAGGAAAGGGCGGATCTTGGCAATGTTGCAGAGCTGAGACCGGCAGGTTTTGGTGACGGCTTGGATGTGAGGGGTGAAGGAGAGAGCGGAGTCGAGGATGACACCAAGGTTGCGGGCTTGTGAGACGGGAAGGATGGTAGTGCCATCAACAGTGATGGGAAAGTCAGGGAGAGGGCAGGGTTTGGGAGGGAAGACAAGGAGTTCAGTCTTGGACATGTTGAGTTTTAGGTGGCGGGCACACATCCAGATGGACATGTCCTGAAGGCAGGAGGAGATGTGAGCCTGGAGGGAGGGGGAGAGAGCAGGGGCAGAGATGTAGATCTGGGTGTCATCAGCGAAGAGATGATAGTTGAAGCCGTGGGAGCGAATGAGGTCACCAAGGGAGTGAGTGTAGATTGAGAACAGAAGGGGACCAAGAACTGAACCTTGGGGAACCCCCACAGTAAGGGGATGGGAGGGGGAGGAGGAGCCTGCAAAAGAGACTGAGAATAAATGACTGGAGAGATAAGAGGAGAACCAGGAGAGGATGGAGTCTGTGAAGCCAAGGTTGGATAGCGTGTTGAGGAGAAGGGGGTGGTCCACAGTGTCGAAGGCAGCTGAGAGGTCTAGGAGGATTAGGATAGAGTATGAGCCGTTGGATTTGGCAAGCAGGAGGTCATTGGTGACCTTTGAGAGGGCAGTTTCCGTGGAATGTAGGGGACAGAAGCCAGACTGGAGGGGGTCGAGGAGAGAGTTGGTGTTGAGGAATTCGAGGCAGCGCATGTAGACAACTCCTTACCATAGCCTTTAAAGCACTCGATCACCTTGTCTCCTCCTACTTTACCTCATTACTCTCCTGCTACAACCCAGTCAACACACTTCACGCCTCTAATATCAATCTACTCACTGTATCTTGATCTCTTCTGTCTCACTGCTGACTTCTGGCCCAAGTCCTACCTCTGGCTTGAAACACCCTCTCTTTTCATATCCTACAATTACTCTCCCCCACTTCAAAGCCTTATTGAAGGCACATCTCCTCCAAAAGGCCTTCCCTGGCTAAGCTCTCATTTCCTCTTTTCCCACTCCCTTCTGTGTCGACCTGACTCACCCCCCTTTATTCACTAAATCCATAATTTATTCATTTATATTAATGTGTCTCCCCCGCTAGACAAAAAAAACTTGCTCTGGGCAGGGAATGTGACTGTTATATTGTTGTGTTGTACTCTCCCAAGCACTTAGTTCAGTGCCCTGAACACCATAAGTGCTCAATAAATACGATTGATTGATCAATTGACGGATATTAAAGTGGATTAGGGATGAGGAAATACTACAGTATAAGAATATTTACATAAGTATTTGTGGGTCTGGAGTGAGTATCAAAATGCTTAAGGGAACACAGACAACTTCATAGTCAACACAGAGGCGAGGGCAGGTAGAGGAGAGTGAATTCTGGGAAGGCCTCTTGGAGAATTTGTGATTTTAGGAGGGTTTTTGAAGATGGGGGAGTTGTGGACCCTCAGATATGAAGTGGGAGGGAGTTCCAGCCCAAAGGAGATTGTAGGCAAGCGGTCTGTAGTGGGATAGATGAGACTGAGGTACAGATAGAGGTGATAGAGGAGCAGAGTATTTGGGCTGGGATGACTACAGTGAAACCTGGATTCCTCTTCTTGGAAGGAAGGGGCAAAATGTCATCTCATTTTCCCAAGATTTTCCTGGAATCAGGTGGAGGGGGGGGAAGGCAAGACAAAGCTGAAGAGGGAATGAAAAGGGAGAAAAATGTCTATGCATTGAAAAACCCTGATAAACTGGGCAGGGCTTACCTCAAGTAACTCATTCCATACAGTAACTGCTCAACAGATACCATTGATTAATTCATTAATTGAGAGCAGGGGGTTAGAATGAATTATCATTTTGTAACTAGAAAATTGATGACGAGCAGGAGGAGGAGGATCAATCAGTGGTACTTATTGAGCACTTACTGTCTGCTGTGTGACCTTGGGCAAGTCACTTCACTTCTCTGTGCCTCAGTTCCCTCATCTGTATAATGGGGATTAAGTCTGTGAGCCCCATGTGGGACATGGACTGTGTCCAAGGTGATTAGCTTATATCTACCCCAGCCCTTAGTACAGGGCCTGACACATAGTAAGCACTTAACAAATATCATAATGAAAAAATAAAACAAACCAGAAAAACAGAGTTGGCACACATGTTCCCTGCCCACAGCAAGCTTACAGTCTAGAGATAGACATTAATAAAGTAAATAATGTACAGATATGTACATAAGGATGAGGATGGGAGAAATCAAGGTAATTTTGTTGCTGATGTCAGTGTTTGTGGTTTCACCTAGAAATACACTTGAACCTGCCTCAAGAGAAACACTTCTGGGGAATGGCTCTAATGGATTTAATATCATCTTCAGTCATCAAAAGAAAAGAAATCCAAACCAGGTAAGCAGGCAGGCAGAAATGGAAAGGTGGCAGGCGGGGTGGGGGTGGGGGGGTTCAGAAGAGTGGATATATCAGAGGTCCAGCACAATCCCTATTGACATAATTATGAGGTAATTAGTAGCTAGGCAAACATGAATAATGCTGACAGGAATGTCAGTACAACTCCAAGGATCTGGAATGGGAGATGCCAGACCATAAATGAACTTTTCAGGGGAATGTGGAAGCTGTTTCATTTTCCACATAATTTTGGAGACTTGGTATGTCCGGAATTTATGTTTGGAAAGGAAGTCGTGTATGGCCTTTGTGAAACTGGAGCATTAGTCCCAAAAGTAGCATCTCCAGATGATATCTGAACCCAGCTATTTGCTTTTGGGTTTGAGTATTTGGAGCACATGTTTTTACTGGGGTTATGTATCTCCAGCCCTAAAGATTCATCTTCATTTGCACAAATGAGTCTGAGGCACAAAACCAGCATATAAGGGAGGCCACAGTGTGTTTTAATGATGACATCTAAATTATCTCTCATGGAAACTAATCCATTCCCCCCTCCCGTCTGCCTACACACACACACACACACACACACACACACACACACACACACACGCAAGCAAAATCCTGGAGCTGAAATGACTCTGGAGACAAATCGTTCTGGGCAGATGGAAGTTTAGAGAATGTCTAGTCGTTCTCTAAAGGTCTCCAGGAATGGGAATCATACCAGCCCCGTTGAACGGGCGGGGGGAGGTACTATTTGAATATTTAATCCCCTTTAAAATGTCAGCTCAATGCCCAAGGCCATAGAGAGCTCCATTCTTCCTCCCAGGAAAATACCATCCAGATTATGAAGGACAGAGAGAGAGAACTCTGTGCATCCTCAGGAGTCATCCTACATTCCAGACCCACACAGTCCTAGGCCTCCTGTCCAGTTGCCTGCAGGAGGGATAATAATAATAATGATGGCATTTATTAAGCACTTACTATGTGCAAAGCACTGTTCTAAGCGCTGGGGAGGTTACAAGATGATCAGGTTGTCCCACGGGGGGCTCACAGTCTTAATCCCCATTTTACAGATGAGGTAACTGAGGCACAGAGAAGTTAAGTGACTTGCCCAAAGTCACACAGCTGATAATTGGCGGAGCCGGGATTTGAACCCCTGACCTCTGACTCCAAAGCCCATGCTCTTTCCACTGAGCCATGCTGCCACCCCATGTGCCCCTTCCAGCAGAGAAGCGAACACCAGAGCCCAACCTAAAAGAAGCATTTTGGCCTAATGGAAAGAGCC
Organism: Tachyglossus aculeatus; assembly: GCF_015852505.1. NCBI lineage: Eukaryota > Metazoa > Chordata > Mammalia > Monotremata > Tachyglossidae > Tachyglossus > Tachyglossus aculeatus. Next base: position 3,701,882 of record NC_052098.1, on the reverse strand, counting down.
CAGGCCTGGAGTACAGAGGATCTGAGTTCTAATCCTACCTCCATCACTTGCCTGCTGGGCAGGTTTGGCTTCACTTCTCTGGGCCTCAGCTTCCTCCTCTGTAAAATGGGGGTTCAATTTTGCTTTTCCCTTCTCCTTAGACTTTGAGCTCTATGTGGAACAGGAACTGTCTGAAGCTTTTGTCTTGTATCTCCCCCAGCACTTAGTACAGTGTTTGGCCCATCCATTCGTTTAAAGGGAACTCACGGGAATGGAGAAATGAAAGGATAAATGTGCCAAAAGAAGGGTAATAAGACGAACCAGCCTTTTGTACTGCTTTCTTTCAAAACCATTCAATGAGCTATTAAATCCAGATTAATCAGCCTTGTTCGCACTTTGCCTTTTTGTCTAACCCAGTTCTAACTATATCAGACACTGGGAAGTGTCGATCGAGAAAGGCGGCTTCGATCAAAAGTGCTCTTTAAACCCGAGTAGAAGGCCGGTGATTCTGATTCTGAGGGAAAACACTCCTTTCATTCACACTGCCACAATGCTACGTTTTTCTTTAATACTATCAATTTACAGCAAGCAGACAGATGCTTCTTCTCAAAGGTCTTCATAAATCTTCCCACATGAGAAGGAAGGATTTATTCTAGCTCATCTTTTAATTTTACTCAACACTCAATGAGTTATTCTTACAGCTGGCATTTCCAATGTATTAGTAGAATTTATCACTCAAAGGCTTATGCATGGCTTGAATTACACTAATGAATTGACTATGAATTTGAAGCCTAACATGAGGCCAAATATTTTCTGGCTTCATTTTGATATCTCAGCAAACTGCTTAATTTTCTCCCTGCTTATCCATTACTGCTAAATTGTCTGGCTATTATTGTAGTAAACTGTGGCAAACGCTGGCTTGCCCCAAGGCCTGGCCTGAGCTGGAGGGGGTGGGGAGGGGGGCGGAGAACTGGGCCATTTTCCATGTCCTCTAGCAAGATCCAATCCCATCAGCCACTTGCTCTCCGGAGCTGGCGGAAAAAGTGGGAGATGAGATCTACCCCAACTTTCTTGATTTCACTCACCAGTCAGTGAGTTATTCTTACAGCTGACATTTCCAATGTATTAATAGAATTCATCCCTCAAAGACTTATGAAAGGGCTAAATTACACTAATGAACTGAGCATGTGTTTGAGGCCAAAAAATGTTCTGGCTTGGCTTTTCTTTATCTCCGCAAACTACTTAATTTTCTTCCCACTCAGCCATTATCGCTAAATTGCCTTGCTATTATAGTGATGCCTGCTAGTGAAGAGTCTGTGAGTGTTTTCATTACGAACTCCTGTTTTCTAAGTTTTATCTCCTATGGAGAACTCTGGAAATGTCACTGGGATTTCCAACTTTGCATGCCCGTGTTCAGCCTGGCAGCCATTATTTTCTGTACATTAAGAAAACACATTTCAATCTGCTCCATTGGTGGGAGGGGTGGGGGAAAGAATTATTTTGCAGTAATGGTTGCAGCACTTTCCGCTCCAGTGAAGCTTTATGATTAAAATAAAACCATCATCTAAGGCTCTTTTAGCATTTTCTCATTTTTATTTCTGAAATTCTCAGGGTGGTCTTCTGTGTTTTGGCAGAGCACATTGGAGCTTATGCATGTTTATGCTCTCTTCTGCGTATTTCAAATATGGGCAAGAGTTATTTAATTACTTAAAGGGAAAGGAGGGTTTTATTTCAGTTTAAGTCTTGCAAGTGAACAAGGGAAGATTGGAAAGCTGAAAATAGAACATAGTCCCGAAGACTGAACCCAGAATCATCCCAGTGAAATGATGGAAAAAGGGAGGACGGAATCCAAATCTTCTGCCATATTTCACAAAACTGGATCAATTGCTTTGTTGGACTTCTCTTTAAAATGTTTGGAATTCAAGTTTAGTTGGGAAAATCTTCCACTTAAACCTCGAGGCACATAACCATCTTCTCTTCTCACATAAACTCTTTCCAACTCTAATAGTCACATGACAGCCACCTCCTCACTCCCATCCCACACCACCAGCTCCTTCCCTGCTCTCTGAACGAAGCTGCAAACCCAATTCTGCTCGGTCCTCCTTCTGCAGATTTGACTCATGAACGTGATATTACTTAGACTCTTTTCCTCAAATACCATTTGCCATATTCACACAGGCAGTGTGAATCTAATAATCAGGGCTATTTATTGAGTGCTTACTGTGCACAGACATGGTTCTAAGCAGTTGGGAGAGTATAATACAACAAAGGCAGAAGACACATTTCCTGGCCACAAGGAGGGAAGCAGCCTAGCCCATTGGAAAGAGCATGAGCCTGGGGGTCAAAGACCTGGTCCCCGGTCTGCCAGTTACCTGTGGTGTGATGATGATGATGATGATGATGATGGCATTTGTTAAGCACTTACTATGTGCTGAGCACTTTTCTAAGTGCTGGAGTGACCTGGGACTAGCCACTTAACTTCTCTGTGCCTCAGTTTCCTCATCTGTGAAATGGGGAGTAAATACCTCTTCTCCCTCCTATTTAGACTATGAGCCCCATGTGAGATGGAGACTCTGTCCAACCTCATGAACTTGTATTTACCCCGGTGCTTAGAACAATGCTTGACACATAGTAAACACTTAAGAAATAGGAGCAGCATAGCCTAGCGGATAGAGCATGGACCTGCTCAGCAGATAGAGCATGGTTTCTAATCCCAGCTCAGCCACTTGTCTGCTGTGTGCTCTTGGGCAAGTCACTTCACTTCTCTGGGCCTCAGTTACCTCATCTGTAAAATGGGGATTAAGACTGTGAGCGTCATGTGGGACATGGGCTGTGTCCAAACCTGGTTAGCTTGCATCTACCCCAGCACTTAAAAGAGTGCTTGACACATAGTAAGCACTTAACAAATAGCACCATCATCATTATGATCATTATCATCAACAAATATCATTTGAAAAAAGGAGTTTACAGCCTGTGGGTGGAGCTGGCATTAAAATTAATTATGGATATGTACAAAAGTGCTGTGGGGCTGAGGGTGAGGTGACTATCAAGTGCTTCAAGGGAACAGATCCAAGAACAAAGGCGACACAGAAGGGAGAGGGAGTGGGGAAATGAGATTTTAGGCAGGGAAGGACTCTTGGTGGAGTTATGATTTTCATGGGGATTTGAAGGTAGGGAAAGTGGTAATCTCTTGGCTATGAAGGGGTGGGAGGTCCAGGCTAAAAGGAGGGTTTAGGCAAAGGGTCAGTGGCGACAGAGATGAGATTGAGGGACAGTAAGTAGGTTGACATTAGAGGCAGAAAGTGTGCGGATTGGGTTGTGGTAGATCAGCAGGTAAGGTAGAGGGCCAAAGAGCTGATTGAGTGCCATAAAGCCAATACCCCAACTTCTGCCCCCCAGCACTTTAGGTACATTTCTGTAATCTATTTTATTGTCTATTTTCCCCTCTATAATCTCCCTGTGGGAAGGGAACATGTCTACCAACTCTGTTACACTGTACTCTCCCAAGCGCTTATTTGAGTGCTCTGCAAGCAATAAACACTCAATAAATCCTATTGATAGTAAGAGCCTAAAAATGCAATGCTATAATAATAATAATGATAATAATTATGTTATATTTTAAGCGCTTCCTATGTGCTAAGCACTGTTCTAAGCACCAGGGTAGATACCAGGTAATCAGGTTGGACACAGTCCCTGTCCCACATGGGGCTCACAGTTTCAATCCCCATTTTATAGATGAGGTAACTGAAGCCCAGAGAAGTGAAGTGAGTTGCCCCAGGTCACACAGCAGACAAGTGGCAGAGCCATGGCTTAGTGGAAAGAGCATGGGCTTGGGAGTCAGAAGTAGTGGGTTCAAATCCCAGCTCAGTCACTTGTCAGCTGTGTGACCTTGGGCAAGTCACTTAACTTCTCTGTGCCTCAGTTACCTCATCTATCAAATGGGGATGAAAACTGTGAGCCCCACGTGATTACCTTGTATCTACCCCAGCACTTAAGAGCAATGCTTGGCACATAGTAAGCACTTAACAAATACTATAATTATTACTATTATTATTATTAACCCATGACCTCTTAACTCCCAGGCCCGTGCTCTAACCATTAGGACATATTACTTCCACCAACACACCACAAAGAGCCTCATGCAGACACCTTGCAATTGCAGTGTACCCATTAACATGTTCCCTCAGAGGGAATCTAAAAACATTTGCCTCTTTTCCACATATAGAGGTGAACACATCTCTGTCTCAGATGTGTGTTTCCTAAAGCCAGAGGAAGAAGATTTAGAGATAGGTTGGGTGGGGCCAGGAGCAGGGGGGAGGAGCAGGGAATCAGAGGGAATCATTCTCAATCAAGTGTAACCTCTTCCACAGCCTATCTGAAATTTTCTTTTAGAAGTGGAAGGAATTTAATGGCACTACTCCTGGCATTTTGAAGACGTCTTGGATGGAAGTACTGCAAATCATCCATCCTCTAAGCCATTTATAAATATGGAAATAGCATTTTTACATTCACAGTCAAGTATGAAATAGCACACCCTTCTACTAATGGCCAGTGACGCCAAGGAAAACAGGCACTGAATGATGCTAATGTAAAAGACATTATACTGAAGCAGACCAAAGTAAAACAAATATTTGATTTGCAAGTGGTTCCAAATGGAATCTAAGGCTCCAACATGGACTTCTGGGTTTTCCATTTTCCTTCATTTCTTGTGTGTGTGTGTGTGTGTGTGTGTGTGTGTGTGTGTGTGTGTTTCAATCAATCAATCGTATTTATTGAGCACTTACTGTGTGCACAGCACTGTACTAAGCGCTTGGGAAGTACAAGTTGGCAACATATAGAGACAGTCCCTACCCAACAGTGGACTCACAGTCTAAAAGGGGGGGCGAGGGGGGACAGAGAACAAAACCAAACATACTAACAAAATAAAACAAATAGAATAGATATGTACAAGTAAAATAAATAAATAGAGTAATAAATATGTACAAACATATATACATATATACAGGTGCTGTGGGGAAGGTTAGGAGGTAAGATGGGGGGGATGGAGAGGGGGACGAGGGGGAGAAGAAGGAAGGGGCTCAGTCTGGGAAGGCCTCCTGGAGGAGGTGAGCTCTCAGTAGGGCCTTGAAGGGAGGAAGAGAGCTAGCTTGGCGGATGGGCAGAGGGAGGGCATTCCAGGCCCGGGGGATGACGTGGGCTGGGGGTCGATGGCGGGACAGGCAAGAACGAGGCACGGTGAGGAGATTAGCGGCAGAGGAGCGGAGGGTGCGGGGTGGGCTGTAGAAGGAGAGAAGGGAGGTGAGGTAGGAGGGGGCGAGGTGATGGAGAGGCTTGAAGCCGAGGGTGAGGAGTTTCTGCCTGATGCACAGATTGGTAGCCACTGGAGATTTTTGAGGAGGGGAGTAACATGCCCAGAGTGTTTCTGGACAAAGACAATCCGGGCAGCAGCATGAAGTATGGATTGAAGTGAGGAGAGACACGAGGATGGGAGATCAGAGAGAAGGCTGATGCAGTAGTCCAGACGGGATAGGATGAGAGCTTGAACGAGCAGGGTAGCGGTTTGGATGGAGAGGAAAGGGTGGATCTTGGTAATGTTTCCTACATTATGAGCCCCACGTGGGACAGGGACTGTGTCCAATTTGATTTGCTTAGTACAGTCCCTGGCACATAGTAAGTGCTTAACAAATACCACAGTTATTATTATTAGGGAGTGTTGATGATGGTCATGCATGTCTCTTCCAGGAGGCTCCACCCCCATGCAGTCATGCTCTTGGCACAGTGATCTCTGTTGACCTGGGATTTGGACAAGAAGAGCACTTCTCTCTTCCAGGGGAGAAAGGACAGGGTCAGAGATGACTCTCCATTCCTCTAAAGCAGTAGGCTGTGATGTGAATGGTTCCCTTCTGCTTAAAACGGTAAACTACCAATGGGGGACATGAGGCATTGCAAGCATGACCTCACCTGTATCACATGGTCCCAGTGGATATTAACCGCATTTGGCCCTGGAATGATTGAGAGATAGACGATTGTTAATTGATGCACCTGTTAATGAGTAATAGAATCCAAGCCAGAGAACCAGGTAAACATGCAGTTTCCCCTGGAACAACTGAACAGACTACTCAAATTCCACCCCCCAATTACACTTTGACAACCCAAGCCACAGACTCTGGATCTAGTCCTGGGTGGGGCCAGCCTCACCCCAACCCTTCCATTCAGGAAGAAAATCAGACAAAACACTACTGAGATAAAAATAAATAAATGTAGTCACTTATATGTGTCATTTTAAAGCCCTTAAAGAGTTTGATAGTCACTTCCTCAAGGATCATCATAGGTAATCCAGATATTATATTACCAGTTGGTTATCCAAATATTAGAAAGACCAAATCCACCTGCTTGGCACATGGCTGTTATTTGTCACTCACAGAACTTTGAGGAAAACTGCCAGACCACTGAGGCTTTTCAAAAGGACCACTGTTGTTGTTTTCCAAAAAAATCACCTTTAATTTAGAAGAGTAATCATAATAACTGTGGCATTTGTTAAGCCATTACTATGGGCCAAGTCCTGTACTAAGTGCTGAGGTAGATAAGATCAATCCCTGTCCCACATTGGGTTCACATCTAAGGGAAAGGGAAAAAAGGCTATTTTATTCCCATTTAACATATGAGGAGGAGAAGGAGGAGGCCAGAGAATACTGATTTACTTGAAGTCAAACACCAAGTAAATGGCGGAGATGGAATCAGAACCCAGGTTCCCTGAATCCCAGTCAGGCCATGCTATACAGTTTTTGTATCTTTAATGGTATTTGTTAAGCATTTACTATCAATCTATCAATCAGTCATATTTATTGAGCACTTGCTGCATGCAAAACACTGTACTAAGTGCTTTAGAGAGTGCAACCTAACATAGTTGGTAAATATGTTCCCTGCCAACGGTAACCTTACAGTCGAGAGGGGAAGACAGGTATTACTACAAATAAATGACAGATATGTACATAAGTGCTATGAGGCTGGGGGTGGGTGAATAAAGGGGGCAAATCCAAGTGCGAGAGAGAGAAGGGAGTGGGACAAGGGGAAATGAGGGCTTAGTCAGGGAAGGCTCTTGGAGGAGATGTGCTTTTAATAAGGTTTTGAAGTTAGAGAGAGTGATCATCTGAAGGATTTGAAGGGAGAGTATGTTCCAGGCCAGAGGCAGGCTGTGCATGAGAGGTCAGCAACAGGACAGATGAGATAGAGGTACAATGAGTGGGTTGGTATTAGAGGAGGAAAATATGCGGGATGAGTTGTAGTAGGAAAGCAGGGAGGTAAGGTAGGAGGGGGAAAAATGAATAAGTGCTTTAAAGCCTATGGAAAGGAATTTCTGTTTGATATGGAGGTGGGTGGGCCACCACTGGAGGTTCTTGAGGAGTGGGGAAATATGGCCTGATAGTTTTTGTTGAAAAATGATCCAGGCAACCGAGTGAAGTTTGGACTGGAGTGGAGAGAGACAGCAAGGAGGCTGATGCAGTAATCTAGGCAGTATAGGGTAAGTACTTGGATCAACGTGGTAGCCGTTTGGATGGAGAGAAAAGCATGGATTTTAGCAGAGTTGTGAAGGTTGAACCAACAGGATTTGGTGACAGATTGAATATGCGTGTTGATGAGTAGAGGATGACGCCAAGGTTACAGACTTGTGAGACAGGGAGGATGGTGGTGTCATCTACAGGGATGGGAAAGTCACAGAGAGAGCATGGTTTGGGTAAGAGATGAGGAGTTCTGTTTTGAACATGATAAGTTTGAGGTGGGGGCATGCAGTAGGAAATATACTGCAGAGAAGGAAAGAGATAAAGGCTGGAGATGTTGATTTGGGAATCATTAACATAGAGATGGTCGTTGAAGCCATGAGAGTGAATGAGCTCTCCAAGAGAATAGGCGTAGATGGAGAATAGAAGGGGATTCAAACCTGAACCTTGAGAGGCTCCCACCATTAGGGGGTGGGAGGTAGAGAAGGAGCCCGTGAGAGAGACTGAGAATGAGCAGCCAGAGAGATAGGAGGAGAACCAGGAGAGGACAGTGTCCTTGGATAACATTTCCAGGAGAATGAGTTGGTCGACAACGTTGAAGGCAGCTGAGAGGTCGAGGAGGATTAGGACAGAGGAGAGACGATTGGAATTGGCCAGAAGGAGATCACTGGTGACTTTTGACAGGGCAGTTTTGGTGGATTGAAGGGGGAGGCAGTCAGATTGGAAGGGGTCAAGGAGGGAATTGGAGGAGAGGATGTGGAGTTAGCGGATGTAGACAAATCCCTCATGGAATTTGGAGAGGAATGGTAGGAGGGAAATGGGGTGATAACTGGAGGGAGCTTTGGGGTCCAGGGAGGCATTATTTGTCTATGTGTTAAGGCACTATATTAAGCACTGGTGTAGTTACCAGATAATCAGGTTGGACATAGCCCTTGCCCCACAGTCTAAGTAGGAGGGAGAAGGATTTAATCACCGTTTTACAGCTCAGGTAAATGAGGCACAGACATGAAGTGACTTGCCCAAGGTCACACAGCAGACATGTGGCAGAGGTGGGATTAGAACCCAAGTCTTCTGACTCCCAATCCCATGTTCTTTCCATTAGACCAGGAGACTTCAGTTTGGCAGTAAGGTGCATGCACTGCCCACTGCTAAAAGAGCCAGAGCAATCCCTTGTGACCCCCTTATAGGGGTCAGCATCATTGCTTTGGGGAATGTGGGACGTTTCAGTTAAACCATGAGTCCCATGTGGGACAAGGACTGTGTCCGACCTGATTAACTTGTATCTGCCTCAGTGCTTAGAACAGTGCTTGACACATAGTAAGCACTTAAAAAATACTATTAAGAAAAAAGAAACTACATTGATGTGGTCTCAGTGGACATAGCACGGGCTTTGGAGTCAGAGGTCATGGGTTCAAATTCAGCCTCCGCCAACTGTCAGCTATGTGACTTTGGGCAAGTCACTGAACTTCTCTGTGCCTCAGGTACCTCATCTGTAAAATGGGGATTAAGACTGTGAGCCCCCCCATGGGACAACCTGATCACCTTGTAACCTCCCCGGCACTTAGAACAGTGCTTTGCACATAGTAAGTGCTTAACAAATACCATTATTATTATTGTTTTTATTATTATTCACTGAATACTCTGCAGAGTCAACACTGTGAGAGACTCATCCCTATTTTGTAGTAAAAAAAATCAAGATTTTATCTCCTTGATATCACCTGCCCCCTGAGGAAGCACTACCTAGGGGAGGGAGCCCTTGATCTGTGACTGAGTGTGTGAATAATCAGCCTGCTCTAGCAGTTCATAGTGCTCAAAAGATGCCAGCATGGTCAGCATGTTATTATTAATAACAATAATAATAATAATAATAATAATGGTATTTATTCAGCGCTTACTACGTGCAAAGCACTGTTCTAAGCACTGGGGGGAATACAAGGTGATCAGGTTGTCCCACGGGGGTCTCACAGTCTTCATCCCCATTTGACAGATGAGGTAACTGAGGCACAGAGAAGTGAAGTGACTTGCCCAAGGTCACACAGCTGACAAGTGGAGGAGCCGGATCAGAACCCATGACCTCTGACTCCCAAGCCCATGCTCTTTCCACTGAGCAACGAGGAGTTAGGCATTCCAGTGAAAATTCAGTTGTTCTTATTAACAGCCTGAGCTACAAGAGAGACTAACAGGTGGAAGCAGGATGAGAAGCAGTATGGCCTAGTGGAAAGAACAAGGGCCTGGGAGTCGGAGGACCTGGGTTTTAATCCTGGCTTGGCCAATTGCTTGCTGTACGACCTCGGGCAAGTCACACCTTCTCTGTGGTTCGGTTCTCCTGTTCTCCCTCCTACTTAGACTGTGAGTCCCATTGGGATCACCGACTGTGTCCAATCTAATTAACTTGTAGCTATCCCTTTGCTTAGAGCAGTGTTTGTCACATAGTAAGCACTTAACAAATATCATGAAAAAAATAAAAGCCACAAGCTGCAACCCAGTTGCCTCTCTCCTGGGTCAGTCCCCTCAGCCAAATTCAGATGTCTGGAACATAACCCAGTTCACAGTAGGGTTTCCAATCAATCATTGGTATTTATTGAGAGGTCAGTGAGAAGGCTGATGCACCATGGAATGTGCCAGTGGCTCTATCTCGGGATTGGAGGTTTGGTGAGATTAGTCAGGTAATTCTTCAAAGTAACCTGGAGCCCTTTTATCTTATCTCCAGTTAAAGCATCTTCGGTTTTAAGCACTCCCTGTAAAGGACAGCAACTGTTACTGCCCAGGCAACATTATCTGAGCCTCAGTTAAGACCAGAGACTCTGTGAGGGACATTTTTCTTTCCTGGTCCCTCCGACAAATGCTTGGATCAGTAGTGAATTCCCATTGTGGTTTTAAAGTGTGCACCACCTCAGTCTTTTCCTCTGCCCATTATCAATGTCCCTGCCCTCTCCTCTACCCTTGGCTTTCAGCCACCAGTCCTGTGCGCAGGCACTGCCTGTGGTAATGGGAGTTAAACACTTAGGACAAGAGTGTTTATCTGAGGTTTGCTTACACTAGGTAACACAGATTGAGAAACCTCATAACAGAAGTCGTTCTAATGAGCGAATGAATGTGTGCGTGTGTGTGCACGCGTGTGTGTATAAAAAGAATTTCAGTTTTCAATAAACTGTTTACTGTTCAAACATTAAATAAATGTAGAACTGTTTTAATCAGCTGAACAAATATTTAATGTACACTCCACTGTAAGAGCTGTGTTTAAAAATATCCTCCATGCTGCTAAGACACAGGGAATTTATGGAAACTAGTGTCCTGAAAGGTAAAACAAACATAGAGAAAAAAAATGTCAAGCATGCCTTTTCAATTTCAATCTGCTATTCCAAACAGCCCATTAGTATTTGTAACTCTTAAGTGTGTGGAAGGTCTGGTTGGATATTGAATATGCTTGCATTTTCAAGAACTCATAATTGCTGTGCAGCCTCCAAATTACTTTCCAGTAAACTGTCTCAGGAAGGTAAAACACAGCCATGTTAATTCTCTGTCCACGACAGGGTTTCTTGGTAGAGTAAATGTTTGTTTGCTCTTCGGGTCCTTAACACTGGAGGTCATTCATTACAGAACTAGCTGGATTTCCGTCTACAGCTGTTAGAAAGGATTTGCTAAAACTCTTGACAGGAAATTTCAACTTCTTTGAAAATGCCTGGGCCTGAATACATTCTGTGTAAATGCCATAGAAAACTGGCAGAGGGAGAACATTTTTAGAGGGATAATCTCTTAAAAACATACTCACCAGCCTGCAGTTTTTGGATGGAGCCTCACCTATTTTCACTGGTTTCACATGTAGTTTTCAATTGGGCTGACTTTGTGTCAGCAAAATGACTCTGAGAGGAAGGTTCCTGCAGTGGCAGGCCGCGTCTGGTTCCTCCGGCAATTTAGGTCACTTTCCTGGTTGTGAAAGGATTCAGAAGCCGACTTTTGTTATTCAGCCTCCAGTTTTCCACATGAACCCATTTTTTCTCATCGGTCATCAACTGAGAGGATCACACACCCTACCTCCTCAATCAGTCTAATCAATGCTATTTACTGAGCACTTACTGTGGGTAGAGCACCTCCTGTTTCTTCTCCGCTATTTTTTATGGTACTGGTTAAGTGCTTACTAGGCACCAGGCCTGGTACTAAGCCCTGGAGTGGATACAAGAAAATTAGGTTGGATTATCAAGCTACAAGATAATCATGGGGTTCCCCTTCTGACTTGCCCAAGGCCGCAGAGCAAGGAATTGGCAGAGCCAGGATTAGAACCCAGGTCCTCTGACTCCCAGGCCCATGCTCCATCCACTAAGCCACGCTGCTTCCCTATTGCTCTCCTGACCTCCTTAAGTGCATACTTGCCAAGTACAAGCAGGAAGTTCTCCAGGGATTCTGATTCAGCTGCCTCTGGAGGTCGGTCCCCTTCCTCGATCTCGTCTTGTTGTAGTTTTCCTTTGCTGTTTCCTTGTTTGTTTTCAAATCCAGTCACCATTTCTAGCTTTCCCTTGCTCATTAACAAAATGATTTGAGGGCCTGCCTGCTGCCACGGAAGGAAAAATTCATCACATTCTAAGTATATGGGTAAAGGAAAACTTCAGATTCTAACTTCAGCTGTTTGTGCCTACACTGAGGAGGAACTGGAAGATGAAAATTAGAAAGAAAAGGAAGCCATTAGCAATCAGAAAAGCATAGTGTTTATGAGATCATTATAAGCCCATTTAAAGTGCTTTTTCATAACCAGCTTGAGCAAAAAGGAAATTGTTAACTTCGCTCCCTAAATGTAAGTCCTCGCCCCGTATGGCTCTGAAGCAATTAATGCACCTTAATGCCATAATGAAATGGTTGGAAAAGGCAAAACTCCTCTTCTGTATGTTATCCTGGCTTTCCATTATTTGTCTTTGATCTCTGGGCTAACTGACAAAGTAGCAACCACTTGTGTCGGCCAAAAGCCCAAGCTCTGCAGGTGAACTTTAAACAGGTCTGCCCTCCTTCTCGGCTCCCTTTGGATTAAGAACCAAAATGGAAGTGAAACATGGGAAATTAAAATGCTTCCTCATTTAACCCTAGGAAGAGCCCTGACATCAACAGTTGTGAAAATCTCAGAAAACATGTATGGAATCTCCCAAAGTGGGTAATTTCAGGGTGAGTGCTTCCCTCTTGATGGATCTCAGTTTGGGTTTCTGTTCCTTCTCGTTCTGAGCAATTTTGATTTGACATCTTAGTTCTGTATAATGTGTGGTTTGTCTGTGAGAAGATTACCAAAATTTGGTCCCCAGTCCAATGATCAGGAGCTGGCATTCCCCACACTACCCAAAGGGTTGGGATTCTATTCCCCTCGGTATTTGCTGAGATGACTTTCTATTTCCCAACATCCTGAGCAAACGTATATTTTTTCCCGACGCTGTCTGATATTGCAGTTATACTGTTTCCTTTTGGTTTCTGTTTTCCTACCCTGACTGGAATACCCAGTCTCATTACCCTCTGGGGAACCGGGGGCGAGGAAGGGGGAATCCAAGGGAGACATGGAGTGACATGGAATAGTATAAATGGCTGGAAGACCAACTCTGTGATGGGTGAGGGGGAAGGGAATTGGGAATGAGATCTGGGATACATTATGGGTGAGACCAGTAACACAAGCAACTGGACATTCCATTCCCTCAGCAGGCCTGGGCTGCTCACACCCTCACTTCTAAAGGATTGTTAAAGCCATGTAACAAAAATGGGAGCCGAATGGAAACAATGCAACTGTAATGACAGTGGGAGAGCAAAAGAAACTCTAAGCTCCTCTGTATGTCAGAGCACTTACTATTTTATTCCTGTTCTCAATCTGTATATCCATATGTCTATTTTTATTTGTATCTCAGCTCTTTCTATCTGTCCTGATATCTTTGTGCTTTTCATGTCTTGTCTTATGCTGTTGTCTTATGCTCCGACCCATAGTGACGCCATGGACGCATTTCTCCCAGAACGCCCCACCTCCAGCTGCAATCATTCTGGTAGTGTATCCACAGAGTTTTCTTGGTAAAAATATGGAAGTGGTTTACCATTGCCTCCTTCCGCGCAGTATCCTTGAGTCTCCACCTTTGACTCTCTTCCATGCTGCTGCTGCCCAGCACAGGTGAGTTTTGACTTGTAGCAGGATTGCCTTCTACTCGCTAGCCACTGCCCAAGCTGGGGATGGAATGGATATGCCTCTGCTTGACTCTCCCTCTCATGGTTGAGACTAGTAGAATACTGGAAATTCTCCAGGTGTGACCCTGTGAGGGGATCTTTGGACTATGTCTGGTTATATCTCTGTCTTTCCCCTGACCCCGCTATTCATAAAGGGTTTGTTGTTTGTCTTTTATGGCCTATTAGATTGTAAGCTTCTTGAGGGCAGTGATCCTATCCCTTACTACTGATGCACACCAGCAGGCACTCAATAAATACCATAGATCAAGTCACTCTGCCAGTGCTTAATATGGAGGCTTGATTCCACTGCATTCTGGGAAGGGGTTGTTCATTCATGCAAAGTGATTGCACTTCAAGGTGCTACTCATATTCTTTAAGAAGAGTTTGTTCACAACCCCTTCCCAGAGCGGAGTGGCTCGTGATAGGATCAAGTCCCAGCTACAGAGAACAACTAAAAGAATTGGGTCCTTACCAAAAAAAAAAAAAAATCCAAATGAATTATCTCGCATATGTCCTGGGACTTAAGAAAACAACATTGGATTTGGATGTCGAAGCCATTTCTGGTTTGGGTTCCTGTTGATGTACTTTCTGTTCCTTTCAGAATTGTTTTAAGTGAAGACAAAATTCCCAGAATTCTACTTGTTCCCAGAAGCGGCAGAGTAAGTCCGAAAAAGTGACTGAATAATCTGATGTCCACTGTCCAGCTGAATGAGTCGCCAGGCTGTCCGAGCTTCCTTGTCACTCCTCAGTGGGTCCTGCACATAGTTACCTGCCCATTCCAATTCCTAGGGTTGAGTTTACTCAGCCAGAATCCCTCTGTCCAAACAGAGTGGATATCTGCTCAGAAACAGGATGACGCATGGTGGTAAACACAAACCAAGCACGCATGGGGCAGCACAAAGCCACAGTCCAAGGGTCAGGCGCATTATCACCAAACAAACCGTGGAAAACAAGTAGTCTCAGAAATAGCTTCCTGGATTGCATCCAAAGCAGCCTTGGGTTGCAAAGTCCCCACTGTCCCCTCCCTAGAGATACGAGTCTCCCCATTGGATATTTCTCCCCACTATAAAGTGCTAAATTGTGCTCAGCATTTCCATCTTTATCTAGCTGAAACTGGAAGAGTTGACATCACTCCTGTTTATTTTTAGTTGATGTTAAACAGATGCACTGGCCTATAATGGTCACCCAGGGTCCAGTTCGAGTGGAGGCAGCAACACGCATGTCGAGCCAAAGCGAAGAGGACATTTTGGTGTGCATTAAATTTGATCCTTTGACTTCATATTTATTTTTTGCTTTTTAACTCAGAGACCCAGCCCAGACACTCTGTGAGTCAAAACAATCCCCAAATACAGTTGTTCATAAACGGGGTATCCTGAACGCCAGGCTCATTTATTTTCAGGATCCTCTTTGGATTGCCAAAATAGGTAAGTTCAAGTCCGTGATTATTTATTTACTCAAAATCTGGATTTGAGGTGAAAGGTGACCCGAGACGAACAAACAAACTGAGAAAAAAAGGGGGGATGGGGAAGGAAGGGAATGAAAAAAACAGATGTTTGGTGGACTTGGAGAAAAAAATTGAACTCAACTTGAACCTGCTGAGATTCCTCTGGGCTTTTTGTTGGTCTGACATCATTGTGTACATTGTGTAAACCCTGATGTCACACACTCTAGAAAATCCCAAAGTTTTCAAAGCCGACTGTAGCTAGATGTTTTACAGCTTTTCCATTCATAGCTATATTTGCAGTTAGTTAAAACCGAATTGCCGGCCTTTCACTTAGCAGAATATTGTTTTTCTCTTATTTTCATTATTAAGGTTTGATTAGGGCATTTAGAATCCCCGATGCAAAAACACATATAAAATTTCCATGAATAAGGCAGGTCGAAATTTTTTTTCCCGGAGAGGAAAGAAACGATAACGACGCCACCACGGACCAGAAAATTTTCCAAAGCCGAAGCCAAAGTATCCCATGATACGAGTCGTGATCCTGTCAAAAAATGGTAGGGCACATGAACGCTACGAGGAAAGTCATTTAACAGAGCAGGCTCCCAAATATTTGATTTTGCTTGGGTAAGGATTATGGGAACCGTGCAGAGAAGGAACAGAATCACAGAGCAGACGAGATTCTGTCTGGCCCATTGTTTCCACCCTTTCACCAAGCCACACCCTCAACCCCCATCGGCGTTTCAAGAGGCGCTTACGACCAGCTTTTCTTAAACGGTGCTTGAAGTTGTTAACGGACTGCCTGGCGCTCTCTCACCTCGGAGGGTGGGGTTGAGCCTCTCCACAAGAGAGCAAGTCTAAACTAGTCACGGAACTGGAAGTTTGATGTTTGAAGTTGACCCAAGGATTGCGAGTTACCTTAAAAGGAAGTTAGAATGGGCTCCAAGGGACAAGGCTGCTGGTGCAGCCAACTGAACAAAATTGGTATTATTTATTAAGTCCATTTTCCCCTCAAAAAATTGGGGGGATGTTCTTTTTCCTTCGTTCCGGATCTGTGATGTATATGTGGACAAAATTCTCACCATTTTGACCAATCAGCCCTGCCTTGGTGAATTCTCTGGGGAGCCATATGCTTTCAAATTACAGAATGTTCTCATTTTAATTCATTTTTTCCCCTTTTGCTGGGTAATCAGGATTTTGTTCTGAAATGGCAGGACAATTTTGAAATCCCATCTTTTATCTTCTTAGGAAAAGAGCCCAGCCAAGAAAAATATCTTCCTGTGCCCCCACACTACTTGCAGATTTAAATAATTGGAGTGATTATGATGTGAATTGAAATAAGTTCTTGTCAAAAAAAGTCATAATCAGTAGTAATAATGATGATGGCATTTGTTAAGCGCTTACTATGTGCAAAGCACTGCTCAAGTGCTGGGGTAGATACAAGGTAGTCAGGTTGTCCCACATGGGGCTCACAGTCTTAATCCCCATTTTACAAATGAGGGAACGGAGGCTCAGAGAAGTTAAGTGACTTGCCCAACGTCACACAGCAGACATGTGGCAGAGCTGAGATTAGAACCCTTGACCTCTGACTCCCAAGCCCGGGCTCTTCCCACTGAGCAACTCTGCCATGCTGCTTCTCAGTTGTAGTAGTAGTGGTAGTAGTAGTAGTAGTAGTAGTAGTAGTAGTAGTAGCAGTGCTCACTGTGGGCAGGGGATGTGTCTTCCAACTCTGTTACGTTGTACTCTCCCAAGTGCTTAGGACAGTGCTCTGCATACAGTAAGTGCTCTAAATAGATTGATTGATAGTGATGGTATTTATTGAGAAACCACTAGATGCAATGCATTGTCCTCTAAGTGCTTGGGAAAATTGAGTGGAAGCAGAGCCCTGAACACTTTCCCTGCCCACAAGGAGCTTACACAATATTTTTTCTCAGTAGAATCACAAATTTTGAGGTTGTGCTCATCTTGCTGCTGAAAATCTCATCTTACAGTCATAGAGAGTATTTAGTAATAATAATATCAATAATATTGATAATAACAATAATCGTTATTTGTTAAGTACTTACTATGTGTTAGTACAATCACTCATTATTTCCTGCCTGGATTACTGCAACAGCATCCTTTCTGATCTCCCAACATCCTGTCTCTCCCCACTTTAGTCTATATTTCACTCTGCTGCCCGGATTATCTTTCAGTAGAAATGTTCTGGGCATGTCACCTCTCTCCTCAAAATCTTCAGTTGTTGCCTATCAACCTCCATATCAAGCAAAAACTCCTCATTATTGGCTTCAAACCTTTCCATCACCTTGCCCCTCTTACCTCACCTCTCATCTCTCCTCTACATCCCAGTCCACACACTCCACTCCCCTGGTACTAACCTCACTCTGCCTCGTTCTCACCTGTCCCGCCGTCGACCCCCTGGCCCATGTCCTACCTCTGGCCTGGAATGCCCTCCCTCCTCACATCTGCCAAACTAGCACACTTCCCCCCTGCAAAGCCCTACTGAAAGCTCACCTTCTCCAGGAAGCCTTCCCAGACTAAGCCCCCCTTTTCCTCTGCTCCCCCTCCCCTCTCCATTACCCCTCCCTGCACTACAGCACTTGTGTATATATCCATATTTATAATTATAATTCTATTTATTTTTATTAATGATGTGTATATATCTATAATTATATTCATTTATAATGATGCTACTGTTGCCTTTTTACTTGTTTTGATGTCTGTCTCCCCCCTTCTAGACTATGAGCCCACTGTGGGCAGGGATTGTCTCTATTTGTTGCTGAAGTGTACTTCCCAAATGCTTAGTACAGTGCTCTACACACAGTGAGCACTCAATAAATATGACTGAGTGAATGAAACACTCTAATAAGAACAGTAATACATACAAGATAATCAGCTCTTACATGGAGCTCGCAGTCTGAGTAGGAGGGAGAACAGGTATTGAATGCCCATTCTGCAGATGAGGGAACTGAGTCCCAGAAAAGTTAAGTGACTTGCCCAAAGTCATACAGCAGGGATGTGGTAGAGCCAGAATTAGAACCCAGGTCTTTTAACTCCCAGGTTCATGCTCTATCCACTAGGCTACAGTGCTTTATACCTATCAGAATGTAGGCTCCTTGTGGGTAGGGAATTTGTCATTTCATTTTTCTGTACTTCTCAAATGCCTAGTATAGTGCACCATGATGGTGGTGGTGGTGGTATTTGTTAAGCACTTACTATGTGCCAAGGACTGTTCTAAACACTGGAGTAGATACACGGTTAACAGGTTGTCCCATGTGGGGCTCACAGTCTTAATCCCCCTTTTACAGATGAGATAACTGAGGCACAGAGAAGTTAAGTGACTTGCCCAAAGTCACACAGCTGATAAGTGGTGGAGCTGGGATTAGAACTCATGATCTCTGACTCCCAAGCCCGTGCTCTTTCCACTAAGCCATGCTGCTTCATGCCAGGGCCTTCAGTAAATGTTGCTGCTGCTACTAGCACTGCTCCTATTACTACTACTACTACTACTACTACTACTACTACTACTACTACTACTACTACTACAATTTTTTATGGCACTTATTGAGTGCTTACTCTGTGCGGAAGACTACTAAGCGTTTGGGAGAGTACAATACAATAGAGTTGGTAGACATGATCCGCTGCTCGCAAAGAGCTGACAAACTAATGGGGAAGACAGACATTATAAAAATTATAGATAGGAGTAGCAGCAAAGGGGATTGTAGTACATAAGTGCCTTGGGACTGGGGGTGGAATGAGTATCAAAGTGCTTAAGGGGTACAGACCCAAGTGCATAAGCAACACAGATGGGAGGGCGAATAGGGTGGGAAATGAGAGGATAGAGAACACTTCTTGGAGATGATATAATTTTAATAAGACTTTGAAGGTTGGGGGAGTGATAGTCTGTTAATGGGAAGGGTATTCCATG
The DNA here is from genome assembly GCF_015852505.1 of Tachyglossus aculeatus. Lineage (NCBI taxonomy): Eukaryota > Metazoa > Chordata > Mammalia > Monotremata > Tachyglossidae > Tachyglossus > Tachyglossus aculeatus. The sequence continues at coordinate 3,682,855 of NC_052098.1, read as the reverse complement.
CAGAGAAAGGACATTGGCAAGGGGTTGGTGGTCAGATAGACGAGATCTGGGTACAGTGAGTAGGTTGCCATTAGAGGAACAAAGGATGTGGGCTGGATTAATAATAATGATGATGGTATTTGTTAAGTGCTTACTATATGCAAAACACTGTTCTAAGCACTGGGGAGGTTTACAAGGTGATCAGGTTGTCCCACGGGGGGCTCACAGTCTTAATCTCCATTTTACAGATGCGGTAACTGAGGCCCAGAGAAGTTAAGTGACTTGCCCAAAGTCACACAGCTGACAATTGGCAGAGCCGGGATTTGAACCCATGACCTCTGACTCCAAAGCCCCTGCTCTTTCCACTGAGCCATGCTGCTTACTACTACTACTGCTACTGCTACTACTATTACTACCTCAACTGCTGCTACTGCTACTACTACTACTGCAAAATAAAAGTGTTCCAAGATGATACTTCAGGGTATTACAAGAATCATTGGTGACAACTCCATGGGGGCAATGGGGACAATAGCCCCCACAATTTTTGGAGCTAAATTCTCTGCCTCTCCCCATCCCAGATCTCGGATAAGAACTGAGACTTTCCAATCAGGGTTGAAAAGTACCAAAATGATGGGTTTTTTGGCTCTTTGAAGACTGTTCCTCCCCACTCCCCATCCCCATTCCCTCATCATTCCCACACTCACAATGAAATTCTGGCACCTAAGATCAGCAAGTGGAATTTCTTCAGCATCTGATGAGTTTAAAGCACTATACTAAGTACTAGGGAAAGTGCCAATGAAGCAAAAATACTTTCCCTGCTCCAATAGAGGAAAGCTAATGTAATGGGAGGTATGCTAAAACTACTAATTTACCCAAATTTCACCCGCCCCAAATCAGCAGCTGCTTTATGTAGGTGTGCAAAGTACTATGCAAGGTGTCGTGAAAATATAAAACTGAATCAAGAGACATGGTCCCTTCTCTTTAGGAGCTTACAATCTAACTGGTGTCATTTGGGAAAGGTGAATATTTTGGGGTCCTTGTGAGTATGGGACTTTTTTCTGCTAAAAGTCATGATTTATGAAACTTTCAGGTGTGTCATCCATTTGACGATTTACAACTCAAATTATGGAAGTGGCTCCGCCACTTGTCTGCTGTGTGACCTTGGGCAAACCGCTTAACTTCTCTGTGCCTCAGTGACCTCATCTGTAAAATGGGGATTAAAACTGTGAGCCCCCCGTGGGACAACCTGATTACCTTGTATCTACCCCAGTGCTTAGACCAGTGCTTGGCACATAGTCAAATACCATAATAATAATAATAGTAACTATTATTATTATTATGGAAGGACCTATGGAAATGAACACAGGTGATATTATCCTTATAGAAGCTAAGGCAATTGACAAATGAATGGAGGAGTCACCTATATTTAATGAGTATGGTAAAGGTAGAGGCTGATATGGCTTTTTCTTGTTCACAGAAGGGCTTCAGAAATTCCCCTGGAGGTTTTTAATAAGAGGATGACCATTGCAAAGATCAGAAGGCAATGTCCCATGGAGAGAAAATTGATACAAAGGAGCAGTGATTCTCTTTGAGCTTCTCAGAGGAGGTCCACAGAGGAAAGTTAAACACATATGAGTCAACCTCTTGCCTACAGTGGTAAAAATATCATTGCCCTCAGCTGCTTTAGCAACCGACTGATTTCAAACAATGGTAAATTTTGGATGCTATTCTAAGGAAGACTAATAAACCATGTTCGTTTTCCATTCCAAGAAGGGAGTACTGCACATTTCTCTTAGCATTTTGCTGGATAGAAATTTTAGAAAGATTTGTTGATCTTTAATGTATCCTAGAAGCAATAAGAAATTATCCCTCCCCTCTCCCACCGAACACATACACAAACACACACACACACACGCATACACACACTCACACACACACACACATATCTACTTACTAAAGTATTTTGTTGTTTAAAGCATTAGGGCTTTTCAGTAAGGTTGAATCTTTGGGCAGGATCTTGCTTGAATAATAGCTACTCAACAACAACTCTGCACTCTGCATAGTGGGGGACTGAATGTAAGGAGGGTGTACCTACTTCCAATTCTATTTCCTCACAGTCCTTTATCTCTACTTTTCAAAGAGGTCCAAGTGCATTGGTTTGCAAGGAACACATACCAACATTGGAGCAATCCTTGTTAATCTTAGCATGGTACTGAACAATAAGTTAGCCCCATGCAGTCTGGGAACAGAAAATGGAATTTTTCACCAGAAAATTCCTTTAAAAATAATGCCTTCTCCATGCAAGATGCCTGGCAATGAAAAGACTTTAGGACCAGATTCATAAATCTTAAACCTGTTAAAATGTTAAATTATTCAGCTGTCTAGGACCTGGAGACAAACTGCATTCAAACTTATAAACATTGCAAACTTCCTTAGGCAAGTCATAGTTGCTTGCATTTACAAGACACTTCCATATGTCACTTATCTAAGATGGAAACCATAACACACCTCCATCTTGCACAGAGCACAGCAGTTTGAAAAAGATCCAAAGCATCTCCATAGATCCCACCTGCTGCTTAAGGTAATGTGCACATAAAGATTGTGTCCACTGCTGTTTATGACCGTGTCCACTGATAGTAAAAAAGTGTTCACTGCTGTTTAAGGTTTGCTTCATTGGTTCTTTAAAAGGGGTCTTCGGTCTACCTTTTCTATGATCACCCCATTGCAGCTCACACTAAGAGCTTGGGTGTCTTACTGACCTCACTGTTGGAGATACTACCTTGCCAATAAATGCTAAGAACTGTGTGAATGTGGCATTGGTGGTATTATTATTATTATTTGTGGTATTTGCTAAGTTCTTATGAGTCAAGCACTTTTCCAAGCACTGAGGTAGATGCAAGCTAATAAGGTTGGACACAGTCCCTGTCCCACATGGGGTTCAAGGTCTAAGTAGGTACTAGAACAGGTTTTGAATCTCCATTTTACAGTTGAGGATACTGAGGGACAAAGAAGTGAAGTGACTTGCCCAAGGTCACCCAAAAGGCAAGCAGCACCACCAGGTTTAGAACCTAGGTCCTCTGATGCCCAGGCCCAGACTCTTTCCATTTGGCCACGCTGCTCCCCTGCTCTAGAAGCTGAACATGGTCTCTGTGGTAGATCTAGGCCTCAAAGATGGCTGTCCTCCCTAATTGCCCTGAATAATAATAATAATAATAATAATAATAATGATGGCATTTATGAAGCGCTATGTGCAAAGCACTGTTCTAAGCGCTGCAGAGGTTACAAGGTGATCAGGTTGTCCCATGGGGAGCTCACAGTCTTAATCCCCATTTTAGAGATGAGGTAATTGAGGCACAGAAAAGTTAAGTGACTTGCCCAAAGTCACATAGCTGACAATTGGCGGAGCAGGGATTTGAGCCTGTGACCTTTGACTCCAAAGCCCATGCTCTTTCCACAGAGCCATGCTGTTTCTGAATACCATGCTGGCATCATATTCAGCCCCTAAGCCTTGCCGAGGATATACTAGCCTTCTTGATTCAGTTTTCTACCACCTTGTCAATCCTTGCAGTACCAATCAATCAATCAATCGTATTTATTGAGCGCTTACTATGTGCAGAGCACTGTACTAAGCGCTTGGGAAGTACAAATTGGCAACACATAGAGACAGTCCCTACCCAACAGTGGGCTCACAGTCTAAAAGGGGGAGACAGAGAACAGAACCAAACATACCAACAAAATAAAATAAATAGGATAGAAATGTACAAGTAAAATAAATAAATAAATAAATAAATAGAGTAATAAATATGTACAACCATATATACATATATACAGGTGCTGTGGGGAAGGGAAGGAGGTAAGATGGGGGGATGGAGAGGGGGACGAGGGGGAGAGGAAGGAAGGGGCTCAGTCTGGGAAGGCCTCCTGGAGGAGGTGAGCTCTCAGCAGGGCCTTGAAGGGAGGAAGAGAGCTAGCTTGGCAGAGGGGCAGAGGGAGGGCATTCCAGGCCCGGGGGATGACGTGGGCCGGGGGTCGACGGCGGGACAGGCGAGAACGAGGTACAGTGAGGAGATTAGCGGTGGAGGAGCGGAGGTTGCGGGCTGGGCAGTAGAAGGAGAGAAGGGAGGTGAGGTAGGAGGGGGCGAGGTGATGGAGAGCCTTGAAGCCCAGGGTGAGGAGTTTCTGCCTGATGCGCAGATTGATTGGTAGCCACTGGAGATTTTTGAGGAGGGGAGTAATATGCCCAGAGCGTTTCTGGACAAAGATAATCCGGGCAGCAGCATGAAGTATGGATTGAAGTGGAGAGAGACACGAGGATGGGAGATCAGAGAGAAGGCTGGTGCAGTAGTCCAGACGGGATAGGATGAGAGCTTGAATGAGCAGGGTAGCAGTTTGGATGGAGAGGAAAGGGCGGATCTTGGCAATGTTGCGGAGCTGAGACCGGCAGGTTTTGGTGACGGCTTGGATGTGAGGGGTGAATGACAGAGCGGAGTCGAGGATGACACCAAGGTTGCGGGCTTGTGAGACGGGAAGGATGGTAGTGCCGTCAACAGAGATGGGAAAGTCAGGGAGAGGACAAGGTTTGGGAGGGAAGACAAGGAGCTCAGTCTTCGACATGTTGAGCTTTAGGTGGCGGGCGGACATCCAGATGGAGATGTCCTGAAGGCAGGAGGAGATGCGAGCCTGGAGGGAGGGGGAGAGAGCAGGGGCAGAGATGTAGATCTGGGTGTCATCAGCGTAGAGATGATAGTTGAAGCCGTGGGAGCGAATGAGGTCACCAAGGGAGTGAGTGTAGATTGAGAACAGAAGGGGACCAAGCACTGAACCTTGGGGAACCCCCACAGTAAGAGGATGGGAGGGGGAGGAGGAGCCTGCAAAAGAGACTGAGAAAGAACGACCGGAGAGATAAGAGGAGAACCAGGAGAGGACGGAGTCTGTGAAGCCAAGGTCAGATAGCGTGTTGAGGAGAAGGGGGTGGTCCACAGTGTCAAAGGCAGCTGAGAGGTCGAGGAGGATTAGGACAGAATATGAGCCGTTGGATTTGGCAAGCAGGAGGTCATTGGTGACCTTTGAGAGGGCAGTTTCCGTGGAATCAAGGGGACGGAAGCCAGACTGGAGGGGGTCGAGGAGAGAGTTGTTGTTGAGGAATTCTAGGCAGCGCGTGTAGACAACTCGTTCAAGGAGTTTGGAAAGGAATGGTAGGAGGGATATGGGACGATAACTAGAAGGTGAGGTGGGGTCAAGAGAGGGTTTTCTTAGGATGGGAGAGACATGGGCATGTTTGAAGGCAGAGGGGAAGGAACCAGTGGAGAGTGAGCGGTTGAAGATGGAAGTTAAGGAGGGGAGAAGGGATGGAGCGAGAGATTTCATAAGATGAGAGGGAATGGGGTCAGAAGCACAGGTGGCCGGAGTAGCACTTGAGAGGAGGGAGGAGAGTTCCTCTGAGGATACCGCTGGGAAGGATGGGAGAGTAGCAGAGAGTGTTGAGAGCCGGGGGGATGGAGAAAGGGGGGAAGAGACTTTGGGGAGGTCGGACCTGATGGATTTAATTTTGTTAATGAAGTAGGAGGCCAGATGGTTGGGGGTGAGGGAAAGAGGAGGGGGAGGAACCGGGGGCCTGAGAAGGGAGTTGAATGTACGGAAGAGCTGGCGGGGGTGATGGGCATGGGTGTCAATAAGGGAGGAGAAATAGTTTTGTCTGGCAGAAGAGAGGGCTGAGTTAAGGCAGGAAAGGATAAACTTGAAGTGAACGAGGTTGGCATGGTGTTTAGACTTTCGCCAGCAGCGTTCGGCAGCTCGAGCATAAGAGCGAAGGAGGCGGACAGTGGCAGTGATCCAGGGCTGTGGGTTAGTGGTGCGAGAGCGGCGAAGGGAAAGGGGAGCGAGTGAGTCTAGCTGAGTAGAAAGGGTAGAGTTGAGAGCAGTAATCTGATCATCAAGACTGGGTAGAGAGGAGAGGGCGGCGAGGTGGGGTGTGAGGTGCTCCGAAAGATGGGTGGGGTCCAGAGAGCGGAGATCTCTGTGAGGGAGTAATACGGATTTACAGGGGAAAGGAGTGTGAGTAAGAAGGCAGGTGAGAAGATTATGATCAGAGAGAGGGATAACAGAGTTGGTGAGGGTGGACACAGTGCAGCGGTAGGAGATGATGAGGTCGAGGGTATGACCAAGTTGGGTACCAGACAATGTGCTACCCGAATCCAGAATTCAGTGACAATCTTCATCACTCTTGGACTCCTCCATCACTACTGAGACTTGGCTCTCATTTTGTCTTTTGGTTTTGTGTTTTTATCTTTCATCACTCCTGATGTATCTGTCTCCAATCCCGTCTTTCTCTCCAATCTCTTCTCTCCACTTAAACTGTTAGATTGGAAGTCCCCACCCCACTGAGGGGTAGGGCCCATGTTTAACTTCCTCCTGTGTATATTCCCAGTGCTTATTATAGTGCTCTGCATACAATAAGCACTCAATAAATACTATCATTACTACTACTACTTCACCTCTGTGTGGTGGATGTTGACTGATGTTAATTGACTTGAGGGCACTCTATCAGCTCTCTCTCCCTTATCTAGAGAAGCAGCAGAGCCTAGTGGACAGACCATTGACCTGGGAGTCAGAGGACCTGAGTTTGAATCCCGGCTCTGCCACTTGCATGCTGTGTGACTTTGGGCAAGTCACTTAATATCTCTTTGCCACAGTTTCCTCACCTGTAATAAGGGGATAAAATACCCGTTCTCCCTCCCTCTGAGACTGTGAACCCCATGTAGGTATACACAATTTATTCATTCATATTAATGTCTGTCTCCTCCTCTAGACAGTAAGCTCACTGTGGGCAAGGAACATAACGTAACTCTGTTACATGGTACTCTCTCAAAAACTTAGTAGAGTTTTCTGCACACAGTAAATGCTCAATAATGATAATAATAATAATGGCATTTATTAAGTGCTTACTATGTGCAAAGCACTGTTCTAAGTGCAATTGACTGATTGACTGATTATCTCATCTACCCCAGTGCTTAGTACTTAGCAAGCACCTAACAAGTTCTATTATTATTATTAATATTAGTAGTAGTAGTAGTAGTAGTAGTAGAGAAGCAGTGTGGCTCAGTGGAAAGAGCACAGGCTTTAGAGTTAGAGATCATGGGTTCAAATCCCGGCTCTGCCAATTGTCAGCTGTGTGACTTTGGGCAAGTCACTTAACTTCTCTGTGCCTCTGTTACCTCATCTGTAAAATGGGGATTAAGACTGTGAGCCCCCACCATGGGACAACCTGATCACCTTGTAAACCTCCCCAACACTTAGAACAGTGCTTTGCACATAGTAAGCACTTAATAAATGCCATCATTATTATTATTATGATTGCATCTCATTGGATTGATCCTTGGTGATGTGTAGGGTTTGCCAGATATGGGATGATCTTTGACCTTTGATCTCTCATCTTTGTCTTCTTTAGGTTAATTGTCAATCAGAAGCACTTTCCTGATAACCAGCTGCCTGTCTCCCTGCACTTGGGCTTCTAGAGCAGTGTCACTGGGATGCAGGAGCTCTGGAATGTGTGATTCAGGAACTTTTGTTGCTGCTCTCAGTCCACTGTGTTGAAAGAGAAAAAGAGGTGCAGCGTGGCCTAATGGAAAGAGTCTGGGCTTGGGAGTCAGAAGACTTGGGTTCAAATCCCAGTTCTGCCACTTACCTGCTGGGCAAATCACTTAACTTCTCTGGGCCTCAGTTTCCTCATCTGTAAAATGGGGACTCAACACCTAGTCTCCCTCCTACTTGGGCTCTAAGTTCCATGTTGGGCAGGGACTATGTCTGACCTGACTAACTTGTATCTACCTCAGTGCTTCCCTCTCTCAGGGTGGAACCTGGAGAGTTTCCAGTACTCTTCCAGTCTTGGCCAGGGGAGGGAGAGTCGAGCAGAGGCATACCCATTCCATTCCTAGCATGGCCAGTGGCTAGCAAGTGGAAGGCAATCTTCTACAAGTCAAAACTCACTCATGCCGGGCAGCAGCAGCATGGGAGAGAGTCGAGGGTGGAGACTCAGGTTTACTGCCCCGAAGGGGTCAATGGTAAACCACTTCTGGATTTTTACCAAGAAAACTCCATGGATACACTACCAGAATGATTGCAGATGAAGAGTGGGGCGTTCTGGGAGAAATCTGTCCGTGGTGTCACTATGGGTCGGAGACAACTCGACGGCATAAGACAAGACCTCAGTGCTTAGAACAGTGCTTGACACATTTACTGTGGCTCAACCAATACAATCATAATAATAATAATAAGAAGAAGAAGAACAGTATTCCAGTGGATGGAAATTACTTTTTGATTCCAGCTGTTTTGTACATCCCTCCTAAAACACCTAGGAAAATAGACAGCTGGCAAATTCACTGATGTCCAGGCATGCTAGCAAATCTCTCTTCTTCCCATCCCAGTGCTAACCTAGCTGGATCTTGAAAACCACTCTAAAACCACCCCGGGGTAGGGAAACAGGGAAGGAGGGGCAGAAAAGTGGGAAGGGTTGGCTGCCGTTTTGGCAATGTGATGTTGTTAGGGTTCCTGGGGTCTAGCGAAGGGTGGGACTCTGCAGTCCAAACACTGTTTGATTCTGAATTGAAGCACAAACGTGTTCCTGGAATGTTCAGGTGAGAACAATAGAAATTCCTGGTGCAGGAACCTCTTTCTGATCCAACCATTCCTGACTGTTTCTGAGACCTGCCTCACTCCTGAAGACACTTTGTCCCCAAGGAGCTTCACCTTCTACTCACCCTGGCTCCCAAGGGGAGAGGGAGGAGTCTTCCTTCTCCTCATCCCCCAATTCCACTTTTTCATCATTTCTCCATTCTTCACCTTCTCTTCCTTTGAAGCCTGCCTCTACCACCCACTAAAATCACTAGTTGCCATCATCTACTACCCCTGAACCAAAGCACCACCTCCAATTTTCTAAACGATTTTAATCCTCCTCCTCCTCCTCCTCTATGTGCAAAAATCACATTTTTGTACATCTCTCCTAAAACACCTAGGAAAATAGACAGCTGGCAAATTCACTGATGTCCAGGCATGCTAGCAAATCTCTCTTCTTCCCATCCCAGTGCTAACCTAGCTGGATCTTGAAAACCACTCTAAAACCACCCCGGGGTAGGGAAATAGGGAAGGAGGGGCAGAAAAGTGGGAAGGGTTGGCTGCCATTTTGGCAATGTACAAAAATCTCCAGTGTCTACCAATCAACCTACGCATCAGGCAGAAACTCCTCACCCTCGGCTTCAAGGCTGTCCATCACCTCGCCCCCTCCTACCTCACCTCCCTTCTCTCCATCTACAGCCCAGCCCGCACCCTCCACCGCTAATCTCCTCACCGTGCCTCCTTCTCACCTGTCCCGCCGTCGACCCCCGGCCCACATCATCCCCCTGGCCTGGAATGCCCTCCCTCCCCACATCCGCCAAGCTAGCTCTCTTCCTCCCTTCAAGGCCCTACTGAGAGCTCGCCTCCTCCAGGAGGCCTTCCCCGACTGAGCCCCCTCCTTCCTCTCCCCCTCCTCCCCCTTTCCATCCCCCCTGCCTTACCTCCTTCCCTTCCCCTCCCGCCCCTCCGCCATCACACCGCGCGGCCTTGCTGCTCCCGGAAGGATCCTCTCCTCAGAGCGCCGCCACAGACTACCGGGACTCCGTTGCCGAGAGGCCCGCCCGCATCACACCGCGCGGCCTTGCTGCTCCCGGAAGGATCCTCTCCTCAGAGCGCGCCGCCATAGACGCCCGGGACTCCGTTCCCGAGAGGCCCGCCCGCCATCACACCAGGTGGCCCTCGCTGCTCCCGGAAGGATCCTCTCCTCAGAGCGCCGCCACAGACGCCCGGGACTCCGTTCCTGAGAGGCCCGCCTGCCCGCCATCACACCGCGCGGCCTTGCTGCTCCCGGAAGGATCCTCTCCTCAGAGCGCCAGAGAGGCTCGCCATGGACGCCCGGGACTCCGTTCCCGAGAGGCTGCCCTCCCGCCCGCCATCACACCGCATGGCCCCCGCTGCTCCCGGAAGGCTCCTCTCCTCCGAGCTCCGCCATAGACGCCCCCTGCTTCCACCCCCACCCACTTAAGCGACCTTCCTTATAGTGCCCCGCAACCCCCCTTCCCGGTCCGGTCCGCCATAGACTCCGCCCACCCCGGGAAAAAGGCCCTTGTTATCACCAAGTTACATTAACGACAACCTCATTCGCACCTACTCAGCCTTCCTGTGCCGCCATCGACCCCCGGCCCACGTCCTCCCCCGGGCCTGGAATGCCCTCCCTCTGCCCATTCGCCAAGCTAGCTGTCTTCCTCCCTTCAAAGCCCTACTGAGAGCTCATCTCCTCCAGGAGGCCTTCCCAGACTGAGCCCCTTCCTTCCTCTCCCCCTCGTCCCCCTCCCCATCCCCCGCATCTACCTCCTTCCCTTCCCCACAGCACCTGTATATATGTATATATGTTTCTACATATTTATTACTCTATTTATTTGTTTATTTTACTTGTACCTATCTATTCTATTTTAGTTTGTTAGCATGTTTGCTTTTGTTCTCTGTCTCCCCCTTCTAGACTGTGAGCCCACTGTTGGGTAGGGACTGTCTCTATATGTTGCCAGCTTGTACTTCCCAAGTGCTTATTAGTACAGTGCTCTGCACACAGTACGCGCTCAATAAATACGATTGATTGATTGATTGATTGATTCCCCACAGCACCTGTATATATGTATATATGTTTGTACGTATTTATTACTCTATTTATTTATTTTACTTGTACATATCCTATTTATTTTATTGTGTTAATATGTTTTGTTTTGTTCTCTGTCTTCCCCTTCTAGACTGTGAGCCCACTGTTGGGTAGGGATCGTCTCTATATGTTGCCAACTTGTAGTTCCCAAGCGCTTAGTACAGTGCTCTGCACACAGTAAGTGCTCAATAAATACGATTGATTGATTGCAGACCACTGTACTATGAGAAGCAGTGTGACCCAGTGGAAAGGGTATGGGCCTGGGAATCAAAGGAGCTGGGTTCTAAGCCAGGCTCTGCCAATTGCTTGCTGTGGGCCTCAGTTTTCTCAACTGTAAAATGGGGATCCATTTCCTGTTTTCCCTTCTTCTTAAGACTGTGAGCCTCATGCAAGACAGTGACTGTGTGCAACCTGACTTACTCCAGCGATTGACACACAGTAAAAGTTCAACAAGTACCACAAAACAAACTAAGCTCTTGGGAGAGCACAGTACAACAGAGTTGGTAGACATGTTCCCTGTCCACAACAAGCTTACAGTCTAGAGGGGAAGACAGTCAATACCATATCACTAGTTGCCTTCATCTACTACTCCCCAAACCAAGACCCCACCTCCAATTTCCAGAACGATTTTGATGCCTTTCTCATTTTCCTTCTTTCACGAACCCTGAATCGTGAATATTGCCAACTTGTACTTCCCAAGTGCTTAGTACAGTGCTCTGCACACAGTAAGCTCTCAATAAATACAATTGATTGATTGAATCCTCCCGTTTTCTCTCACAAATCAATCGGTCAATCAACCAATGATATTAATTGAGTGCTTACTCTATAAAAAGCAATTGACTAAGCATTTAGGAAAGTACAATACAATAGAGTTGGTACCTGCTCCATCCCACCTCAGAATCAGGAGACCAGAGTTCTAATCTCAATTCTCCCGCTAGGCTGCTGTGTGACCTTGGGCAAGTCATCTAACCTCTCAGTGCCTCAGTTTCCTCAGCTAAAAAATGGGGGTACCTGTTTCTCCCTCCCTCTTAGACTGTGAGCCCCATGTGGAATAGGGACTTTATCCACTCTGATTAGTATGTTCATTCATTCATTCATTCATTCAATTGTATTTATTGAGTGCTTACTGTGTGCAGAGCACTGTACTAAGAGCTTGGAAAGTACAAATTGGCAACATATAGAGATGGTCCCTACCCAACAACGGGCTCACAGTCTAGAAGGGGGAGACAGACAACAAAACAAAACATGTGAACAGGTGTCAAGTCATCAGAATAAATAGAAGTAAAGCTAGATGCACTTCATTAACAAAATAAATAGAATAGTGAATATGTACAAGTAAAATAAATAGAGTAATAAATCTGTACAAACATATATACAGGTGCTGTGGGGAGGGGAAGGAGGTAGGGCAGGGGGGGATGGGGAGGAGGAGAGAAAAAAGGGGGCCCAGTCTGGGAAGGCCTCCTGGAGGAGGTGAGCTCTCAGTAGGGCTTTGAAGGGAGGAAGAGAGCTAGCTTGGCAGATGTGTGGAGGGAGGGCATTCCAGGCCAGGGGGAGGATGTGGCGGGGGGTGGGGGGGGTTGACGGCGGGACAGGCGAGAACGAGGCACAGTGAGGAGGTTAGCGACAGAGGAGCAGAGGGTGCGGGCTGGGCTGTAGAAGGAGAGAAGGGAGGTGAGGTAGGAGGGGGTGAGGTGATGGAGAGCCTTGAAGCCGAGAATGAGGAGTTTTTGCTTGATGCATAGGCTGACTGGTAGCCACTGGAGATTTTTGAGGAGGGGAGTATGTCTATCCTAGCACTTAGCACAGTGCTTGGTGCATAAGTAAATGCTTAATAAATATCATGATAATAATAATGATAATAATAATGGAAAGCATCAGGCATGATTTCCCCCAAATCTCCCCTTCACTTTCCCAGCTTGCTCCCTCCCACCCAGTCATCCACTCTGTCCGACTTCTCAACCATCTTTCAAGAGGAGAGGCCCCACCTGCTATCAAAATCTACTGATTCCCCCTGCTCTTCCAACCTATCTCACATTCAGAATTATGCAAACTCTTCTTCCCTCCTTAAATGCCATCTTCAGTCAATCAATCACTGGTATTTAGTCATTCCTTACTGTGTGTAGGGCACTGTACTAAGCACTTGGGAGATTACAATACAACCCCTCTTATAGGTACTTTCCCTCTGCTTTCAAAGATGCTTATGTCTCCCCTAAACATACTGAGGCACTATGAAGAGGCGGGGAGTTCCAGGCCAGAGGCAGGACGTGGGCAAGGGGTAGCAGCAAGTTAGACAAGATAGAGGTATAGCGAGTGGATTGGCATTAGAGGAGCAAAACGAGCATGCTGAGTTGTAGTTCCTTCTCCAAACTCCAGTCCCAGGCCAGTCCAGTTTCTGGGGACGGGAAGGAAATGCCAGAGATATTACCTTGTCAATTAAGTTGACCTGCGAGTTTCAAGGTGGAACCAATATTATAGTGCCCTTAAAGAGATAGCAACATGTGATTGGGATGAACTTGGTGAGTAGAGAATTTTCCTGTAAGCTATCATGTCTAGAACAGAACTACACTCAAAATTTTGGAGGAGCCAAGTGGGTATAAGTAAAGTGGAGAATGGATAACAATCCCAGTGAGTTGGCGTGTGTAGGGGATCAAACTTTCAATTTTTCTGAGTTCAGTAGCTCTAGCAAAAGTATTTACTGAGCACCTACTCAGTAGAGAAGCAGCGTGGCTTAGTGGATAGAGCACGGGCCTGGGAGTCAGGAGGACCTGGGTTCTAATCCCAGCTCTGCCACATTCCTGCTGTGTGACCCTGGGGAAATCAATTAACTTCTCTGGGTCTTGGTTACCTCATCTGTAAAATGGGAATTAAGAGTGTGAGCTCAATGTGGGACAGGGACAGTGTCCAACCTGAATTACTTGTATCTATCCCAGTGCTTAGAACAATGCTTGGTGCATAGTAAGCACTTAACAAGGACCATAATTATTATTATTATTACTCTGCCAAGAGCATTGTATTAAACATTTGAGGTAGTATAACGGAATAAGTAGACATGATCCCTGCCTTCAAGGAGTTTACAATTTAGCAGGAGAGACAGACACTAAAATCAATTACAGGTAGGAGGAAGTAATGGAATATAAAGAGTTGTTCAGCAGGGTAGTGGGAGGTTGTGAGTATTTATGTGGAGATATAAAATGGAAGATTAATCAGGGAAGTCCACCTGGAGCAGATGGGATTTCAGCAGAGCTTTGAAGATGGAGAGAGCAGTGGTCTGTCAGATGTGAAGGGGGAGAGAGTTTCAGGCAGGTGGGAGGGAGTAAACAAGGGGTCTGCAGTGGGAGAGATGAGAACAAGCCATGAAGTGTGTAATCAAGGAGGAGAGTGGATAAATAGGGGGAGAGACCTAATTGAGTGCCTTAAAGTTAGTGGTGAGGAGTGGGAGTCAGAGGAAGAGCTGGGGAAAGCGACTGAGAAAGATCGGCCAGGGAGGTTGGAGGAGGAGAAAAAAGAGGACTGTGTCAGAAAAAAAACAAAATTAGCATATCCAGGAGAAGGGAGCAGTCCACAGTGTCGACTGTAGCCAAGAGGCTGACGAGGATTAGGGTGGAAGAAAGTCCATTATTTTTGGCAAGAAGGGCATTGGAGAAGAGGAAGTGGATGCAGCGGACCTGTCTGACCCAGTTGAGGGGTTGGGACAGAAACAGGAGGATGGAAAAGAGAAGCAGCATGGCTTACTGGATAGAGCATAGGCTTGGGAGTCAGAAGGACCTGGGTTCTAATCCCAGCTCTGCCACTTGTCTGCTGTGTGACCTTCGACAAGTCACTTGACCCTCTGTGTCACTTAACCCTCTGTGTCACTTAACGTCTCTGTGCCTCAGTTACCTAATCTGTAAAATGTGGATTAAGACTGTGAGCCCCATGTGGAACATGGATTGGGTCCAACCTTGATTAGCTTGTATCTACCCCAGCACTTAGAACATTGTCTGGCTCATAATAAGTGCTTAACAAATATCATAAAAAAAAGGATCATCAGCTGAGTGGGATGAGAAACAGCGTAGCCTGGTGGTAAGTGCCCTGCCCTGGGGGAGTCAGGAAACTTTGTTCTTAATCTTAGCTCTTAGGTCTGCCACTTGCCTAAGGTCAGCACTTAGAACAGTGCTCTGCACATAGTAAAGCGCTTAACAAATGCTATTATTATTATTATTATTATTATTATTATTATTATTATTGCCTGCTTTGTGACCTTGGGCAAATCACTTTTACTTTTTTATGCCTCAGTGTCCTCATTTATTAATTGAGTGCTTACTGTGTACAGACCACTGGACTAAGCGCTTGGGAGAGTACAAGATAACAAAGTGGGCAGACACATTCCCTACTCTCAAAAAGCTTACAGTCTAGAGGGGGAGGCAGACTTAATATAAATAAATCAATTACGGATAAGTACATAAGTGCTGTGGGGCTGAGGGAGGGATGAAAAAAGGGAGTAAGTCCAAGTGCAAGTTTAGCTCATCCTTCTAGACTCTAGGCTCATTGTGGCAGGGCATGTGTCGGTATTATTGTTGTGCTGTACTCTCCTAAGCACTTAGTACGGTGTTCTGCACACAGTAAGTGCTCAGTAAATCTGACTGATTGACTGACTGATTGAGGCAGAAGGGAGTGGGAGAAGAGGAAATGTGGGTTTAGTCAAGGAAGGTCTCTTGGAGGAGGTGTGCCTTCAATAAGACTTTGAAGGTGGGGAGAGTAATTGTCTGTCAGATATGAACAGGACAGGCATTCCAGACCAGAGGCAGGACGTGGGTGAGAAGTCAGTGGCGAGATAGATGAGATCGAGGCACGGTGAGTAGATTTGCATTAGAGTAGTGGAGTGTGTGGGCTGCATTGTAGTAGGAGAGTAGCGAGGTGAGGTAGGAGGGGGCAAGGTGATTAAATGCTTTAAATCTGATAGGGAGTTTCCGTTTGATGCAGAGGTGGATGGGCAACCAGAGGTGGATGGGCAACCACTGGAGTTTTTGAGGAGTGGGGAAACATGGACTGAACGTTTTTGTAGAAAAACAATCTTGGCAGCAAAGTATGGACTGGAGTAGTAGCTGAACAAATACTGTTGATGTCGATAATAACAGCTGTGCACACCCAGTCTGAGGAAGACGTTTTATGTTCCTGTCCATAAAGGTTTCAATTAATCTCTAGACTGTATACTTAAAGCTCTTCCTCTAGGCTGTAAGTTCATTGTGGGCAGGGAATGTGTCTACCAACTCTGTTATCTTGTACTCTTCCAAGCACTTAGTCCAGTACTCTGCATGCAATAAGTGCTCAATAAATACGATTGATTGATCACTTGAATCTCTCCCATAGCATTGCTATCCACCCAAAGTGCCACTCGAAGTCCAGAACCCTGAAGAGCAGCTTTGCAGTGGGGCCCTGAAGGCCAAGGCAGAAGAATCATAGCAGGTCATAAAATGAAGGGGAAAAGGAAATTTCTCAGGCTCCAGAGTAAACAACTTGGTCTTATAAAACTCATTTGTCCTAGAAGGGCCACCCACTGCTCATGGGGCTATCTGTGCCTGGGAAGGTGGAAAGGGATGGTCCTCTCTTAGAATATGCAACTTCCAAGATCTTCTTCATGAAGTAGCAGGGCTTGTCTCTCTTCCTATCCCCATGAGGCTGTTATGAACCCACTCGTGAAAAACAAACACCGTATTTAAAAAGACAACAGCTTTGTTATGACTAAGCACAGTGGTCAGATGGACACAGCAGCTCGAATCCGGATTATCCTGCTCTGACGGGATCAGGCCAGACGTGATCCCTGTTCACCTTTTACCATCCACAATGAATTACGGGGAGACAGTTGTCCGCTTCAGCTGGGTGTTCTACCTACAGTATTTGTGTCCAAACAGTCAAAAGATCAACAGTTGAGCCCTGCTATGATCTCCAACGTTAGCCTTTTCCTGAGCCAGAAAGTATGACCTCATCGGAATTTCACTTTTAGAAACAGTTTGTGCTCTGGGGTTGAGGGTGGGGTGGTGGGGGTGTTTGGGGGTGGGGGGGTTGGGCACCGGAATCTGATTGTACAGGAACAGACTGCCATCTAGAGGCCTCAATTCGCCTTCTGCATATTTCTCAATTTGCCTCGCAGTCCAAGTGAAGAATCTCTGAAGTGGCGCGGTGGAACGGCCTCCTGCCATTGGCGAGCGGAGTGGTGTGGAGTGCTTGAACTCACCCGCAAACGACTGGGAGAGGACAACCACGGGCTCTTCAACCATCTTGGTAGCTTGGGCTGTCTCCTCAAGGCCACGGGACTCCGAAATGCTTTTACGAACTGAATTCCCAGAAGGTTGATGCACCAAGCAAAAATGAATCCGAGGAAGACAGTTGAACGAAATCCCACGTACGTGAACTGTAAAAAAAGCCTCCATAAGAAGTTTCTACTGATCTTTCTGAGGGAGTTAAAAAATGAGACGTTTCGGGTGGGAGTGGGAAGACATAGCAAAGGAAATTATTTTTCTATACCATATTTCTGATGAGTCAACATTCCTTTTTACAGAAATATATCCATGACTTCTTATTTCAGAACAAATATAATTTCCGGGGGAGGATATTGCTCTGGAGAGTTCACGGGTAGGATGGGTCAGTTCCTTGGACTATCGTCTCTTTTCATTTGTCAGAGCAGTTGCTAAAGGTTATTCTTAGGTTTGGAGTTTCAGACAACAGAATTTCCATTAAAGGTGCACCCATCTTCGAAACACATTTTTTTCCATCACTTATGACAGACATTTGAAAAAATAAAAATAATCTGCTGCTTAAAGTCATGAGGGTCTCAACATCATTCTTGTTCCAGTGGAAGGGTAGCTATTATTTTTTTTTATCACAGTTCAGCATGGTTCACCTTGATAGTGCCAGGTTGGTCTGGAGGAAAGAGATAGGGCAGTAGTGGAGGTGTGGAGAGTGCTTTCTCATCCGCGTCTTCTGACTGGTCCACCTCCACATGTCCGTCTTCTGATTGGTCTGCTTCCTCATGTGTGACTTCTGATAGGGCTGGACGTTAACTCAATTCACAGCTGATGCCAGGAAATTCTGACAGCTCTACCCTGCTGCATGTCTTCTACCGTTTGGAAGCCTGGACTCAACGGAGCAAAAAAGGGTGAGCAGGGCTGATCTGGTGGACTTTTCAAAACTGTCTCCTCTCCCATGAAGATGGTGATGTCTGGGTCCCTGGGGTGGGGTCAGAGGTGGGACTGGTGGTGTTGGTATTGGGGACTAGTGAGTACACTAGTGAGAAGCAGCGTGGCTCAATGGAAAGAGCACAGGCTTTGGAGTCAGAGTTCATGGGTTCAAATCCCGGCTCCGCCAATTGTCAGCTGTGTGACTTTGGGCAAGTCACTTAACTTCTCTGTGCCTCAGTTACCTCATCTGTAAAATGGGGATTAAAACTGTGAGCCCCCCTTGGGACAACCTGATCACCTTGTAACCTCCCCAGCACTTAGAACAGTGCGTTGCACATAGTAAGCACTTAATAAATGCCATTATTATTATTATTATTATTATTATTATTATTATTATTGTTACACTGAGCTTGGCCCGCGTTGCTCTATGTGGAATAATGGTGAAAATGTAAATTTCTCCTGAAGGGTTCAATTTGCAGTGATCGATTCCCAGTTTAGAACCACCTTGGATTAGTCAGTGGTAGTTATCGACTCCAACCCTGGGAAGAGCCCAGGACTCAGTTGGCCGGCTTCCGCCTAGGGCAATGAGCCAACCCCATGCCTGCCATCAGGCAGTTGCTTGATAAATGCGAGCAGGCAGACTCGATAGGTACCAGGTTCTTGGGCTGAAGTGCCTGTACATTAATTAATGGCATATCCATCTAGTAAATGTGCCCATAAGCTCAGAAAATGGAATGTTTTATAAATCAAGAATAACAACAAGTCTTGCTGATATTAAAAGCATGTGCCACAGGAGTGCCTAGTCATTGATGCTGAATTATAGACCCAAGGGAGGACTGTCCTAAGAATCTTGGCTCTGCCATGAGGGGACTAAATTCCCTCAACCCAAGCCCAAAACCTTGAAACCAGAGACACTGCTGATGTGTTCTAGTATGAGGCATGTCAGAATCATCCAGGGCTATAATATATTGGGGTTTTTAAAAAGTCTCACATCTGCTAGTATCTATTTGTATGTTTTTAAATCAATCAGTCAAATCTATTATATTGTACTTTCCCAGGTGTTTAGTTTCCCACTCCCTTCTGGATCACCCTTGCACTTGGATTTACTCCCTTTATTCATCCGTCCCTCAGCCCCACAGCACTTACATACATATCCATTATTTATTTATTTATATCAATGTCTTTCACCCCCTCTAGACTCTAAGCTCGCTGTGGGCAGGGAATGTGCCTACCAACTCTCTTATATTGTTATACTGTACTCTCCCAAGTGTTTATTACAGTGCTCTGCACAAAGTGCTCAATAAATACGCTTGACTGATATAAGCCCACTTCCAGCACTTTTGCACTTATACTCATCCTGAACACTTTTTATATAGGTTATTCAATTATACATTTAATTACGTACTCTGAGTACTCTATTTTTAAAAACATTTTTATGTTTGTTCCCCCATGAGAGTATAAGCTACTTGGCAGAGAACCTATCCCTTCTCTTCCTTGCAGTTCCCAAACTTCTACTATAGTGTACTGCCCCAGTGGGCATTCAATGAATCTCATCACTGTAACTACTAATCTTTCTCGGTATATCTATATATATCTATATATAGATAGATATATAGATTTGTATATATGTATAAAGTGGTAGGAAATTATGGTTGTCAGAATGAATGGCAGGGTCTGTAATGAACTCAAAGCCATATTCCTTCAGAAGGCCAGATCCTTCCCTCTTCATATCTGACAGACGATTACTCTCCTCACCTTCAAAGCCTTATTGAAGGCACATCTCCTCCAAGAGGCCTTCCCTGACCACACCCTCATTTCCTTTTCTCCCACTCCCTTCTGCTTTACATTGATCTGCTCCTGTTATTCACCTCCCTCCGTCCCACAGAACATACGTACATATCCACAGTTTATTTATTTCTATTTATGTCTGTCTCCCCCTCTAGACTGTGAACTCACTGTGGGCAAGAAATGTGTCTGTTTCATTATATTGTGCTCTCCCAAGCACATAGTATAGTGCTCTGCACACAGTAAGTGCTCAATCTATATGATTGATTAATTGATTGATTGATTTAAGAAACAAAAACCAGCTCTCATCTGCATGCTATTGGAAACCATCCCTTTGCGGGTATGAATGTAGTCCAAAAGGACAGCATCACTGTAAGGGTTGGGGACAGGGGGGATGGAAAACATTACAGCCTTCAAAAATGAGTTAATAGAAGCCCCAGAGTGGACACCAGGTAAGAGAATGAATGTCTGGGGAACAGATTGTATTTCTTATTAGACCCCTGGGTCCATGCATGTAGTACCATTCAAGCCAGGTTCTCGGGTAGCCTTACCTACTTGCTTACCCCAACTCTTGGACAGTTGGCTGATCCCACAGTGCATGATGGGAGGGGTGGGAGGGGCAGCAGGGACAGTGGCAGACAGAATCCAACAGGCTTCAAAATTCCTACCTGTCCATGTGATGAACTGCTTGAGAGAGGGTGGTTGTACGAAGAGGCTTGAGGAGCAGAAACACCTCTACTTCAGTCTGTTGCAAGGCTCAAACTGACATCGAGGTGCAACTTGCTGGTTCTAAATTCTGACCAATAATGGTCCACTCAGAGACAGATATACACTCCTTGCAATATAGCATCATCTTGGAATCTCAAAGGATGGATCGATGTGTGTATGTGCAGTGGGGCAAGGGGAACTGGGTGTGTGTGTGGGGGGGGAGATTTTTGATATGATCTATCAAATCCTGTAAGACAAGAGTTTTTACACTGATGAGTCGATGACCTCAATTAACTGACATAATTCAATCAGTCAACATGTCTCTTGAGGGTCTGATGAGAAATCATCAAAATTGAACTTACCCAATCGTTAAATATGCACGTTTCTGAAACTCAGTTGTCAACACAAGCAGTTGCCAAAACCTGCTCTAGAGCTCAGGGAAAGGCTTAAGGAGGAGAGTTTGATTGACTCAGCTTGTCCGTGATGCGATGTTGAGTGATGGCAATTGAATGATGGATGATAGCAATGATTTTATCCTAATGCATTTTCCTTTCCACCTCTAGCTAAACAAAGCTAGAGACAAAGAAAAGAGCTGGTGGAAGTAGCTGGGCAGGGTAATAGAGTCCTTGCACTTCAGAAACATCCCATTCCCCGCTTGCATCCTACTCACCAACCCAGGCAGAGTGGCTTCCTCATTTTCTCTGGAAACAGAGAGTTTCGTCTCCCTTTCCCAACCCAGGGCAGAAAACCCCCAGGACCTGCCTTAAACAAACCCCATCCACCACCACCACCATCATGCCATCCAAACACACAGTTTTCCTCTCTGTCAAGATTTGTGTTACCTCAGTGTTATAAAGAGTAGTTAGAAGTCTGTAATGAAAGTTTTCTATGGGGCATGTCTAGCTTCTTTACAAAATGTCAGCCAAGAAATAGGCTTCCTTGAAGGATTTCAAATGCCCTTGTGTAAGCATATGAGCTTGATGAATGTACTAAAAGACACTTTGTTCGAGGATGTACAGAACGTGAAATAATAGCTATGCATGTATACACGAGAAGAATGGGGGTGTTTCACACATATATAAGGTGAAATCCTTGGAAAGAAGAAACTTGATTGAACACTAACTTTCCAATCATCAAAGGGCACTTCTGGACATCCATCTTTATAACTAATCTGCTGCACAGCTATTTATTACCCTGATAACATTGTGTTTTATGATTGTTCTCCATTAACCAGCACTATAGTTTTACGAGCCATCCAGTGAAAATGAAGGAATAGCTGGGCTACTCTGCTGTGGATGATAAAAAAAAAAAAAGCCACACGTGTACACAGTCCCCTGTTTTTAGGAGAAAGTTAATGCTTTTTTGATCTTTTTTTGTTGACCAACTCAAAAACGTTAGAATTTTTTTTCCACTGGTCCATGATATGAGTTTGAAGGAAATGGCAAAAATGGGACATGACTTTTTTTGTTAAGCCCCATGAAATCTTAATGACTTGTTTCTCCAATGAGGGAAAAGCAAGGGAGGAAAAAATATGAGTGGGGAAAAGTATTGTTCCTTTTCTTTAAAAAGCCTTGAAATATGTTTAAAAATATTTTATGAGGTCACACTAAAAAAAAGAGTAATTGGAAGAAAAATTCTGCTTGTCTAAGCGAAGAGCACATTTGTAGCAGTAGGGTAAATGTTTTATCGATTGAGAAACTGGGAAACTCAAGTCATTACTCACTATGGGCTAAAGAATAATTGCTAATGCTCTGGCGGAAAGATTAAAAACAGTTTCTGGAAGTATTTCTTACAATGATCAATGGTGTACCATCCCAAGCCATTGGATCTTCAATAACATTTTTCCCTTTTGGGATACAATCAATTTTTATAATATGATTCATTTGCCAGTGGGCATGCTTTCTTCATACGATGAAAAGGCACTTATGCATCTTATATTGTTGAAAAGTAATCTTCTACTGCCAGGGATCAGGGCAATGATATAGAAGGCTCACCTGTATTCATCTCTATTTTAAAATGGGTTTGGGAAATAGTTTGGGGAAATTGTTGCTCAATTTTTATTGTTTCATTTAGCCTCTTGGATTGTTTTAGGGCACACTAAATAAAGATGAGCAGAGGGGGCTGTCCACAGCAAATCATCCCACCGGATCAGGGAATTGTCCCCTATGTTCCAGAGGAAGCAGTGAAGTGATTGGTGTGAGGGATTGAGATGGGGAGGGAGACAGGATTGTATAGCAGTCTTTCCTCTCTCTCTCTTTCTCCCTCTCTCCCTCTCTCTCTCTCTCTCTCTCATGGTTTTTGTTAAGCACTTATAATAATAATAATAATTCTGGTATTTGTTAAGCACTTACTATGTGCCAGGCACTGTACTAAGCGCTGGGGTGGATACAAGCAAACTGGATTGGACACAGTCTCTATCCTACAAAGGGTTCACAATCTCAGTTCCCCATTTTACAGATGAGGTAACTGAGGCCCAGAGAAGTGAAATGACTTGCCCAAGGTCACACCGCAGCAAAGTGGTGGAGCCAGAATTAGAACCCATGACCTTCTGACTCCCAGGCCTGTGTTCTATCTGCTATGCCATGCTGCTTCTGTACCAGGCACTGGGTAGGTGAAAGATCATCAAATTGGTCACAGTTCATGTCCTACCTAGGGCTCACAATCTAAATCCGCATTTTACAGATAACTGAGGCCCAGAGAAGTGAAGTGACTTGCCCAAGGTCACACAGCAAAGTGGAGACCCTGGGATCTAATCTCTGACTCCCAGGTCCAGACTCTTTCCACTAGGCCACACTACTTCTCACCCTCCCCTGCCTTCACTGACTCCTCCTCTTCCAAGCATAGCTAGTCCGGCTCCCCAGAAGCGGATGTGGGGGCTGGGCCCAGAAGGGTAAGGGCAGGAGTGACTAGAGAGCAGACAGTGGGCGGGGGCGAGCAGGCAGACTAAGAGTGAGGAGGGGGTGCGGGCCGGAAAACCTATATGCCATTCTGCTCCCCTTTCTCTGCCCCCCACCCTTGACACACACTCTTTGAGGGGTGGCAGTTGTGTCCATGGGGAGGTAGGAGGTATTTTCATCCTTGCCCAGCCCCCTTCCCACACTCCTTCCTGCGTGAAGAGGGGATACTCTCCTGATTACCATAGTAAAAATTAGATGCAGCAACCTGCTCCATTAACATGTCAAAAGAGGTTTCTAGCATCTCAGGGCACTGTCCAAATTTTGTCCACTCCTGCTAAATGAATCAATTTATTTCTCCTCTAAGAATCACTGCGTCAGTCATGAAGGTACATGTCAGCAGCAGCTCTTTTCATTATTATTATGGTATTTGTTAAGCACTTACTATGTGCCAGGCACTGTACTTAGTGCAGGGGTAGATACAAGATAATCAGGTTGGATACAGTTCATGTCTCACATATAATAATAATAATAATAATAATGGTATTTTTAAGCACTTACTATGTGCGAAGCACTGTTCTAAGCGCTGGGAGGGGGAATACAAGGTGATCAGGTTGTCCCACGTGGGACTCACAGTCTTAATCACTATTTTACAGTTGAGATAACTGAGGTACAGGGAAGTGAAGTGACTTGTCCAAGGTCACACAGCTCCCAGTAGAACTGGGATTAGAACTGAGGTCTTTCTAACTCCCAGGCCTAGGCTCTCCACTAACTGCTTCTCAGACCTGAATAGAAACCACTAAAGAATGGAGTGTAATCAGTGCAGGGTAAAGGCGAGGAAGGGCTCCTACCAGAGGTCATATCAGATGAATGCATATTTTATCATTGTTATTAGTATTATTAATATCATTATTGATATTGATACAGGTTTGGCTGGACTATTGGTCTGACTCAATATGGTACTGCTTATTGCTATGTGTTTTCATGTTCTCAAAAGGTTAATTTCCTTTTTTCCCCCTGGGTTTCCCCACTCTCACCACAAATATTGTTTATGCTTGCTTCTAGGATTATAATAGTCTTTTTTTAATGCTACTAGGCCCCCTTCTACCCCTGAAATCCAAGATGATATAGTTTCCTCTCTCTTCTCTTTAGAAGACCCCAAATACTTAGTGGATCAAAAAAATGTCTCCAATCCCTGTTAGAATCTACTGGATTTGACCCTAGACCATCTCCATAACTGTGAGGTTGGATGTCCAGGAGAACAACCAAAGCCCAATTCCTCCCAGGATTCTGCCAGGGACAGAAGCTAGAAGCAGTGTGGCCTAGTGGAAAGACTGCAGGCCTGGGGGTTGGAGGACCTGAGTTCTAATCCTGGCTCTTCCATGTGTCTTCTGGGTGTTCTTGGGCAAGTCACTTAACTTCCCTGTGCCTCAGTTACCTCATCCATAGAATGGGGATTAAATGCTACTCCCTTTGACTTGACTGTCCAACCTGATTATGGAGCGCTTAGAGCAGTGCTTGGCACATAGTAATCACTTAATAAGTACCATCATTATTATTATAAATTATTAGAAGGACCATTGGTCTGACCCACTCTTGGGGTTGCACATTTTAAAGTCTTGCCAACTAATTCCCCAAATCAGTGAGTTGAGGGGATAGGACACAAAGGAGCAAACAGTGCCAGACTCAGCAAATAACAACAGGAGCCCCAAAACAAAGGTTGTATCAAAGTTTTTTAGCCATGCCCACACCCCATGCATTGTAGCATTTCCATTAGATTGTAACCTCCTCAAGTTTACAAGTTACAAGGTTACAACCTCCTAGCTTCCAAAGTGTATTCCCAAGGGCCTATTACAGAGCTCTGAAACAGTCAGAGGAGTTCAAGAAATGTTGTTGATGATGATGGATGATAATGCTGCTGCTGCTGCTAGACTAGGAAATCCCATTGCGAAGAAGCAATCTTCATGGTGGGCTACTACCCTGCTTGACAAGAGTGCCAAAAAAGCAATGCATCATGGTCCATTTTATTACAGCCCCATCCCAGGCTGACAAGAGGTGGCCATTTTGTTTGATGATGGATCTGTCGACAATTTGGGAAAGGTTTGAATTCCCTAATTTTTTCTGAACAATGTGAAAACCCCAGGCCATTTCAATTATAGGGCAGCTAATCAAACCTAAGCTGGAAAAAGAGGGTCTGACAAATAGACGGGGTGGGAGTAGGAAAACTTCCTTTACCACACTAACCTATAGGGTGACTCCCCCAAGCACTGATATTTCTGTAATGGGGCCTCCGTCAGCCGGTGGGTCAGCAGACTTTTAATGCTCTGTCAGAGTAGAAACGAGCTCATAGATTTTCAAGGTTGGAACTTAAGTCAAGAGTAATGCTGTTAGTGGTTCAAGATGGGAGAAAATGGTAATATATGGTCTCCAAATTTACACATTTCCTGACCCAGGTAATGGAACACGAACCACATAGCAAGGTTTTGATGAAGTAAAGCACACATAGATGATAAAGGACTGAGACTAAGTATTTATTTTTCCTCCTACCACCTACTTCATCCTTGAGGGGCAAGGTTGTCACATTAAACCCCGTCTCTAAGGGGATGTGGGGAATAAAGTCCTCACCCTTGAGTCCTGCAGGATTCCGCATGCTTGATTATATCACAGTGGGTTATTGCAGTTGCTCTTGCGATGGACTTGTTTTGAGTTGTCTAAACGAAGAATCCGTAAAGATTGGGGCAGTGAACCTTCCTTAACTGAATAGAGGCTATCATGGGGACTAATACCAGGCTCGCTGCTTGACCCCTGGGGTCATCCTGGATCAAGTCACTTGACCTCTCTACGTCTCAGGAGAGATTCATTCATTCATTCAATAGTATTTATTGAGCACTTACTGTGTGCAGAGCACTGTACTAAGCTCTTGGGGAGTACAAGTTGGCAACATATAGAGACGGTCCCTACCCAACAGCGGGCTCACAGTCTAGAAGGGGGAGACACAACAAAACAAAACATATTAACAAAATAAAATAAATAGAATAGTAAATATGTACAAGAATAAATATGTACAACACCTGACGGTACAATGCTTAGCCCCTAGTAAGCACTTAACAAATACTGTGGAAAAAAGGAGGCTGTTAAAAAAGGAAATGGAAATGGAGAGATGGAAATGAACAACACTGAACCCCCTTTGGGAAGGAAGAATGATGATCATCAAGTGTATTGAAAACAGAACAGGACAAATACTCAATAACAATAATCATCATTGATGGTCCGACACCATGACAATTCAGTGGAGCTAAAAAAAAGAGGCAACAATGGGGAGACGAAGAGGAGGAGGAAAAAGGTGTCTGTGGAGGTTTCTAAAACAATCCTCCATGACTTTGGGGGTTTTCCCAGGATGAATAAATGGTGCTTGTGTTTCCCTAAATCATCTGAAGCTCATCCACGTTACTTTCCATGGTGTCAAGTCTCTTCATGTGACCCCAATGTTTGTGGATGCCCAAGTTGAGAAAACAGTTTCTGTTGGGGAATGTCACCCCTCCACTCTTCCCTGTTTAATCAGTGCAGGCTGACTCCATCTCCATTAAACACTGAGCTTTTAAAATCATTAGCTGCTCAAAGGGATACTTCTGCTACCTTCACTGACAGTTCGGGTCCCTGAGCCGGATGGATGAATTGGTGCTTCCTCTCTCCTCCCACGGCAAATCCCCTTTAGCTGTTCTCCCTCCTTCTTAGACTGTGAGCCTTGAGTGGGACAGGAACTGTACCCGACCAGATTATTTTGTCTTTGTCCCAACGTTTAGCACAGTGTTTGGCCTGGAATAAGTGCTTAATAAATACCATCATTATCTTGCTGGTAGCCTCTCAGGCATTAGCCAATAAAGCTTGTCCAAGTGCCAATGGACAGATGTTTTTTCCAACAAAATTTATTGAGTGAATAGAGAATTCGAGACAGCGCACACTGTACTGACTAGTTCCTGGAACAGCAATAGAACAGAGTCCGCCTTCGATGGCCCATGGAAGGACGTTCCCTTTAACCGATGGCCTGCAGAAACCCTGTTCTGAACCACCCTGAACCCCAAATTGAGTTAACAATGAATTATTTTGATATTGTGGAACGAAGAGTCCTAGGAAGGCTGAAAATGGCCTGACTTTTTCATCGAAGGCATTTATGGAATACCTGCTCAGCGCCAGGCACTGTACTAAGCCCTGGGAGAGTAGAATGGTAATAAGGCACACGTAAGCTCCTCCACTACATTGTAAGACCCTTGAGGGCAGGGATCACATATACCAACTCAGTGGAATTGCACACTCCCAAGCACTTAGTATAGTGCTCTGCACACAGTCAGTACTCAACAGATACCTTTGGTGGATCGGTAGATTCCTGTTTTCAAGCTCGCGAATCAATGAATTGTAAGCCTCTTGGTTTCTCACAACTACTAGGATGTGGTCTTCATAATCCAACATGCTTTTGCTGACAACACTATCCCCCAATCTGGATTTCTTGACAAGAGCAGACTTTCTAATAAACATGATTCCTATGGCTTTGGGAGCATCATTATCCCCGCCCTCCTCCTTCTCATCCCCGAGAATTTATTGGTCCATTTTCAGATGGGGTGGGAAGGGTTAAAGTCTGCCCTCCACCCCCACCCAAATCCAGAATCGGCTCACTGCTGTCAAAGGACTAGGAAATGATATCAATTTGGCTATGTCTCAGAGCTGGTCTACTGATCGTTCCTCTCTCCCAAATGGCAATTCTGCAATTTAAAGCCGAAAGACATGGGAGAAGCCAGGCAGGGATGGAATGCAGGATACGGCTGAGTCAATTCCGGTCATCATCAATAATAGTGAACCTCTTGAACCACTTGGTTTGTTTTCAACATTTTGAAAAATATTAACGGTTCCTAAGCAGTTGCCAAATGGATTGTATATCTGGCAGTAGATGCCTTCTGTGATGCCAAATTTATACTTGACACATTATCAAGTCCCAACAGGATACGGAGAGCCGTACTTACAGAAGAAGAAACAGTCCCTGCCCTAGTGGATTGCCGGCCTCTTCTCTTCCTGATCCGTTTTCCTTTCGAAAAAGGAGTGGGTCTTAATCTACCAATCTGTGAGATTATGTTACCTGTTTAGGATCTTGCAATCCCAACACGTTACATGGTAGCAGCAGGTTTCTGAGAATTTGCACATGGAAAACCAATCCCTCAGAGGTCGTAAGTCAGGCCTAAGAACATATGGCAGGGAGTTGGAGAAGAGGGAATCAAAGCTGAATCTCCTAACGATCTGTCCAATTTGCATTAAATCTGTGTCTTTTGAGATCAAGCTTCCTAATATGTGTCCTGCCTATGGATGCAAATGGCCTGTGAAGAGGGGGCTTTGAAGAGAGATGCTAGTAACTAAGGAAGTCCAAGCCACGGGGGTTTTATCACATATAATAGACCATTTGAGTGGCATGGAAAGTAAATTACTAAATAGTTCTCTAGCGATTCAAGGTTCGAAGGAGAAAGAAGGAATACCAAGCCACGGATCGCTAAATATCTATATATTAGCCTGGAAATCTCTTACCATTTCTCAATTTGCCTTTGCCTGTAAGCTCCCTCATTAGACCTCTCTTTATGAAAGCTCTGCTGCAGTGGGAAGCAGCATGACATAGTGAATAGAGCATGGACCTGGGAGTCAGAAGGTCAGAGGTTCTAATCCCAGCTCTGCCACTTGTCTGCTGTGTGACCTTGGGCAAGTCACTTAACTTCTCTGTGCCTCAGTTGCCTCATCTGTAAAATGGGAATTGAGAGTGTGAGCCCCACGTGGGACAGGGACTGTGTCCAACTCAATTTGCTTGTATCCACCCCAGTGCTTAGTACAGTGCCTGCCACACAGTAAGCACTTAATAAATACCAGCATTATTATTATTATTATGTCTTCTAACTCTACAGTGGTCTCCAAAGCACTTGGTATACTGTTCGGTACACAGTAGAATGTCAGTTCCTTTAGGACAGGGAGCATGTCTACAAACTTACTGTACTCTCCCAAATGCTTAGCACAGTGCTTTGCACACAACAGGAGCTCAATATATACTATCAGTTGATTTATTAATTGAAAAATATTCACTTTGCAATAATCATAATGGTGATATTTGTCAGTGCTTATTTTGTGCCAAGCACCATATTAAGCTCTGGGGTAGATACGAAGCCCAACAGATCAGACCTAGCCTCCATTCCATATGAGACATATGGTCTAAGTTGGAAGAAAAATAGGTATTTATTCCCCATTTTACGGATGAAGAAACTGAGTTACAGAGAAGTTAAGTAACACACCCGAGGTCACACGGCAGGCAAGTGGCAGAGCCGAGATCAGAACCCAGGTCTTTTAGACTGTGAGCCCACTGTTGGGTAGGGACTGTCTCTATATGTTGCCAATTTGTACTTCCCAAGTGCTTAGTACAGTGCTCTGCACATAGTAAGCGCTCAATAAATACGATTGATTGATTGATTCTGCCTTCCAGGCTCGTGCTCTTTTCCCTAGGCCACTGTACTTTTCAGCGTGAAGGACCTATAGATCTTACCACAGCACTCCCTCCTACTTCTTTGCACTAAGATAATCAGCATTTCTATGTCTCTGAGCAGTTTTATATCGTGTAAGCTGGCGTTGGATTCAGAAAACCGATTGTTGCATTCCAATCCAAGAAGCAGGTTGTGAAATCATCAGGAAAAGCCTATGGCAGCTGCAGTCAGTAGCAGGTGCTCCCCATACTGGCTGCTGCATGGAAACATGACCTTCCCTCTCTAAGTAACAGTCACAAAAAGCAGCGTCTGTACAAGCCCTAGCCCCTTCTTTTCAACCCTCTTCCCTTAACTGTGTGCACCTGGCCAGGATTCTGATTAAGCCCTGACTAAGCCTTCACTTCCCTTGCCTAACCCTCCCTTGTACATTGCCTAGGCACTTGGGTCTGACCCCTTAAGCACTTTGCTATTCACCCCTCCCCCAGCCCCACAGCACTTATGTCCACACCCATCTGTAATTTATTTTAATGTCTGTCTCCACGCTCTCATCTCTAAACTCCTTGTGGTCAGAGATCCTGTTGACCAGAAGCAGTGTGGCTTAGTGGTAAGAGCACAGGCCTTGGAGTCAGAGGACCTGGATTCTATTCCCAGTTCTGTCATCTATTAGTGTCTGTCTCCCCCTCTAGACTGTAAGCTCACTGTGGACAGAGAGTGTGTCTGTTATATTGTTATAGCGTACTCTACCAAGCATTTAGTACAGTGCTCTGCACACAGTGAGCACTGATAAATTCGATTGATTGACTGCTTTCCGTGTGGCCTTGGACAAGTCACTTAACTTCTCTGGGCCTCAATTTCCTCATCTGTAAAATGGGGATTAAATTCCTGTTCTTCCTTTCCTCTAGTCTGTGAGCCCCGTGTGGGACAGGGACTGTGTCTAACCTGATTAACTTGTATTTACTAGAATGCTTGACACATCATAAATGTTTAACAAATACCACATACTTTATTGAACTGTACTCTTCCAAACACTTCAGTACAGTGTCCTGCACATGGTAAGTGCTCAATAAACACTACTGATTGATTGGCTGGTTGGACAACCCAAGCTCTCCACCAGTAAATACACCCAAGTAGTGTGAAAGGACAGAGTTACTGGAGATAGAAGAAATCCCCCAAACCATAGAGCTTCACCCCTACATTCATTCATTCATTCAATCGTATTTATTGAGCGCTTACTGTGTGCAGAGCACTGTACTAAGCACTTGGAAAGTACAAGTTGGCAACATATAGAGACGGTCCCTACCAAACAGTGGGCTCACAGTCTAGAAAGGGGAGACAGACAACAAAACAAAACACATTAACAAAATAAAATAAATAGAATAGTAAATATGTACAAGTAAAATAAATAGAGTAATAAATATGTACAAACATATATACAGGTGCTGTGGGGAGGGGAAGGAGGTAGGGCGGGGGGGGGGTGGGGAGGAGGAGAGAAAAAAGGGGGCCCAGTCTGGGAAGGCCTCCTGGAGCAGGAGAGCTTTCAGTAGGGCTTTGAAGGGAGGAAGAGAGCTAGTTTGGTGGATGTGCGGAAGGAGGGCATTCCAGGCCAGGGGGAGGACGTGGGCTGGGGGTCGATGGCGGGACAAGTGAGAACGAGGCACAGTGAGGAGGTTAGAGGAGGCAGAGGAGCGGAGGTTGCGGGCTGGGCTGTAGAAGAAAAGAAGGGAGGTGAGGTAGGAGGGGGCGAGGTGATGGAGAGCCTTGAAGCCGAGAGTGAGAAGTTTTTGCATGATGCATAGGTTGATTGGTAGCCACTGGAGATTTTTGAGGAGGGGAATAACATGCCCAGAGCATTTCTGCACAAAGATGATCTGGGCAGCAGCATGAAGTATAGATTGAAGTGGGGAGAGACAGGAGGATGGGAGATCAGAGAGGAGGCTGATGCAGTAATCCATTCGGGATAGGATGAGAGATTGAACCAGCAGGGTAGCAGTTTGGATGGAGTGGAAAGGGTGGATCTTTGCAATGTTGCGGAGGTGAGACCGGCAGGTTTTGGTGACGGATTGGATGTGAGGGATGAACGAGAGAGCGGAGTCGAGGATGACACCACGGTTGCGGGCTTGTGAGAGGGAAGGATGGTAGTGCCATCAACAGTAATGGGAAAGTCAGGGCCACTGTGCTGGGAAAGCTAGGTATCCAAATAGCATGAAAATGAGGTAGCAACTAAATTAAGCGGCAAACATGAGACATTTTTCAACTTTGGACTCCATTTATTCGTGGGCCCTGAAGAGTTGTATAAAAGCTGAAAAATGTTGATATTTTAGGTAAATGTTAATTTTTTTGTACTGAGACACAACAAATTGTAAAATTTGTAACAATAGAAAAATCACAGCAGGCCAGTTCTCGCACGCTTGTCTATACGTTGACCACAAGGGCCGGGGAAATGACAGTTCATTCAAGAGAGATCATTGATAAGTATCCAGTCCTTGGTATACTGACAATAGATATCTATCTGAAAGGGTAGCAGCCATCCAAATTGACTTGGGAAAATCCTTTTAAAACTGGCCTTCAGTAGGCCTGATTCATCATACTCCATGGGGACTTTGAAGTTTGTTTAATCGGCAACTGGATAGGCCTACCCAGCTAATTTGAGCTAACACAGGCAGTTCCCTGAAATTGGCACACCTTTGGAATCCAAAAGCCAGGCCTTGGGATTGGGAATCCTAGCAGGGTGAAAATCTCACAAACTCAACCCCAACTCCTGAAAATTCCATGAATATGATTTTGTCCAACAGTTTGCTCACCACTTCCGCTGTTCTCTGAATCCATACCAAGTCTCCATCCTTAAATATGAAAGGGTACAATGGGAAACAATCCATTCTAACCTTCTGACCTCCACAAACTCGTTTTGGAGTCTCCTAAATTCTGAAGTAGAGCCAGTTTGGCTTTTAAGTTGAACAGTTCTCTGACTAAAGAAACAGGGGAGAGGTTTGTCTCGATGTCAGTGTCAATAAGATACCATCGCCAGGCTCTCTACCAGACAGATCTCTTCCCTGGAGACCTCCAGTGGGCCTTGATCATCACCATGGTAAAGAGATATCGCATTAGGGGCTGGCAAAATTCAATTTTTCCTACACTTTTATGATTCCTTGAAGCAATTCTTTCTTGGCACACAATTCAGGGAAATGCTTAAGTTATCCAACCTCTACTGGCCTGCTGGCTAATGAAGCATCATCGTTCATGCTACTGGTGGTGAAGTCTGTCTAGTGAAAAAATGAGCAGAGGATAAGAGTCTGCCTTCGTGGGTCTTGCTTCTTCCAAAGGGTTACCATGGGAAATAGAATCGGATGGGCATTAGAAATACAGATTTTGTCGGATGACAGCAACAGGGTGGGAAGGGCCTATCTCTTTGTACTGAGAGTGGAACGCTCTGCTTACCGGAAGGCTCTTTGAAAAGTATGGCTCAACCATCTCTATTTTAAGCTTCGTTCATATTGGTGGGGGGAAATTATGCTTGCGGATTTGACACACTAAAAACTGCTTTTAGAGCCTTATTATTGCTATGAGGATGAATTTCAGAATGTTTTTGTGTTTTCCTTGCTTCTGCAGACAGCTCATAGAGGTGACTTTTCTCACTCGCTTCTTTTCAATAATACATCAGATTCTCCCCAGCACTCTTGTGACTGGATAGAGTTGGATTCTACAGGGGGCCATGGCAACAATATAAGTAAGCTTGATGCCTAGAGCCCCTGCTTCCATTTCGGAACCTTCTAAGATTTGGATGGAAAACTGCCCCATTTTTTTTTAGCCAAATTTTTGCTTGCATAAACAGATCAGGGAGCAATTGGAATGCCAAATTTGCTTTGGAAGGAGGTTTCTTTACCGGTTGTGAGGAAATACAAGAACCCCGACAGCAGGCTCTTTGTGCAATGACTAATGAAGAAAAAAGGGACATAGCAGCCGGGCCGCGTTTATTATGAGCTGAGCTGAGCTTAGCAGGAACAGCATCCTCAGAATATAAATATGTACATTTCATACCTGTGTACAAAAATCAAACAGGAAACTGCCCTGCAGGCCAACTACATTCCATAATGCACTGCTATCCCTGACCCCCACGGGTCCATGAGCACACACTTTTGGATTTGTTTTGAAAAGCCATTGAGTGACTGGAAAGATGAAGAGGCTTCCCCGACGATCTGCGTTCAGTACTATCATCTCGGGGTTGTGTGTGTGTGTGTGGGGGGGGGGTTCAGTCCCTCAATCGTATCTATTGAGCCCTCACCGTGTGCAGAGAGCACTGTACTAAGCACTTGGGAGAGTACGATATAGCAGAATTGGTAGACACTATCCCTGCCCACGAGGAGCTTTCGGTCCAGAGGGGGAGAATGAATCCTATTGCTTTACCAATATGTGTTTTAGATGGAGAAGGTCCCACATTGTCTTCCTAGCCACCCCAACATGCACCGGCTGAAAAGGCAACTTTGGGATAGCCCATCAGACCTTGAGGTAATATCTGAGAGGACGCGGAGTCCCCCTCGCACCCTCCCTCCCACACACCCCCCAATCATTCTCCATGAAAGCTTCCAAGAAAGGTTGGAACAGAACCTGAGCTCTCCAGCATCTATTAAACATTAATCAGTGCTTTGTGTGTGCCAGCAATTATAATGTATTATTACCTGAATCTGGGGCCCATTTAGTTTACTATTTATTCTAGCAGATGCCCACCACAAAGTCCCATAAACATCTCCGGCGACATTTACTACTTGGAAAAAACCTGACCTAATTTATGTACACTGCTATGAATGTCTGAGTTCTATGTTATTTAGAAGTAGTCTTCATTGTTAGCTCTGCTGACCGTGACAGTTTAAGATCGAGCAGATCCTCTTGAGTCTCGGGGCCATGATGGGTGACTTGAGATTTAAGGTTCTGTTATGTGTTCCCCCTTTTCCCTTTAATCTTGGTGTTGGTAAAGAAGGCCCTATGGCGGAGAGCTTCTTTCTTAGGTCTGGTGAAGAGGTTATTTCACCTTTCCAGTCTTGCAGATTGACTCCAAATCTCACACCTCGACACTGAGGGCATCCATTTCAGTGGTGAACAGGGACGCATTGGAGAACCACAGAAAGATTAAAAAGAAAAAAATCCAAGGACCAGCATTTGGGGATTCCTAAAGGCCCAGAGGAGGCATGAATTTTATTGGCAAGCTAAGACAAGTTTGGAAGTCTTCTCTGAAAGAAAGGCAGTTGATGTTATGACTATTCTCAATACACTGTACGGGTTCTGGAGCTACCTTCCCAGCTACGTTGGCTTACTAAATTCAGGTTTAGCGGCATCGAGCATCTCCTTTGAATGTTTTATTAACTGGTATGGACTGTTTGACAAGAAGTAAAATTTCCCCCTCCTCACCTTCCATCATCACTCCCTCTCTGCTAACTGAACCTAGATTCCTTTGGAGGTGTACTTTGAAGTCAAAGTCCCCAGGTCTGGGACTAGGAAATGCTAACTGGCTAACTGGCTCCCAGTTGTCAGACTGAAAACATGTCTGTCTGACCAATTGGCTATAGCCTCCTGCACTCCTCAGGAAAAATGTCTGGAGAGAAGAGAGGAGACCCACATGGAGAAAGTAAAGGCAGAACTTTGTCATTTCTAATGAGTCACCATTTGGGGAACCAGAGAAATCTCCTTCTCCAAAGTTGAAAGCCCTTCAAGCTTGAAACGGTTTATCACAATTATGCCTTTCAACTCTGCCTCTTTGTGTGAAGCATTTGATTGTTTAACCCAAAGACCTAGATCCTGTGGAGAGTCAGGATGAGTATGAACATTCTAGCCATCTGAGGAAAATGACTTCCTTTAGGATAGTACTTGCTACCCCGAGAGAGCAAATTGATTAAGGATGAAAATATTTTCATATCCCCAATAAATCAATTCAAGCAATAGCCTGCTCACCAGGGTTGACCAGGGGATTGGGCTCAAGGAGATTGTGGAACTTTGGAACCATTAGATTAAAAAAGTTAATTCACTTGCTTTGAAAATTTTGATTGTTTGATCAACCAATACAGCAGTCAAATTCAGTCTCCTCTAAATGATCTCCAGGTATACAATTAGCAATCTCATCAGCAGCAGCCACTTTAATTGCCTAACAACAATAATAATAATAATAAGGATGATAATAATAATAGTATTTGTTAAGGGGTTACTAAGGGCCAAGTGCCATACCAAGCACGGGTGTATATACATGATAATCAGGTCAGACATAGTCTTTCCCACAGCCCAAGTGAGCACTTTACAAGGTTTTGGAAACTCACCTTGGGAGACAAGGATGTGTTCCTTTCCCTCAAGGAGCATACAGTCTAATGAGGGGGGAGACAAACAGAACCATATTGCCAAATATACAATAGGTAACAGAGTAAGAACGCTGAAAGCAAGGATAAAAAAAGGATTAATTCGTTTACAAAAAGATCTGACAGGCAATCCTTTGAATACTCCATTCTAAATAATATATTCCTCTGGAACCAAGTCAACCCCGAATTTAAGACACCTCCCCCAGAACTTGCCACTTCCAAATAGATAAACAAATCATTCTCCTTCTCACATATGCTCACATTCACTTCATCTCACCCACTCATACACACCCATTCTCACACCCATTCCTTCATCTCTAACACACTCTCTCTACTTCCCTCCCTCAATCTCTGTCAAATATATCCATAAATACCTTCCTTCCCACAGCTTGGGCCAAATCCATGCTCCTTAAAATAAGCCCCGCTCCCGTTACACACAGGCCAAAAAGGATTGAAATAGTATTTGGGATTGATGCAAAGTAAATTCCAACTAGATGAATGTATTCTTCTAATTGGCTTTGAATGATGCATGAATGGCACATGTTAATGATTGACGGAAACCTAATTTTTATGTCTCTTGACTACAACTAAATTTCCCTGTCACTCCCCAGTGTTTGAAGCCCCACGACAAAGTCCCGGACAAATCGTCCAAGCTCAGGACTGCAGAGCACATTGTATGGTGAAGGATTACTGCTAGGTTTGAGCTGGGAAAGGCAGTCAGATATGTGAGGTTCTCTCTACCCACCGAAGGTCTTCAGTTCAGAGAAAGGCAGTTCCACTCACAGGGCACTGGTAGAGTAGAGGGGGATATTTTCCTGTTTGATATTTGTCATTCGACAGGAAGACTTCCATTTCTGGAAGCACCACCTCCTTGTAGTTTGCTGGAATGAGTTCTGAAAACCCTATCTACCTCTGAAGCCCTACTAAAATCACACTCCTCCAAGAGGCCTTCCCTGACAAAGCCCTCGTTTCTCCCATTTGTGCTCCCTTTTCTGTTTGCTATGCATTTGGATCTCAGGCATCTGTTAATCGCCCCACCCCAGCCCCATAAAACTTATATCTGTACCTAATACTCTTGAAATTTCCCCTATCGTGCAATTTGTTTTCATGTCTGTTTCCCACACTACCCTGTAATCTCCTTGAGGTCAGGGATTTGGCCTACCCATTCTCACTGTACTCTTCCACATGCTTAGTACAATGCTCAATAAATACCATTGATGGACTGATGGATTTAAAAAAAAAATGCTTCCTCTGAGAAACTCATTCATATGGAAAAATCTAATTAACAAAATAGGAAACGTGACATTCACATCCAGTGATATTGTTTTTTGGTTTCTGAAGTAAAGTTTCCATAATAATAACAATACTTTGTGTTTTTATGGTATTTATTAAGTGCTTACTATGTGCCAGGAGAAGCAGCATGGCTCAGTGGAAAGAGCCCGGGCTTGGGAGTCAGAGGTCATGGGTTCTAATCCCGGCTCCACCCCTTGTCAGCTGTGTGACTTTGGGCAAGTCACTTAACTTCTCTGTGCCTCAGTGCCTCATCTGGAAAATGGGGATTAAGACTGTGAGCCCCATGTGGGACAACCTGATTACCTTGTATCCCCCAGTGCTTTGAACAGTGCTTGGCACATAGTAAGCGCTTAACAAATGCCATCATTATTATTATTACTAAGCGCTGGGGTAGACACAAGTTAATCAGGTTGGACACAGTCCCTGTCCCACATGGGGCTCACAGTCTAAATTCCCATTTTACAGATGAGGTAACTTAGGCCCAGAGGAGTTAAGTGATTTGCCCAAGGTCGCATGGCAGTAAAGTGGCAGGGCTGGGTTTAGAAACCACATCCTTCTGACTCCCAGGCCCTTGCTCTTTCCACTAGGCCACACTGCTGCTCTCAAATTTTTTTCATAGTTCTTTCACATCAGCGATCTCATTTTATCCTCACAGCACCACTGTGGAGAAGGGAAAGGCAGGTCTTCTTATTTCCGTTTGTCAGAGGAGCAATCAGAGACCCAGAGAGGTTGTGACTTGCCCAAGGTCACCCAGAAGACCAATGGCAGATCTGGGACTAGAACCCAGGTCTTGTGACTCCAAACCTGTACTTTTTCCTCTGGAACCTGACACCTCCTTTCCCTTCCCCCTTTATTTGGTTGTTCTCTGCTGGCACCAAAGATATGTGGGTTCAAATCCCTGGAGAGGGGGTGAAGGAATATCTATGATGCATCCAGGAAGTGTGTCAATCAGTCAATCAGTGGAATTTAATGAGCACTTACTGTGTGCAGAGCATTGCACTAAGCACTTGGGAGAGTGCGTCGCCCTGACCTGCTCCTTTATTCATCCTCCCTCCCAGCCCCACAGCACTTACGTATGTATATCTGTCATTTATTTATTTATATTAATGTCTGTCTCCCCCTCTAGACTGAAAGCTCATTGTGGGCAGGGAATGTGTCTGTTTATTGTAATATTGTACCCTCTCAATTGTCCAGTACAGTGCTCTGCACACGGTAAGCGCTCAATAAATCTGATTGAATGAAATGAACAAATGAGTTATAGCCCACTCAATAGACCATCTCTCTGGGGTGGCATCGGGGCTAAAGACCCCATGCCCAGTTGAAGGTCTCGGCTTCTTCCTCCCTTACCAACTATGACTGTGTGAGGCCCATTTTGAGTGCCGTTTCCAAGCTACACCCTTTGTACAACATTTCCAGCTTCCGTGCTTTCCTTCATCCCCAGCTACACAGTGCAGGAGGCAGGATAATTTAATGTTCTCCTGATAATTATAGGGGCTAATAGAGGACCTAGCATAACTCTTCAAATGTCTTTCATTTACATGTTGATTTCTCACTTTCCACTTGGGAAAGGTGTGTTTTGTTCTAACTGCGTTTGATCTAATGGCTCCGCAGACTGACCTACTTTCATTTTTCTTACAGCTGACATTTATTTTATTTTCTTTATTTAAGGGCAGACAATAACAGAACAGGTAATCAGAATGCATTTAGGTCATTGAAAGTGTCCCAGTTACATTTGCATTTTCTGTTCAAAGTCTAATGCTGCCTTGGAATGATTTAAGATATTTGGAAAGGAAAGGTAGAAAAAAACGAGCCTCCATTCCATAAATCCAGAATGAAAACAAAGACAATACATAATCCACTTCCCTTGATTCATGACCATATATGTTACCTCGGTTACAGCCGTAGATTTCCAGTTACAACCCCTCCAGGAGAAGACTACAGGTAAAGGAAAGTGCTTTCTCTCCTGACCAGGATCACTTTTCCTCCAGAAAACCTTTTGCGGTTGGAACACACCCCTCTTCTTTACCTTGTTCCTGTGAAAGGGCGGCTTTTTTTCCCCCAGCTCGGGGAAGACAGTGTCCAACAGAAATGAAAGGCCCGCATTTCTCCCTGTCAGTGTTACAAGAGTAAATCTGGTCCTGTGGTCATTTACACGTTTCTAAGAGAAGTCTGTTCTGGTTGGACCCCGCTGGGTTGCTGATTGTTGTCTAGTCAGAATCGGTTCAGCCTGTTAGAATAGGGACTCTGGAAAAGGAGGAGGAGGTTGAAGTTATACATATATCAACTGGAGAACTCAAGGCCAGGTCATAAGTTGTTGCTTTGGTTTAATATCCAAGGTGTGCCCAACCTGTACCCTTCCTTATTTCTGCATCCTTCACCCTCAGCCCCTCATGTCCCCTACTCTCTCTCCCTTCTGTGTCATCCTTGCACTTGGATTGGCACCCTTTATTCACCCTTTCCTCATCCCCACAGCACTTATGTCCATGTGCATTATTCATTTACATTGATGTCAAGTGCTTAGTACAGTGCTCTGCACACAGTAAGCGCTCAATAAATATGATTGAATGAATGAATGTCTGTCTAGATTGTAAGCTCCTTATGAGCAGGCAATATGTCTACCAAATCTGTTGTACTACACTCTCCCAAGCGTTTAGTACAGTGCTCTGCATGGAGTAAGTGCTCAATAAATACTATTGATTGATTGATTGGATCCCGCAAACCAGGTCGAAGGAATTTGGATTTCCTTTGAGTTTGATCTTAGCGCAAGTGCACCTAACATTAAAGTCCCAGACAAGTTTCCACTGATGAATGCCTTCCCATCCAAACACGCCTATGGAGTTTCCATCGATTTGGGGCATATATTAGGCAGTTCAGGATCTTTTTGGAAGCAGTGTCTTTTTGAGCCACTTGGGGTTGCAGAATGGTTTCTCCATCATCCTAAACTGTAAACATATATTGTGTTTTTTACTTCTACTCATGCCATAACTCAGATTAGCAGATAAGTACCAAAACGGGCCAATCCATATGCTCCACAAATAGAGCCCTGGAGGATTAAGGCGCATAAAGAAGTTCACAAGAATTTTGAAGGCTCCCCGGAGGAGCTGGGGGAAGACAGTGCAATTGGCAGCCCCACCGGGGTGCGTGGGGGCGGGAGGAGATTTTGAGCCTTCCTTTTGGCAACAGCAGATGGACTTCGGTCCTGAGACTTTGAGACTGAGAACCCGAGCGAAAGAACTGAAGCAGTGTGGCCTAGTGAAAAGAGCATGGGCCTGGAGGTAATAATAATAATTATGGTATTTTTTAAGCACTTACTATGTACCTAGCACTCTTCTAAGTGCTGGGGTAGATACACACTAATCAGGTTGTCCCACGTGGGGCTCACAGTCTCAATCCCATTTTACAGATGAGGTAACTGAGGCACAGAGAAGTTAAGTGACTTTCCCAAGGTCACACAGCAGACAAGTGACAGAGCCAGGATTAGAACCCTTGACCTCTGACTCCCAAGCCCGTGCTCTATCCACTAGACCATGCTGCTTCTCCATGCTGCTTAGAATCCAGGGGACCTGAGTTCTAATCCCGGCTCTGCCACTTGCCTGCTCTTTGACCTTGAGCAAGTCACTTGACTTCAATAAATCAATCAATCGATCATATTTATTGAGCACTTACTGTGTGCAGAGCACTGTACTAAATGCTCGGGAGAGAAAGATACAACAGAGTTACAGACACTTTCCCTGTCCATAACGAATTTACAATCTAGAGGGGAGACCTGTCCATAACAAACTTACAGTCTAGAGGGGAGACAGACCTTAACATGAACAAATGGCTCACCCTGAGCCTCACATTCTAATCAAATCAGAGCAGGAATGAAAGCAGGCTCCTTTTTAAACCAATAATTCATTATTTTTCACATTTCCACTCACCACCCTGCCCTCATTTTTTCCCCTCCTTAATCAGACCTTAATATTCCAGGCTTCTTGTGTACAATTTGTTAGTTCATTTTGCAAGTGTACATCACCTCATTTGCTTCAATAATTTGCTCTGCCTCATTAATTCTCTGCCTGTTCCACTAAAGATGAAGCATGTTTTATCGCTACAGAATGGTCTTTACTATATGGCGAGAGGGGAATATTTCTTGAATTTAGAAGGGCAAAATAAAAAACGTCTTCAACCAAGAATGTTCCACGAGACATATCTGGTCATATGAATCTAGTTCCCAAGACATCAAACGCTCTTTCAGTTATCAATATGGTGAACTTTAACCTCCGTGGTCCTTTATTTTGGAGTGACCAGTTGGGGAGGGGGAAATCAATAGTCTAGTAGAATACATTTGGCCGGCAGCCCCGCAGTTGATCCAGAGGGAAAGGTTCAGTTCTGATAATCAGGAGACCTGGGTTCTAGTCTCCAGGCTGAACTGAGACAAAAACCCAGGTGAAGATGGCACATGGATTTCACATTGTGCTGAATCCCTCCCTGATTCTTAACTCCTTGCACTCCGTACCCTTGCGGGAACACAGTGGGCAGGAGCAAGAGAGTACAAGTGATATTGGGAAACTCACTGTCACCATAATCAATTCCACTGCTCAGGGTCTCAGTCCTGAAGTCTCAGGACTTTACCTATCATTTCTGATGGGGGGCAGGGCAGGGCAGGGGGTTCCAACCATTCATTCGGATCTGTAGAATGAACCAAATATTAAAAACAACCAAGGACATAAATTGAAGAGTTTACGAGTTTCAAATCACTTCAGCAAATGGGGAATGATTTTATCAGCTACAAATCTTCAATGAGAAAAACACCATATATGACCACATGTTTATCTATTCCCTAGACATTCATACAGAGTTTACCCATATTGGTTGCAAGGCTACATTCAAATGTGGGCTATATTCAAGCCTCTGCTGGATTTTTGCACTACTTTCAAAAGACAACTGAGCAGCCATTGAGCCCAAGAAAAGCAGTGACTCTCTTTGGAGTTCTATAATAAGGAGTCAGGAAGAAACGGTGACTCTTTCAACAAAATCTAACATGAGAGTCACCGAGTGAGGGATGATAAACTGCGTAAATGTTAGGCTGCCTTCTTCTACATGTGACCATCTGGATTCCAGAGAGACATCAGGTCCAGGAAATCACAGTCCTGTGCATCTAGCATGGTGTAATGGATAGAGCACGGGTCTGGGAGTCAGAAGGTCATGGGTTCTAATCCTGGCTCTGCCACGTGTCTGCTGGGTGACCCTGGGCAAGCCAATTCACTTCTCTGGGCCTCAGTTACCTCATCTGCAAAATGGGGATTGAGACTAAGAGCCCCACATGGGATAGGGACTTGTATCCAACCCGATTGGCTTACATCTAATCCAGGGCTCAGTACAATGCCTGGCACATAGAGCGCTTAACAAATGCCACAACCATTATTATCATTATTATTCCTCACACAGAGTCCTGGTACCAAAGCCCAGCAGTGAGCAGGATTCTGCCTCGA
Source organism: Tachyglossus aculeatus (assembly GCF_015852505.1). Lineage (NCBI taxonomy): Eukaryota > Metazoa > Chordata > Mammalia > Monotremata > Tachyglossidae > Tachyglossus > Tachyglossus aculeatus. Next base: position 3,640,004 of record NC_052098.1, on the reverse strand, counting down.
GGCCAATGTCACCACTGAGGCATCATTGACTTTCTGCTCTGGATACCTTCTCTAGTCAAGAGAGTGAATCGGTCTCCCCAGTGTAATAACAGGATGTGACTTAGGCTGAAAAAGACTTTGTCTCAATGTTCCTTATCGCTCACTAGGTTGTAAGCCTCTTGAGGGCAGGAATCATGTTAAAGGACTCCACCGTAGTCTCCCAAGCTCTGAGTGCAGTGCTCTGCACACGGTACTCAATGAATTACTATTGATTGATATGCAGGTCATTCCAGCTTGCCTTAGGGTGACATGATATGCGAAAAGGAAAACCCTTTTTGCGATAGAGAATTCAAGTATTTAAGCCTCGAGACAGAGCTTCATCTCAGAGGCATATTATACTGATTAGTTCCTCTGAGGAAAAAAAAAAGGACGAAACATTGCTCTGAGGCCTGTCTAATACTTATAGTGTCTCCAAGGGTAGTTTAATGGAAAAGTCCAAACCACCCGTATTTTGAACACTGCAGAAAATTAATAGCTTCTTTTAGTTCAAATAAATGCTCCCCCTGCTTAATGTTAGATGGGGTAATCGGTTGGTGGGCCAAACCTACGTCCCTTTGTAGAATTGTTAATCTGTGACATTTAGAAAGGGAGACTAGTTGGTATATATCCTATTAGGGCTCTTTGGCTTTCTCTTTTCTTATCTACATTTTAATCTCTGTAAAAAGCAATAAATAGAGCAGCATTTTAAAAAAAGATACTATCAATTTCCCGTAATGAGGCAACTAAAGCTAAAATTGTGGTGTGTCTAGAAAGCAAAAAGCTAGGAATACTTCTCAGACTTTCTCAGAGGTAAAACAGTAAATTAGATGCCTAAAATCTACTCTTGGAAATGGGATCATAATTGGGTGCATTAAATATGAGTGATAGGCTTTCAACACAAGAATTGCATTCGTAATCCTTAAAGATCCCATTACCCAGCCTGTTCACTTGCATGTCTTGGCCATGACTTTCTGGCAGAAAGACTGAGTGTATATCCTAGAGGGGAAGCCCCTAATGTGTGGTAAACATTAGCAAAGGAAAAAAAAAAAACATGTGAGCATATGTTGCACATTGTCAGGAAGCCATCGCTTCATTTTCTAAATGGTCCATTTTCCCTCGGTGTTTTCGTTCCAGATAAGGTCCGTCTACCCTCCTGGGCCTTTGGTTCAAATGGAGCAGTGGATAGACAAACAGACCTGCATTCACCAGGACTCACCTGGTTTCTTTCATCTCCACAGCAAGCTGGCAATCTCTTAGTAATAAATAACCCAGTCAAGCTGGAAGACCAGGTTGCCTTTGACTGCACCTCCAATCCAGGCTTCATTGCAAAATCAGCCATTGTCTAAAGCCTTGGGAAAGGGCCTCTTTCTCTTACAGAACCTTCAGGTGACCTGAATGGAAATCAGTCATCCACATCAATGCAAGTGGCCTGTGTTTCTATTCTAGTACTCTGTTGTATTATATCAGATCAACGCAAAAATTGGGGACTTCTTTTTTGTGATGGTATTTATTAAGCATGCTACTAAGGGCTGGAATAGATATAAGATCATCAGGTCAGGTACGGTTCCTGCCCCACACAGAGCTCACAGTCGAGAGGGAGGGAGATGAAGAAACTGAGATTGGTAAGTGGCTTGCCCATGGTCACACAACAAGTCAGGGATAGAGGTGAGATTAGAACCCGGGTCTCCTGAATCCCAGACCTATGCTCTTTCCACTAACCCATCCAGACTCCGTAATTCTTCCTCCAACTCCGGCAAAATATAAAGGACAAAATAAGGCTCCTGCTTGAATTCCCCTAAGGAGGTATCTGATCCTGGAATGTTTGGGTTGGCTAGCTACACAGCTAGAATGTTGCAGATAATTGCTTCTCCTTGAGCTTTGCATTGGCTGAATAGCCCTAGCCAGAGTGCATGAAGATCAAGGGTCAAAAAATAAATCTCTCAAAGGAAGAAACTACTTATGCATAGTCCCAGGTTTGGAATGAAGATTCAGAGTGGGAAAGATATGAACGTCGAAGGTTTTTAATAAAAAACACAATTTCTCGCTGTCAGTCCATAAAATTATAAAAATTTCATTTTGCAAAAATGAAAATATATGAGTTAATATGAGAGGCTGAGGCTCTCTAAGCACTCTATTAATTAAACAGGTTTTACCAGCCACTGGAGTCTTTGCTATACTATTCTAATCTATTTCAGGCACTACACTTCCAAATTATATCTGGCTTCCACAAATGGATATTCAAAGGAAATAAATGGGTAATTTGTTGTGGTAATTGGCTGTTCTTGAGGTATATATCTTTAGCCCTCCCTCAAACGTACATTGTCCCTACTCCATGCCTCTCTGCTGCTATTGAAAATCATTTTGTTGAAGAGAAAGGTATTTCAATGAATTTGTTCCCATTTTCCTCTCTCTTTGAAGAATTATTGTATAAAAAAGATGCTCCGTCATTTTAATGTTTAGTAATACTACTTCTGTCAAAACGCAAACCTGTAGCAAACCCCCGTCACTCACCAGTATGTGAATCCTATTGTCTTTAACTCATTTATTAAATAATTCCACCTACTTTATTGTAAAATGGGAGTCCAATTTTCTCTACAAAGTGACACAATTTTAACCTGAAGCAAAAGAAAAAAAAAAGAAAAACCAGTTCTTTTTGTTTAGATATCTATAGTAAGCCCAATTCTTCCCTTCACATCAAAAAATAGTTTTGTTCCATGTGGGGGTCTTTTGGGATTCTTTGAGGTGGGCTGACTGCACCCTGCTGGAGAAGCCTTCAGCCTCTGTTGCTCTTGTTCTCGTGACAGCCAATGATAAGAATCGTGCAGTCCATTAATGGCGTGGAACAATCAATAGTATTTATTGAGTGCCTACTGGATGCAGAACACTGCACTCAGCTCTTCAGAGAATACACTAGGGTTAGAAGATGTAAAGTTTTCCAAACTCAAAATTGCCTATCTGAGTGAAACGATGGGTATAAGACATGGAGCTGCCCCCTTGCTGTATTTAGAATCACTCAAGCCCTGAAAAGAGAAGCCCTGATTTCCCCCACAGCCAAACTAAATCCATTTTGTGAAGTGGATCCATTTCAGCTGCAAGAAAATTCCAGGCCGCTTCTTACAGTTGCCCAGTGGATTCTTGAATAAGCAGAGGACCCACTAAGGAGAATAAAGAGCAGGTTGTGTCCTTAGAGGGACAGGAGGTATACCTGGGATTTTCAATCATCTGCCCAGTGCCTCCCATCCATTAGTTCAGGTAATTGAAAATGTACCAGGAGGGTTTAGACACAATTTTTTAAACTACCCTTTGATTCTTAATGGGGAAAAGCAGGGCATCCTGCCTAACAACCATTCCCTTCCCTGGCACCTCAACCAAGTATTTTGCAATATTGCACTAATCATTGAAGTTCTGGGTAAGGGAGCCAAAAGATGAGGGTGGGGAAACTGAGGCTCAAAGAGAAGAGGAAGATTTCCCAAATGGGGCCTGTAGAATATGTCATGTAACAGATGCCCAGGTTTACACTTTTAACAGAGGAACTGGACTTTGACACCAGTAGCCCTCTGGAGAATTACTAGAGAGACAGTGGTAAGATTCCACCTACTTCCTCCCCTTGCATATCCTCTATTTGGGCTGCTTTCCCTCTCTTTAGCCTGGGAGTCCCTTGTAGGACAGGGATTGGGTCTGATTTATCTTATATCTACCCTAGTGCTTGGCACAGAATATTCACTTAATATATGCCACTAAGATTCCTGTACTTAATATATGCCATTAAGATTCCTGTACTCCCTCCACTTTCGACTGGGAGTCCCATGTGGGACAGGGACTTTGTCTGATCTGATGGTAGTGTATCTATCCTGGCGTTTGGCACATTGAGCCGAAGAGCACTGTTTTGGCCTAGAGCACTGACGGGGAACTGAATCTTCACTGCCAAATCCCAATGTAAAGCCATTTACCACAGATTACTCCCCTCTGTTCAGGATGGAGAATCAAGCAAGCTCCTTTGTAAATCAAACCAGTACAGTGGAGAAAATCCACTGTGTTTTCTGAACACTGAATGTCTGGCTCTTCTTGGATAAAGATGTTATTATTGTTCTTAATATTGAGAAGCAACATGGCCTAGTGGAAAGAGCAGAGACCTGGGAGAGAGAATACCCAGGTTTGAATCCTGACTCTGCCACTTGTCTGCTGTGTGACCTTGGGCAAGTCACTTCTTTGTGTTTCAGTTTCTTCATCTGTAAAATGGGGATAATAATGTGTTCCGCAGATAATGTGTGCGAAGCATTCATTCATTCATTCATTCAATCGTATTTGTTGAGCACTTACTGTGTGCAGAGCACTGTACTAAGCACCTGGGAGAGTGCAATACAACAATAAACAGACAAATTCCCTGCCCACAAAGAGCTTATAATGATAATGGTATTTGTTAAGCATGGCGTAGTGGTTAGAGCTTGGGCCTGGAAGTCAGAAGGTAGTAGTTTCTCATCCTGACTCTGCCACGTGTCTGCTATGTGACCTTGGGAAAGTCACTTCACTTCTCTGTGCCTCATGTATCTCATCTGTAAAATGGGGATTGAGACTGTGCGCCCCATGTGGGACAGGGACTGTGTCCAAGCCGATTTGCTTGTACCCACCCCAGTGCTTAGTACAGTGCCTGACACGTAGAAAGCCCTTAACAAATACATTATTATTACTATTATTATTATTATTATTATTATTGTTATTATTATTATTCCTATGTGCCAAATAGTGAGCTACTACTGTTAGTACTGTTCTGTGCTGAAGTAGATACAAGATAATCAGGTTGAACACAGTCCCTGCCCCACATGGGGCTCACAGTCTAAGTAGGAAAGAGGAGGATTTAATCCCCATTTTACAGATGAGGTAACTGAGGCACAGGGAAGTGAAGTGACTTGCCCAAGGCCACACATCAGACAAGGGGCAGAGCCAGGATTAGAACCCAGATTCTCAGACTCTGAGGCCTGTGCTCTTTCCAATAGGCCATGCTGCTTCCTGAGAAAGATTCCTGTACTCCCTCCACTTTCGACTGGGAGTCCCATGTGGAACAGGGACTTTGTCTGATCTGATGGTAGTGTATCTATCCCAGAGCATGGCACGTTGAGCTGAAGAGCACTGTCTCAGCCTAGAACACTGACGGGGAACTGAATCTTCACTGCCAAATCCCAATGTAAAGCCATTTACCACAGATTACTCCCCTCTGCTCAGGATGGAGAATCAAACTAGGTCCTTTGTAAATCATACCAGTACAGTGGAGAAAATCCACTGTGTTTTCTGAGCACTAAATGGCTGGCTCTTCCTGGATAAATCCTGCCTGGGGCACTATCGCCAGCTCGGTGGATTAAGACAGAACTAAATGGGATAAAGTGGTGAAGAACACCAAGTGACAGTTATCTTCAAGGAGGCCCCAGAAACACAGAAATCCCTTCAAACACTCAAGAACACCAAGACCGACATAAGTTTCCTTCATTTTCAGACATTACAGTTGGCAGTTCCCCTACCAAATCCAAAATAATGTCACCATAAAGCATTCGGGAAGAATTTACTGGACTTTGGGAAAGAGGACAAACATCTGTGCCCCTTCCGGGGGTAGAGCAAAGGAATTTGCAGCTTCCCCCAAACCAGCATCTTTTTTTTTTCGATTAGAGAGGCAGAGATGTGAATCCTGAGTACGGAAAGAGCTTGGAGAAATTTTGATAGCAGCTCCAGCGGTGAAGACAGAGAATGCCACCTAGGAAGGATGGTGTTGAATAGACTTTATTCACTTAATAGACTTTAAGTGCCTCAGGACACAGTACAAACTTGTATCACATTATCAGACAGACCCCCTCATGGCATCAGTGTCTGCAGAGGCTCATGAATATGTAAATACTAGATGTATCTTGGAAACATGCTTGATAAGAGAATAGCTAAAATGAACTGATTCCAGTTATAAGCCCATCAGCATGCCATTCTTTATGTTTGAACAGGCAGCCTATTGCTAGGTGACAGATCATTAAGGCTATCTACTCAGTCAGCGGAAATGAAGAAATAATTTGTTCGTAATAACCTTCAGATGACCTCCTAGGCAAAAGGGAGTCTTTAAAGTACTATCTCTACTGCTACATGTCAGGCAGGGGTGTGGGGTTCTTCTGCCCCTGCAGTAATAACAGGACTGCTGGTGAAACAGAGTAATAAACACCTACTGACAGGGCCGGAGCGTGAAAAATGCTCATCACCTGCCATTATCAGGCTGATGAATAATTCAGAGCTCTCCACCAGCACCAGGAATTTCAGCCTGGTCCATGCCGCGCACACACCACGATGGGAAGAGAGCACGAGGGAGCCGATTGCTAGGATTAAACGGGAGCAGAAGTCGGAAGCTTTTCCCTCAGACCTGGTGGGTGGCAATGGCAGACGAGATGCAGTGAAGGCAGCAGACAACACAGAGCTCTGCCCGGGGGGAGCCAAGAGGCATGTTGCCGATGGCGATGGGAGCAGGATGCATAGGAGGGGACTTCTGGGACCACTCACCCACCCAGAGACCGCTGAACTGACTAGCCCACAGGCGCCGCTCTGTCAATACCGGTCGCCATTCCTGAGAATGCGATGGATGCCTTCTCCGCCTCATTTTCCTGTGTGCTGGCCCACTGGGGCTCTCATTTCACCTGAGATGCACTCTGAGATGACTGGATGCACCTCTCCGCCCCCAAGAAGATGTGAACATTTAGCTGGTCTCGTTAAGGAGTCATATACCCATCCACCCGCCTGTCCAACTGATACCTTTACCCACTTGAAGTAAAACTCTGGGTGCTCTCGTGGGGGTGGGGGTGGGGGGCGGCTGATTGATCACGTTAACCACCTTCCATCCCACAGATCCAATGCTCCTGAAAGCCGTATCCTCCCCTTGGCATGCGGAAGCCCACGAGCAAATGAGCCCCCCCACCCCCCTCACCAGATTTCCATTCCGCGACAACCTCCTAAGTGCCGGAGAATCCATTTCCAAGATTTTCTTGAGCAAGTGAAAATGAGTTGCTGCAAAAAAATGTGGAATGCTTCTGATGAAATTTAGGAGCCATTCAAATCATGCCAGTTCAAAATTCCTAAGCCAACTTGCACTTTGGGAGGATGGAGTTTGTTGATTCTTGGCTAGAAAAAATATATGATTTCATTTTCCTAAGAAAACGGCTGAGGAAGGCTGGCCAGAGCAATGGCTGTAGCATTCTAGGTTGGTGCCCAAAAACTCTCACAAAGCAGAAGTCAGATATCTGAAGTGGTGATGTGTAAAGGATCAAAGCAGCATGGCTGAGTGGACAGAACACGGGCCTGGGAGTCAGAAGGACCTGGGTTCTAATCCTGGCTCTGCCACCTGTCTGCTGTGTGACCTTGGGCAAGTTACTTCACTTCTCTGGGCCTCAGGTATCTCTTTTGTTAAATGGGGTTTAAGACTGTGAGCCCCATGTGGGACAGGGACTGTGTCCTACCTGATTTGCTTGTATCGATCCCAGTGCTTAGTACAGCGTCTGGCACATAGTAAGCACTTAACAAATATCACCATTACTAGCATTATTTAAAGATACAGTTCCTCTCAAAGGAATCTGGATTTCAGAAATCGGGATGAAAAGTGATAGGGAAAGGCATCCTTCTGCACTGAAAAAAAGGCCATATTCCAGGAGTTTCCTCCAACTCCCATCTTGAACCCCTGTAATATGGTTTCTGTCCCCTTTGCTACACTGAGACGGCTCTCTCCAAAATCACCAATGACTTTCTCCTTGTCAGCTCTAACGGACTTCATTCCTCCTTCTCACTCCTCAACCTCACATCTGCCTTTGACACTGTAGACCATTTCCTTCTCCTGTAATCACTAGCTAACTTTGATTTTTTGACACCTCTTACCTCTCTTCCTGATTCTTTTCAGTCTCATTTAATGACTCTTCCTCTGCCACCTGACCCCCTAACTCTGGGCGGGGGGGGGGGGGGGGGGAAGAGGGTCTCTCAAACCCCTGTTCTGGCTCCCCTTCTGTTTTCAATCTACACTCATTCCCTTGGTGAGCTCATCTGCTCTCCTGCTTTGAACTACCACCTTTATGAGGACGACTACTGAATCTAATTCGTTAGACCTGATCTATCTCCTTCTCTGCAATTTTGCATTTCCTCTTGCCTCCAGGACATCTCTATGTGGATGTCTGGCCAGTACTTCAAACTCAAAATGTCCAAAACCAAAAGTCCCCATATTCTCCCTCAAATTATCTTCTCCATCTAAGTGATAGACAGGTAGATGGATAGAAAGATAGGTGTCATTCATACTCAGAGAAGATGCCGTGGATGGTGAAGTTTACCTATAGATGGGTGTGTGCAAATGGCCTTTGTTGGGTTCTAATGTTTGATGTTGGCAACACCTCACACTGTTTTCACATTTGCTGCTTGTTTCTTGATCCCTATTACATTTCTGCTGGAAAAGAGCCACTCTTTGCTTGATGGCATTGTGCCATGCTGGACTGTCAGCAGCAATCCCTCACAGGTTTCAGCTGAGATGCAGCATTGTCTGAGGTTTTCTTTGTCTGTATCTTTAAATCATTTCTTCAGTTCTTCTTGTTTTTGGTTTCCCAATTTCAGCTCTCCATGCAGCAGCTGTTTGGGTATCCTGCTGGTGTGCTTTCTCCTCATGTGTCCCACCCAGCATAGCTGTGTTGCAGTGAGCGTAACTTTCATGCTAGGAAACTGATTTTGTTCTAGAATTTGGCTCACTGTGATATAGTCTTGTCATTGGATGCTAATTAATTGTGGTATTTTATTAAGTACTTACTAGCTGTGAAATCCCTGTGTTAAGCACTGGGGTAAGTACAAGAAAATCTGATGGAACACAGTCACTTTCCTGAAAATCAAAGAGCTAGGGAGAGCAGGTATTTTATTCCCATTTTACAGATAAGAAAATTGAGTTCCAGAGAGGGTAAGTCACACAGCAGACCAAGGTCAGAGCTGGGGCTAGAACCCGGGTCTCTTGACTTCCAGTCCCGTGGTCTCTTCAACAAGGCCAGGCTTCTGCTTCTTCACTGAGCTGAGGTGTTGAGAATAGACCAGTGTGCTCTAGTGGCTTGGGAATCAGAATGACCTGGGTCGAATCCCACCTCCGCCACTTGTCTGCTGGATGACCTTGGGCAAGTCACTTCACTTCTCTGCGCCTCAGTTGCCTCATCTGTAAAATTGGGATTCAGACTGTGAGCCCCATGAGGGACAGAGACTGCATCCAAATTGACAATCTTTTAAGAAGCAGCCTGGCTTAGTAGCAAGGACACAGGCTTGGGTGTTGGAGGGCATGGGCTCTAATCCTGGCTATGCCACTTGTATGCTGTGTGACCTTAGGCAAGTCACTTAACTTCTCTGTGCTTCAGTTATATCCTCTGTAAAATGGGGATAAAGACTGTGAGCTCCACGTGGGACAACCCAATTACCTTGCATCTACCCCAGTGCCTAGAACAGTGCTTGGCACATAAGTGCTTAACAAATACCATCATTATTATTAATTATTATTATTATTATTATATACCCCAGAGCTTAGTACAGTGTTTGGCTTAAACACTTAACAAATGCCATAAAAAGACCATAAACGATGCTGATAGAACTGATTACGGCATTGAATGTGATATCTGAGTGTGGAGTCCAGGTCTCTCACAGTCATAGAGGAGGTTGGATAGCACCGTGCCTCTGAAGACCTTTATTTTGGTCTGGAGTCTTTTTCCACACTGCTGCCAGGCTCTATTTGAGAGTCTCCCAAAATGATGCACTGGTCTTCTTGATTTGGTATTCTACCTCCCTCGAGGTATCTGATGCACTGCCTCAGTTTCTTTGGACTTATCGGCAACCTGTAGTGCCTGGCTGGTTTGATGAAGAGGTTGACAATCATTTTGACATCTCCTTGGGTGTGTGCCTCTAAGGCATAGTCATTGGTGAAAAGTAATTCTTGAATGACTCTCTCTAGTACTTTTGATAATGCTCAAAGTTGTGTTGCGTTTGAAGAGTTCCCAGAGTTGTAGAAGCATAAATAATAATAATGGTAATAATTATGGTATTTGTTAAGTGCTTACGATGTGCCAGGCACTGTATTAAGCGCTGGGGTGGATACAAGCAAATTGGGTTGGACACAGTCCCTGTCTCACGTGGGGCTCACAGTCTCGATCCCCCGATTCCATACGGAATCAGGCCCATTACACATCCTCCCATTGACAGAGGGATATGGATCAGAAAGGTCACCACCAGGCCTGACCCGGTCAGCCAAACTGTCATGAAGTGGCCTCAGAATCTTAATAAATATTTCAGGTCAGCTAAATATGCTCAGTAATTTCCAGAGTGTTAAGTCTGGCAAAATCGTGTTGAGGTCTTGTTCATTTTTTGGTATTTGTTAAGCACTTTCTAGGTGCCAAGCACTTTTCTAAGCACCGGGGTAGATACAAGGTAATCAGGTTGTCCCACGTGGGGCTCACAGTCTTAATCTCCAGTTAACAGATGAGGTCACTGAGGCCCAGAGAAGTAAAGTGACTTACCCAGGGTCACACAGCAAATAAGTGGTGGAGCCGGGATTAGAACCCATGACCTCTGACTCCCAAGCCCAGGCTCTTTCCACTAAGCCAAATCTTGGTGCCGCTTCCTGTACAATAGCACTAATAATAATGATGGCATTTGTTTAGCATTTACTATGTACCAAGCACTGTTCTAAGTGCTGGCATAGATACAAGCTAATCAGGTTGGACACAGTCCCTGTCCCACCTAGAGCTCACTATCTTAATCCCCATTTGACAGATGAGGTAACTGAGGCCTAGAGAAGTGAAGTGATTTACCTAAGATCACACAGCAGACAAGTGGTGGAGCTGGGATTAGAACCCAGATCCCTCTGATTTCCAGGCCTCTGCTCTATCCACTAGGCCCTGCTGTCTGATGGACCTCAAAGATGGGAACTGCCATCTGACACTGTGATCTGGAGCTAAACTGGGTTTTCAGGAGTGCTCATCACCGATATTGTTCATTAGTTGATCCAAGGGAATTCTGCCTAGGACCCTAGCCAGGCGGTCAGTCAATTGTATTTACTGAGCGCTTACTGCAGGCAGAGCACTGTAACTAACTGCTTTAGAGAGTACAGTACAACAATAAACAGACACATATTGACATACTTGAAAATTGCCACAATCTGATATTTCGCCTTTCAGGTTTTTTTTTTTTATGGTATTTGTTAAGCATTTACTATGGGGTAGGCACTGCACTAAGCTCTGGGGAAGATACAAGCTAATCAAGTTGAACACAGTTCGTGTCCCACATGGGATTCACAGTCTTAATCCCCACTTTACAGATGAGGTCACTGAGGCACAGAGAAGTGAAGGGAGTTGCCCAAGGTCACACAGCAGGCATGTGGTGGAGCCGGGATTAGAGCCCATGTCCTCTGACTCCCGGCCCCGTGCTCTTTCCACTAGGCCCAGGCAATCTTGGCTTCATAACAACCTGAACAGCCCTGAATCTTTTCCCCATCTGAGACCTGGGTTGCTCCAACATGCTATTGGTGCAGTATGAGAAGCAGCGTGGCTCAGTGGAAAGAGCCCGGGCTTGGGAGTCAGAGGTCATGGGTTCAAATCCCCGCTCTGCCAACTATCAGCTGTGTGACTTTGGGCAAGTCACTTAACTTCTCTGGGCTGCAGTTATATCCTCTGTAAAATGGGGATAAAGACTGTGAGCCCCACGGGGGACAACCTGATCACCTTGTATCCACCCCAGCACTTAGAACAGTGCTTTGCACATAGTAAGCGCTTAACAAATGCCATTATTATATTATTATGTGCTTCATTGCAAATAGGCTTAGACTGTGAGTCCCATGTGGGACAGGGATTGTATCTGATCTGATGATTTTGTGCTTCCCCTAAGCTCTTAGTTTATAGTAGGCACTTAATAGATATTATTATCATTACTATTATTTTTATTATTATTAAAATCATCATTGGACTTTAAAAAAGTATACTGCAATGAGCCTGTGGAGAAAGACTCAGATGGTAATAATAATTGTGGTATTTGTTCAGTGCTTACTGTGTGCCGAGCACTATGCTATAGGCTGGGGTAGATGCAAGGCAATCAGGTCCCACATGGGGCTCACAGTCTAAGTAGGAGGGAGAACAGGTATTGAATCCCATTCTGCAGATGAGGGCACTGAGGCACCCAGAAGTGAAGTGACTTGTCCAAGGTCATGCATCAGGCCAGTGGAGGTGCCACTTGCAGTAGGCAAGTAAGAGTAGTAGTAGAGACTTGCGGTAGGCAAGTCTCAAAAAATGCAGGCCTTGATATATTTCTGAGTCTATTCCAGTACAATGTACAGTATTGGAATTTCTTTTTCCCTGTTTGCCAGGAGTGGAGGAATGGCCAAAGAAGATTTCAATGTGTTTGGGTCAGTCTCCACATAAACCCGAACTATGCTGTTTTAGCACAGCCAACATCATCTATCGGCCAAAAACAAGTCCACTAGAGACCCACAGCAGCTGTGAGTCAAGTTGTTTTCCTGTAAGTAATGGGAAGGGAAGGCAACGTGCTCGAATTCTCCCCAAATTTTCACATCTTCTCTTGGCCATTTGGCTCTTGCTGGGTGTTGGAAGGGGAATATCAGAGAACTTTTCAGTTTGGTCGCTAGACCTCTGACCTGTGTTTCTCCTCAGACTCTTGGGTTCATCTTCTGGGAAAAGAAATGAGATGGGAGGGCCCTGCTTTTGGCTGGAAGACTTCCTTTAGGAATGCTATAATGTAGCTCTCTCTCTATCAGTCACCCATCTGCCATTTACTGATCATCTATCTGTTGGTTTTCTTAGATCAGACTTAGACCACTGTCACCAAACAGTTTTGTTTTCTTTTTCCTATGTATCCTATTCAGTGTTACATGTTATTTGAGGGAATCCATTTGGCAGCTATTCTTGCCTCCAGGGGATACTTCACTAAAGTGTCACTGTATGTCCTATAGCATCATTCAATCAATTAATAGTATTTTTCAAGCGTGTACTGTGTGCTGAGTGCTATATTAAGCACTTGGGAGAGTACTCATTCATTCATTTCATTCAATCATATTTATTGAGCACTTACTATGTGCAGAGCACTGTACAAAGCACTTGGGAGAGTACAATACAACAATATACAGACACATTCCCTGCTCACAAAGAGTTTACCGTCTAGAGGGGGGAATGATGTAATACAATGCATTTTGCAATGCGATAGAGTTTGTAGGCACTATTTCTTCCACCAAGGAGCTTACAGGCAGGGATTGTCTCTATTTGTTGCTGAATTGTACTTCCCAAGTGCTTAGTACAGTGCTCTGCACACAGTAAGTGCTCAATAAATACAATTGAATGAATGAATGACTAGAGACCAGAGCTCCTTGAAGCCTATAAATGCTGCAGTTACCAGGGCAAATAATAATAATAATGATTATGGTACTTGATAAGCACTTCCTATGTGCCAAGCACTGTTCTAGGCACCAGGGTAGATACTAGTTAATCAGGTTTGCCACAGTGCCTATCCCACAGTGGGCGCACACTCTTAATCTCCATTTTTTACAGATGAGGTAACTGAAGCCCAGAGAAGTTAAGTGACTTGGCCAAGGTCACACAGCAGACACGTGGCAGAGTCGGGATTAGAACCCAGGTCCTTCTGACTCCCAGGCTCGTGCTCTATCCACTAGGCCATGCTGCTTCAAAGAGAACCACAAGAGCGAAGACAGGAGTTTACACGAAAGGAAATGGAGAGAGGAAAAATGGATGGATGCCCTTGTGCATGAGATGCATAATAATAATAATAACATTAATAATAATGGTATTAAGTGCTTACTATGTGCTGAGCGCTGTTCTAAGCTCTGGGATAGAAACAAGGTTATCAAGTTGTCCCACATGGAGCTCACAGTCTTAATCCCCATTTTACAGATGAGGTAACTGAGGCAGAGAGAAGTGAAGTGACTTACCCAAAGTCACACAGCTGACAAGTGGCACAGCTGGGATTAGAACCCATGACTTTTGACTCCCAAGCCTGTACTCTTTACACTAAGCCACACTGCTTCTCATAGAATATGAAGAAAGATTTCCTTGGGTTTCTGCCATAATCCCACTCCCATTCCAACTGAGAGAGCTCCAACCATGATTCTTCCATCTAGAGCAAAGAGGAGGAAAGAGGTATCATTCTCAGGGAGAGTTACTAGGCATCCCAAGTGCAGAAAGAGAGGAAAACGTTGGGAAATGTTTACAGAGATTGTCTTGCTTGGTTTTCCCTGTGACGACTTAGGCAGAAACAACAAAGAATCTATCAAAGTGCTCCAGGAAGTGCAAGCAAGAGACTTCCAAAAGCCAGATGTTCCTACATTTTGACAGAACGTCGTCCTTAAGCCATCATTAACTGCATATGCACAAGTTTCCTTCTACATTTAAAAAAGGGTTCCTTCCTGTCCAAATAAACAAGCAAAAAGCATCTGAGCTGCTCCTGTTTGAGCTATCCCCTTAATGGTAGTCAGAAGGTTTTACTCTGTACCCACTACACAACTAAGAGCTGACAGCTCAGTGAAGGAAAAGGTATGTTTACCTCGGGAAAGAGTGTCTTTATGACACCGATCTGCTCTGACGAATCCACTAATGTGAAATTTCTGACCCAATAGGCAGTGATTGCACAGCGCTGAGACTCCTCTCATTATTCATGAAATATGTGCTCCACAGTGTCAGCTCTCTCCCTGAAGACTTGCTGCCAAGCAATTACTCATTTCCATCACTTAGCTGTGGTTTTTTTCCCCCTTATTATTATTTTTCAGTGGGTGTCTATATATTCAGCACACTTCAAGAAGCAAAGCACAGTCCCGGAATGAAAATGATGCTTGTCTTGTTTGATTTTAAATAGAAAAGCACTTTCAAGTCCTTAAAAATTGATGTTGTTTTAAACTTTACAACAAGCAGTAGGGGAAACCGATAGCTGCAGAAATAAATGGAGAGCAATCAGGAGCATTTCACTGTTATACATATTTGCTCCCAGAGAGATGGTGGGAGGATTATCTTATATGACCCAATTTGTTTGTCTGAATCTCTCTGGGTACATCGAACAAGTACAGTGCATCAAAATGGGGAAGGAGGGTTGTATTTTCTTTTTCTATAGGTGAGACCAGTCATTCGGAAGGGGCAGTGTCAGAAAAGGAGGGCCCCCAGAATCAGTCCCTGATTCCACACCAAAGTGGAGGCCTTTAAGCGTTTCGCCACGTAGCCGTGAGCCACTGAGTAGATCACACACAGACGTGCCGAACGAAATCCACGCCAAGATAATGTGTCCCCGTGGACATCTTCATTGAGGGTAATCTGAACCCTGGCAGTTGTGCCAGATGAGTTTTTGAAACTGAGGTGAAGCCTCATTAAACACGCATCCCAGACACCTCTGTTCTAATGTCTCCCTGTGGGCAGGGACTTGATATTCCAGAAAAGTGCCTGCCCCAGGATCCTCCTCATTCTCCTTTGAGTCAGGGAGGAAGGCAATGAGCCTTTCCTTCAGGGCTTGCACCCTAGCAGGCATCCTTGCCTCCCCACTTTCACCTCTCCCAGGGCCAAGTGCCAGGGAATACTGCAAACTGGCCCTCGTCTGGAGTCGCCAAGGGTGGACAGGCATCAAAAATGCCCCTCATTTGGCAGCAGGGAAAGGTTATAGTTGGTCAGTTATTGTATTTATTAAGTCCTGTCTGTGGCCCCAGGCACTGGGGTTTATGCAGTTCAATCAGATCATATCCAGTCAATCAATCAATCGATGGCATCTGCTGAGCATGTGATAATAATAATAATTGTAATAATAATGGCATTTGTTAAGTGTTTACTATGTGCCAAACACTGTTCTTAGCACTGGGGTAGATACAAGGTAATCAGGTTGTCCCACTTGGGGCTCACAATTTTAATCCCCATTTTACAGATGAGGTAACAGGCACAGAGAAGTGAAGTGACTTGCCCAAAGTCACACAGCAGACAAGTGGCGGGGCTGGGATTAGAACCCACGTCCTCTGACTCCCAAGCCCGTGCTCTTGCCACTTAAACCATGCTGCCTCTCAGATTCTGTGCGGAACACTGTATTAAGAGCTTGGGAGAGTACAGTCCAGTAGGTAGACATGATCCCTGCCCCATATGAGGTAATCAGGTTGGACACAGTCCCTGTCCCACACAGGACACACAATCTAAGAGGTACAGGGAGCAGGTGTCTTATCCTGATTTTACAGATGAGGAAATTAAAGCACAGAAAAGTTAAGTGTGTGGCTCAAGGTCACACAGCAGGTCAGCGGTAGAGCTGGGATTCAAATCCAGGTCTTGGTCTCCAAATTCCCAATCTCATGTTCTTAACTAGGCCAAGCTCTCTCTCCTTGTTCCTTGAGATGTATTGAAGGGAGGCAGTGTCTCACTGAGACCCAGGTCAGAGACTCTAAGTCAGGAAGTGCTAATCCACATTTATCTACTTGGGGCCTCTAGTGCTTCATCTATAAAATGGGGACAACAATATTAAAGCCACTTTGAAGAATGAGCAATAAAGTATTATCTTAATATTAGGGGCTACTGAAATACTCCAGGGGGAGAGCCTGCAATATTAAAACTGTGATGAGAATATTATTGTTATATTTGCTAAGTGCTTACTATGTATCAGGCACTGTTCTAAGCACTGGGGTAGATACAAAATAAAGTGGGGAGGGAGTGGGAGGACAGGGAAGCAAGGGCCATTTTGTCTACTGTTCAATGAAGCTACCCAGCAAACAATGTGGATTCAGTCAGTCAGCCAGGGATAAGCCCAGATGTGGGCTCTGCACACAGTAAGCGCTCAATAAATACAATTGAGTGATAGATATAGTCAGAAAAGCCAGGAAAGAGATGAAGAGAAAGAGGGGCAGAGAGGGATTCTTTCCTTAGATTGTAAACTCCTTGAGGGCAGCGGCTTTTACTTATATTGTGTGTTCTCAAGTGCCTTATACAGTGTT
This sequence comes from Tachyglossus aculeatus, assembly GCF_015852505.1. Taxonomy (NCBI): domain Eukaryota; kingdom Metazoa; phylum Chordata; class Mammalia; order Monotremata; family Tachyglossidae; genus Tachyglossus; species Tachyglossus aculeatus. Next base: position 3,623,005 of record NC_052098.1, on the reverse strand, counting down.
CTGCACATAGTAGTAATAGTAGTAGCACTAATAGTAATAATAATAATAGTGGTATTTGTTAAGCACTTACTATGTGACAAGCACTGTACTAAGCACTGAGGTAGATATGGTATATTCAGATTGGACATAGTCCCTGTCCCTCATGGGGCTCACTTTCTAAGTACTACTGGCAATGGTGGTAACAATGGTATGTATTGGGTGTCCACTGCATACGGTGCCCTGTACTAAGTGCTTGGGAAAATAAAATAGATACATAAGTTCCCTGGATGCAAGAAGTGTACATAGTAGGTGCTCGATAAATACTGCTGCTGCTGACGATGAGGATGATAATATCAACCTCCTAAATCAACCAGGGGAATGGGGCAGGATAACAATTTCAAGCCCATACTCTACCACACCATGGGCTCTTTGGGACTTGCCTTCAAAGTGAAAATAGGTGAGAAGCAGGTGATAGCCTAGTGGACAGAGCACAGGCCTGGGAGTCAGAAGGCCCTGGGTTCTAGTCCTGCTGGCCATTTGTCTGCTGTGTGACCTTGGGCAAGTCATTCTACCTCTCTGGGACTCAGTTATTTTATCTGTAAAATGGTGATTAAGACTATGAGCCCTACATGGGGCAAGGACTGTGTCCAAACCAATTATCTTGTATCTCTACCCCAGCACTCAATAAAGTGCCTGCTACTTAGTAAGTGTTTAACAAATACCACTAAAAAGAAGTGAAAGGGTTTCTTCAGAAGACACACTATTTCCTACTCCCCATTTTCAGTGTCAAATCACAGCTCATCTATTTTGTACACTTAGAGAGCCTGGGGATTCCAGTAGCTCTTATTTTAGGAAGAATACCCCCTCCTGTCTCCTCGCCCTATGCACCGCCTATTAGAGCAAAATGTGATTGTTCTATTTCACTTTAATATACATCTTTCTCCAGAGGGTTTCCTTTTTCTGAGGTTATGGCTTAAGGAACCTGGGATCTATCAACAGACTACAGTGTTCAGATCTATAGAAACACAGCGCATGAGGAAGAGGTCTAGAAAAAGGGTTTTCTTCCAGGTGTTTTTAGTTCTGGATTATTCAAGGGGGAGAGCAGGGGGCCATGGACACATCTACAGTGGGAAAATAAAGAGAAATAGTTCTAATGTGTCCAACCTATTTAGTGGTGTCACTTGGTTTAAATCACACACATGGATTAAATCACACTATCAACAGTGTCATCTTTGAACCTTGAAGGACAGATATCTACCAATCTATCTATCTATCTACCCTGTTTAAGTGCTCCTTTCTGCACCAGCCTGACTTGCTCCCTTTATTCATCCCCCCACCCAGCCTCACAGCACTTATAATGATAATGATGGCATTTATTAAGCACTTACTATGCACAAAGCACTGTTCTAAGCGCTGGGGGGTTACAAGGTGATCAGGTTGTCCCACGGGGGACTCACAGTCTTAATTCCCATTTTACAGATGAGGGAACTGAGGCCCAGAGAAGTGAAGTGACTTGCCCAAAGTCACACAGCTGACAATTGCCAGAGACAGGATTTGAACTCATGACCTCTGACTCCAAAGCCCATGCTCTTTCCGCTGAGCCATGCTGCTTATGCACACTTATGTACATATCTGTCATTTATTTATCTATATTAATTTCTGTCTACCCTGCTTAGACTGTAAGCTTACTGTGGTCAGGGAATGTGTCTATTGTTATATTGCACTCTCTCAAGTGCTTAGTACAGTGCTCTACACACAGCAAGCGCTCAGTAAATATGATTGACTATCTAGCCATCTACCCATCTATCTAGCCATCGATCCATCACATGAGTTAGTAATTGTTATACTGGTTAGTCAATCCCAAATGAGAGAAAGATGACTTAATGGGGCCTAGCACAAACTGACTCTTGAACCCTCCTGCCCCTCTCCCCAAAGTGCCCCCATGCTATGATGACCATATGTCCCAGTTTTGCTGTTTAGGACAGTTTGTCCCAATGTCCTGAAAAAGGTTCTTGGGGCACAGAGTGATAATAATGACTTGATTTTGCATCAGAAAAGCAGTGTGGCTCAGTGGAAAGAGCACAGGCTTTGGAGTCGGAGGTCATGGGTTCAAATTCTGTCTCAGGCAATTGTCGGCTGTGTGACTTTGGGCAAGTCACATAACTTCTCTGTGCCTCAGTTACCTCATCTGTAAAATGGGGATTAAGACTGTGAGCCCCCCATGGGACAACCTGATCACCTTGTAACCTCCCCAGCACTTAGAACAGTGCTTTGCACATAGTAAGTTCTTAATAAATGCCATTATTATTATTATTATTATTATTATTATTATTACGCTTTGAATTTTCTCCAAAATGATCTCATTTTATCCTCACAGTAATGATAATGGCATTCACTAAGCAATGTGCTAGGTACTGGGGTAAATATAAGATCAGACACAGTCCCTGTCCTACATGGGGCTCACAGTCTAAGAGGGAGAACAAATAACAAATCCTAATTTTACAGATGAGGATACTGAGGCACAGAAAAGTTAAGTGACTTATCCAGGGTCACACAGCAGGCTCTTGGCAGAGGTAGAATTAGAGCCCAGATCTCCTGACTCCCAGGACCATAGTCTTCGCATTAGCACATGATCCTTCAATTGTGATTTATTTATATTAATGGCCATCTCCCCCTCTAGACTATAAACTCACTGTGGGAAGGGGTTTTATCTACCAAATCTGTTGTGGTATACTCTCCCAAGTGGTTAGTATAGTGCTCTGCACACAGTAAGTACTCAATTAAATATCACTGATTGATGGTTTGATTAATTAGTTGCTCAAATTTTTCATTATTGAAAATCACTACTGTTCCCTCTCCTTCCTTCCGCCCCACAGCTGATGTCACTAGGCCAAATGGAATGGTAGGAGGAATGGTGACACTGAAATAATAATTATGCTATTTGTTAAATATGCGTCAGGCACTGTACTAAGCTCTGGGGTGGGAACAAGCAAATCGGGTTGGACACAGTCCCTGTTCCACATGGGGCTCACAGTCTTAATCCCCACTTGACAGATGAGGGAACTGAGGCCCAGAGAAGTGAAGTGAGGTGTCCAAGGTCACACAGCAGACAAGTGGTAGAGCCAGGATTAAAACCCAGGTCCTTCTGACTCCCAGGCCCGAGCTCTATCTAGGCCACACTACATCTCAAGAGGGGTGCATGATAGATGATCCATAGGACTATTCTATGTCTGGAGATGAGCAGCCGGGACAAGGGCTGGGGAGGAGGGGTGAGAGGGCATGAAGTCAGCCCTTCCTCTTCTCAGTGAACTGCTCACCTCAAATGCTCAAACTAGAACATTGACAGTCATTGGCTTCAGCTGCCTGACTTGATTTCAGATTTATATCCCCCATGACTGGCTGGATGAGACAGGGAAACCCGGGCTAGTCGAACGTTCAGATGATAGGTTCAAGAGCATTTCTCCAGCAAAAAAAAAATAAAAATATTGTTGCCTTTACACGGTTGCCCACTTTGAGAAATCCTGCTACCTGGTGCCAGGGAAAAAAAACAGACCAAATGAAGAAGAAACAGGTTCCTCTCATTAGCTAGCTTCTAAAACCTGAGACTGAATCCTGGCAAAGCTTTTTAGGTCCCAGAGGACTCAAACTCTCTAGATGTTACTCTATATTCTTGCATTCTGTTTTGCATCAAGCTTTCCACATTAATGGACCTAGTCCTATAATGACCACAGTTCTGTTACTACAGGAGCCTTCTGCCCTTTAATCTTTTCCTAATGGAGAAGGAAATTTAATCAAAATTCAGAATCGTTACAGGGATGTGAACTATTGCACATCGTGAATTTACAGTTCAAAGGACCATTATAAAACAAATTAGAGTAGACAAAGGCAGCAGCGCATGGTCTGACAAAGGAGCACAGACCTGAGAATCAGAGGACCTAGGTTCTTACCCCAGCTCTGCCACTTATCTCTTGTATGACCTTGGGCCGGTCACTTCACTTCTCTAGGCCTCAGTTTAGCTCCTTGGTAAAATAGGGATTAAATCCTCCTCCCTCCAATTTAGACTGTAAACTCCATGGGGGGCAGGGACTGTGTCTGACCTGATTAGCTTGTATGTACCACAGTGTTTGGCATATAGTAGGCACGTAAATTATGTTTCCAGTCAATCTAGCATTATTTCTGCCTGAGAACTTCACTTATTCACTTAGACTATGAGCCTGATGTGGGACAGGGATTGTGTCCAATCTGATTAATTTGTATCTACCCCAGCACTTAGTGTTTGATACATAGTAAGGACTTAACAAATATCATATTAACAAGAGTAATAATAATACTACTACTAATAATAACCTATTTGAGGGCCTTTCATGTAGTCGTTCTGTTTTATTCCTTTGTTTGAACTTGTTTCCATTATGTTAAAGTATATTAAAATATTATTAGGTTCTATGAATGACATTTCTTCCTCAGAGTGTGAGCCTCTTTTGGGCTATCATTTGTAATTTGATCTTCTTGTACTTAATTCAGCACTTAGTACAGAACCTTGCAATAGCAAGCATTTGCTGCATTCGAGTAATAATAACAATATTTGTGCAAATAATTGAGTGGCTAAATTAGTCACTCGCCTTACAATTTTTCAAAATTGCTTTCCTGGAACTCCACCTACCCTCTCAGTCCAAATGCCCAACTCTGTTGTACAGTGTTTTAATAGACATCTGGAAGCACTAAGTACAGTGCTCTGTACATAGTAAGTGCTCAATAAATACAATTGAATGAATCTGGAACATTACTTCATTGAATGCTGCTGCTAAGAAAGTCAAGGAACAAAAAACAATTATAGGGAACCCCAGATTTATCAGGATACTATACGATTAGAATATTTATAAACTTCTTACACTGTGTCAAGCACGGTGTCTGTTTATTGTTCTATTGTACTCTTCTAAGCGCTTAGTACAGTGCTCTGCACAGAGTAAGCATTCAATAAATATGATTGAATGAATGAATGAATATGTAAACTGCTGGGCAGAAACAAGATCAGATTCAGTCCCTGTCAATAATACCACCATCCTACGCAGCCTTGATGCCATCTTCACTTTATTTCACCTCTCACGTTGAATTGCCCACTAAATCCTGCCAATTCTTTCTCCAAAACATTTCTCCAATTTGCCCCTTCCTTTCCACCCTAACAGCAATCATTCTGGTTCGAGCACTCAGTAGATCATGGTTAAACTACTGTAATAGCCTCCTCACTGTTTTCCTTGCCTCCAGCCTCTCCCTACCTCAGTCCATACTCCATGCTGCTAACTGGGTCATCTTCCTGAAATGTCATCCAAAGCACACCTCTCCAATCTTCAATGACCTGCAGTAGCTGTCCATCAGCCTCTGTATCCAAAAAAATACTCCTTACCATTGGTTTCACTACTGTGACTGCCTCCTCGCTACTCTTCCTGCCTTCTGTCTCTCCCCACTCCAGTCCATACTTCACTCTGCTGACTGGATCATTTTTCTAAAAACAAATTCAGTAGATGTCATCCCACTCCTCAAGAAGCTCCAGTGGTTGCCCATCCACCCCTGCATCAAACAGAAACTCCTTTCCATCGGCTTTAAAGTGCCCAATCAACTTGACCCCTCCTACCTTACCTCACTAACCTCTTACAACAACCCAGCCCACACCCATTGCTCCTCTATCAATCAATCATATTTTTGAGTACTTACAGTGTGCAGAGCACTGGGCTAAGCTCTTGGGAGAGTACAGTATAACAGAGTTGGTAAACAAATTCCCTGCTCACGACGAGCTAGTGCCAGCTTGCTCACTCTGCCCCATTCTTGTCTATCTCTTTGCTGACCCTTTTCCTACATCCTCCCTGTGGACTGCTAGACCACCACTCTCCCCACCTTCAAAGCCTTATTAAGGGCACATCTCTTGAAAGAGGCCTTCCCCTACTGAGCTCTCTTTTCCCTGACTCCCTCTCCCAACTTCATCATCTATGCACTTGGATCGGTGACCTTTGAGCATTTTATTTTCCTTTTATGGTATTTGTTGTGCACTTCCTATGTTCCAGGCACTGTACCAAGCACTGGGGTAGATACAAGCTAATCAGAAATGGACACACCTGGGGCTCCTAGTCTTAATCTCTAATTTACAGATGAGGTAGCTGCATCACAGAGAAGTGAAGTGATTTGTCCAAGGTCACACAGTAGGCAAGTGGTGGAGCTGGGATTAGAACCCAGCTCCTTCTGACTCCCAGACCCCTCCTCTATCCACTTGGCCATGATGCCTCTCTGCATTTGGTATTCACCCCATCTTCAGCACTTACGTACAAATCGATTATTCATTTATATTAAATTCTGTCTCCCCTTCTAGCCTGTGTTGGAGTGTACTCTCCCAAGTGTTTAGTACAGTGCTCTGCACCTACAATAAGTACTCAATAAATTCCATTGATTGATTGACTTCTTGCTCACCTTCTTCTCCCATCCTGTAAATTCCTCCCCTTCCCCATCTTCAAACTCCTTCTAAAAGCCCACCTTCTCCAGGAAGCCTTCCATGAGTAACGTAAAACACCCATGTAAATTCAACTCAATATCCACCCTTAGTACTGATATATTTCATTCCCATCCTCAGCACTCACGCTCATTTGTGTATGTTAGAGAGCAAGGCGAAACCTGGAGCAAAGTGCTTTAAAATGGCTGGCAGGAGGATTGTAGGGAAGGAACTGCAAACCTCATGGTGAAAAGGTAATTGGCTTTGTCTACATTTTCCAGAACCTACTGGAGCACTGAGGGAGGAGACTAGTTCCTCTGCCAACAGTGGAAAAGCCCCATCCCTGCTTCCAGGACAGGGCTGAGTTTTCCTGGAGGAAGATCTGAGAAAAGGTAACTAGTTAGCTTTGGCCTTGCTGAGGTGTGCAATAGCTTATATGGTTGAACTACCTGTTCTTTCTGAAGTTCCCACTGCTGTACTTGCCTCTCCCATTGGACTAGGTCCCACTAGAGGTCTGGAGCCACCCAAGATTCTGTGGGGAAAAGAGTGCATACATTTAAGATTTTTCACTGGGACATGGATCAACAGTGCTCTGCACACGGTAAGCACTCAATAAATATGATTGAATGAACTCTTAGTTAGCGTGTGGCGCTGATGGATGGTCCAAAGATGAGGGAAAACCTCACCCAGCAGCAAGTTAGGGTGCTGAAGTCTCAATGAATATGTCCTGGGGAAGTCCTGCACTGCCATCTAGGAGAAACCCACAGGCCTTTGCTGGTGTGGGGAACAGGTGGGATCGGCATTGGCCTAGACAAATTCCACAGTAGGTTCCTGTGTTCCATTCGGTCTTCCCCCCTACCTAGCCCCTTCCGGGCATGGTAGCCGTAGGCTATTCTTTTCATTCTGTCCCGCTGTGCCTTGCTGCTATTAAACAGCTGCAGACTTCCACCTCAGAGAGGGTCGGGTGCCTGGAAAGGCATTGTTAGAGATGCGGTATATGCTTGGTGAATACTTGGGAATCAGGCTGAATGAAAAGCGCCTCAATCAAATTGGAAGCATTTTTTCCACTGTCATTCATTTGGTTTTCTTTTCACTCCATCCACTCTTTCCCCTTTCAAGAGAGAGCTCCACTACATTTTAGGGGCTCCACTGACAGGCCACATTCATGGCCCACTCCTCATTTGTGAAACAGTGATTTCCCCCTTAAATGCCTGGATTCTGAAAGGTGGAAACAAACACCTTTTTAAACAAGGCCCCATTTATTGCCAGCTTCGGGAACAGAATAATCCTGCAGCCACTGAAGGTTCTGAACACCTGGACTCTAATTGGCACTGAGCCTCCAAGCTGTGAGGAATCCATTTCCTCTCATTTCCTGGCTTCCTTTCTGTTTCTTTGGGTTTATGGTGTTTCAGTCTCTCCCTTGTTCTCTCATTATTGATGCCATTTTAGTAAGAATCCTGCCTAGGCACTTCAGGACACTTTCTAATGCTGTTATTGTCTTTAGGGATTTGTAGTGAAGGAGAAACTGAGATACAGCTCTCATGCCCCATGTGCACTGGGTCCCAGATAGGAGGGAGAGTTCAGGCTGGGGATTATGGATGACCTCAAAGCACAGGATATAGCTGCAGTCTCCTTTGTCTCTCAGCCACACAAAGTAAAAATAGAGCTCTATGTCCGTACACACTTTTGTTTTTCCCTTCTCACTCGATAATTCACCCCAATCCCTGGAAATGTCTGTGGAAGTGTTTGTTTCCCTCTGTGGATTATCACTAAGCTTGCTCAATCAAAAGGCCAGATTTCCTCATCACCCAGAGATTCCTGCCCCTGAAGTAGGATTTCCACCTAAAGGGAAACAGTCATTAACAGCACTTCACAGAAACCCCATTGGTTTCCTCAAATCACAGCCTTACATCTTAATCGCCCTGTTCTCACAGCTATTTCCTTGAGACCGATCTGTGGGCATGGTGGTACCGAGTTCTTCTAGAATTTTCTCAAGCCACCTGTAATGAAAATAGAAGGGGTCGGATCATGAGCTGAAATATTGGGACAATTTTGCTCATAGAGTACTGTGTTTTATATTCCGGTCTTGGGCGGGAATGGAGGGCCCCACCCACTAGTAGGTGTTTTCTGTGCCGTTTTGATGTATTATGGCTCTGTTGAAACTGGAGCAACCATAAAACACCCTGGAAACCAATTAGATGAATAGGTCAGCTCAACAGCTCTTTATTCAGACTGAACTGGTGGCACAGCGCAGCTGCGGCTAAGTCTGTACACACCGTAAATCACAATGGAAGTGGCGTACGGTCCATGGCCACTACGAGAGGGCTCAGTGTTGTGTGAAGGGTAAGGCTGAGATTCAAAGTGGTTAGCACGCTTGGCCTTTCATTCAGCACATTCGCTCCAATTCTCTTTTATTTCCCCCCGCCCCCCCCCAAAGGAAAAGCTCTCACATTAAGATCTACTGTAGGAAGTCTCTCCTACCATTAGGATAGCTGTATTATATAGACTACCATAGAAACTTATCGGACTCTCCCAAGCACTTAGTACAGTGCTTTGCACACAGGAAATGTTCAATAAATATGATTGAGTGAACGAATGAACTTCTACACTACAAGGATAATTCGTAGGTCTTGTGAGTGCCAGTAAATATTCATTGATAGTGATGATGACGATGAGGAAGACAATGATGTTGATGAAGACTGTTCATGAGAATGCATCCTTTGCTCTCCAGCTTTCTAATGTTCCCTTGTGGACTCTGAGGACATTCATTTTCATTGATGCCAATAAAAAAACTGAAGTACAGTGAATTTTCCTCCATGTCTTTACATCCCGGGAAGCAAAGGCATGCCTTCATAAAAATCCCAGAACCAAGTTACTTGTTTAGTTCCTGAAATGCAGGCATCGATAAACCTCAGACTAAAAAGGGTTAACTTCACTGAACCGTAGCATTTTCTCTTGGTCCTTCGGGGCCATGTAATGAAAGCAGAAAACACCATTCGAAGGCAGCATTAAGAAAGTCTATAGCCCTATTGGGTTTAATGAAATGAAGGTTTAATCCATCTTCCCAGTGTAGTGCTTACCTGAGTTTTCTGCAAAGTGACATCACCAAAATAGGTTTGATGAAAAAAAAAACCCTCAGATATTAAAAAGAAGAAATACAAACTAGTAGTGGCAGTGGTGGTATTTTTTGAGCACCTGCTCAGGGGCAATGGACTACATTAACAGCCTGGGAAAGTACAACAGTAGCAAGATACATGTCCCTTGCCTGTGAACATTTTATTATCTAATGGGGGAGACGGACACAGAAAACATTTACAAATAGTGGGAGCGGGAGGAAGAACAAGGATCAGATAGGGAGTCAAATGAATATGCCAGGATGAACTATGAACATAAATCAGAATGAATAATAAGGGCTGAGGAGCCAGACACCAAGCTGACCTCGTCCATCTCAACTTCATCCTCACCTGCTTCAACTCCACCCTCTCCTCCACCAGGCAACATTATTTCTCCATCCTTTATTCCTCCCATGCATAATCCCTGCATTAGATATTTCAGACATTTTACTTCCTCCTCAGACTCCCTGTACCCCTTCCCCTTCATCTCTTGCCCCCAGTGACCTGGTCACATACTTTATTGGTAAAACTGAAACCGTCAGGCATGAGCTCCGTAAAACCTCCCTTGTTCCTCTCCAGTCCCTCTGTCCACCTGCCCCCAACTTTGCCTCTTCCATCCTTTCCAGCAGTACCTCAAGAGGAAATCTTCCACCTCCTTTCAAAATCTAGGCCCTCCACCTGAACCTCCAACCCCAACTCTTTGCACCTTATCAAAACACTTGTGTCCTCCCTTCCGAAACACAATCTTCAACCATTCACTTGTGAGAAGCAGCATGGCCTAGTGGAAAGAGCACAGGCCTGAGAGTCAGAGGAGCTGAGTTTTTATCCAGTCTCTTCTGCTTGTCTGCTATGTGACCATGGGCAAGCTGCTTAACTTCTCTGGGCCTCTACTCCCTCAGGGTGGTGAGGAAGATGTTCCTGAAATGGTTCCCACATGCTCCCCAGTCGGCCAAGTTAAACAGGGAGAAGTATTTCCCCTGAAGGCACACACACACACACACACACACACACACACAGAGGAGATCTATTGTTTTGACAGGACCAGGGTCTCCAGAGATCTCATTAGCTCCCAAAATGGGGCTGGGGGCCGGGGAGGGGGGGGGGGGGGGCCTGGACCGGGACTTGATTTCTTGATTCTACCCCAGCGCTTAGCCCAGTGCTTGGCACATACTAAGCACATAAAAATACCACAACATAACTTTCCAATGGCTTCTTCCCCACTGCTTTCAAACATGCTCGTGTCTCCCCTATCCTAAACAAACACTCCCTTGACCCCTCAGATCACTCCAGTTACCTCCCCAACTCCCTCCTACCATTCCTCTCCAAACACCATGAGCGAGTTGTCTACATCTGCTATGTCCACTTTCACTCCTCCAATTCTCTTCTTGATCCCTATCTCACTGACAACATCTTGCCCACATCCTTCCTCTAGCCTGGAACTCCCTCCTCCTTCATATATGACAGACTACCACCATCCCACCTTCAAAAATGTATTAAAATCACATCTCTTCCAAGAGGCCTTCCTGACCAAGCCCTCATTTTCCCTTCTCCCACTCCCTTCTGTGTTACCTATGCACTTGGATCTGTACCCTTTAAGCACTTGATATTTACTCCACCCTCAGCCCCACAGTATTCATCTAAATATCTGTAATTTATTTTAATGCCCTTCTCCCCCACCTAGACCATAAGCTCCTTGTGGACAAAGAACATGTCTAGCAACTTTGTTGTACTGTACTCTCCCTGGCGCTTAATACAATGCCCTGCATATAGTAAGCACTCAATAAACATCACTGATTGACTGACTGATTTGCAGCAAAGCAAGAGAGGCATCACTTCCCCATGATCACACAACACAGAAGGCTACATAGACCTATGATATGTAGATAAAACTAAAGAACATGAGAGACCAGAGGGGGAATTTCAAGAACCCAGATATTCAGAACTCTGCTAAAGAAACTCCTCATATGTCTGTGTCTAGGCCCCTCTCCCCACATATGTCCTGAGGTTGAGTCCTTTGAGGGCCAGGGACTGTGTCTACTTCCCACCTCTGTATACTTTTCCAGTTCTTAGAACAGTGTTTTGCGCTGCACCTAATTCTGTGACTAATACTCTGCCATACAGACTACTACATCAATCAACCGTATTTAGTGAGAGCTTACTGTGTGCAGGGCACTGTAATAATAATAATAATAATAATAATGGTATTTAAGTGCTTACTATGTGCAAAGCACTGTTCTAAGCGCTGGGGGATACAAGGTGATCAGGTTGTCCCATGTGAGGCTCACAGTCTTCATTCCCATTTTACAGATGATGCAACTGAGGCACAGAGAAGTTGAGTGACTTGCCCAAAGTCACATAGCTGACAATTGGTAGAGCCGGGATTTGAACCCATGACCTCTGACTCCAAAGCCCGGTCTCTTTCCACTGAGCCACGCTGCTTCTCTACTGTACTAAGTGCTTGATATGCCTTCGTCTTCATTACCAAGTGAGAATTCTGTGAAGATTGCAGAAGCACTTCAATGATCTATGTGATATGGAGGTTGAAGCTCTATCAAGTACAGAGGATAAATCAAAATGTGAAGGCAAAGCCTTAACTCCATCTTTTGAGAATGTCACCGTGGTAGTGACTGCCGTGCAAAAATATAAAACACCCAAATCGAGCCTGAAGTGCCTTATCCTAGATCAGACAGCCAATCATTTGGAGGAACCAGATGTAGCATCTGCACCCTCACAAGAGTCTATCTTCTGCTCTGACAGGTTGTGGTATAATCCTGGATGGAGGAGAGAGGTAAGAGCTTTAACTGTGCCAATACTGGGAATTCTCTCACTATTCATCAATACTGGCCGAATTTCAACATGGATAGTAATGATAATAATAACAACTGTGGTATTGGTTAAGCGCTTACTACCTGCCAAGCACTATCTGAAGCACTGGGGCAGATACAAGGTAATCAGGTTGGACACAGTACCTGTCCCACATGGGGTTCACAGCCTTAATCCCCATTTGACAGATGAGGGAACTGAGGCAAAGAGAAGCTAAGTGACTTGCCCAAGCTCACACAACAGACAAGTGGCAGAGCCAGGATTAGAATCCACGTCCTCTGACTCCCAGGCCCATGCTCTTTTCACTAGACCAAGCTCCTTCTTAACTTGCTCATGCCATAAGAACCGCTGCATTCAAGAGTTTTAAAAAGCCTACCTCTTCTTCAAATGATAATACTGATAATTATGGCATTTGTTAAGTGCTTACTCTGTGCCAAGCACTGTACTAAGCACTGGGGTAGATACAGGATGATCAGGTCCCACAAGGGGCTCAGTCAAAGTATGAGGGAGAACACACATTGAATCCCCATTTTGCAGGTGAGGGAGCTGAGGCACAGAGAAGTTAAGTGAATTGCCCAAGGTAACACAGCAGGTAAGTGGCAGAGCTGGAATTAGAATACAGGGCCACTAACTCCAAGGCCCATGCTCTTTCCACTGGGCCATGCTGCTTCCCATCCATTCAAATAGATCAGTTAGTCCGTCTCAAAGTTTTGACTGGTGTTAGAGCATTATCTTGAAGTTTGGCTCTTCATTTACTAAAATGACAGATGTCTAATTTACAAAATATAATCATTATCATCATTATACCATTATGGGAGGCAGCACAGCCTAGTGGAAAAGAGCAAGGGCAGGGGAGTTGGTGGATCCTGGCTAATTCCAGCTCTTCCATTTACCTGTGTGACCTTGGGCAAGCCATTTATCACATCCTATCCTGCCTTGATTACTGTATCATCCTCCTTGCTGACCTCCCAGCTTCCTGTCTCTCCCTACTCCAATCCATACTTCACTCTCCTGCCTGGATCATTTTTCTACAAAAACGTTCAGAACATGTTTCCCCACTCCTTAAGAACTTTCAGTGGTTGCCCATCCACCTCCGCAAACAAAAACTCCTCAATATTGGCTTTCAAGTACTCAATCACCTGCCCCCTCCTACCTCACCACTCTTCTAGCCTGCACAACTTGCTCCTGTAATACTGAAGTTCTCATTGTACCTCACTCGTGTCTATTTTGCTGCTGACCTCTCGCACACAACCTGCCTCTGGCCTGGAATGCCCTCCCTACTCATATCTGACAATTACTCTCCCCCTCTTCAAAGCCTTATTGAAGGCACATCCTCTCTAAGAGATCTTCCCTGACTAAGCCCACCCTTTCCTCTTCTCCCACTCCCTTGTGCGTCACCCTGACTTTCTCCCTTTATTCATCACCCCGCTTAGCCCCACAGCTCTTATGTATATATACGTAATTTAATTGTTTGCCTTAATGCCTGTCTCCTCCTCCAGATTGTAAGCTCATTATGGGCAGGGAATGTGTCTGTTTATCATTATATTGTACTCTCCCAAGCACTTAGAACAGTGCTCTGCACACACTAAGCCCTCAATAAATGTGACTGAATGAATGAAAATCCCTTTGATGTTGTTGTTTATGGATTTCATTTAGAAATCAAATCCTGAATACTTCACTGCTACTGACACAGCCAAGTGTGAAATGGTTAATAATTTTTTAAGTAATCATTACTCACTATAATCCCAAATGACTTCTGTGGGCATCTGGTAGTCATTAAGACTGAATTTATCAGAGAAGTCATTTTGCTTAATTAGGTGGCTAACAGGCAAGGCCATCTTACTGATCAGCATTAAAATCAGCCACAGTAGCCTCAGAAAGACCTTGCATGGACAGGCAAAGTTATCTTGTCCATTTTTCTGGGCATTACCAACCGGTGGGTGATATCTTAAAAGCAGGCTAGCAGAGTGTAGTCACCAGAGATGAAAATATTGAAAGGAGTCCATCTTCTATTGCTGAGGCAAAATTTCTTTTTCTGTTTCACCCTCCATTTTCTGAGTTACACCGTCCCCCTTCCCTATCATCCATCCTAAAATTCAGGCCTGGTCAGGACCGATCAATCAAAAAGTGCAACTTCCCAGTGAGCGAAAGCACTTAGTACAGTGCTCTGTGCATTATAAGGGTTCAAAAAATTGCATTGCTTGATTGAGAAACAACGAGCTGAGAGATTAGAATCCTAGAATTTCAAAATTAGCAACACGGTTCAAGAAATTCTTGGAAAAAAACCTTTGGGGACTAGGCTTAGTGTTCCAACGGAACAGTTAAACACCTTTCACTCTCTTCCGTGATGCTCCCTCTGGAGACTTGAAAGGCAAGGACAGATTTACTTTCTCCTGACACAGAAGGCCTAAGTACAGCCCCCATTGTCCCCTGTGGCATCCGGGCAGAAAGGGTTCGACCCCAGTGTAAATGAGCAAATTAATGGCTGACGATGAGGCAAGATCCCCACCCAGCTTCACATAAAGAACTGCATCGTATTCTATAACATCTTCTTACCTGGCCTCGGACAGAATGGAGAAGTCGAGCCTTTGAATTTGTATGCCTCCTGCATATCCTATGGATCCCATACACGGCTCAAAGGTCTAACAACTCTATTAGGAAAGAAGTAAGAGCAATAATTGGGTCCCCTGAGTCTCCACTTGCAGCAGTAAAGAGACGGAAGCTGAACTAATTGAGCCATGTGGCCAGGGCAACTGGACCAGCAAACATCATTCTGCAGGAAATAACCAAAGGAAAAAGAAAGAGACTCTGCCCTAGGGACTACCCAGCACAAAGGCATCACCTCCTAGAAGGAAAAATCATAGAATGTGTTGACCCACGCAGCTGTAGATGGCTTGAAGCAGAGGGAGATTATTATGGCCTGTTCCTTAGCAAGGACCCCTGTTTCCATCCAAAGCCTTCTGACTACCTCACTAACGAACCTGTCTTCACCCTGCCTGTGGCAGAAACCTGTTCCTGAGTGAATCTTTTTTTTTTTTCCCAACAGGCTCTGGGTTTAGGTCAGTGGGGGCAGGGCCACCTGAATTTTCTTAAATAGACTCAGTTGATTTGACCTATTGTAGCTGCCCTTTTTGCTTGCACCATCCAACAGAGAGGATGTTGGCTGCCGGTAGTGATAATTAATTACCCAGCATATTACAGAACTACCAACAGAAAGATTCAATGCCAGGGCCAGTCTGGTAGAGTGTGGCTTTATAAACAAAGGATTGATAGGAGAAACGTGGCTTAGTGGAAAGAGTGTGGTCCTGGGAGTTAGAAGAACTTTTTTTTCTTTTTTGGCATTTGTAAATAGCAAACTAATTGCCAGGCACTGTATTTAGCCCTGATGTAGATACAAGCTAATCAGGTTGGACACAGTCCATGTCCCACAGGGGGCTCACAATCTTAAACTTAATTATGGGACTGACGCACAGAGAAGTGAAGTGACTTGCCCAAGGTCACACAGCAGACAAGCAGCAGAGCTGGGATTAGAACCCAGGTCCTTCTGATTCCCAGGCCAGTGCTCTAGCCATTAAGCCAAACTGCTTCTCAGTTAGAACCTGGATTCTAAATTCTGGCTCCATTACTTTGCTGTGTGACCTTCCTACTTAGGCTGAGTCCCATGTGGGACAGGGACTGTGGCCAACCTGATTAACTTCTATCTACCCCAGTGTTTAGAACAGTGCTTGGCACATAGTGAATGGTTAACAAACATAATAATGATGATGCTGATAATAATAAAAATAGCAATAATAATAATGCCTGCATCCCCAAATCTGGTAAGGCTCACTGAATCCCGAGCACTATCCTACAATCCTGATCATGTTGGTTTTTCCAAAGCCCCTCATCTGCAACATCACCATCTCACTTTTATCCATCCTTTCTAAAAAGCTGAATTTAGATCTCAAGAAAGTAAATTTTCCCACCTCCTGGGCTTTTTCTTCAATTGATCAATCAATGGTATTCAATGAGTGCTTATTGTGTGTAGAGCACTGTACTAAGTATGTTGGAGAGTACAATACAACAGAGCTGGTAGACATGTTCCCTTCCCACAATGAGCTTAGAGTCTAGAGGAAGAGAGAAACATTAATATAAATGAATACATTATAGATATGGACTTAAGTGCTGCGGGACTGAGTCAGGGTGAATATCAAATAGAGAAGCAGCGTGGCTCAGTGGAAAGACCGTGGGCTTGGGAGTCAGAGGTCATGGGTTCTAATCCCAGCTCTGCCACTTGTCAGCTGTGTGACTTTGGGCAAATCAGTTAACTTCTCTGTGCCTCAGTTACCTCATCTGTAAAATGGGGATTAAGACCGTGAGCCCAATGTGAGACAACCTGATTACCTTGTATCCCCCCAGCACTTAGAACAGTGCTTGCCACATAGTAAGCGCTTAACAAATGCCCATTATTATTATTATTAAGTCATTCATATTTATTAAGTATCTATGGTGTGTGGAGCACTAAATGCTTAGGAGAGTATAATAGAATTAGCAGACAAGATTCTTGTCCTCAGTTAACTTAGCATCTAGAAGGGGAGACAAACACTTATAGATCAATTATAGATAGGAGCATGGCTCTATCAGGAGATCTGGGTTCTACTCAGCTCTGCCACTGGCCTGCCATATGATCTTGGACAAGCCACTTAACCCTCAGCTCTGCAGTTCTCTCATCTGTAAAATGGGGATAAAATGCTTGCTCCCCCTCCCTCTTAGATTTTGAGCCTTCTGTGGGACAGAGACTACGATCTGATTATCTTATATCCAGTCTGATTATCTTATATCCAGCAGTGTGGGTCAACACATTCTATGATTTTTCCTTCTAGGAGGTGATGCCTTTGTGCTGGGTAGTCCCTAGGGCAGAGTCTCTTTCTTTTTCCTTTGGTTATTTCCTGCAGAATGATAGTTGCTGGTCCAGTTTCCCTGGCCACATGGCTCAATTAGTTCAGCTTCCATCTCTTATATCTGATTATCTTATATCCCCAGTGCTGAGCACATAGTAGGTGCTAAATAGATGCCATTATTATTAGAGGAGTATGGTCTACTGGTAAGAGCACGGGGCTGGAAGTAAGGAGAACTGGGTTCTAATCCCAGCTCTGCCACTTGCCTGCTGGGCTTCAGTTTCCATGTCTGTAAAATGGAGAGAAAAATGGCTGTTCTCCTCACCTTAGACTGTAGACTCACCTGGACACAGCCCCATATGCAGCAGGGTCTGTGTCCAACCTGTGGATCTATCCCAGAGGTAAGTTTAGTGCTTGGCACACAGTAGGTGCTAAACAAATACCACAATTATTTATGTGCTTAAGTGCTACTGAGACTGTGAGTAACCACATTCTGAGATGGCACAGAAGGGCTGAACAAGCCATTGGAGCTATAAGATAAGGACAACCCTGGATTCATCTATTGGCAAATTCCCATGCCAGCAAAACTTCCGCTGAAGCACATGCCTGTTCTGAATCCATTTGGACAAAACTTTTTTCCAGTGCCATGGCATGCTGGATCCCAACAGGCTTGCATTGTCACATGAACATTCCCTAATTTCCTAATTAGAGAAGCAGTGTGGCTTAATGGAAAGAGCCTGGGTGTGGGAGTCAGAGGTCGTGGGTTCTAATCCCAACTCTGCCACTTGCCAGCTGTGTGACTTTGGGCAAGTCACTTCACTTCTCTGTGCCTCAGTTACCTCATCTGTAAAATAGGGATGAAGACTGTGAGCCCCACGTGGGACGATCTGATTACCCTGTATCTACCCCAGCACTTAGAATAGTGCTTGGCACATAGTAAGCACTTAATAAATATCATCATCATTATTATTATTAATTCCCTTCAAGTGTTCTAGCCAAAACAGACTGAAAATGGTTATCTTGGTCCACCTCAATGTGAGTCTCTTCTCAGTTCCCCAATCATCAATCCATCAATCAGTCAAGCAGTAGGA
Organism: Tachyglossus aculeatus; assembly: GCF_015852505.1. Taxonomy (NCBI): domain Eukaryota; kingdom Metazoa; phylum Chordata; class Mammalia; order Monotremata; family Tachyglossidae; genus Tachyglossus; species Tachyglossus aculeatus. The sequence goes on along the minus strand of NC_052098.1, from coordinate 3,604,647 downwards.
CTGCCAGGACACCTATTGTGTGCCGAGCACTGTGCTAAATCAATAGATCAATCAATCACATTGATTGAATGCTTACTGTGTACAGAGTATCATGCTAAGTGCTTGGGAGCAGCCAATATAACAGAGTTGGTAGACACATTCCCTGCCAACAATGACTATAAACACGTGGGAGCATACATTAGAGTTAGTAGCCATGACCCCTGCCTTCAAGAAGTTTACAATCATGGGAAAAGGAAGAATCAATTGGGATGGACATTATCATTCTGATCCCCATCCCTGATGATGCGACTTAATCCTGCTCCCTACTGGGAAAAAGCAAATCTGATTTATAGACAGATTTGTGGGGAAGTAACTAAAATCAAAACATCTGATTCTTGGCACTCCTTTGTGGCTCCACTCTTATTTATGGATTCTTTTTCCTCTTCTAGGGTCCTAATAGCATCAAGCCCATGTATTTAATTTAGGATTTGCTCTATTGCCTGAGAGTAGTTTACTCAGTCTGGCACACTGACAGATCGAATCCCGACGAGAAAATATGAAAACTCTGGAGGAATGTCCCTCAATTATTACTATACAGAAACTCCCTCTGTGAGGACTGCCACTCAGGATTGGATGGAAACGAGGGAATTTGACCAGTATAAAAGAAAGGATGCATCATCCCTCATCCTGCTCAAAACCAGAACGGGTGCCTATAGGCCAGGAGGTTTCAACCCTTCCCCATATCCACTTTTGTTCTTGGCTTCCAGGCTCCCAAGGTGCCTGTGGAGACCTCATCTAAGGCTTTGTGTGTTGGCATCGCTAAAAGGCACCAGGCCAGAAGCCCTGCCCAGGTGGTGAGAATGCACCAAATTAAGCTCCACTAATGTATATCTCATCCCCAGTATTTCTTATTAATAAAGTACTAAATAAGGGCCAATCCAGCGATTTCCCTGCCAAAGGCAAGCATCTTCCTTTGCATTAATCAATTTAAATGGGCTTTTACTGGAAAATAGGAGGGAAGCATTTCTAGAACTAAGGATATAATGTTTCATCAGGGAATATCATGCCCTCTCCTTTCTTTTCAAGTGTTAAATTAAAAAATGCAGAGACGCTAGGTCTGGCCTGGCTGCATCCGAGTACACAAATTATTGCAGAACAGGTGCTTTTTTGTGAACTCAGGACTTTCTTTCCAGTTTCCTTCCACTCAAACTCATTCGCATTCAGTCTGGTCACTGCTCCAATCCAGCAAATCACTTAGATCATGTGATTTATGAAACTAGAAAGAATTTTGAATGAAACTCCGCTTCATCCTTCTTTTTATTCCTCTTTCCTTTCCAGACCAGTGTGATTTTCAGTTCACCCAAGATTGACAGAAATATTGACCGACACTCTAGCCTCACAGGATTCCTGCTTTCAACAGCATCTCTGCTCCTTGGGTTTACTGTCATCCTTGCGGCACAGGTTAACTCTTCTACTCATTTCTCAATTCCTTTTGCTGTTTTGAGTTTTCTCGAGACCATCTAATTTCCAATTGATCAGACTTATTGATCCAGCCTCCCTAAGCTACCCTCAATGTATCACACCATCCATTAATTGATGTATATGTGTCTAGTCTATGGAAGCCTGAGGGCCCAACTTCATTCAATCAATCAGTGGTACTTATTGAGCACTTAATGTGTGCAGAGCACTGTACTAAGCACGAGAACCCACTGGACGAAGTGTAACGTGGCCTAGTGGAAATAGCACGGACCTGGGTTCTAATCCTGGCTCTGCCAGGTGTCTGCTGTATGAGTTTGAGCAAGTCACTTAACTTCTCTGGGCCTCAGTTACCTTATATGTAAAATGGGGAATCAATACCTGTTCTCCCTCCTACTCAGACTGTGAGCCTCATGTGGGACAGGGACTGTATCCAACCTGATTAACATATATCTACCCCAGCACTTATAGTAGTGCTTGGCACATAGTCAGTGCTAAACAAGAACCATAGTTATCATCATCCTCATTAAAGACACTCTTTCAAGTTATGTCCTCATATTACCTTGGAGGTCCAGCAAACCTTGTATGAGAAAACAGAGAGTCAGGGATTCTCTACGAAGGGACCTAGTCTCTGGCATCAACACCAGATGGGAAGGAGGCACACCTGAGAACCTTCTAACTCATCCATCCTCATTGCTATCCCCAACTCAGCCTCCAGAAAAGAGGCAAAGGAGAAGGAGGATCCACCCACGGCTTGCAGTGGACTCTGAAGAGGGATTTCTACTATTCACAATGCAATCCTTTCAATCCTTCGATGGTACTTATTGAGCACTTAGGTGTGCAGAGTACTGTACTAAGCACAGCCTAGTGGATAGAGCACGGGCCTTGGAGTCAGAAGGACGTGGGTTCTAATACAGTCTCCACCACTTGTCTGCTGTGTGACCTTGGGCAAGTCACTTCTCTTCTCTGGGCCTCGGTTACCTCATCTGAACAATGAGGATTAGGACTATGAGCCCCATGTGGGACAGGTATTGTGTTCAACCTGATTAGCTGGTATCTACCTTAGTGCTTAGAACAGTGCTTGACACATAGTAAGTGCTTAACAAATACCATCATTATTAAGCACTTGGAAGAGCACAGTTGGCTTAGTGGCAAGAGCGTGGGCTTGGGAGTCAGAGGTCATGGGTTCTAATTCTGGCTCTGCCACTTGTCAACTGAGTGATTTTGGGCAAGTCACTAAACTTCTCTGGGCCTCAGTTTCCTCATCTGTAAAATGGGGATTAAGACTGTGAGCCCCACGTGGGACAACCTGATCACCTTGTATCTCCCCCAGTGCTTAGAACAGTGCCTGGCACATAGTAAGCACTTAACAAATACCAAAATTATTATTATTAGTAGTAGTAGTAGTAGTAGTAGTAGTAGTAGGAATAATTCTGACATGAGTAAACTAGCCCGGGACCTTCACTGTGGGTTAAGTATGTGAGTCACCAGTTGGAAAACATGGGTCCAGAGGATAGGTCTCTGGGGCTCCTTTGACTCAACAACCCCAGCACCATAGACCCTCTTCATAATAATAATAATAATGATGATGGTATTTGTTAAGCGCTTACTATGTGCCAAGCACTGTTCTAAGCACTGAAGTAGATACAGGGTTGTCCCACAAGGGGCTCAGTCTTAATCCCCATTTTACAGATGAGGTAACTGAGGCATAGAGAAGTTAAGTGACTCTCCCAAGGTCACACAGCAGACAAGCGGCGGAGCCAGGATTAGAACCCTGCTTACACTGAAAAGTATACGTGGCTCTTGGGAAGAAAGAAACCATAACCACCTGAGGTATTCGGTCCTGTTCAATCCATCGATTGACAGGACTGCTTGAGGGCTTGGCATGTGCTGAACACTTACTACATGTTTGAGGAATTACAGCGGAAACAAAAGATCCGGTCTTGGCCTACGGAGGCCTCACCATCTAATGGGGGAAACAGACAGGCATAAATTATTCACAGATAGTGGGAGCAGGAGGAAGAGGAGGAAGAGAGAATGTCTGCATAAATAATGGAATGTACACTTGAATGCACATGCATACATAATTGCTGAGGTAGGGTATAAGAGTGGCAGGGCTCTTGGGTTGCTGGAACCTGGGAATTTCTCAATACCTGCTCTCCCTTCTACTTGTGAGCTCTGTGTGGGACAGAGACTGTATCTGACCTGGTTACAAATACCACAGATCACTAATGTTATTTTCATTATTATTATTGTTATGATTATTACTATTATTAATCAGGGAATGTTTAGGAGGAGGTGGCATTTTAGGAGGACTTTAAATATGGGAGAGCTAAGCACTTGGGAGAGTACAATACAACAATAAACAGATACGTTCCCTGCCCACAACGAGCTTAGAGGCGGGGAGACAGACATCAATACACATAAATAAATTACAGATATAATAATAATGATGACATTTGTTAAGCACTTACTATGTGCGAAGTACTGTTCTAAGCGCTGATGAACATAAGTGCTGAGGGGCTCAATTTGCAGATGAAGGAACTGAGGCCGAGAGAAGTTAAGTAACTTGCCTGAGGTCACACAGCAGATGCATGGCAGGGCCAGGATTAGAACCCAGGTCCTCTGACTCCCAGGCCACTGCTCTTTCCCTTATACCACTCTGCTTCCTCTGGCCACGTTGCTTGAAAGTAAGACGGACAATCAGCTGTCCAAGATCATAAAAAAAAGAAGAGGAAGAAGGATGGCATTTATGAAGTGCTTACTCTGTGCCAAACACTATACTAAACCCTGGGGTAGATATACGAGATAATCATGTAGGTATTGTGAGGACTGGAGAAAGTAGGGAGGCCACCTGGGCAATCACATGATGAGAATATGGAAGGTAACAGCTGTGTTGGATTCATCTCCCTATTGTGGTCAGTGACCCTGCCTAGCCTCTGCAGCACCTTGAGTTTTGTGACTACAATTTCTAGAAACACCACCCCCTCCCCACTCTCATAACTCTCATAATTACAGAGGAACAAGGAATAGCAAGGGGCTTTAATCATCATCATAATTATAATACTAATAATGGTACTGGTTAAGTGCTTACTATGTTCTAAGCTCTGGGGTAGATACAAGTTTTTCAGGTTGAACATAGTCCCTGTGCTACAAGGGGCTCACACTTTAAATCCCCATTTTACAGATGAG